>NC_133526.1:52335589-52998446 GCF_048544455.1 Silene latifolia
AACCAAACGACCCTTTAATATCAATTTCAACTACCTCGATTTAGGTCCATGGTTACACATTTTCGGTTTTTCATCATTTGTTACGTTAATAAACTTTGAGAAAGGCTAGGGTGTTTGGTTGGAGGAGTTGGAATGGAATGGATTTAATCTATTTTAATGTTTGGTTGAGCTATTTTGGAATGAAGTTAGAATCCGAATGGATTCTAAATCCATTCCAACCCCCTCTAATCTCATACCCAACTTTTACCCAAAGATTCCAACTCCATTCCATAATATTTGACATTCAATAGCATGGACAGAGTACAGAGTAACGTTTTTGAATGTACAAGAAGTCCTGAATAGTATAAATGACAAAAGTGTTTTCCCTAGACAATGAAGTGTTCCCCCATTATGTCAATGTGGCCAAACATTCAGCTGGCCAAGGTTCATAATAAGCAAACAATTTTGAGGAGATCCATACGTACGAATGGAATGATATTCAAGGTTAAACTATGTACAATTGGAGATTAAGTGGCCTTAATTATCATTTAACTCTATTTCATCAGCCTTCATCTGCATCGCTTCCACCAATATGGGCATCACGGCTCACCCAATAGTTGCTACCATCAGGGCCGAAGATTTTATACCTGCTTAAACAACACAAACCAACCTCTCAAATACAGTTGATCAAATGCCATCTTAGGCGAATAGGCGGTCACAGGGGTGGCACGACATATTGTCATTATCCACTAATTTGGCGGCCTAGATCAAATGCCATATTGTCACGCACAAGTAGCTCTACTCTCAAATGTTAAACTAACGACACATGTTTGATTAACCTAAATCCGAGATATGCACTGACCTCTCGAGTACAGATTTCCCTTCCTTGTACTTTTGGCTCTTTTCATGGGCAATCTCCTGAAAGAAGACACTCCATACCAGTAAACTAACAACTAACAATTTGCCCAACTACAAACAAACTTACATGAGACATACAGTGGTATTTGCGTGTGAGACGGTGCTCAGACTCTCTCATACAATTAACTATCCCATGTAAACAGGTGAATATAATTTTTAGATATGTTTAGGTCTGCAAAGCTTACATATTTCCAGCCTATAATTGATCCACAGCCTACACAGAATATATCAGCCACTGTATGCAACCCAGTCATCATCATTCTATCATCCGCTTCTCCGATAGTTACATTTACACTGTCAAACCATATAAACATTTAGTTCAATGACGAAAGGGAATTTCACTCCGACACATTGACCTGAAATTATCCAAATATATTTTAATGCCTAACTATGATATGTCAATGACTCATTGCATAAGGCACCAATTCAAGTTATTATAAACATGAGAGTATGAGACTGGGACCATATCAACCAAAGGACGAATAAAAGTCAACAAAGTCAAGGAGAACAAGTGAACAACTATGCTGTGTGTGTGTGTGAAGTTATTAACCTCACAGAATGAATCAGACAACAATATTACGACCCCAATTCCCCAATGTTATATCAAGAGTCAACTTGAACCGATCAACTACTACTTCGAAATATAAGGATCGCACACACTTTCATGAGCCATTTTGCTTTCTTGCATCATATTCAAAGGCCACAGAATAGCGAGGTTTTCGCTACATTGAATATAGAAGGAAAAAATCTCATACAAGGAATCTTGTGGAAATACAATATATACGCCTAACTTTCGAGGTTTAGCATATGAATATAAATTTCATTTCTATATTTGTTAAATGAGCAATGGGTATGGCATCGTGTGTCCAATTGTAGTTTCGTGTAATATATCCTATAATCTCGCTTAAAAATCGAATTGACAACTTTGAGAAAACTTACACTTTGTTGAAGAGATAAGCCTTCCCATGCCTGCAGTGAAAAGACTGAATCAACAATACATATAAAACTGTAGTCAGACAATGGACTAGCCATTTAAGCATCTACATATAACAAAGATCAATAATAGAAAAACAATTGGCATTAACATATCGGCCTGACCCCATGAACATTAGCACAACTAGCAGATTCATGTTGATCCCTCCCAATACCCTCAGCCACAATTCATTGTACAGTGTTCGAATATTATGAACAATCACACCACCACTATTAATGTCCAACAACTATCAATGTCGGAATGTCCATACCAAATATCAAAAGCATCAATGGTTTTAAATGATGTCGAGCTCTACAAAGCTCAAATAAACATGCTGAATTTCATAACAACCATAACAGTTGTTTTATATACCATATAAAAGTGAGAAAATTTTCCAATAACATGACATCAACTCAATACAAGGATTAAAGATCCCCCTCGATGAGTAGCAAATGAAGTGTAAGGCTCTATTTTTGGCTACTACAACAGCATAATGCTAATTAAACAAAAACACTATCCTGATATATCGCCATATCATTTGTCACGACTTCAGAACTCTTACGGAAATAATGGTGTAATAAGGTAGTCGTTTTGAAAATTAGTTTGGTCAAGGTAGTTTTGACAATTTCACGATATTTAATGACGCGAGTGGTTAAAGTTAGCATCGGATGACCATCAGAAAAAATTGAGACATTATAAATGAGAACAGGTAGTAACTATAAAAAAGAACAGAAAGAAAGTGAAACAAGACATCCACCTTTTGTTTTTTATCAAATGCCCTTGAAAAACAAAGACTCAAACAATTCAAATGTAATGATAAGATATAAAATCCTCTATGTAGCTTAATATCTGATGCACCCACCACTCACATATCAAAATCTGAATGCTAAACTTGGTCATCACCAACGTGATTTAAATGTTCCGAATTCCGATGAAATTAGCACCAAACTTAACTTACATTAAAGTTAATGTATTATACAACCGGTTGTATATACAACTTATTTAGTGTTGTGGAGCTTTGTTACAAAGTTGTCGAGCTCTATTAACAAAATTATCGAGTTATGTTACAAAGTTGTTGAGCTTAACAGAATAATTATTAAGCTCAATAACTTTTAAAATAACTCAACAACTTTGTGTGAGAGCTCGATAACTTTGACGCGGTTGTACATAGCTATTATACAACTAGTTGTAGGATAGTATTTGTGCTTACATTATGGGTATAAAAATGAATGGACAGACTCTTTTACATGTTATTTGAAAGACTGCTATTTATGTTGACAAATTAAACTTTAATTTTCAACCAAACACCCGAGTATAATATGGGTGATCCCATTTCTTTCCCCCTCTTACCCTTACCTGATTTCATTCCCTTACTCTTTCCCGTACCAAATGCCCCCTAAAAGTAAGAGTAGGTCTTCTGAGAGACGGTCTCTTAATAAGCTTTATTGAGAGACCATTGTACAATTTTAAGAAAAAGTGGTACTAAAGATAATAAAATAGGTACAAATCATGATTAATGATAAAATGGGTACATTTATTATGTAAATTGGTACGAAATTACTATGTCACGATCAACAATAAAAGGGGTACGAAATACAAATAAAAAGGTACGAAAAATTGGTCTCTCAATAACTTAGTGAGAGACCGTCTCTCCCAAGTTTTAGTGTAAAAGTAATCAGCAAAGTGGAAAGCTTCCAAATTTTCCTGTATTGTAAATTATAATCAAGAAAACAATAACACAATCCCGATAAGATTTCTTTAATAATTAATTCACCAAGACATTTCTGTATCATTTAATAGAGTAGCATAGATAAACAAACCCCAATCAAAATAATAAGTCAACCATCAAGTTAATCCTAACAAAAAAAAAAAAAAAAAAAAAACAGAATTTGTGAACAAAAAAAAAATTTCTTTAATAATTAATTCACCAAGACATTTCTGTATCATTTAATAGAGTAGCATAGATAAACAAACCCCAATCAAAATAATAAGTCAACCATCAAGTTAATCCTAACAAAAAAAAAAAAAAAAAAAAAAAAACAGAATTTGTGAACAAAAAAAAAATGCAATTTAAACCAAAACCCAATTCACAACGCAACATGAAAATCAAAGGGCAAAGTTTGTAAATGGAAAAAAGATGAGACCTTGGAAACAACATCTGCAGTTAGAGCAAGGTGAGTCCTACAGTGCTTGCAACTGTACATCTTTCCCTCCAAATTCACCACAAAAAGTCTCCCCATTTCTCCTCAATCGATAATCTAAACCAAGATTTAATCACAATTAAAATACGTAAACAAATGATCGGAACGAAGGGAGAGTACAAGAAAGAATTACAAGTTCAGAATTTCGGATGATTGCTTGATAAATGATGAATCTGATGAACCAATTATTAGGATGATTCTACTAGTGTACTGTATAAGCAAGGAATCTAGAAGAAATTAGGGGTGCAATGTGCAAATAATTATATAATGATTAATATTTTTATTTAGGGGATATAAAGGTAAAAAGAATAGGTGGGTTATGGTGATGATACCTGTGCAGTGATTAAAATGCAAGAAACGATGATGATAACGTGAAGTTACACTTATACCAACATTCATAGTTTATACCTTCCATCTTTTCTCTTTTCTTTTTCATTTTTATCTCTGATGCCATTTTTTTCCTCTCATTTTTAATTGCAACCAAAGGCTGACAAGACGTGCACGGGAAGACGGTCTATTTGTGAATTCTGATTCTTCAGTGGGTTGGGCTTCACTCCAGCCAAACCCATGATTGAATTTTAGATTTTTAGAAGGGGGTTGCTAACTTGCTATTGGTCGATCATCAACACTCTTATTAATTTGGACAATTTTTGTCTTCGACAACTATAAACTGATATAAAATATAACAGTAACTCTCATATAGGACCATCTTATAACATAGGACTGGCCCAAAAGGAGAAAAGCTCAAAGTTTACATTTTATTATATTCATATTTCGGTTTTATTTTGATTATCCAATATTTATGATGAATACTGATTTATTTAAATATTCAAGTTATCAAAATAAAATATTATGTTACGAAAATAATTTTTTTTTTTTTACAAGTTTATTAAATTATTTAACGAAATTACTTTTTCACATACGAGTTTTACTTTTTCACATACATTTTTTCATTAAGTTTCCACCTAATACCCTTCTTACCTAAAACCTAGCAAATTAACTCTTATTCAACTTTTTCCCCTAAAACCCAATTCAATTGCTCCAAGAACTTTAACAATGGAGATCCTTATCCCCTAATAAATTTAGTAGTTACCAGACTACATCATAATGTTTTTTTTTTTTTTTTTTTTTTTTTGGCAAATTTGTGAAAAAAAGAGTTTTACATTATAAATGTGTACGCTAACTAAACCATACCTATAAACTACAACATAAAACACCATAGAACTACTAATAACATAAACTAAAGCATGGTAACAATTGCATCGGTAAACAACGTCGTGTTGATGGCGTACGACGGAAGTCGGAACACGCGCTTCAAACTCAAAATCCACCCCAATCTCTAATGGATGAGCAACGCTGGCCAAAGGAAAACACCCATCTTTACTTGTCTTGATTGATGTAGCTTCAGAGAAATACCTGCAACAAGACCCAAAAAAGGGTCTCGGAGATTCATCTCCTTGGCTTTGAAAATCTTCCTCAGAAAATCAACGAGCCTCCACAAACTCATTTTTACTCGTCTTAATCAAATCAGCTTCAGAGAAATACCTACAACAAGACTCAAGAAAGCGTCTCGGAGATTCATCTCCTTCGCTATGATACACCTTATCTGGAAACCAACAAGCCCCTTGACCCAACGAGAGAAAACAAAGTGCACTTACGCCACAAGGACGTAGAAAGAAAAGGCGGAAAACAGACCACAAAAATCTGTCTCCAGAGGAGAGTAATCTCCTACACTTTGTAACACAAATCCCGCTGACCAGAACCCCATAGCCAAGAAAAGCGAGTAAATAGGTGGGAACTAAAGGAGGAAACCACTTGAAATTCCCCCTAATCAAAACCATCTCTGCAGACAGCAGAGAGTTAAGCTCAACACAAACCCAATGCAAAGTACCACTCGTCCTAATTAACCCGTGGATAAGAGGACGGGACACCCCAAACCAACAGGAGTTTATTATTAAATGAAAAAGCAGAAAAAGCACAAACCACGAATTAAACATGAGCTAAAGAGGGATTCCACCGCATCCGACCCCAACCAAACAACACAGCCAACACCCGACTCCACCATACCCCACACATCTCAACAAAAAAAGCCCCAAACACGACCTCAGACACAAAACAAATGACGGAATCGACGGATCACCAAACCCTTGACCGATGAAACGGAACAAGCTGACACCAAGACACCAACAACAACGACACCCGACACCAAACAATACTCCCCAGGACCATCGGCTTGCATGCAACTAGATCGACCATAAGAGACACACATACGGACAAAAACCTGACTCGGAAATGGACCAAAAACAGTAGAAGGGGAGGGGGAACACAAGACCAGCCCCAAAACCGCAACCACAAAACACAAACAAACAGCGCAAAACTCATGAACACCAACCGACAAACACAAGGACGATTTCTACCAGGGGTGGGGGGAGGGGCGGGGGAGGGGGAGACACCCCTGGGTTGCATGCGAAGCTTTCAATGACATGACAGAGCATTGTAAGAACGGGAAAGGCAGAAAAACAGACCATGAAGTCCACCGAGAAGACCGTCGGTCGGTCAAACCAAGATCCGATCGCCGTCAAGAGGAACATAGGCGAGGTCAAACAGAGAGGACGAAAACAGTGGCGAGATGCGATGAATCGCCGGAGATAGGCCTTTGGATGACCTCATCTCCGGCGATTGGGCAGAGGAGACGGGGACGGCGGTGCGTGGTCGGAGGATGCGGCGGAGCAGATTAGGGGATTTTTGGGATTTTTTTGGGGTTTTTTGGGAAAGGTAGAGAGAGGCTAAGTTAACAAAGAATCTTTGGTTTTATTCTTTCATTTTGGAACAATTTGTCTCGCTTGATTTGACGGAGATTGATACCATCTTAAATATCGTTGCGGTTAAAGAATTACATTCTCCATAAAGTAAAAATAAAATCTAGTAAACGACCGAAATTATAGAGCAGGCACACTAATCACTAATCATTGCTATTTGAAAATTAATTTGCTTGGGAAAGAATTTCATTCTCCATGATTGTGGCTGGGGACAAACAGAGAATAAGGGAGAGTCGGTGCAGGTGTGTTGGTGCGGTTGGCGGTGGACCTGGTGGTGGCGTTGTACAACAGGGCTGGGTTGGACGACTGGTGCTTTAGGAAGGGTTGTCGGCTGGGTAGGTGGTGGCGGTAATTGATTTTAGGTGGGGAGAAAATGACAAGGGTATAATCGTAAAAACTGTATGTGAAAGAGTAAAATTCGTATGTGAAAAAGCACGACCCATTTAATTGGGCTTTGTGAAATTGGGTTAGTCTTTTACTAAAATTGGTCTTATAGAACAATTTGTGAAAATATAAAGAAAGCGGTACAAAGAAATTAGTACAAACAAACTGATAAGATTACGATATCTTCATAATCTTGTATATTGTTATAGTCAATATTTAGTTCCTCTTTTGTAGCTTGTAATCCTCGTCTTTAGGTAACTGTATCTTTATGTTCTTGTACTCCAAGCTAAGTATAATCTCTTGTTCCCTATATATACTTGTGCATATCTATCAATGAGAATTATCTCTTCAAATTATAATCTATCTTACATGGTATCAGAGAACCGATCCAACTAAACCTGTTTTTTTCTCTCGACATGGCCACCATCCCAAACTCCCATGAGCCCTCCAAACCTCTCCTCCTTCTCAACGCCTCCTCGGTTGAGAAACTAACCCCCTCCAACTACTCCCAGTGGCGGCTCTAACTCGAGTCGTTGCTCGCTGACTACTCCCTCCTCACCTACATCAATGGTACTCCTCCTCCTCCGGAGTTCATTGGTGACACCGACAAAACCTCAAAACCCAACCCCGCATATGGTACTTGGTTTCAGCAAGATAAGTTACTTTTCGGAACCCTCACAAGAACCCTCGACAAATCAGTTGCCCCTCTCATCACTGGCACAAAAACCACCCGTGAAGCGTGGATGACACTTAAGTCCACGTTCGCTCTTCCCTCCCGAGGTCATATTAAACAACTCAAATATCACCTCAAATCCCTCAAACTCGGCTCCTCCACCATATCTGAATTCATGACCAAAGTTAAAGCCATCACTGATGACCTTGCGAGTCTGGGCTCTCTGATGACGGTCGAAGACATCACTGGTGTAGTCATTGATGGACTCGATGCTCGTTATCGCTCCGTCATCGAAGGAGTCCAGGCCCGTGACACCTCCATGTCCTTCCCCGATCTTCATGAAAAACTCATTAACCGTGAACTTGCGATCCAAATAGAGACGGTCAACGCACCTGTCCCAGTCGTTGCCCTTGCTGCCACGTCTCGCTCCTATGCTCCCTCCCACAATTACAAGCAACCAGCCCCTTCCCAACCTTCCACTCAACCAACCGACAAACCTTTCCAAGGTCGATGTCAATGGTGTAACATCCGCGGACACGTCCTTTACTACTATGCCACCTTCAACAAACTTTACCCCGATATCGTTGTCCCTGTAATACTACGGTTTTCTATGTCTTTGGGTACTCTATCGAGTGGGGCTTACTCTGTCGATTAAGTAAGTTTGGTTTACGACACAGTGTTCTGCTGATGGGTACTCGATCGAGTAAGTGTGTCACTCGATCGAGTAAGGGTCACTCGACCGAGTAAGTGACTTACTCGATTGAGTAAGTTGGTTCTGCGGGTTGTTTCAGCCGGGTTTTGTTAGTAACGCGTGATTGATATTTAAAGCTTTCCGTCAGTTCTTCTATCACTTTTTATCTTTTCTAAAACCTCTCAAAAGAAAAAGCAAGTTACGTTACTTTCATCTTCGCGTTGTTATCAAATCTTAAAGGCTGGGATCGTCGTGTTTTTTACGCCGTTGAGTTCGTCATGTCGTGGGTATGATCCTTGTACAGTTTTTATATCTTTTCGTTGAGTTTGTTTAAAACCCTAATGTAGATACCTCATTTCTGCACCTCCCGCAAACCACCCGGTGATGATTGGGCCACATGTTTGGTACGCGGAACGATTTGTGACAGTTCGTAAGTTTATCGTCAAGTGATAGCTCAAACATTTGTGTCTACCTCTTAATTGTCATCTACGTGCCGATACGGTCGTTTTGGCAGTAATTAGAGTACATTTGGAGTCCGGGTCAAAAAACCGTCTTCATTTTCTAAAACCGAGTCAGAATGTTCTGGAATATTCCGGATATTTCTATTCCATATTTTGCAATCTTTTAATCTTTGGTAAAGAATTTCCCGTAATATTCACACAAAATATTAAGGAAAACAAGATTAATCCGTTATTCCATAATCAAAACACGGAAATCTTTCTTCCGTAGGAGGAAACCACTTGGGAAAGGACGCAGCAAGTGCTGCGCCTCTTCCAAGAGACGCAGTGGCTGCTGCGCCTCTTCCCAAGTCCTTTTCTGCGTATTTTTCGTATCTTTTCATATCTTTTCGAGATTCACTTCCAAAGTTTCTCCGAAAACCCTATTTCCTCCGTGTGATTAGTATAAATAGAGACCTTCGGTCTCACATATTTCTCACGCGAGTGTCCGCCCTTCTCTTCTCCCTTTGCATTCTAGACCACGTTCTTACTTTTTGGCGTCTACGTGCTTGAACTTTCGACCACGTAAGCTCGGATCTTTCTGAGTACCAGCCTCGTTTTGCATGACCTGCCAATTTGACCAACTCCACATCAATCAACTTAATCAACTTTATTCGTTTTCCTCCTAGAGTGCACTTTCGTCTACATTCGAGTCGAGCATCACTAAACGTTAACTTAGGTTTGAGGGTGTAAATCCCATCTTTTATTATTGTTCTTTATTTATTGTAATCATAATGTAAGATTTATGTCGAAAGTATTCTTAAAACCGATTTGTAAAACCTTGTTTAAAAACCTTTTTTACGGATTATCAGAAGACAACCGTCGAGAAAGGACGCAGCAACTGCTGCGCCTCTTCGAAGGGACGCAGTACCTGCTGCACCTCTTTGTGAGGCTGCCGCAGTTCCTGCTTCCTTTCTTCTTCCTTCGTCTTTTGTTCGTCCTTTTGTTTTTCGTTTTGCTTTCAATTGTTCATTGTTTCACTAACGTAATAATTTGAGTATAATAATTTTAACACGCAAATAATTCATTAGTATTAATTCGTCATAAATCCCGACTTAAATCCCTTATAATCAATATTTGCGGGTTTTCGTCATTAAAGTCAATCCGGGTTTTAGAGGTTCGATTCATTAATATTGAGTCTCTGGAATTCGATCTTTGATATATTCCCATCTGTTATTTATCGTATCCATCATTAATTCATCATTAACAACTTGTTTAACCAAATTAATTCATTAATTAACCTTTTAATCTTGTAATTAATTGTATTGTTTAATTCCGTCCATGTTCATGCTTTGTCACCCCAATCATATGTAAATAATCTGTTAATCACTTTCATCCGAGTCCATTATTCATAATCGATCATTAAATCACCAACGAATATTAACAATTTGCAATTCCGGCTTCACAACCAGAACTGAGCCAAGGAATGGACGCAGCAACTGCTGCGCCTCTTCTAAGGGATGCAGCTCTGCTGCGCCTGTTCCTGGTTGATTTCTGTCTCTGAACTCCCGTTTTGCCTTGACCTAGTTTATTAATTACGTATTTAATTAACTATTAATCGTATTATCACCCTAATTCCTGTTCGTTAATTCATTTATTCTCTCTTTTCTAAAACCATCCGTTTTAAATATATTTTCGACATAAATCATTAAATCCGATGTAATTATTGTAATATTTTCTTTATTGTATTTTTATTGTATTGTTTGTATGCTCACATGTAATCAATTTAAATCTCTACTTCGACCCATTTGTATGTTAAATTACGTGTTTACCGACTTAGTTAATTCTCACATGCTAGGATTAATCTAATGAATGTTGCATTGCATGCATATAAATCGACAATATATCAAGTATAGATAACTTCCCTAATCATTAGTAGAGGCCGCTATCGAGGCGGGCGAGATTAGGTGTTCGATCAAAAGAACTTCCTAATACGTACCCTCACCCCTTACTTCAGATCTCTGTGAACATCCGTGTTCATTGGCATCCACGAGAGTCATTCTAGACATAGAATGCTAAGGGTAACGAGTTTTTGGTGTTCATGTCACTACTTTGTGTCTTGACATGGCATGAGGTATTCGAACGGTTTCCAATTTTCCACAATAAATTGGTGGCGACTCCACAAATGCAAACGCTTGTTCCCAAGCGCCCCCGTGGGCCCGCGTCCACAGTTTAGAGACTCCGCTGGGGATAATACACTTACGTGTAGCCAAAAGGGTGAAACTTGAACAAGGTTAGGGAATAGTTTGTACAAGACAATTGTTGGTTTTCATAACTCGGTCTTCCTAGATCGTTTATCCGGCCTTCCCAGGCCCAACCCAACCCATTCGACCAATCGTCCCATCTAAACGGTCCTAATTCTTATTTGGGCCTAAGGATGGATAGCGATTGACGTCATCCATACCATGGTACTTACTCTTGTTTGTATCAAGGACTTTCACTACTTGAGGAAATGAACTAGGAATCGGCCTTACTCTTGTTTGGTACGAGCCTCTCCACAGACTTCGGGTTTGATTGTTCGGTATGGCAACCCACCCTTTAAACCAAAACCCTTTTAAACGCACTCAGCATCCCGTTATAATGCTTGGATAATGTTTGTACCTTATGTGATCACCATTTCTAAACAAAACCATGACGATTTTTGTAAAAATCAAAATCCTTCTTTAAAATGTAAAAATTTCGAAACTTAGGCCTAATATTAGCGCAAAACCACTCGAAACTCTGTCCATTTGTCGAGTCAAAATTCGGGCCTCAAAACCTCACTTCGAGTCCACTCCTACAACTACACTAAAGTTGACTAGGACCAACATTTTCAAACTTTGTCATTTGACACAAGTGGCACACTCCCACTTCACAAGTCAAAATATTTCTTTTCGAGTAAGTGTGCTAGAATGGTCGATCGTGTTTTGATTCGTCTTCGATCTCTTATCCAGTTTCCAAGATGCCTGAAACAAGCGACGTGAACTTCAACCAACTCCAGAATGGTAATGATCAAATCCTAGCCGCGCTAGCTCGTCTCCAAGTCACTCAAGACCAAGTGTACGATCGCCTTGACACAATCGAGGGCCGGATATATGCCGTGGAAACGAGGATGCCTCCTCGAGAAAGTGAAGTGTCTGATGAATTTGTGAATAACTTCGGAGACGAAAACCCTCCCATAGGTATGACTACAACTAAGAAACGACTCCAATACTTGGAGGAACAATTGATGTATCTCAAAGGGGATGACATTTATAGGGAAAACAATCGCAAATATGAAGCCGTAAGTTCCAAGTTGCCAACCAACTTCAACATGACGGATATCCCTAAATTCAAGGGGCATGAAAACCCTTTGAACCATATCCGTGCTTTCAAGGATTACATGTCTATCAAAGGCATTAAACCCGAGATGTTCTTAAGGATCTTTCCTTCATCTCTTGACACCATCCCAAAGCAATGGTTCTATTCTCTAGAACATAAGAAGATCGCTACCTGGGATGATGCCGCAATTGAGTTTGCCAAACAATACGCGGATAATGCTGAAATCCAAGTCAACATGCGCACTTTAGAGGTTCTTACCCAAAACGACAAAGAAGGTTTCACCGACTTTCTAAGTAGGTGGAGGAAGACTAGTACTCAACTTGTTGAACGTCCAGACGAAGCTACCCTCGTGGAGAAATTCGTGGACAACCTAAAGCCCATCTATGCAAATCATTTGAGGTACCAAAACATTAAGACCTTCAAAGACTTAACTGTACTAGGAACGAGGATCGAAGATGACATCCGCAAAGGGCTCTTGTCCAAAACGGTAGGTCGTGAATATCAAGGCTCAACAAGTCTTTCTTACGGCTCTACTAGCAAAACTGATGAAGTTAACCTTCTCGAGCCGTCTAAGAAGAGTACCCCACCAAGGAAATTCACAAATCTTGGGGACACATATGCCAACGCTCTAAAAAGGTTGATGAAACTGGGTTAACTTCAACCAATAGGCCCTACACCCGAACCAGAAATGAAATCCAAGTTCTGGGATGAGAATTCGTACTGCGAATACCATAGAGGTAAGGGACACGATACAGAGAAATGCTACAAACTGAAAAATGTACTTCACGACATGATTGAAGACGGTCGCCTACCAATACCACCTGGAGGTAAGCCTAACAACACTCAGAATCCTCTTGGAATTCTGGTGATTACAAGTGAAGAATCTACCATAGATTGTTCACACCTCATTTCCCCAGTCGAAGATGAAATTCATGCGATAGAGAATGAAGGGAACTACTCTACCATTTCCCCAACCATCACTGATTTCATTGCATGGGCAAAGAGTGTGAATAGGCAAGTTATGGAACTAGAAAGTGCAGTGGCAACCCTACGCGATCCCAACGCCACACCTAAAGAACGTGCACCACTAGTCTTCTCTCAAAACACTACAATACAAGAAGTAGTAGCCATGGTTGATGAACTAGTCGACCAAATTATCCAATTAGAGGCTAAAATCATGAGAATGAGGGAACTTGCTGCCATCAATGGAATATGGGCCGATGATGATGAAGATGAGTACCTCAGCGAGCACTACCTAGTCAAAGTCAGTGAGCAAATAGTCCAAAATTGTGAAGACCAAGATGTAGACCACCTTACTCGTTCGGGACGCCCATACCAAAACACTTCTAAAAATGTTCCTATAGCGAACGGTCCAACCAATGTGGTCACGCCAAATGATAATGAAGATAGCTCTACTGACCATTTGCTAAAGCAACTACAAAAGACAAAGGCTGATCTTTCAGTCTGGCAACTAGTGGCAAGCTCATTCCCTCATCGCCAAGCTTTACTGCAAGCCTTGGCCAAACTAAATGTGGCACATAACTCCACACCCGACGACGTGGTCAACTTGGTCTTCCAAGAATCACCAAAGCTAAGTAATCCTATTACTTTCTCGGATGAAGATTTGCCACCCTTTGGTGCTAGTCATAACTTGGCTCTTTATATCACTGTCATTTGCCTAAAGAATAATGTGCCAATGACTTTGGTAGATGATGGCTCCGCAGTCAATGTCATACCCCTGAAAACGGCATACAAATTGGGCATGAAAGAGTCAGATTGGACCCCTACCAACCAAGGTGTTCGCGCATATGATGGTACACGACGAAAGGTAGTAGGACTTGTTAACCTAACCATAGCCACGAGGCCAATTGAGCGAAAGGTTAACTTCCAAATAGTGGACATCGAGGCATCCTTCAACATACTTCTGTGAAGACTCTGGATTCACGCTTCCAAAGCGGTAACATCCACCCTCCACCAGAAAATCAAAATCCCACTAAATGGTAAAGTGGTGACGATCACTTCGTCGCCCATCAAGGCAATAATCGAAAAGAAGTCAAGTAATCAAGTCCTTACGGATCCAGTACATGAACTTGGGGGCTTCCATATCATAAATGTCATAGAAAGCGAGTTGGCACCCTTATACTTCAATCCCTACTCTAACTTAGTGGTCAACCACATACTCAAAACCCAGGGATACTTCCCGGGAATGCCTTTGAATCCTATCCGAAGGAACACTTTTGCACCCTACAAGGAGGGAAACTCACAAAGAATACCCCTTGGACTAGGATACAAACCCACTAAAGAGGAAGTTTTCGAGATGCTCGCTCAAGTTCAAAACCGTAAGAATGTAGGAATCCAAATGCGACCCTACCTCCCTACCCTAAATGGGTACTTCGTTAGGGAAGGAAGTCAAGATATCTTTCACGGATTTCCCGAGCCTTGGCACTATCTCGAAAGGAAGCTAGCCGGAATCGAGATATTTCACGATTGCTACTTCATTCCTCCAGAAACGGTTCCTACCGTCAAGACTCGTCAAGCACCTTGCCTAGACGAACAAGCTGTTAGTCTACTATTTGGAGAAGATCGATTTGTTAGAGCCGCGCAGGATGAGATCATTACCATGATACTTCAAGATGATCACTTCAACCCTACCGTGTTAATCACAGAAACCAACACCAATCAGCAGAAAGGATGGAGAAAGTCGATCAAGTGGACAAACAATCAAGGAAGACTCTTAAAGCCCACCACTGGAGAAGGAGAGATGTTCAAAGGAGAACCAAAAGACGATGAATTCGAGTCAGAGTCAGAGTCGGAGTCAGAGTCAGAGTCTAGAGAAGTTCCTAGAGAGTCTCCTCTTGTCGTCATTCCCACTCCCCTAGTTTCTCCTAGCTTAGTGTCAAGTAGTAACAGTAGTTCGGGAAATGTCCCAACGGCTGTCCCTTTACCGCCACTGACTACAGATCAGATGGCTTCTTTGTTCCAACTTTTCAATTTTAATATGAATAAATCAGGTTCTGCTTACTCTTCGTGTTATCTTCAATGCAATTCTGTTTATGATGATAATGAGGATGACCCAGACCCAGACTCGATCGAAATATCGCCCTATATAGCCAAGGAAATACTACAAGAGGGGGAAGGGGGACCAGTAATAGAGAACACCGAACCTATCAACGTAGGAACCGAACTAGAACCCCAAGAACTTAGGATAGGGACGACCTTGAGTCCTACCGAAAGGGCCAGTTTCATAGACCTCCTGCACGAGTTCAAAGACGTTTTTGCTTGGTCCTATAAATACATGCCAGGGATCGACAGGGACATCGCAGAGCATAGAATCCCAATCAAACCAGGTTTCAAACCCGTGAAACAGAAGCTTCGTCGAATGAGGACAGAATGGGCTCTCAAAATCAAAGAAGAAGTCGATAAACAATTCAAAGCCGGGTTTAACAAAGTTTCCGAGTACTCAGACTGGGTAGCTAACATAGTAGCCGTACCCAAAAAGGATGGGAGAATCCGTGTTTGTGTTGACTTTAGAGACTTAAACAAAGCGAGTCCCAAGGATGACTTTCCTCTACCACATATCGACATATTGGTGGATAATACAGCAGATCACGCGTTACTATCCTTCATGGATGGATATGCAGGATATAACCAGATCAAGATGGCCATGGAGGACATGCATAAGACCGCCTTCGTCACTCAATGGGGAACCTATTGCTATACAGTTATGCCGTTTGGGTTAATCAACGCCGGAGCTACATACCAACGCACCGCAACTACGCTCTTACATGACATGATGCATAAAGAAGTTGAGGTATACGTAGATGACATGATTGTCAAGTCCAAGGATAGAGAGGGGCATATCGCGAACCTTCGCAAGTTCTTTTCAAGGCTACAGAAGTACAACATGAGGCTCAATCCTCAGAAATGCGCATTCGGGGTAACATCTGGTAAACTCCTGGGATACGTTGTTAGCCAACGAGGAATAGAAATAGACCCTTCTAATATCAAAGCTCTAATCGAAATGCCGCAACCTCAAACGGAGAAAGAAGTTAGAGGGTTCATAGGCAAGGTGCAATACATAAGTCGATTCATATCGAAACTCACCATGATCTGCGAATCTATCTTCAAGAAGTTAAAGAAAACAGATCACACCATGTGGGATGATGACTGTCAAAAGGCTTTCGACCGAATCAAGGAAATACTAGCCCAACCACCAGTGCTCATGCCACCTCAACGAGATCAACCTCTTGGTTTATATCTCACGATAACTAAAACGGCCATGGGCGCCATGCTAGCTCAAACCGTAGGAAAAGAAGAAAGAGCTATCTACTACCTTAGTAAGAAGTTCTGGGAGTATGAGTGCAAATATACATCACTCGAGAAGACATGCCTCGCTCTTGTGTGGGCAACGAAAAAACTACGCCATTACATGCTTAGCTACTCCGTCAAAATATACTCCAAAATAGATCCTGTCAAATACCTCTTCGAGAAACCCGTTCTCAATGGACGTTTAGCAAGATGGACTTTGATGCTCTCAGAGTTCGATCTCAAGTATGTTCCTCTGAAAGTTATAAAGGGGCACGCCGTTGCCGAATTCTTCGCAGAAAATCCCATTAATGATACACAAACGATAGACACCTGGTCGTTTCCGGATGAGGATATACTCCAAACCGACGTAGACTCCTGGGACCTCTATTTTGATGGAGCATCGAACTTAAGAGGATTTGGAATAAGAGTGTTGCTCATTTCTCCTGAAGGCGAGCATACACCAATCTCTGTCAAACTCGAATTCGAGGTGACAAATAACGCTGCAGAATACGAGGCTTGCCTCAGTGGATTACAAGCAGCAATAGGTTTAGGCATCAAGAATCTTCGAGTGCATGGGGATTCATCTTTGATCATCAACCAAATCACGGGATCTTGGAAAATCCGAAGTGAAAGCTTAGCACCTTATCAAGCCAGAATAGACCAAGTAGCCCAATTCTTTGATCAAGTAACCTACCTACACCTACCTCGAGAGGAAAATAAATTTGCAGATGCTCTTGCAAAACTTGCATCTTTGATTAATATGCCGGATAGCATGGCAGAAATGCCTTTATGCATCGAACGACGGTCAGAGCCAGCTTATGTGTACCAAATCACCGATGAAGAGGAAATCACAAAGGAACCTTGGTTTCAAGCGATCCTAAACTTCAAACTCAACGGCACCTATCCACCAGATATGGACAAAAGGGGACAACGCGCTATACGCTTACTAGCTTCCCAATACGTTCTCATGCAAGGTGAATTGTACAAAAGAACACATCTTGGTGTAATCCTACGCTGTCTTGATCATTCACAGGCACTGAAAGTGATGGAAGAAGTCCATGATGGAGAATGTGGCCCTCACATGAGTGGACCCATGATGGTAAAGAAAATCACACGTTTGGGGTATTATTGGACCATGATGGAATCCGATTGCATCAAATATGTAAGACATTGCCACAATTGCCAAATTTTCGGGAATGTGCAACATGTCCCTCCTTCATTGCTTTACACCATGACATCTCCCTGGCCATTTTCCGCTTGGGGAATTGACATCATCGGTAAGATCACTCCAGCCGGAACAGGAGGTCACTGCTTCATCCTAGTAGCAATCGATTACTTCACCAAATGGGTGGAAGCGGCTTCTTACACCACTCTTACAGCCAAGAACGTGGCAAAGTTCATACAAACCAATATCATCTGTCGATATGGTTGCCCACACGAGATCATCAGTGACAATGGATCACATTTCCAAGCTGAGACTGAACAATTGCTAGCTAAGTACAAAATCAAGCATCACCACTCCTCGCCATATAGACCACAAACCAATGGCGCGGTAGAGGCGGCAAACAAAAACGTTGTCACGATTCTCAAGAAAATGATTGACAACTATAGAGATTGGCCAAGCAAGATACCTTTTGCTTTATGGGGATACCGTACATCTGTTAGGACGCCCACTGGAGCTACCACATTCTATTTGACCTACGGCATGGAAGCCGTATAACCAGTCGAGCTAGAAATACCATCCTTGCGTATTTTACTCGAAAGTCAAATCCCAGAAGCCGAGTGGAAGAGGGATAGATATGAAGAACTCATCCTCCTGGATGAACGAAGGTTACGTGCATTACATAATGTGCAATTATATCAGGCACGTATCAAACGCTTTAAGCCAAGGAATATAAAAGAAGGACACTTGGTCCTCAAATCAATTACAGCTCTGTTACCTGTCGATCCGCGAGGAAAGTTCAAACCCAATTGGGCCGGGCTATTTCTAGTCAAGTCCATACTTCCAGGGGGTGCGGTTAGGATCACAGACCTAGATGGGAACGAATTTTCCAACCCGACAAACCTCGACCAACTGAAACGTTACTATGCCTAGAATAGGAGCAAAAAACGCGCCTCGCGTAACCTCACGTGTTGCTCTTGTGGCACGAAATAAACGGCCCCTGGCCAAGCTGAATTAAGCTAATGTCATCTTGCTCTTGCATTTTGACAAATTGTCATCCTCATATCATCAAACAAACTAAATTGCATTTTAGGAGTAAGTAAAAGCTCATGCTTATTTTCTAAGTTCATTACAAGCTCTTGCTTAGAACAATTATTCTTTTACATTTACTTGAACTACGCGCAAGGGTTTGATTTCATTTTTTTTAAAAATGAATACGTAGGCAATCCTTCACGGGATGCAACCCATTTAATTATTTTAAATGTAAATAGAAGGACATTTGCAATTGCATTTGAAATTCGACAAGAATAATGAAAAGAAAATCACACCTGTTTCATAACCAATTAACCTTTTTATTTCATTTCTAATAATAATAATAATAGTACGTTACATAATAAAAATAATGCTAAAAAAAATAATGGCTAGGATTCTAAAAACCCCAACTTCTTATTACAATAATAATAATAATAAATAATAATAATAATAAAGACTCAGGCTATTCTTTCATTTTCCCTTTGCCTTTGTCATTTTTGTCAAATTTTTTGTCCCGACCTCGAGCCGGACGCTCTCGCGCCACTTCAGACCTAATCACCAACGGTCTCTCTCGTGGTCTAGCCTTGCCATTCTTGTCAACCACCATCTCGACGGCAGGAGAAGTCTTCGGTTTCTTCGAAGGATGAACAACTCGAAACCCGGCTTCTTCCTCTCCCTCGGTCAGATGCTTCTCTTTCTCCTTTTCTACCTCACGAACCTTGTATTCAACAGGCTCGCGTTTCCTCAATCTCTCGCGCTCCTCCGGAGTAGTAGCTTTCCTCCACCACAGATAGGAATCCGACACCCATAGAGCACTAACAGAAGAATTCAAGAACCATATATTTCTTTGAGCCCATTTGATGGCCCATTCTCTTCGACTCTCAGTAGTAAGCGCCACGGCAGTCTGCGGGACAGTGTCAAGCTTCGGAATCATCTGCTTCAATCCAACCTGCCTCATCAACCTCTCTGGAAAGATGCATACCATAAACTCCAAGCCAGGGATGCACACGGACCGGGTAGGATCCAAGGATGATACTCCAGTGACAGATTTAAGATGCCACCATGGTACGATCCATCTGATCAGGGGACCGTCTTCACTCTTCAATTTGTTTTCCCAATAATGGCAGACTCGAGTGAAGTCCACCATGTAGAGCCTAGTCCTCATTGCAATTGAGCGAGCATGATAAGCAGGAACATTAACTGGGGGCTCGAACAATCGAAGGCGCTCCATAAGCCAGACCTAACAAAAGCGGGTATAAAAAAAAAGAAAAAAAAAGAAAAAAACGAAAAAAAAAGAAAAAAAAGAGACAAAAAGAAAGAGGAAAAAATTCTTTTACCTGCAATATAATGGGACTTCCCAGATAAGGAAGGTCACGGTTGGCTTTCCTGTTATCTAACCCCAACAGGATCTCTCCTAAACATAGGCAAGCTGGGCTCCTGCGCAGCTCCATTTGCTCAATAAAGCTCAAGAAACGAGGGTCGCCTCTCAAATCCTCATCAACATGCCCTTGAAGGACATATACATGTAGTAGGCAAAACCCGAACGCCCTTCGCCTCGCAACATAAGAGATAGTGGGATCTGCCCTATTGATGAATCGATCGATGAAATCCAACATTCGCACTCCTTTAGAGGTCACAAGACGGTCAACATCAGCTCTTTCCAACCCAAGCAAATCCCTAAACTTTTTCTTATATCCTTGAGAAGTAGAAGGAATAGCAGGCAAATGTTCAGGGTCCCAACCACTAATCGCAGCAATTTCTTCGGGGAATGGGCAAATGTCGCCTCCAGGGAAGGCAAATACGTGATAATTCGGGTCCCAATAATCAAGACAAGCATCTAGGAACGGTTTGACCACCTTGATCAGCTTCAAACTCAAGAGTGATCCAAAGTTATAAGCACCCATGTCGTGTTTCTCCACATTAGAGAACTCATTTGTCCATTCTTTTAGACAAATTTCGAGAGTAATCATGATGTATGCTTATTTTGAGAGCTTTATGTAATAAGACGAAGAAAAGAAGGAAGAATTATGTGAATAAAACCTCCCTCGACGTCTCTATTTATACTAAAAGCTGTTTCCTAAAATCCGTCAGGACGGATGCACTGGGGAACAGGCGCGACTTGTGCGCCTCTTCGAAGGGACGCAGCTCTTGCTGCGCCTCTTCCTCAGCCTTCTTTCTGTGATTTTCCGTGTTGGATCTTTCCTAAATTCCTCAACGAATAATTTCCTATTCATACGGGTTATTATTTTGGTAAATCCGTCAAATTGCCATGTTTCGTGTTTCCTAATTTTACGGGCACGCATTGACAGGGCAATCGTATACCTATCAAAAATAACCAACTGGCTCTAACTTATATAGCTAGGGAAGTCAGGTCGATCTCCACAGGGAGATGGGAAAATGTCAGCTTTGTCTAAGTCCATCACGGTAACCAAATTGGGGGGGTTTTAATTGGGTTGTTCTAAACTAATGACAAAGAGAAAGAGAAAAAGGCAGAATAAATAAGATTAAGCAGACAAGGAAAAGCAGCTAAGACAGTTGATACCGTCGTCAGGTACCAAAAATAAATACCTAAGTACTACTAACAGAAGCTAGCGGTAAGTAGGGTCGATCTCCACAGGGAGGCAAAAATGAGATTTATCTGTCTAATTTTAGTCTATGAGTAACGGGTCACAATGTGGGGGTTTGAAATGATTTTCTAAACTAATAAGAATAAGGAAAAGAGAATAAGAGAATGGGATTAACCAGACAGAGAGAAACAACTAAGACAAACGGTTCACCATAATCATCCTGGTCAAGTAAATCTAGGTCTCGGTCAATGCAAATACGGTCTAAGGGGTAACGAACGTCACCTTTCGGTCCTTAATTCACCCTAAAGTGTAAACAACTTAACTTTCGCCCTCACTGCAATACTCTATTGTTCGCTACTAGTCTACCTTTTCCAACCTTTCGGTCCAGGTCAAGGATCATTAAGAATTAAAGGTCTAATTGCGTCGACTCAATCAGACAGATACAATTAACTGCAGCATTTAACCAACAAAGACAATACCAGCATTAACCCAATAAATCGATTACTCTCCCTTCATAATTATGGATCCCCTGTAGTCTTAGCAGAGGGGGATTAGCTACTCATATTGATGAAACAAATAAAGATAAATAAGCAATTAATTGAAAGAGGCATTATAAGAGAGAGAATTAATCTAAGATGCATAAATTAAATAAGAGTATAAGAGAGATTAAGAGCAAACTAATTATGAATGAGAAATAAGGGAAGAGAAAATTACAATTAATCCGAAAATAGAGAGAAAAGAAGAAGCGTCGTCCGTCCCCTCTACTGACTCCAGGGAATGAATGATTTTGCCATTAGGTCTAAACTACTCTTATTTATACTAAGTAGTATCATTCTTATTAACTAAATATAAGATAAACATAAGATATAATCTAATTATACTCGACACTATTATCCTCGCTGTAGCAAGTACTCGATCGACCATATATCTACTCGATCGAGTACTTTTCCTGCTTTGCGCACTGAACTTCAAACGGCTGCCAATTCTTCGTTACTTGGGAAAATAGGGCGATTCCGATGGCGTTGGAAAGCTAAGAGGACAAACTTTCATCTCCAATTGGAATCACCTGAATATCTGCTGTAGAACTCGAGATATGGCTCTCCAAAGTAGGCACTAGCAATTTGAAGTTCTTCCTTTGCTCGCCTAGCTATCTTTCTTCTTTGCGCATCTCAAAATAGCTACATTACCGCTCCAAATGCATGCTAAAAGGACAGTAAAAGGCTTGAATTCACTCCTTTTGGTTCCATTCCTGTAAATAAGACAAAATAACCCAAAGTAGCATATTCGGGGCATTTCGTAGCATAAAACCACGATAAAAGCATAAAGATACGCGCATAAATTAGGCTAAAAAGACTATATAAAATGCACGTATCAAACCTCCCCAAACCAAACCTTTACTCGTCCTCGAGTAAACTAAAATGCAACTAATGAAACGGAAAAGATAACTCAGAGCTAGCTACAAATGCCCACTTAAGCCAATTTAATGCAAGCAAACTAAACACTTATAGCAGGACAGTCAAATGCAAACGAGTTGTAAGATGTTTATAATAAAGCTGAACCGTCGACCTTGCAAGACCTTTAACAATGGACTCTCACGGGTCACTCTTCTCTCATGAAGCAAAGGGTGAACATATATATGTAAGAGAGAAAGAAAAAAAATAGTCGCTCACCTAAACTACGACCCACATAAACATGCATGCGGCTAATATGATAGACAATTCTAGCTACCGTACACACATTCCAACCAAACGAGGTCTGTCACACAAATAGAGGGCTTACAAAAATATGGTAAAGTGAGGAAATGGGTAAGAAAAGGCAAAGCATTTATGGGAATATGGAGGTATAGGTGATCAAGCTAGTACCTAAACAAAACCATATAACAACATCCGATTCTTACTCAATTATGAATTAAGCACAGTACCCTTCATTTGGCACAAAACTCACCAAACCAAACTGAAAATACTCCTCAATTGATATAGATAAAGCATAGGAGTGAAACCGTCAACCAACCAACATCTTTTTTTTTCTCTTTCGATTTTTCTTTCTATTTTCTCGGTTTCTTTTTTTTTTTTTTTTCAACTTCTCCTTTTTTTTCTTTTTCACGAATTCCTTTTTTTTTTCTTTTTTTTCATGTCTTTTTTCATCATCCTCCTTTCCTTCATAAATTACCAACTCCAAGTCAACAGATACAAGCCAAAATTTGATACAATGAAATATATACCGCAAAACATACACTAAACTAGCTTGACAGGGCAGGCTAAATTTGGAATGTAGCTAAGGGTCAACTGGCAAATTTGGCTAATGTGGAGTTTAAATGGGTAAAAATGAAAGAAAGGGAAATTGTAAGCACCTCCCTGCATGTGACACCAACCACTAACCCGAATGTATGAAGGCAAAAAGCAATTGAATTTCATATACGTGCAAATTAATGATACATGATATGCAAGGAGTAACTACTCACAATCCTACATGAAATTGGTCACAAATGACACCAGTTTATAAGGCTCTAAATCTTAGAAATTATAAGTAGGTTGCCAAAATTTCATGTCAAGTCTATATGTTCAGCTAAATTAAACATTAACTCGTAGATTATGCAAAAGACAAAGCTAAAAGATAACAGTTTAATGCAAGGCTTAAGCAAAAAGACAGTTGCAGTGCAATTTCATCATTGAAATCTACCGTTCCGACTCGACCTATATGCTAAAATAAACGTGAATTTTTTTAAATTTTTAACAATTTTCTGATTTTTATTGAATTTTTGAATTTTAACGAAAATAAACAACAATGCAAACATAAATTAAATGTGATAACTGAAATGCAATAAAAACAATATGCAGACACAAATATGGATGCATAACCTCCCCAAACCAACCCGTACAATGCCCCCATTGTACCAAAACATGGAAAGGAAATGCAAACTGAAAGAGAAAGAGAGTAAATGCGGAAAACTCACAAGATAGCGCGAATAAAGGGACCTCCCCAAACCGACCATGAACATGGGAGGTTGCTAAAGGCCCGGAAAACTGTCTTAGGAAGCTAATCCAAGTCAAAAGCACTCGATAGCAGTCGAACAGTAATCAATCGAGTAGAATGGGCGCTCAAAACTGCTCGATCGAAGGGAAAAACAGTCGATCGAGTGGTTCTCTATTTGCAGGTGGTCGATCGAGTAAAAATTTCACTCGATCGAGTGAATCCATCAGCAAAAGTACTCGATCGAGTAGAAAAACTAGTCGATCGAGTGATCCTCGATGTAATTCCTGCAAAACGCAAATAAAACAGCCGCAAACTAACAAGACAAGCATACTGAGATAGTTTATGGTATAAAAACCATTTATTACAACTGAAATGAAATAGAAAATAAAAATAAAAATAAATCTCCGGGTCGCCTCCCGAGTAGCGCTAGCTTCAGACAGGTCCCAGCTCGACCTCTTTTTCTTCAGCAGCTTACTCTAATGGAGCCCAGTCAAAACAACTCAAGGCTCGCAACAGAATCAAATAGGCGCGCATGTGCTACAAAAAACTGTAAGTAGCACCATAAGATAGAAATAACATAGGAAATCAAAATGTAAAAACATTTAAGCTTAACAAATTTCCTATGGCAGCTCCTAAGATTGTTCACAAAATAATTCTGCCCTCCAGCTAAGAGCGGAATATAAAAGCTCAAGTTAACCACAGGTGGAGAATTAACGAACTCAGGTGCATTCGACTTAAAATTAACGCGAGTAGAATTAAAATACTCTGACGGGTATGAAATGTGAGGTGGAGGAGTCTGGTCAACTAAAGGAGAAGGTGGGTATTCATCCCAAATGCAAGGGACGGTAAAGTCAATTGGGTCAATTGGGTCCTCTATAATAGGTTCATCTAATATATCATCGTAAGTATCCCATTTGACCTCAAGACTGTCTAAATCTACCTCCTCACTCTCCTTATTGCTAGATTCGTCAAGATGGAGATTCTCAAAGAGAGCCTTCAAATCACCCTCACTATCAGTGCAAGAATCATAAAGGGGTTCTAAACTATCCTCATAAAAGGATTGTCAACCACGCTAGTGGTCTCCTCTATGTCTCCGTCAAAGATTTCCTAGATTGGTTTCTAAGGTCTCACCCACCCCCTCATTTGAGTCAACATGAAGAGAAAAGTTGGGTTTAAGAGATTCAGCAGCAAACCAATTAAAGAATTCTAACACCTCATTTACGGGGATTCCTTCAAAATCCCACTTACCAATAGATTCTAGGTATGCTCGCGTAGGGTCATTCATACCCCGGAAGATAGTCCAAAGACAATTGGAGTTCGAAAATGCATCTCGTGCAGGGCTCGAGCCACTCCAAAAACCTGGCTAAATAAGTACCAAAAATTTCGTTCTCTTCCTGCGGAAAGAGAAGAACGAAAGACATAATAACGGTCTCAAGGAACCGAAGCTCCTTGAGACAAGAAATAAACTAAATAAAAAACAGATAAAATCTAATTGCCTCCCCGGCAACGGCGCCAAAATTTGATACCGTCGTCTGGTACCAAAAATAAATACCTAAGTACTACTAACAGAAGCTAGCGGTAAGTAGGGTCGATCTCCACAGGGAGGCAAAAATGAGATTTATCTGTCTAATTTTAGTCTATGAGTAACGGGTCACAATGTGGGGGTTTGAAATGATTTTCTAAACTAATAAGAATAAGGAAAAGAGAATAAGAGAATGGGATTAACCAGACAGAGAGAAACAAATAAGACAAACGGTTCACCATAATCATCCCATTCAAGTAATCTAGGTCTCCGGTCAATGCAAATACGGTCTAAGGGGTAACGAACGTCACCTTTCGGTCCTTAATTCACCCTAAAGTGTAAACGACTTAACTTTCGCCCTCACCGCAATACTCTATTGTTCGCTACTAGTCTACCTTTTCCAACCTTTCGGTCCAGGTCAAGGATCACTAAGAATTAAAGGTCTAATTGCGTCGACTCAATCGAGGCAGATACAATTAACTGCAACATTTAACCAACAAAGACAATACCAGCATTAACCCAATAAATCGATTACTCTCCCTTCATAATTATGGATCCCCTGTAGTCTTAGCAGAGGGGGATTAGCTACTCATATTGATGAAACAAATAAAGATAAATAAGCAATTAATTGAAAGAGGCATTATAAGAGAGAGAATTAATCTAAGATGCATAAATTAAATAAGAGTATAAGAGAGATTAAGAGCAAACTAATTATGAATGAGAAATAAGGGAAGAGAAAATTACAATTAATCCGAAAATAGAGAGAAAAGAAGAAGCGTCGTCCGTCCCCTCTACTGACTCCAGGGAATGAATGATTTTGCCATTAGGTCTAAACTACTCTTATTTATACTAAGTAGTATCATTCTTATTAACTAAATATAAGATAAACATAAGATATAATCTAATTATACTCGACACTAATATCCTCGCTGTAGCAAGTACTCGATCGACCATATATCTACTCGATCGAGTACTTTTCCTGCTTTGCGCACTGAACTTCAAACGACTGCCAATTCTTCGTTACTTGGGCAAATAGGGCAATTCCGGTGGCGTTGGAAAGCTAAGAGGACAAAATTTCATCTCCAATTGGAATAACCTGAATATCTGCTGTAGAACTCAAGATATGGCTCTCCAAATTAGGCACTAGCAATTTGAAGTTCTTCCTTTGCTCGCCTAGCTATCTTTCTTCTTTGCGCATCTCAAAATAGCTACATTACCGCTCCAAATTCACTCTTTCTCCAAATGCATGCTAAAAGGACAGTAAAAGGCTTGAATTCACTCCTTTTGGTTCCATTCCTGTAAATAAGACAAAATAACCCAAAGTAGCATATTCGGGGCATTTCGTAGCATAAAACCACGATAAAAGCATAAAGATACGCGCATAAATTAGGCTAAAAAGACTATATAAAATGCACGTATCAACAGTCGGTTCACCATGATCATTCAGTCTAGCAATCTAGGTCTCAAGTCAATGCAAGTATGGTCTAAGGAGCAGTGAATATCTCCTTCCGGTCTCAATTCGCCCTAAAACACAAGTAGCTTAGCTTCCGCCCTCACTACAGTGCCCTAATGTTCGCTACGAGTCTCACCCTTTCCAACCTTCCGGTCCAGGTCAAGGTTTACTACGATAAAATGCCTAATTGCGTCGACTCAATTAGACATATACAATTAACTGTAGCGATTAACAACAAAGACTACACAAGCATTAACCTAATATGGCAATTTCTGTCCCTTCATAATCATGGATCCCCTAGTCTTAGCAAGAGGGAATTAGCTACACATCATTATCGACTCGACAATAACAATACATAGATAAAAAGAATTAAACATGATAATAATAAATGAAATGAAAACAAATAGCAATAGCAAAATAAAGGAAGAGAGGAAAATAGAAGCAATGAAATGAATTAAGAATAAGAACAAGAATTAAAAGGGAATAACAATACCGAATACAAGTTCCGAATCCAAGTCTTCGAGTAGAAAAAAAGTAAAAGAAAAGAAAAGCAGTGAATAAGATGATGTTCCAGTGTAAAAGTGAATTACGCAGTCTACTGCCTAAGTAGCATACGAAAAATCTCTTCTAAAACCTAATCCAAAGCTTAATTACAAAAGCCCATACGAAATTAGGCGGAAAAACTCTATTACAGGCCAAATCACTCGATCGAGTGGAAATAAACCACTCGATCGAGCAACTAAGCGACAAACCCTTCGATCGAGTGGAAATAAACCACTCGATCGAGTAACTCCTTGTATTGCCTTCTCGATTGGATACTGGAATTGCTCGATCGAGTAACCTTCAGTATATAAAGCATTCGATCAACTAGAAAAGTAGTCGATTGAGCTATTTCAGCACGATTAGGCACTAAGACACCTTCCGAAACCAGCTCATGCGTCTTCAAAGTGATAGATTCCAAGCTCCGGCTCCTTGTTCTCCATAAATGCATGCAGATGGGACGAGTTTAGGCTCGATTTATCTCCTCTTTGGTTTATTCCTGTAATTTACACAAAACGAACCAAAGTAGACTATTCGGGGGTATTTGTAGCTAGATGCCACGTAAATAGTACAGAAATGCGTGTAAAAATGAGGTAAAAACCTTATATAAAATACACGCATCAAATCTCCCCAAACCAAACCTTTGCTTGTCCCCAAGCAAACTATGAATGCAACTAAGAATAAACAGTGGAACGGGACCAATGCATCAGCTACAAATCATCCACCAAAACCAGTTTAATGCAACAACTAACAAAGTGGCAAATGATAGGTGCAAACGAATTAAATCAATGTTTCAAACTTACTGAACCGTCGACCTTGCAAGACTCAAAAGTATCGGACTCTCACGGGTCGCTCATCACTCAAATTTAGGCACAAGGTGAGTATATATGTGAAAGATAGAAAGAAGTAAAGACACTCACCTAACTCGACCTATAAGAACATGCATGCAGTTAACATGAATAAAGTCTCTACAACCGTACATATGCATTCCAACCATACTAATGACCAAGACACATGCCGAGGACTTACATTTGGGTAAGTGAGGTAATGGGTAAGAAGGGGCAAAGATGAATTTAGATATGTGGAGTTAATAGCCAGGCTAGCAACAACGAATCCAAATATTGACTGCATCCCAACTTCGTACTCAAATTAATAATACAAAACGGTGCAAATTCAATGCACTCAACTCACAATACACCATAAACTTGTCGACTCCCCATAAAAAATAAATAAAACATGGGAGTGAAAATCATTATGCAATTTCTCGTTTTTCGCACATGATTTTTCCTATTTTTTTCGTATTTCCAATTTTTTTGTTTTCATTCTTTTTTGTCTTTTTTTGTTTTTGTTTTCATTTTCATTCATCATCATTTTTTTCTTTCATTCCCTTCAATTCTTCCACCAACTTCTGAAATCAGATAAATATAACCAAACTGCAGCAAGGCATTCCAAACAGCTACTCATCACTAGCTCGGCTAGGGTAGGAAAAATTATAGAATGTAGGTAATAGGACAAAAAGGCAATTTGGCTATGTGGGGCTCATGGGTAGAATGAAATGAAAGGGAACTGCCTCTCCTAACATGTGTCACCATCCACAGACCGAATGCATACAGGTATTAAGAAGACTAGACTCATGCTTGTGCAAATTGATGTTATATGCCTTACAGAGAGTACTACTCACATTCTAAATGAAACCGGTCATGAATGTCACCAGTTTATAAAGCTCTAACCTCAGAATGTAATGTAGCTTGCCAATATATGAGTCAAGTCTATTCGTTCAGATAAGAGAGAAACAAAAACTCGTAGATCATGCACATAATCATGCCAACTAAATGTCAAGAATATGCATGGCTAAGGTAAGGATTCAATGTAGCGTCAAAATTCAAACGTTCCGACTCAAATTAAACATGAAAATTTTTAATTTATGTGATTTTTGAATTAAAAAACGACAATGCATGCGAAAATAAATAAACGAGCAGACGAAAATGCAAGAAAACATGCAGACACAGATATGGATGCATACCTCCCCAAACCAAACCGTACAATGCCCTCATTGTACCAAAAATAGGGAAACAAATGCAAACTGAGGAGAAAAGGATAGCTGGAGTCAGAATACTTACAAAACGTCGTGAAGAGGGACCTCCCCAAACCGAACCGTACAATGCCCTCATTGTACCAAAAATAGGGAAAGAAATGCAAACTGAGGAGAAAAGGATAACTGGAGTCAGAATACTTACAAAACGTCGTGAAGAGGGACCTCCCCAAACCGACCATGAACATGGGAGGTCAAAGGAAGTCAAGCAGTAGCTCAATAGACTAAAAGTAGCAGCTGGAAGACGAAACTACTCGATCGAGTGGCTTGGAATAGCTCGATCGAGTGAATTGGTGTCAAAAAGGACTCGATCGAATGAAATAATCACTCGATCGAGTGATCGTGGAATTGCAGCTTGTCGATCGAGTATATAAGTTACTCGATCGAGTGTTTCTCAACCCAAAAGAGCTCGATCGAGTGAATACACCTGCAAAACACGTATAAGAAGTATAGGGAATGTATAGAAAGCATAGTTTTGTGTTCTAAAGTTCAACAAAAAGCTAAAGGTAAAGAAATAGTTCAACAAAAATACAACAAAACAGTCCGGGTTGCCTCCCGGAGAGCGCAGGTTTAAGAGGTCCCGCACGACCTTTCTGGCATCAATTAACTGGCGCGTCAAGCTCGTCAAAGTACAAGACTTCAACACGATTGTCTGATTCATTTGCCTCGTGATAATGCTTCACATATTGCCCATTTACCTTGAACCGATTTCCTTTGGGACCTTCTAGCTCAACGGATCCAAATTTAGTAACAGCTGTCACCGTATAAGGACCACTCCACCTGGACTTCAGCTTGCCAGGAAATAATCGCAGTCGGGCATTAAACAACAACACCTTTTGCCCAACATGAAATTCCCGCGGTAGAATTCTTTTGTCATGCCATCTCTTCGTCTTTTCCTTGTAAATGCGCGAGCTATCATAGGCATTAAGCCTAAATTCTTCCAACTCATCTAGCTGCAAAAGACGATTCTGACCACACAACTTAGGATCAAAGTTAAGCTCACCAATTGCCCACCAAGCCTTACATTCCAACTCAACAGGTAAATGACATGATTTTCCATAAACTAACCTATAAGGTGATGCACCAATTGGTGTCTTAAAAGCAGTTCTGTAGGCCCATAATGTGTCTTCTAATTTAAGACTCCAGTCCTTCCGTGATTTAGAAACTACCTTAGACAAGATCTCTTTCAGCTCGCGATTAGAGACCTCAACCTGACCACTAGTTTAGGGATGATACCCCAAACCACGCCGGTGTTGAACACCAACCTTAGACAGAATGGAAGTTAGTTTCTTTTCTTTAAAGTGCATTCCCCCATCGCTAATGACGACCCTAGGGACACCAAATCAGGGAAATATGACCTTTTTAAACATTTTTATCATGGTCTTGGCATCACAATGAGGAGAGGAAATCGCCTCAACCCACTTCGACACATAATCTACAGCTACTAAAATGTACCTGTTACCTTTACTAGACGGGACTGGTCCTTGGAAATCAATGCCCCAGACATCGAAAACCTCAACCTCTAAAATACCATTTTGTGGCATCTTATGTCTCTTTGAAATGTTCCCTGATCGTTGGCAGGCATCACAAGCTAAAACAAAAGACTTAGCATCAGCAAACAAAGAAGGCTAGTAAAAACCAGACTGAAGTACCTTGGCCACGGTGCACGATGGACCGTGGTGACCACCATAAGAAGAGGAGTGACAGCCTTCCAGGACTACTTTGGCCTCCCACTGCGGAATACACCGTCTGTAGAGACCGTCTGCGTATTCCTTAAACAAGTAAGGATCGTCCCAAAAATACTGCTTAGCGTTATACAGAAAACGCTTCCTCTGCTAATGAGAAAGGTTAGGCGGCAACTTGCCACTGACAACGTAGTTAGCTATATCTGCATACCAAGGCTCTTGGTTAACAATAGACGATAATATAGTAGATAAAGAATCATCAGGAAAAGACTCATCAATAAGTAAAGAATCCTCCCCCTCTTGTCGCGACAGTCGCGACAGATGATCAGCTACAACGTTCTCAGCCCCCTTCTTATCTTTAATCTGCAAATCAAACTCCTGAAGAAGGAGTATCCATCGCAATAGCCGTGGTTTAGCCTCCTTCTTAGCAAGGAGATGCCTCAAAGCTGCATGGTCAGTAAAAACAGTAACTTCTGACCCAATCAAATAAGAACGAAATTTCTCTAAGGCATAAACTACAGCTAGCAGCTCTTTTTCAGTGGTGGTGTACTTCACTTGAGCCTCATCCAGAGTTCGGCTCGCATAGTAGATTGCATTTAAAGCTTTGTCTTTTTGTTGGCCTAGCACCGCTACTAGTGCATAGTCACTGGCATCACACATTATCTCAAACGGCAAATCCCAGTCGGGAGGCTGTATGATCGGCGCAGAGACCAAAGCCTGCTTTAACCTGTTAAAAGCAGAAAGACACTTCTCAGTAAATACAAAAGGGGCATCCTTAAGTAGCAGTGGTGTAAGTGGTTTAGCAATTTTTGAGAAATCCTTGATAAATCGGCGATAAAAACCGGCGTGACCAAGGAAACTTCTCACTCCTTTGACATTAACATGAGGAGGTAATTGCTGAATCACGTCCACTTTTGCTTTATCAACTTCTATTCCCCTATCAGAAACTAAGTGCCCTAAGACAACTCCCTCGTTGACCATGAAATGGCACTTCTCCCAGTTAAGCACGAGATTAACCTCAATGCAGTACTATGAACACTTTATCAAGGTTAGACAGACAGTTAGAAAAATCACTTCCATAAACACTGAAATCGTCTATGAAAACTTCCATAATAGACTCAATATACTCTGAAAATATCCCCATCATGCACCTTTGAAAGGTGGCAGGGGCATTACATAAACTAAAAGGCATTCTGCGATAAGCAAACACGCCCTGAGGACAAGTAAATGTAGTCTTAGCTTGATCGTCTGGGTGAATAGGGATCTGAAAGAACCCTGAGTACTCGTCTAAATAGCAGAAAAACTTATGAGAAGATAACCTTTCTACCATTTGATCAATAAAAGGAAGGGGAAAGTGATCTTTCTTGGTGGCGGCATTCAGCTGTCTGTAATCTATACACATCCGCCAACCAGTCACTACTCGAGTGGGTATTAACTCATTCTTGTCATTTATAACCACGGTAGTCCCTCCTTTCTTAGGGACCACCTGTACTGGATTCACCCATTTAGAATGACCAACAGAATAGATAATACCTGCATCTAGCAGCTTCATTACCTCAGCCATCACAACATCTTGCATCTTACGGTTCGGTAGGCGACCACCGTCTCGCAAGGTTTGTAATCTTCCTCCAGCTCTATCCTGTGCATACAAATATCGGGACTAATCCCCTTGATATCGTCCAAAGAATATCCCAAAGCTTTCCTGTTTTTCTTAAGCACAGCTAACAGAGAAGTCAGCTGATCATTATCAAGTTTTGCACTAACAATGACTGGATATTGCTCAGTATCATCTAAGAAAACATATTTTAGATGAGAGGGAAGAGGCTTACGCTCAGGTACCTTTACCTCAATGGAGCAAAAAGTACTGATCATCTGTTCCACTTGCTCTCCCTCAGCGTCGGTGAGTTCACGCTCATCTAAATCATCTATAAGCAAATCCAACACAGCGTCATCGTCATCTGGGTTATCTGCACACTCATCCAAAAGCATAAGAGCTTCTAGTGGGTCCTTCATGAAAGAACCCGACCAGAAGTCATAAGTTGACTCGTCAATAATATCAACTGAATAACATTTGTCCTCTATCATTGGCCGAGCTAAAGTGCTAGGCAGGCTAAAAGTAATCGCGTCATCCCCTACTGCAAGAGTCAAACGCCCTTGTTTGACATCAATAATGGCCCCAGCTGTACAAAGGAATGGTCTTCCTAATATAATTGGGGTCCAGGTGTCCTCAGTTATGTATAAAACAATGAAATCTACTGGTATAAAGAACTTGCCTATTTTCACAGGCACGTCCTCTAAGACACCCAAAGGTCTCCTAACAGATCTATCAGCCATCTGTAGGGTAATGTTAGTCAATTTAAGATGACCCATATTCAATTTCTTGCAGATAGATAGTGGCATGACACTGACGCTGGCTCCTAAATCACAGAGAGCCTTATCAATAACCACATTGCCTATAACACAGGTAATAGAGAAGCTACCCGGGTCTTTCATTTTAGGTGGAGCCTTATTTAAAAGTAAATTACTAGACTCTTCCATAAATGAAACGGTCTCAAATTCACTTAGCTCTCTCTTACGCGTCACAATATCTTTCATGAATTTGGCGTAAGTAGGTACCTGGGTAATAAGTTCGGTGAAAGGGACAGTTACCTGGAGGTTCTTCACAACGTCCACAAACTTACCGTACTATCGCTCGACCTTCGCGTCCTTCAGACGACTTGGGAAGGGTACTCTGGTAGCAATGAGTGGACCCGCGACTTTCTCTTTACCTTTATCAGTGCGTGACGTCTCCACAGCAAGGGAAGATGACACGGTAGCGGAATTAGATGTCAAAATATGACCTCCGCTGGCTCTATCACTCGATCAACCACTTTTTCCACTCGATCGAGTGGTTTCATCTTGCAAATTACTCGATCGAGCTGTTTGAACCACTCGATCGAGCTCTTGGATTTCTGGGTCACTCGATCGAGTACAATTTTCACTCGATCGAGTAACTTCATCAGCTAAACTGTTCGATCGAGTAGAATTAATTACTCGATCGAGTTCTTCAAATTCAGCACTACTCGATCGAGTAGTATTTTTACTCGATCGACTATCTTGATGCATAATATCACTCGATCGAGTAGTATTTTCACTCGATCGAGTGTCTGGACAATATACAGCACGAAAATCGTCCACAAACTCGTCTAGCTCTTCTTCCGGGGCATTATCAGCTGTCACAACTCCGTCTTTTGGCATTTTTGGCCCTTCATAAGCAAGGCCACTTCGAAGATTGATGGCGTTAATTGGGTCGCATGTCGCTGGATGATTAGCTTGGTCTTTCGCGAGTGTTAACTGCGCGACTTGTTCTCTCAACTCCACTATGACAGTTTCATTCTTGCTACATTTCTCCCCAAACTGTTGTGATAAATTCAACATCAAGGACTTCAATTCGGCAATTTCCCCGTTCGTAGAAGGAGAGACCGGCTGCGGTGCTGGCGTAGAAGGAGTAGAAACATTCTTCATTTCTTCATATAATTGAGAAAAAGGAACTCCTTGCTTGTATTTCTGATAAGCAAGGACGCGCTCTACGCTCGCCAGACAATCAATGGGGTCATGCCCCTCCATGCCGCATCTACCGCAAATCTCCACATGCTCAGTAATTGCACAAACTTGTGCAGTATCACCCATAACCTCTGTAATCTCCACATTACCTAGACTTTTGCTAGGACTTCCCACTTCAGCTGCAGCCAACTCGTTAACTTGCCCACTCCCTCGGGGATTTCCATATTCGGCAACATGGATAGCCATCTCCTCAATAAGACGCCACCCTTGATCATCCTCCACATTTTCCGTGAATCTCCCCTTAGCTTCACTATCAAGAATAGCTCTCTGGTTCCGATATAACCCGTTGTAAAATTGGGTGCAAAGGAACCAACGCTTGAAACCGTGATGAGGCACAGAGCGGACAAGCTTCTTGAACCTAGTCTAAGCCCCATTCAAGTCTTCGGTGGGCAATTGCTCAAAAGATGTAATCTGAGCTCTCAAGGCATTGGTGCGCTGCGGTGGGAAATATCGCCTGTAAAAGGCCAAAGCAAGAGAACTCCAGTCGGTTACACCGGCTGCTTCCCTATCTAAATCCCTCAACCATTCTCGGGCATCATCAGCTAAAGAAAAGGGAAAGAGAACTCCCTTTACTTTGTCCTGTGTCACCCCAGCAGCAAGAGGAAGGGTAGAGCAATACTCCGTAAATAGCTCTATATGCCTGCACGGATCTTCTTCAGGTACCCCCCTAAAGAGATTTCTCTCGACCAGCTGTATGTAGGATGGGTGGATTCCAAAGGTTCCCGACTCAGTAGTGGGTAGTAAGAAACCTTTTGGAAGGGAATCCACATTAGGCTCTGAATGGCTGGCTATATTAGGCATCCTAGCAAATAGAGTTTACAAAGCAAAGCAAGTGCGACGATGTTCTCTTATAGAACAGAATACCTGCAAAACTAATCAAAACTTTGCAAAAAATGAGATCAGTCTCAAGGAATAAATTCCTTGAGACGAGAGACAAACTTAAATAAAGCAACAAAATTGCGCCACCTCCCCGGCAACGGCGCCAAAATTTGACAGGGCAATCGTATACCTATCAAAAATAACCAACTGGCTCTAACTAATATAGCTAGGGAAGTCGGGTCGATCTCCACAGGGAGATGGGGAAATGTCAGCTTTGTCTAAGTCCGTCACGGTAACCAAATTGGGGGGCTTTAATTCGGTTGTTCTAAACTAATGAGAAAGAGAAAGAGAAAAAGGCAGAAGAAATAAGATTAAGCAAACAAGGAAAAGCAGCTAAGACAGTCGGTTCACCATGATCATTCAGTCTAGCAATCTAGGTCTCAAGTCAATGCAAGTATGGTCTAAGGAGCAGTGAATATCTCCTTCCGGTCTCAATTCGCCCTAAAACACAAGTAGCTTAGCTTCCGCCCTCACTACAGTGCCCTAATGTTCGCTACGAGTCTCACCCTTTCCAACCTTCCGGTCCAGGTCAAGGTTTACTACGATAAAATGCCTAATTGCGTCGACTCAATTAGACAGATACAATTAACTGTAGCGATTAACAACAAAGACTACACAAGCATTAACCTAATATGACAATTTCTATCCCTTCATAATCATGGATCCCCTAGTCTTAGCAAGAGGGAATTAGCTACACATCATTATCGACTAGACAATAACAATACATAGATAAAAAGAATTAAACATGATAATAATAAATGAAATGAAAACAAATAGCAATAGCAAAATAAAGGAAGAGAGGAAAATAGAAGCAATGAAATGAATTAAGAATAAGAACAAGAATTAAAAGGGAATAACAATACCGAATACAAGTTCCGAATCCAAGTCTTCGAGTAGAAAAAAAGTAAAAGAAAATAAAAGAAAAGAAAAGCAGTGAATAAGATGATGTTCCAGTGTAAAAGTGAATTACGCAGTCTACTGCCTAAGTAGCATACGAAAAATCTCTTCTAAAACCTAATCCAAAGCTTAATTACAAAAGCCCATACGAAATTAGGCGGAAAAACTCTATTACAGGCCAAATGACTCGATCGAGTGGAAATAAACCACTCGATCGAGCAACTAAGCGACAAACCCTTTGATCGAGTGGAAATAAACCACTCGATCGAGTAACTCCTTGTATTGCCTTCTCGATTGGATACTGGAATTGCTCGATCGAGTAACCTTCAGTATATAAAGCATTCGATCGACTAGAAAAGTAGTCGATCGAGCTATTTCAGCACGATTAGGCACTAAGACACCTTCCGAAACCAGCTCATGCGTTTTCAAAGTGATAGATTCCAAGCTCCGGCTCCTTGCTCTCCATAAATGCATGCAAATGGGGCGAGTTTAGGCTCGATTTATCTCCTCTTTGGTTTATTCCTGCAATTTACACAAAATGAACCAAAGTAGACTATTCGGGGGTATTTGTAGCTAGATGCCACGTAAATAATACAGAAATGCGTGTAAAAATGAGATAAAAACCTTATATAAAATACACGCATCACGCATTTCGAGGCGATACCGACATTTTCGTCATCTTAGCACACTTATCCATTTATTTTTTATTTTCTTTTGGGGAATCATTTCACCAATTTAATTTATTCATTTTTCAAACCTATCCATTTATTTTTTTTAATTTTCTTTTGGGGAATCATTTCACCAATTTAATTTATTCATCTTCAAACTTATACATTTCTTTTTACTCTTCTTTTTTGAGGAATCATTTCAATCTCTCTCCACATTACATTTCAGACTTATATGTTTCTTTTTTTTTTTTCCTTTTTTTAGGGGGTAACCCTCCCTACCGTCCGGTCATTGTCCGGAAAATTTTTTGCATTTTTTTGCATTTCCGAGTCGTTTTGCGCTAATTTAGGCCATGTATACAAATGTATGTTCTATGTGATTTCTGTGTAAATTTCGGCAGTATAACGGCGCAAACCGTCACCTACCAAACCTGTTCAAAGCTAACTTGCAGGTACAAACAAAGCAACCCAACAGCAAAGGCACTCAAGCCATCATATATACAATCAAAAGGGGATATGTACACCAAACTGGGGGCTCGAGCCTCAAAACAAAGTCCGAATGTCCAAATGTGGGTCCTAAAAATGTACAAATATACAAAATACAGCCGAAAACAAAAAGCAACAATCAAGCTTCTGCTGGTCGCCGTCTAGCTCAGCAACTCTCGCCTCGAGAGCAGCAACCTCGGCGTCACGAACCTCGAGCTCCCTCAGTAGGCGAGCTATCTCCTCCCGAGACTGGGCAAGCTCTCGCTCCAGCTCACGCTCCCTCTGCAAACAACAAGAATTGGCTCATGTCAATCATTTCAAACATAAGGAAAGTTAATAAATTCGAAAATGAAACAAACAGAAGGTTCATACCTGACGTCCTCGGCCGCCAGCAAGTGCCTCGACGGTAGTAGCCCACAGCCGGTTGGCTACCCTCCATAAAGCCACAAACCAGGATGGCGCGACCTGCATTTTAAAAGAAGAGATTCTTAACGATTGGACAAACTCAAGCAAATGTGTTCTTATACAAGATTATACAAGTTAGGAGACTCACCCTCCGAATCAGATGCTGCCACTCGTCCAAGCCAGCATCTCTCACCACCACGTCAAAGTCACGCAGCTCGGAGATCGTCGTCATCCCCGTCGCGTCGGTGTACTCAAGGGTCTCGGGGTACTCTGGGGGCTCGATGCCGGCCGCCTCGACCTCCTGCAAAGACAAATGATTTCTTTTAACCGATGATTATTCACCGTGTTCTCAAATTAATCGAAAATAAGGGTAAAATACTTACCACGACCGGCCAGTACGCCAGCCTCCCGTAGAGGAACGCCGAGTAGTCCTCGCCCGGAAGAAGGAGGGCGTCACCACCAACACCTGCCAAGTCAGCCTCCCTCTCAGCCTCAGAAGGCTCCCTAAACATCGTCCTAGGAGGATCGATGGGAATCGTCAAGACACCCCGAGAGCACTGACGAGCCAAACGCTCGCCCAAGTACCACACAGGACCCATCGACGTCCTCAGCAGCAACCGGCTCGAGCTCCTAGGTCGAAGGACCTCAGCCACGAAGGGAAGGGCGCCAGCGTAGTCCTCCTAAGGCCTGAGCACCCACTAGAAACGCAAATTAAGGGTCATTCTTATGATCAGTTCTAAAAAGTAAAGAAGAAAGACAAACAACGAAAGACGAAGTACTCACGCCATCCAATTGAAGAGCGTTCACCTCCCGTCGACAGACGTCGTGGAAGGAACACCGGCTCCTCGTGCGGCACATCACCCAATCCCTCACAACGGGATAGGCTCTCTCCGCCGGCTCCGTCCTCTTGGGCGCGAGGCCCGGAAAGTAGGAGTACACCCACGCCTGTAAAATAAGATAGTCAGCAACGATCTTTCATGGTTCGATAAGAAAACGAAATAATCTTTCATAAAATGAAATGAAGGTTCATACCTCCAACAGCAGTCCAGGGCCGACAGCAGCAGGAGAAGTCCCCTTCTCCATCAACTCCGGACGAACCATGGCCCTCATAAAGCGAATGAGGACCGCAAAACCCGCAGTGACCCAGTCCCAACGGCCTAGGTCACTCAGGTCACAAAGAAAGGGAAGGAGCTTCGTCGACAGCCTCTCCCCCTTGTCTCCGAGGTAGATCGAAGACAGGAACCACCAGAGCCACAAACGGACTCTCTGCTCTGCCGTGCAGGGAGGAGGAGCCGTCTCCCTCCCCTCGATTACCACCAACGCCGGGGCCTTCCCCGCAAATTAGTCCCGAACGTAAGAACTAGGCTCCAAACCGGGTACCGCAGCAGCCTTCGGCGCCAAGTTCCAGCCGATCAACCTCCTCGCCTCGGCCGAATCTACTCTCATGGTAGTCTCCGGCCACTCCACCACCTCTCTCCCACACGGCAAACCAGAAATCATGCCGTAATCCTCCAACGTGACCCCCACCTCACCAAAAGGCATGTGAAATGTGGAGGTCGTGTCCCAAAACTGGTCCAAGAAAGCTCGAACCAGACTGAGGTTGGCCCGAAGCTTCCTCTTCACGATATCCCTCCAAGCCTGCACCAGAGCACCGAACGCTCCCCGCTCGATCATGGCTCGCTCCTCAGCTGACAGCCTCTCGTAGCACCTCATCGCCGTCGTGTAGCCCGAGAAAGATCTGATGTTCCCGGCCTCCTGTTCGGATTCGAAACAAAAGCTATCTTTAGCTTGAATGAAGAAGAAAAAGGAAATGGAAATGAAAGAAGATGAGTGAAGAGTGATGAATTCGATTTACCAAGCTCTTCACCGTCCTGTAGGACAGGTGACCCTCCGCAGCCCAAAGCGGTGCCCTCTTGTCCCGTGTCTCGGCCCCCACGCAGGTGCTCCCCTCAGCTGGCGACCACCCTGTCCAACGTTGGCCCGTCTCGGGGCCTCCTCCACCTCCTCAGGAACCTCCTCCTCGAGGACCTCGTCTCGAACAACCTCGGCCCGTCACGCGGCGGTGAAAGCCTCCTCCAACACCTCCTCAAGCATCTGAGAAGGGTCAAGAGCGGTGTCCACGTCCATGGGATCTCTCCCTAACGTAGAAGCCTCGTCACCTGCAAAATTAAAGTGAATTTAGGTCGCGTCAAGTGACGACAAGCCTTAATTAGGGGATTTTCGAGTTTTCGGAGCTCCGAAATCGCTCCTTTCTCGCCATCCATGGCAGTTTTCCCACAAACCCGTCCGCTCATGTGGTAATTTGGGTCATGCCAAGCCTAAATTGTAGCCTAGTCATGGGTTCGAGTCGGAATTTCGACAGCATTTCGTTATAATGGCGATTATGCCCTAGAAAAAGTGTCCTGAAAAAGCCATCACAAATCAAAATTACGAGATGATAGGAAGTTTACCCATCATACAAGGATTCCAAATATCAAGTTTCGTCACAAATGGGCAATCCTAAGGCTATTTTCGAAGCGATTTACGGTTTAGCTGTGAAACCGTCTCAATTTCACTCAAAAGCTCAAAACTCAACGAAAATTTGAAACAAATACATGGTTATGATCCTTATACTACCAATTAGCCATTTATAAAGTCAATTTTGCAAGGCAAAATCATTTGGGGGAAAAGCCCCAAATTTTCGACTAATTAGAGTTGAAAACCCTGATTTTGTCTGTCCAATTCGATCAAATACGGAAGATAAATGCAAGATTAATACGCATACCTTGATTAGTCATGGCAAATGCAAGCTTTTGGATCAAATTTTGACGGAAATGGTTGGAATTTGAGAGAGAAATTGAGAGTTGTATTTCGAAATAATGAAATAAACCCCTCTGTTTCATCGGGTTTTTACGCAGGATTGACGCGCCCAGGAAAAGACGCAGCAGGTGTTGCGTCTATTCCAAGGAACGCAGCTCTTGCTGCGCCTCTTCCTCAGTTTCCCTCCATATGAATTTTCAAAGATTCGTTATAAGTTCGTTATTTCGTGGGCCCATCTTTGGTGCGCCTCTTCCTGAATGTCGTATCGCATATTTGGTCCGTTTGACGTTTATTCTTCACCCGGAACCGTATTTCCAAGCCAGCAGCAAACTGTTGCCCTATTTTTGCCAAGACCTAGCTTGTCACAATGAGCGGTTATTCTTTGACAGGTGTTTCGACACGCCTTTATTATGGTCCCCCAGCGAGAGTACACGGATAGACATTCCCTCTCGAGACATGGAGATCAGTTCCCGATTACGTTCCCCCAGCGAGAGTTCACGGATAGACATTCCCTCTCGAGACCTGGAGATCAACATCGACCCCAAGATCTTCCGAAATTTGTTTGAAGCCGACCACAAGCAGATTTCTCCCAGCAGTTCCTGACTATGTCCTGCTGTCTTCTCCCAATATCGCGTTTTGTTCCCCTGGAGTTTCAAGGAATTTTAGGTATGGTCTCTTCTTATGGCTGGCGAGCCTCCTTACGTAGTCTAATGGACTTTAAATGACCCTCCCCGGAAGTCGACAGACTCTAAAATGTTCCCGACGACAGGTCCTTGGTTCAGACCCCTTGAACCGCCTCGCGTCGCCATAGTCGTCAGGTTGTAATCATCGATTGACCTAATGGCTATACTTTGACTTTCGCCTTGTCCAAGCCTTAGTCAAAGTGGGGGCTCTGTAGATACCTCATTTCTGCACCTCCCGCAAACCACCCGGTGATGATTGGGCCGCATGTTTGGTACGCGGAACGATTTGTGACAGTTCGTAAGTTTATCGTCAAGTGATAGCTCAAACATTTGTGTCTACCTCTTAATTGTCATCTACGTGCCGATACGGTCGTTTTGGCAGTAAGTACAGTACATTTGGAGTCCGGGTTAAAAAACCGTCTTCATTTTCTAAAACCGAGTCAGAATGTTCTGGAATGTTCCTGATATTTCTATTCCATATTTTGCAATCTTTTAATCTTTGGTAAAGAATTTCCCGTAATATTCACACAAAATATTAAGGAAAACAAGATTAATCCGTTATTCCATAATCAAAACACGGAAATATTTCTTCCGCAGGAGGAAACCACTTGGGAAAGGACGCAGCAAGTGCTGCGCCTCTTCCAAGAGACGCAGTGGCTGCTGCGCCTCTTCCCAAGTCCTTTTCTGCGTATTTTTCGAGATTCACTTCCAAAGTTTCTCCGAAAACCCTATTTCCTCCGTGTGATTAGTATAAATAGAGACCTTCGGTCTCACATATTTCTCACGCGAGTGTCCGCCCTTCTCTTCTCCCTTTGCATTCTAGACCACGTTCTTACTTTTTGGCGTCTACGTGCTTGAACTTTCGACCACGTAAGCTCGGATCTTTCTGAGTACCAGCCTCGTTTTGCATGACCTACCAATTTGCCCAACTCCACATCAATCAACTTAATCAACTTTATTCGTTTTCCTCCTAGAGGGTACTTTCGTCTACATTCGAGTCGAGCATCACTAAACGTTAACTTAGTTCATCTCGTTTCGTCAAACATGTAAGTCTGAGGGTGTAAATCCCATCTTTTATTATTGTTCTTTATTTATTGTAATCATAATGTAAGATTTATGTCGAAAGTATTCTTAAAACCGATTTGTAAAACTTTGTTTAAAAACCGTTTTTACGGATTATCAGAAGACAACCGTCGAGAAAGGACGCAGCAACTGCTGCGCCTCTTTGAAGGGACGCAGTACCTGCTGCGCTTCTTCGTGAGGCTGCCGCAGTTCCTGCTTCCTTTCTTCTTCCTTCGTCTTTTGTTCGTCCTTTTGTTTTTCGTTTTGCTTTCAATTGTTCATTGTTTCACTAACGTAATAATTTGAGTATAATAATTTTAACACGCAAATAATTCATTAGTATTAATTCGTCATAAATCCCGACTTAAATCCCTTATAATCAATATTTGCGGGTTTTCGTCATTAAAGTCAATCCGGGTTTTAGAGGTTCGATTCATTAATATTGAGTCTCTGGAATTCGATCTTTGATATATTCCCATCTGTTATTTATCGTATCCATCATTAATTCATCATTAACAACTTGTTTAACCTAATTAATTCATTAATTAACCTTTTAATCTTGTAATTAATTCGTATTGTTTAATTCCGTCCATGTTCATGCTTTGTCACCCCAATCATATGTAAATAATCTGTTAATCACTTTCATCCGAGTCAATTATTCATAATCGATCATTAAATCACCAACGAATATTAACAATTTGCAATTCCGCCTTCACAGCCAGAACTGAGCCAAGGGATGGACGCAGCAACTGCTGCACCTCTTCTAAGGGACGCAGCTCTGCTGCGCCTGTTCCTGGTTGATTTCTGTCTCTGAAATCCCGTTTTGCCTTGACCTAGTTTATTAATTACGTATTTAATTAACTATTTATCGTATTATCACCCTAATTCCTGTTCGTTAATTCATTTATTCTCTCTTTTCTAAAACCATCCGTTTTAAATATATTTTCGACATAAATCATTAAATCCGATGTAATTATTGTAATATTTTCTTTATTGTATTTTTATTGTATTTCTTTTATTGTATTGTTTGTATGCTCACATGTAATCAATTTAAATCTCTACTTCGACCCACTTGTATGTTAAATTACGTGTTTACTGATTTAGTTAATTCTCACATGCTAGGATTAATCTAATGAATGTTGCATTGCATGCATATAAATCGACAATATATCAAGTATAGATAACTTCCCTAATCATTAGTAGAGGCCGCTATCGAGGCGGGCGGAATTAGGTGTTCGATCAAAAGAACTTCCTAATACGTACCCTCACCCCTTACTCCAGATCTCTGTGAACATCCGTGTTCATTGGCATCCACGAGAGTCATTCTAGACATAGAATGCTAAGGGTAACGAGTTCTTGGTGTTCATGTCACTACTTTGTGTCTTGACATGGCACAAGGTATTCGAATGGTTTCCAATTTTCCACAATAAATTGGTGGCGACTCCACAAATGCAAACGCTTCTTCCCAAGCGCCCCCGTGGGCCCGCGTCCATACCTTATTAGGTAATTTGGGGGGTTTTGGGAGTATAATGTTGTATTAGATGGTAATGGTATGATTATGTGATTATAGGAGGTGGTTTCGTAGAGGAGCAATATTGAATAGCTGCTTTGTGACGATCTCGTGATTTGCTAATTCCAGGTAGGGTTTCCCTACTTGGTTATTGATTACGTAGTTGTTGGTGATGGATGTTTATTGTTGATCTTTAACGTATTGGATTGTATTGGTGTTGTTGTTGTATAATTGGTTGTGTTGTGTTTGTCAGTGGTTCGCGATGCGTGTCCTAGGCTGAGTGGAGTCACTTGCAGGAGTGGCTTCACGCCCTTGATTCGCCCTCTGTGGAACCCGCCACAGGAGGGGATGTTCACATTAAAGAATATGGGTTATCGCTCGGAATAGATGAGCGGGGATTTGGTGGGTACGACCGCGGTCTCCCACTGGCGGCGTGGAATATCTGTTGCGATGGGTATTCTGGCAGGACTACACACTTTAGTGTGTAGTTAGGTGTGTGGAGATATAATGGAGTTGGGAGCTGTGTGTTGTTTGTATATTGTGTACTTTATTTTATGTAATCAGTAACTGACCCCGTTTTAAATGTTTTGAAAACTGTGGTGATCCATTCGGGGATGGTGAGCAGTTATTGAGCATGTATGAGATAGCTTGCGCGAGGGATAGCTGGGATAAAGTCATCACATTTATTTAGAGTCTTCCGTTGTGTCATGAACTTAGTTTGCTTTTCAGTTGATTGGTTTTTGGAACATTTGTATTTCTTTTACACTTGGGATTTTGATATTGTAATCACTTAAACTCATTTACTTAAATAAGTATGTTTCTTTATGGTCTATTTGATATACATTGCCTCGGGTAACCGAGATCGTAGCATTTCCATGCATTAGGTGGTCTTGGTAAGGCACCTTGGTGTATGGGAGTGTTACAAAGTGGTATCAGAGCGACGATTTTGGAACCTATAACTAATGAACCCAATGAATCTAGGGAGTCAAAATAAAATGAACCCGGGTATGAGTTTTTAGGAGCTAATGCAAAGGCTTTGGAGATGTCCTAAAGTCGCGATCTCGCCCTACAACTTTGAACCGGTCACTATGGGGTGTCACGGGATCGCTATGTGTTTATTTAAGCTATATTGCACATATATATATATATATATATATATATATATATATATATATATATATATATATATATATATATATATATATATATATATATATATATATATATTAAACGATGTGTTATATGAATGGTGGATAAATGAATGTGGAGAATGGAGGATATAGTGGCGAAATGTGAGTAGTTTGCATAATTATATGTTGATGGGAATAACGGAATTGCGTGATGTTGATTTATAACGTGGTTTTATAGAAACATGTGAATAGGATGTTGCGTTGTTGTATATATATATATATATATATATATATATATATATATATATATATATATATATATATATATATATATATATATATATATATATAGAGAGAGAGAGAGAGAGAGAGAGAGAGAGAGAGAGAGAGAGAGAGAGAGAGAGAGAGAGAGAGAGATGGGATCAAGTCAGTCCCTTAGTATAGGTGAGTCCCATGAGTCCTAATCTAAACCATTAGATTAGAACAAAATCAATGGCTAAGATTAATTCTAAAAGTAAAAAGGCTATATAAAACACAACAAAACCTAATTTCTTTTCATTTCACAGCCTCTCACTTCTCTCTCTTCCTCCCTTTTTCTCTCTCCGTCTCTCTCATCCCTCACTCACAAACCAACCCTAATCACCCTACCACCACCACAAAACCTCTGTCCTCCGCCAATAACAACAGGCAGACACCGCCTTTCATCCGTCCTTCATCGTCATGGTCGTCCCTCCTCCCCTCCTCAACCGCCGCCACTTCTCCCTTTTTTTTTTTTAAGATCTGAAAACGTGTGTTGGTGGTGGTGGTTGGAAATGCGGTGGGTAATGGTGTGGTGGTAGTTCTGTCGCCTTTTCCCTTCTTTATCTTCTTTTTTTTTTTTTTTCAGATGTAGGTGGTGTTGTTGGTGGCGCGCGGTGGCGGTTTACCAATGGTGGTCCTTCCTCTTATTTTTTTTCCTTCAGATCTAAGCAAAGGAGTGGTTGTTGTTGGTGGTGGGTCCTTTGTGAGGCTGTGGGGTGGGTGTAGTCGGTGGTTGTGGGCGTTCGTGGTGTGGTGATCGTTTATTTTTTTTTTTCTGTTTTTTTTTTCTCCATTCGCGGCGGCTACGCCGAGGCGGTGTGGTGGTGGATTCGTGTATGGTGCCGGGTCAGGTGTTGATGGTTACGGTTGTTACTATTTAAATTAAAGTTTCACTCTCGACCATTAAATTTTCACTCTCGACCATTAAAGTTTCACTCGTATACCGTTGAAGTTTCACTCGTATGGTTGTTGCAGCGGGGTCACTTTGGTGATAATGACGTGGTGATATGGATTATAGTTTCAAAGTTATGGACTAAAGTTTTACTAATATTGACTAAAGTTTCACTTGACACGTACTAAATTTATTTCACTGATATGGACTAAAGTTTCATATGGATGGACTAAAGTTTCACATGACCTGGACTAACATTACATTCCTAAGAGAATAAAGTTTCATAAACCGTTAAAACTACATTACATAAATTCAAATTACATAAATTCAAATTAGTATAAAGTTACAAATTTATAATCCTAAAAAAAATAAAGTTTCAAAAATTATGATTAAAGTTACAATTGTAAAACATTAAAGTTACATTTCATAAAATTACAATATTTACGTAAAATGTATAAATCAGTAAAATTAATTAAATTCAAATTTTTGTATCAAAAATTGTTTTAAAAAAAATGTCTAAAAAAACAATTAAAGTTTCAATTTTTAGCATTAAAGTTTCACTCGTAAAATATTAAAGTTACATTTATAAATAAGTAAAATTAAATAAATTCAAATTTTTATATTAGAAATTGTCTAAAAAAATAAAGTTTCAAATTTTAGCATTAAAGTTTTACTCGTAAAACACTAAGGTTACAACTAAAAATCAATTTTAGATATTTAAAATAAAATTTTACAACATAAATTTAAATTTTTATTTATAAAATAACCTTAAATATTAAAGTTATAATTGTAAAGAATTAAAGTTACACTTATAAATTAAAGTTTCATTTATAAAACATTAAAGTTTTCATCTTAAAGTTTTAAAATCTCAACCATCAATCTTAGAAGATCAATGAGTAGGATTAGGACTTAATGGACTCACCATTTTAGGTGGACTCATTTGAACTCATCTCTCTCTCACTCACTCACTCTCTCTCTCTCTCTCTCTCTCTCTATATATATATATATATATATATATATATATATATATATATATATATATATATATATATATATATATATATTTTGGGATCCAAAGTGAGAACCACCCACATAATGAGAACCGTGAGAACTCCACCTTACTAATATTTTTTCAAAAAAATAATGACATATTTGGATTCGGCATAGAATTTTATGGCTAGATAACATATTTCTTGGTCCATAAGGTATAAATTTTTGACGGAAATCGAGACGAGAAGCATTTTATTAATTTTCATGCACCTACTACTCATTTTCATGTATCTAACAATTTTCATGCACCTAAAACTCATTTTCGTGAACCTAGAGCCTGATATTTTCATGCACCTAGTAATTATTTTCATGCATGTAACAATTTTCATGAACCTAGTATTCGTTTTCGTGCATCTATAGCTATTTTAGTATATGTAGTTGTACTTTCGTACACTAAGTTTATATTTTGTTAATAAAATAAAAAAAATTTGTTTACCTATACTAAAAATGTGTTTGAATAAACTAAACAAAAGGTAAATGATCCATCAAAACTTTCAGAACAAGATTTGATGATGATTTAGTAAGGGTTCTCACGGTTCTCATTATGTTAGTGGTTCTCACCGGATCCTGACCATATATATATATATATATATATATATATATATATATATATAGGGTCGGTATCCGGTGAGAACCACTAAGATAATGGGAACCATGAGAACCTCTTATATTACCACTAGATTAGTCACGGTCCAATGAATAAAATCATTCTATATACATCAATGTCTTACAAAAATATCAAACGTACCACATATTTCTTCTCTCTCTCTCTTTCGCTGCTTCCCTCAATCACTGCGCGTCTTTATCTTCGCCATAGTCGACCACTGTAATTTCCTCCTTCACCATCATTAATAAAGGTAAATTTCATGATCAAATCTCTTCAATTTTGTAACCTAGATGATATCATTTTCGTATTATTGTAGTTGAACTATGATCGAATTTAAGCCAAATTACTTTGATTGATTTTGTTTTAAACCTAATTTGATTGAATGTTAAATTATATTGCATGATATGCAGAAGATTACAGTTCATAGACAGTAAAATCTGAAAATTAGACCATACTCCATTGTTGTTTATATTTATTAGTCCTAATTCTGCCTTAATATGATTTTGACCTAGATTCATTGCAAGGTAGTTTAGTTTTTCGTTCATATTATCAAACTGTCAGGCTGTATATCTGCCTAAAAGAAACGAACAACCTCCTATATTTCTTCATAGAGAAATTTAATCTGTTATTTCGTGTATATAGTGGTTATTTTGGTGCATCTAATGAGTATTTTAATGCACCTAAGCTTATTTCTATATGCATAGTAATAAATTTGATTAAGAAATATTAATGTTTCATCTTGTTTTTCCCTTTTCGAACATTTGTGATTTTATAAGGAGTCCACAATAAATACTCCCTCCGTCCCAATCATTTTTTTTCTCTATGAACTGGTTATTTTCGTGTATCTAATGAATATTTTTATCAGTTTCGCCTCATACAGCAGAAGACCGGCCGGCTTGCCTCGGCTAACTAGTGGACTGACTGGGAATGCAGCGGCAATCCCCTTTTCAAAGCATGCAGCACATAGAGAAATTTGAGCCCTGCATGAAAACATGCTCACTACATTCGTTCCACTCGCTCGACCCAAACGTGTCAAAAGGATGGGTTCCCAATTTATGGCAAGTGAACTCAGATACAGCCTTATTCCTTGCATTTGCATTGGAAGGGCTTCCTGCTTATGCCCAATAAAACAGTCCTAAAATGTCGGTAAAATCATATGCACCTAGACTTATTTCTACTTTTATACTATCTGCTTAGTGTGTAGAACTCAAATCGGATGAGTGATTCTCGAAATACGTGCTAAATTTGTAGCAAGTGCTACTGCCAACAATATTATTGTTCAAATGCCATTGCCAACTTACACTTCAAGGTAACACATTGATATGTGGACAGTATATAAGGCTGGATGTATGTGCGTCTTCTTTTAATTTCGTAACTTTAGTCGGTATACTTGCAATACTATGCTGCTGTGATAATTGATAATTGGCAGGTTAGAAATAGCAATTTTGTGGTTCCTTACACTTTGGGATGTGTTTATTGTGTCTTTTTTTGTGTGGATACTGCTTAGTTCTTGCCTGTTTGATAATTTCTCATGCGTTGGAGTGTGTTAAGTCCCGCCCCGAGGATAGGAAAAAGCAGCATTTGCTGGTTTAAGAGGTTTAAGGCATCCCCGGTAGAAAGCATTAGACCTAATAAAGGGAATGCCACTAGAACTTAGAGGTACGGGTAAGGATTTTGTGCCTCTGTCTGAAATTGGGCATTGGGAAGGGCAATTCTAGGACATAACATTCTGGTCATCAAGTAGAGAGTCTCAAAATAACTTTAATTCTTATTAAACTTCATTCCTAAGACCGATCCCTGAGACGGGATCTTATGTCAAGAGGTTTAGGAGAATAAGCCAATATCCTTTCCAATTTGAAATTTCCCTAATCATTGCGGTGACCACAACCAAAAAAGGGTCGTTGCCTGGATCTTCAACTATGTCAACATCTTCATCAGAGTCAGAGAAAATAATCATTCTGTGACTTACGCATTTAATTGACCCGTCTGTCTTTTCATTCTCGAGCACCCTCAGATGATTCATGAATGGCCATGCTTCAGTGGCCCTGACTACAGTAGTGATGAATGGTGCTTCTTGCCTCCCTGTCGTTGGACAGAGAACTGATTTCAAGGAAGCTAACAAGAGACTTGAATGGAGTTTAAAGAAGGTGGTGTGCTTTTATTTACATTTTACTTATTTCGAAAGCCAATTAGCTCAAATGGGAGAGCATTGTGCAATGCACAAGATGTGGGTTCGACTCCCATATTGGCCATGAAATACCAAATCTTTCTTTTACTCTTAAGAATGAAAAATAGTATAACTGGTAATCCCATTTAATTCAAGTATGCCATGTATGGTAATAGTTTTGGTATATATGCTAGTCTTTGAAATGCTTGTATTGAACTCCTGATAATTGAAAAGCTATTTCACGAGCTCGATCATTGCCATTGTTGCTGCTCGCTTGAGTCCAATCAAGGTCTCAACGCGCCATTCTCCGAATATGATTATATCCTCCTAAATAATTGTACTGTATTGCTTGCATCATGACACATTCCTCTCATTGGATTTGCAATTTAATAGGCTATATGGGACTCGAACCCATACCTTTGTGCAAAATTTGCACATTGCTCTACCATTGAGCTAATAGCCTTTAAAATACGCTAAACAAAAACGAATACGAAATAACTGACATAAGTACCCGAAATGTTTCTCACAAATTAGTAAGATATGTAATAGATACACTAAAATGCCTTGTAATTACAAAAAAACGCCGGTAAACACATAAATCTCCTCCACGGTCATTTCCCTTATTTCATGTACATAGAACCTTATTTCATGCACATAGAACCTTATTTCATGCCATAGAAAATTAACGTCCTTAACCAACAGTAATTAGTATCATATTATAACCAACTGATGCAGCTGAAGAACTTTTTAATGCACATAGAACCTTTTTTCATGCACATATAATCTTATTTCATGCCCATATAAAATATTGTCTTTAACCAACACTAATTAGTATCATAATATAACCAACTAATGCAACTGAAGAACTTCGTAATGCATATAGAACCTTATTTCATGCACATAGAACCTTATTTTATGCACATATAAATTAATGTCCTTAACCAACAGTAATTAGTATCACAATATAAACAACTGACGCTACTGAAGAACTTTTTAATGCACATAGAACCTTATTTCATGCACATAGTACCTTATTTCATGTACATATAACTTTATTTCATGCCCATTTAACACATATTTCATGCACATATAACCTTATTTCATGCACATAGAACCATATTTCATGCGCATATAATCTTATTTCATGAAAATAAAATGTCTTAAAAAACTACTCTATAAAACCGCACATCCAAAAATCCATGGAAGAACTCAAATCACAATTGATGCTGGAAGTTTAATTTGGCTTTTACAGCAACATGGCCAGAGAGCCAACAAGCTCAAGCTAGGCTCATAAAACAAAACTAAAATTCATTTTTTGATAGTTGATAGCCAACAAATCATAGATAGTACACATGACTTTGTTATAGTAAAAGCTGATTCTAAAAATTAGCAATATGTTTACATCAAAACTTGGATAAAAGAATATCGAAGCAAGGGAAGAGCACACATAGGCACCTTATAAAGATAAGTATGACTAAAATGATGGATAAAATTGCACTATGGAACTCTGCAAACAGTATTATTATAACTGACCTAACCATGTTTGTTTAGTTCAAGAATTGCAGTCGTCATCACAAATGTCAACAATCCCTTGAAATTGGATGGTTTCTGGATTATTATCTCATTGTTAGAGAAAAAATCTAGAAGAGAAGTCTTCAATTAAGGTAATAAGTTTGTTTTCTGATGTATTTACTAATGGCAATTTTTTCATCCTAACTAAAATCCCTACTCCCGTTTCAATGAGACACGGCGTTTATAAGGAGAAGGGAGGCTGGTACACCCCTGTGGGAAGCAATATACAATTTTGGTTGCACTTCCGACAACATTGTAGAAATAATACAACCAAAGCACCAATAAACCAGTCACTTGTATAAACCTCAAACCCACAATGAATTAGCTTAAATTAGGGAAAGAACAATGAGTTAGCTTAAATTAAGGAAATTACTGAAAATTAGAGTATATAGAAAGAATGCATAAGAGAAGAGAGTGACTAATTCGGAATTTTTCGAAAAGCTCGGAAGTTCATTAAAACAGCATGGCTATACAAAGGCTACTGAAAGAATTCAGCATTCGAATTGGTGATGTGCATTTTGACAGCATGACTATACAAGACTAACCTAGTACTCTTCATCCTCCAGAGTAGATTTAGTGATGGGGATTGACCATCTTCCTAAATGAGCAGTATAATTTATGCATCTAATGATACCTTTTCCAGTCGGTCCATTAGGGAAATCGATGACGCTTATACTACCTTCATCCAGATGGAAAGATCCCAACCAATCTTCGCTCAAATTCAGGCAATGTGTCATTAAAGCAATGTGCAGAATTGGATGTCCTACTGCAACTACCACTTGCTCTTGTTCGGATGAATTAGATAGCTCATTAATTAAACTTTCCCACGCGTTTCCTGTTTGATCCCACAGGGGATTTATCACACTGTCCCCGAGTCCATTTAGTGAAGGCCCGATATTGGAATCCGTAGCTGAGTTCTAAAAGAGGATGAAGAAGAAGAATAACTAAGCCTTAGTCTAGTATGTGGAAAGACGTGTCGTTATAATAATAATATAAAATGAGAGACCAACCAATTCAACTAAAATCATATCCCATTAAGGCATTAACATACTATAAACTTAACTAGAAATAACAAAACAAGTCAGTATATTACCTGATTTTGCCGGAATGAATCTCACTACTGGCGGTTGAAGCGAATTAGAGGAGCGATAATGCTTGTTGTGTGAACAATGATGAATGAGTTCAACCCTAATTTAATAAGCGAATGTGAGAACGTCGAAAATATGATGATCAAAGGGCCAAAAACATAGATCAATGATTAACTACATACTAAACTGAATCGATTAATAGGTTTACTAATCAACATGTGAACGAGTTATAGGTTTACTAAACAGAAAAAAGCAGAACAAATCAGGAATGCAAAACCTAATTAACGAACTAATTTAAAGCATGAAAATTATGAGAATTGAGGAAAAAGAATGAAAAGGGGGAAATTGAGAAATTACCTAAATGAAGAGAACTGTAGATGAAATTAGCGATAACGAAGAAGAAAACAAGCTTGAAGATGGCCGAGTAATGTTCTCAAAATCATAGCAATGGCGGTTGATCGTCATGGGACATCTTGATAATTGAAGGGAGATGAAGAATTAGTTGTGAGTTTGATTGATACTGTGATGTGCGAAGAGAAAGAGAGATGAGTAAGAAAAGAAAATTGTAAAAATGATTTTGAGATACAAGGGTTGGGGGTGCGTATGTCTGATGGGTTAGATGAGTTTATTCATCCGTCCAATTCGTCTAGATCTAAGGCCTATGAGTGGTTCTCACAGTTCTCATTATCTTCATGGTTCTCATAGGATCCCAAATATATATATATATATATATATATATATATATATATATATATATATATATATATATATATATGAAAGTAGTTGAGTTGAGCATGCGGGTAGCTAACGAGTCAGCATGACTCGATCGAGTGGGGGATACTCGATCGAGTAGGCTGGACTCGGTCGAGTGGGGTATATGACGTTTTTGAACAATCGCTGCTATTTTTGGGCACTCAATCGAGTAAGTTGGGGACTCGATCGAGTGAGGGCTACTCGATCGAGTAAGTTAGGGGCTCGATCGAGTGGGTTATGTGATGCTTTCTGGTCAGGTTCTGCAGTTGAGGTACTCGATCGAGTAATTGGGCAACTCGATCGAGTGACCTCAACTCGATCGAGTGGGTTGAGAGCTCGGTCGAGTGTGGTGTGCACAGGTTATATACGTGTTTAAGTTGTGGGATGTGTGTTTATGTTTGCCTTTTCTCTTATATAGTTCAAAGATGCCGCCAAAGAGATCCGCTTTATATGCTAGGGCTGAGTTGATGAGTATAGATGAAGTTGCCAAGATGCTTGAGCATCAAGAGGCGCTTACTGAGGCCTTAAAGAAGTTTAGGAAGGACAAAGAGGCTGGGGTAGACTTCGCTAAGATGAGTATTACCATAGCCCGTTTCAACCCAAAGGAATACATGGGTACCAGAGTGCCAATTTTGCTCGACAATTGGCATAGGGAGATGGAGAATATTCTGAATGTGGTTCAGTGCCCTGAGGATTTTAAAGTGGAGCAAGCTGCGTTCTACTTGAGAGATGCGGCTGGAGAATGGTGGGATAAGGTAAGGGAGAATGCCTTAGATCTATATGTGAGACAGAGGAAGTCAGCTATACCTTGGGGTGAGTTTAAGAGGGCTATGTGCCGAGAGTTTGTGCCTGAGCATGTTCGTAGTAAGTTGAGAGAGGATTTTGATAATTTCAAGATGACTTCGGATATGACTGTGGCTGAGTACTATCATAAGTTTAATGAGAAGTCTAGGTATGCACAGGATATGGGGTTGAACCAGGAGAACGTGGTGCTGAGATTTGAGAAGGGCTTGAACTATAAGATCATGGAGAAGCTACTAGTTGGAGTCCTTACCGATGTTAAGGAAGTGTATCAGCGAGCCGGGAGAGCTGAGAAATTGGTCGAAATGGCCAAGGGGAATAGGGAGAGAGGTCCCGAGAAGAGGAAGGCTGAGAGTGAAGGTGGTAGTCAGTCTAGTTACAAGAGGGGCGGCCATAACCAAGCGAGGGCTTATTCGTCGGGATTGGGTTTTAGTGGTGGAGCTTCCTATGGGCGCGGTCGTGGTGGTCGTAGTAGCAGTTGAGGTTTATCATGCTATAACTATGGGGGTATAGGTCACAAGAGACATGAGTGCAACAGTGCTATGGGAAGGGGTTTCCAGAGGCCATCACAGGGGAGTTTCTCTCAGGGTCCGTCTCAGAGTTATGCTAGCATCAGGCCGGCTGGGTCATGGAATAATTAGGAAGGTCAGAATAACAACAACGGTGGGGCTAACCGCAATGGCGATAATTCATATCAAAGACCGGCAACAAAAAACAACCAGCGGTCGGCTGCCAAGCCGTCTACTTCTGGTAGTACTGTCCAGGGAGGTGGACAGAAGACCAGTGGCAAGCTATTTATGATGGACAAGAAAGCTACTGAGGATGATGCTCACGTGATCACGGGTACCTTTCTTGTTAATGGTGTTTTTACCTTTGTTTTGTTTGATTCGGGGGCATCACATTCTTTTGTGTCGTTGAGTCATGCTAAGCTTTTGGGTTTGGGGAAGTTTGAGTCTGTAAAGGATGAGGTTTTTATACCGTCGGGAGAGTCTGTATCTTATGGGAGGTTGTATAGGGGTATATATATGATAGTTGGGCAGGTTGACCTTCCGGTGGATTTGTTAGAGTTTCCTATGGATGGTTTTAAGATGATAGTTGGCATGGATTGGTTGGGTAAGTACAAGGCTAGAATAGATTGTCACTAAAAGAGAGTCTCTTTGAGAGGTCCTAAGGGAGTTAGTGTGTCTTATCGTGGGGTTGTTGTCAAACCCAAAGTCAAAGTGATTGCAACGGTGACATTGAAGTCTTATCTGAGGAAGGGGGTGTCCTTTGATTCTATGCCATGTGAGAGACCATAGTAAGGTGAGTTCGACAGCTGATCAGATAACAGTGGTGGGAGAGTTTCCAGATGTTTTTCCGGAGGAGATCCCAGGTTTGCCACCAAAGAGGGATATAGATTTTAGTGTGGAACTGAAACCAGGGACGGGACCAATTTCTAAGGCCCCGTACCGCATGGTTCCAAAGGAGTTGGAGGAGCTGAAGAAACAGCTAGATGATTTGATAGATAAGGGGTACATTAGACCTAGTGTATCGCCGTGGGGATCACCAGTTCTGTTTGTGAAGAAGAAAGATGGGAGTTTGCGATTGTGCATCGACTAAAGGGAGCTGAACAGGGTTACAGTGAAGAACAGGTATCCTTTGCCAAGGATAGATGATATGTTTGACAAGTTGAGTGGGGCAGGAGTCTTTTCCAAGATTGACTTGAGATCGGGTTACCATGAGGTGAGGATTCGGGATGAGGACATACCAAAGATAGCTTTTCGATCGAGGTATGGTCACTATGAGTATGTGGTGATGCCGTTTGGGTTGTCTAATGCACTAGCAGTGTTTATGGATTTGATGAACCGGGTCTTAAGTCAGTTTTTGGATCGGTTTGTGGTGGTGTTCATCAATGATATCTTAGTCTATTCCAAGACTAAGGAGGAGCATGAGGAGCACTTGTGGTTAGTGTTACAAACTTTGCGTGACAATCAGCTGTATGCAAAGTTGTTTAACTATGAGTTCTGGCTCGAGGAAGTTGCCTTTCAGGGGCATGTGATTTCCAATGATGGTGTAGCTGTGGATCCAACAAAGATAGAGGCAGTGTCTAAGTGGGAATCACCGAAGAATCTGGCAGAGATCAGGAGTTCCTTGGGTTTGGCAGGGTACTATCGTCGGTTCGTGAAAGACTTTTGAAAGATTGACAGACCTATGACAACGTTGATGAGGCCAAAGAGAACACGTTTCGTTGGGATAAAAGTTGTGAGACGGCGTTCCAAACATTAAAGAAGCGTTTGACCACAGCTCTAGTTTTAGCATTACCTGAAGGGTGTGAGAACTTTGAGGTATATACAGATGCTTCAAAGAATGGATTAGGATGTGTGTTGATGCAGAATGGGAAAGTAATTGTCTATGCTTCTAGGCAATTGAAGCCTTATGAGGAAAACTATCTGACACATGATCTGGAGTTGGGTGCAGTTATGTTTGCTCTCAAGATTTGGAGGCACTATCTTTATGGGGTGACCTTTAAGGTGTTTTCAGATCACAAGAGTCTCAAGTACATCTTCACTCAAAAGGAGCTGAACATGAGACAGAGGAGGTGGATGGAGATGATAGAGGATTATGACATGGATATTATATACCATGAAAGGAAAGCAAACGTGGTTGTTGATTCTGAGCAGAAAAAGTGTGCATTAACTGTGCACAGCTATGTCTTTGATAAGATTGAGAGATGAGGTGAGGAAGATGGGGATACATGTGATACAGAAAGGGGATGCTAGAGGGGACTTGACAGTGGAGCCGGATCTTTATGATGACATTCGCAGGAAATAGACTTTGGATCCTAAGATTGAGGAGTGGAGAGCTGGGGTAGAGAAAGGGACAGTGTCTCGGTTCTCTATTCATACAGATGGGAGTGTTCGGTTTGATGGGAGATTGTGTGTTCCTAGTGATGAGGAGTTGAAAAAGATAATCATGACAGAGGCTCATTGCACACCATATTCAGTGAATCCAGGTGGTGACAAGTTGTATAAAGATTTGAAAAAGATTTTCTGGTGGCCTGGGATGAAGAAGGAAATAGCTGAGTTTGTGGCTCGATGTTTGACATGTCAAAGGGTCAAGGGAGAGCAACGACGACCACAAGGTAAGATTCAGTCTCTTGAGATACCTGAGTGGAAATGAGAATCTATCTCTATGGACTTCATAGTGGGTTTACCGAGGAGTCAACAGGGTAACAACATGATATGGGTGATAGTTGACCGTTTGACTAAGTCAGCTCACTTTGTTCCGATGAAGGATACTTGGACCAAGATACAGTTAGCTTTGGGTTATAGAAAGCATGTGGTTCGGTTACATGGGGTGCTTAAGGATATAATGTCGGATCGAGATGCGAGATTCATATCACGGTTTTGGCAAGAGTTACAGGATCTGATACGAACCACCTTAAAGATGAGTACTGCTTTTCATCCTGCGACATATGGGTAGACAAAGAGAACTATCAAGACCTTGGAGGATATGTTACGAGCTTGTGTGATGGGGTTTGGTGGTAGATGGGAGGATAGGTTGGATTTGATTGAGTTTTCTTATAACAACAGCTACCACACGAGTATTAGGATGACACCGTTTGAGGCTTTGTATGGGAGGATGGTGTAGGAGTCCGATTTGTTGGGATGATAGAGTTGAGGCGGTGGTTTTAGGACCACAGATGGTACAGGAGATGATGGAACTGGTTAAGCTGATTAGGCAAAAGATGAAAGCGGCCCAGGATCGACAAAAGAGTTATGAGGACCTACATCGCCATGACATAGAGTTTCAGGTTGGGGACAAGGTTCTTTTGAAAGTATCTCCTATGCGTGGGGTTATGAGGTTTGGTAAGAAAGGGAAGCTGAGCCATAAGTTAATCGGGCCATATGAGATTTTGGATCATGTGGGTGAGGTTGCTTACAGGTTAGCGTTACCAGCAGCTTTGGATAGGGTGCATAATGTGTTTCATGTGTCTCAGTTACGGAAGTATGTGAGCGATCCTTCACATGTGCTAGAGGTGGAGAACAGAGAGTTTGATGAGTCCTTGTCTTATCTTGAGGTGCCAAAACAGATTCTTGATCGCAAGGTTCAGAAAACTAGGTCCGGGCAAACAGTGTTGCTTAAGGTTCTATGGTCTAATCATGAGGTTGAGGAAGCTACTTGGGAGGCGGAAGAGGCTATGAGGGAGCGGTATCCGTCTCTTTTTGATCAGGTATATGTGTGGTTACGGGGACGTAACCATGTTTCTTTTAAGTGGGTAGGAGATGATCGCATAAGGTTTTGGTATGGTTATGTTAGTTTTAGTAGGTTTTGGTATGCTTTATGTTAGTTTTAGTACAGTTAGTAGTTGCTTTGAGTCGGTTTGAGTTGTGGTTGGGAGTTTTGTTTTGAGTTTAATTGCGTTGTTGTGTCGTGTTTGAGTTAGTATGTTTTGTTTTTGAGTATGGGTTGAACTTCGGGGACGAAGTTCTTTTTAAGGAGGGAAGACTGTAATACTACGATTTTCTATGTCTTTGGGTACTCTATCGAGTGGGGCTTATTCTGTCGAGTAAGTAAGTTTGGTTTACGAAACAGTGTTCTGCTGATGGGTACTCGATCAAGTAAGTGTGGCACCCGATCGAGTAAGGGTCACTCGATCGAGTAAGTGACTTACTCGATCGAGTAAGTTGGTTCTGCGGGTTGTTTTAGCCGGGTTTTGTCAGTAATGCGTGATTGATATTTAAAGCTTTCCGTCAGTTCTTCTATCACTTTTTATCTTTTCTAAAACCTCTCAAAAGAAAAAGCAAGTTATGTTACTTTCATCTTCGCGTTGCTATCAAATCCCAAAGGCTAGGATCGTCGGATCGTCGTGTTCTTTACGCCGTTGAGTTCGTCGTGTTGTGGGTAAGATCCTTGCATAGTTTTTATATCTTTTCGTTGAGTTTGTTTAAAACTCTAATTAGGTAATTTGGGGGGTTTTGGGAGTATAATGTTGTATTAGATGGTAATGGTATGATTATGTGATTATAGGAGATGATTTCGTAGAGGAGCAATATTGAATAGCTGCTTTATGACGATCTCGTGATTTGCTAATTCCAGGTAGGGTTTCCCTACTCGGTTATTGATTACATAGTTTTTGGTGATTGATGTGTTTATTCTTGATCTTTAGCGTATTTTATTGTATTGGTGTTGTTGTTGTATAATTGGTTGTGTTGTATTTGTCTGTGGTTCGCGAGACGTGTCCTCGGCCGAGTGGAGTTACTTGTGGGAGTGGCTTCACGCGCGCCCTTGATTTGCCCTTTGTGGAACCCGCCACAGGAGGGGATGTTCACATTAAGGAACATGGGTTATCGCTCGGAATAGATGAGCGGGAATTTAGTAGGTACGGCTGCGGTCCCCCACTGGCGGCGTGGAATATCTGTTGGGAGTTGTGTGTTGTTTGTATATTGTGTACTTTGTTTTATGTAATCAGTAACTGACCCCGTTTTAAATGTTTTGAAAACTGTGGTGATCCATTCGGGGATGGTGAGCAGTTATTGAGCAGGTATGAGATGGCTTGCGCGAGGGATAGCTGGGATGAAGTCATCACATGTCTTTAGAGTCTTCCGCTGTGTCATGAACTTAGTTTGCTTTTCAGTTGATTGGTTTTTGGAACATTTGTATTTCTTTTACAGTTGGGATTTTGATATTGTAATCACTTAATCTCATTTACTTAAATAAGTATGTTTCTTTATGGTCTATTTGATATATATTGCCTCGGGTAACCGAGAGTGTAGCATTTCCATGCATTAGGTGGTCTTGGTAAGGCACCTTGTTGTATGGGGGTGTTAAAGTCCCACGTCTTACCAAAACCGCCAGTCCAACTCCCCAAGCCAACCCTCATGACCTCGTGCCCCAAGCCAACCCCACTGAACTCGTGCCCACCTCCCCTTGGCTCCTTGACAGTGGGGCATCTCATCATGTAAAAACCGACCTTGCCAATATCGGTCTCCGCGCCCCGTATGTTGGCACAGATGAAATCGTGATTGGAGATGGCTCCGGCCTCCCTGTCTCTGATTCCTGTTCTGCCCTTCTTTACTCTTCATCCCGTTCTTTTTCACTCTCTCGTGTTCCTTGCATCCCTACTATGCACAAGAATATTATCTCTGTCTCTCAGTTTTGTTTAGATAATACTGTTTCCATCATCTTCTCACCCTTTTGTTTCACTGTCTAGGATAACATAACTCGCTGTACTCTCCTCACTGGTGCGGGTCAAGATGGCGTCTACTACTGGCCGCTCACGTCGTCGCCACACGCATCAGCTGCTGTGCTCAAAGGAGGAGATTACCACCATAGACTAGGCCATCCCTCTTTTCTTATTTTACAAAAAAATTTGTCTTCTATGTCCTTACGTTCAAATAAATTAGACAATTGTCATTCTTGCTCTATTTATAAAAGTCATAAATTGCCCTTTACGGTTTCGTCTTTACAAAGTAGTGCACCTCTCGAAATTATATTCAGCGATGTATGGACGACACCAGTTTTTTCATTTGACAACTATAAATACTATATTATTTTTATCGACCACTACACTAAATACATGTGGGTATATCCAATTAAAAACAAGTCCGACTCACTACAAATTTTCACTCACTTTAAAGGACTTGTTGAAAAAAAATCTCCAAATCAATTATCACACTATACTTCGATAATGGAGGAGAATATCAAAAACTCGCCCCCTTTCTCGCGTCAAACGGGATATCTCACCTTACCTCTCCACCTCACACTCCCGAGCACAACGGTTATGCAGAGCATCGACATCGCCATGTGGTAGAAACCGGCCTTGCCTTACTAGACCATGCTTCCCTACCCCTCAAATATTGGAACCTGACCTTTCAAACCGCTAATTACCTCATCAATCGTATACCAACCTCCACACTCAATAACTCCACGCCATATCATCTTCTTTTCCAAACGCACCCGAAATACAACTCCCTCCACAATTTCGGGTGTCTCTGTTATCCGTGGCTCAAACCATACACCTCTCACAAACTCGAACCTTGCTCCATAGCCTGTGTCTTTGTAGGATACTCCCCGACTCAACATGCTTACCTATGTCTGTATCCCCAAACTGACCGAGTCTACACCTCACGCCATGTCAAATTTGTGGACACTGACTACCCTCTTCGATCACTCACCACGCCTAATCAACCACTCCCTACTCCTTCCCAATGGTGTCTCTCCTCTCTGCCTGACACACCACCCTCATTCACCCCTCCTTCTCCCACTGTCCACACCTCACCTTCCCCACCACAGCCCTCCTCTCCTCGTACTCCATCAAACCAAACCTCCTATTTCGCTACCGCACCCTCCTCCTCTGACTCTAACGAGTCCCCCTCCTCTCCTACGTCCCCTCCCTCACCTAATGTACCCACTCCCACCTTTGTCACAAACTCCCTTGTCCACTCCTCTCCACCACCACCACCCCCTCCACCACCACTTTATGCAACTCGCTCCACTCACAACATCTTTAAACCTCGTAACATGATGAATCTCGTGGCTCAACTCTCCTCCACCGAGCCTCGCACCCTTCTCCAAGCCCTTTCCGACCCCACTTGGCGAGCTGCCATGGAACACCAACACAATGCCCTCCTCGCCAACCAAACCTGGAGATTGTCAAATGCATTGTATTTTATGGAATATTGCTTCTCTCACTTGTTCTCCCTTTCTGCAGGATATAAACCGATACTGAAGCTTATTGGTGGGGTGGGGGGGGGGGGGGGTGATTGCATACGTACAAGGAGGCGATAATTGATTAGGAGAAGAATCGAGCTAAGAAGAGGTGATGAAGATGTGATAACTCGACCATTGTTGTCAGAATCTCGATTCGGTCCTACGATTTTACGATCTAAAATGCTTGACTGATCCTAGCTCTTACAATTCTATCATTGTTGTTGAATCTTACGATCGTATTCATTTGAAAAATTTTATAGATAGGATCATAATACGATTCTACGATATTGCGTTCGTAAGATCTGATTCCATAGTAAAAATATTAATTTATAATTTTGTATAATGACATCGTAAAACCCAGATTTTGGTGTAAGTTGTAGAAATATTTTCATACAATGATATTAAAATCATTAATTATCAATATTTTATGGCTAAATAATACTCCCTCCTACTCTACATAACTGCAACAGGAGTTCAGACACCTCCCGTAATCAATTTAGGTCCCTTATCCAGAACCACGTCCAAAGGCTTCACCAGTTCAAGGTTTTGATGTCCGAACACCTAATCTAGCTTGATTAGGTTCTTCTTAACAACTTTGTCTAGGATGTTTAAGGCCATTTCCAAAAGGTCAAAGAATTAGCTTATTAAACAAATAAACAGCAAAGGAAAGGGGCAACTGTAATACCCGGATTTTTTGAGACTTTTAAAGAAACCGTGGGAATAGTGAGAGGACCCTTGGACTTAATGAGAGGCTACTTGTGAGCTAAGTAATGAGTTATGCTAGACCAAGTATGAACTGGGAAGACCGAGTAGAGTGCACTTGGCCGAGTATGAGTGATACTCGACTGAGTGAGCTAGGTGCACTTGGCCGAGTGTTCGGGCACTCGGCCAAGTTATTTTCATTGTAAGTGGTTTAGTAGTCTGGGTAAATTTATAAACATGTAATAAGATAACGGTTGGACGTAGGCTTCGGAGTAGAAGCTGAACTAATTTTTAAAAAAGTATCGTCTTGTTTGTTTATTTACTTTTATCTTCCCTTTGCCTTACTTATTTCGTATCAATTGAGTACTTGTGTCTGTGCGACAGTAATTCATACTGTGGCTCAGACCGACAGTTTTCACTTGTGAACTTAAACTCGATTAAGTATCTCAAGTATTGTACTTAAAGTTCCTTCTTGTGTTATCATATAACCAAGTTTAGGAGAAAAATTTTCAAGGTACACCTAATTTACCCCCTCCCCTCGTAGGTGTTAATCGTTTTTAACTCTTCACACTTGAATAAATAGTACAAGTTTATGTTACGGAGTATTTCATAAGCATTTTAATTTGCCTTTAATTAAAATACAAGGGCGGCCAATGAGTTCGTGAGGCCTTGTACCGAATATAAAATGGAGGCCCCAAAACTTAAATTAAATTACCATTTATTTGCGCTCCTAAACAAATCTTATTGATCACCGTTCACCAACTCATAGTAATTGATACGAATCGAAAGGGAATTTTTTTTTTTTTTGAAAAAAGGAAATGCTGATAATGATCTGTTTTTACTCAATAAAATCGTCTCACAATATAAAATACAATAATTACTGTAAAAAGTTGAAAGATAAAATTGTCACCAAAAAAACACAAAAATAAAAAACGTAAAAGTGTGTTTTAAAATCCTGACTGATGTGTAATAGTTTACTACTACTATTGTGTAGTCTATACAATTACATAATAATAATAAAAATGGGGAAAGTGGGAAACAAAGAAGCAGAATAGTAGATGTATTCATGTATCATACACCAAGTATAATATTTGACTGTATGTAGGGATTGGGCTCAAAATTTTGAGGCTCTATTTCCCCTTGGGTCCCGGTGCAAAGAGCTGAAATGCTCCCCCTCTTGGCCGCCCATGTTAAAATACTTTAATAAGAAAAAAGTAAACCGATGACAGAAGGATATTTAATTAAACTCATATTAAATTTAGGGTAGATATTTCCGTCTTAAACCTAAAAGTTTTGGTTATTTTATCCAAAATGATTCGTTAATTCCTTACCCCACTACAAAGGAAGCCCACATGCGCAACTTTTTTATACTAAAATCAACAATTTTTGCCATAAGCCAAAGATACCCGACGAAAAATTGTTCTAGTGACAAGTGGGAAATAACTTATGGTAGAATATAATCAAGTTGTAAATAACTTATAGTTCATTCAACCAAATAAGTTGTGTCAGGAGCGGACCCAAAAATTTATCTATGATGTAGCAAAATTATACTATGTAACAATGTTATTAAAACAATGGCTATCGGACGTTGAATTTATATGACAATTTAACCTATTTTGTTTTAGAATAACTCTCGAGCTCAATCTAGCTCAAATGTCGAAATCAACACGTAAATTTGTAAAGCCCACATTGTTTGGGCCAAAATTCACTATTTGGCCTAAGCTACGTGGCATGAGACGAGTGGGTAATTAATTAAGCAAATGGACCCATGTCATACATAGGGGAGTCGGGCCCATGGACCAAAGGAAGAGAAATACGGATAGAAGACCAAATACTGCTATTTGGGTCAATTTATACATATCGGGCCAACATAGGATTAGGTCCATCAGAGCCAATTTGATAAATTGGCTCAAGGAGACCAACGACCAAGGGAGGCCCGCGTGTTGAAGATCATCAGGGAGATTTCAGAGAGATCAGGGAGAATAGAACGTGAGACATCGTTTATGGAAAGAAGCATGGTAGGACCACGATTACTTGCCATACAAGGAGTAGGACAAGGCTAGGGTTTATCCACTATAAATACAAGGAAGCAAGGAAGAGAAGGGATCCATATTCATTCACACCACAACAAACACCGCCGTCATAACTCCTACCTAGAAAATACCGTGCACTAAAGAGAAGCAAGCAAGCAAGAAGGAGCATCTTGGCACCATTATTACGTGCAATTGGCTTCCACCATCATCATGCAATCATTGCAACATTAATTGCTTCACCACAAGCTAACCTAATTTCCCTACTGCAAACCTACGTATAAACCCACAAAATTACCACTGTTGTTCATTGATGCGCCTAGTTCCGGTCCGATATTAAAGGGAATCAGATCCGCAATATACTGGATCATTGTATATTGTACCATAATTATCATATAGTGGATTATTGGCGGGATACCGACTCCCCCCGCGGTTGTTTCCCACATCGGGTTTTCCGCGTCACCAAAATCTCTTGTGTCATTATTCCTTTATTTTGCCCTTTACATTATTTATATCATTACTCCGTCATAAATCATATATAATTTAACCCCCCGATACAAGGCTAAAAAGAGTAGGTCACTTTAACCCCTAACGAGATAGAATATCGTGTTTTGACAGTTTTTTTACCAAAACAGTTTTGGCGCCCACCGTGGGGCATGGTGATCAATTTCTATAGCCAAGTTATCATCAAATCAATCTCAGGTGCCATGTCTGCTAGCGAGCAAGATCTCATCGCTATTTATGGTGCAACAGTAGATCTGCTCCCCGAAAGTTATCCGGAAGCTAGCAGCAGATCAGCTTCCTGGGATCCTCCAGAAGCCTCGCAACAGATTTGCTCCCTGAAGCCCTACCAGAGACCTGCAGCAGATCTGGTCCCTGAAATTCCTTCTGACGCCTGAGTCTGGTAGCAGACCTGGCAGCAGAACTTCCTTTAGACACCTGAGTCTGGCAGCAGATCTGGTCCCTGAAATTCCTTCAGACGCCTGAGTCCGGCAGCAGATCTGGTCCCTGAAATTCCTTCAGACGTCTGAGTCCGGCAGCAGACCTGCTCCCTTGAATTCATCCAGATGCTTGCAGCAGAACTACTCCCCAGAGTCCCTCTGAAGTCCTACAGCAAATCTGCTTCTTAGAGTTCCACCAGCCTCTGTTAGAGCAGGAATGATCAATCCACCAAAAGTCAACAACAGTGTAGCAGCAGTTAGTGTACAGACATCAGGTGGACTATCAGGCTGACAGGCAGATCGGGACCTCAAGAATCTATGGCCCAGATAGACAGATCCCTGAGGAGCTAGTCACCAGACTACAACCTGGAGGAATTTCAGCCATCAGGAATCAGAATGACAATCTGGAGCCATTGTCGCCCAACTCCAGCAATCAGTAACCCCAGAGAACATATCTCTACAGGAATGTCATCGCGGAGGTAACATCTTTGGTATTGTTCCATCTGTTCTTAACCCTCTTGCAGGACTTGTAAACCTGGTTGAGTGACGACTCCAAAAGCTAAGGAACATGACCAGCAGCACCGTAAGACAAATAAATGCTGCTAGAGAGTTTTCAATACGAACAGGGTAACCTGGACCACCTGCTATCACGTGGGGGCAAGGTCCTGTAAAATAGGCTCCACAAATCAGGTTCTACCCTTTATACTTTATATTTGTCCTAGAATAATATACGTGATAACAGGTGGATCAGAACTGTGCAGCCTAGCATACTAAGCAGCAAAAAAGGCTTGACACAGAAACATAAAAACAAAAAGATCTCCTAAAGTTTTCCTGCAGAGTTAGCCATGGGAATATGCCACCTGTCACATTCGACGAGGTAGATGTTCATGACACTCAGAAGCACCACCACGATGCTCTCATCATAACATCATACATAGAAACTATACCATAAGAAAAATCTTAGTGGTCACAGTAAACTCAGTTGACATGGGTAAGATGGACGCAGAGCTAACATTGCTTGCAGGTTCAGAGTATAGAGGTAATCTTCTTCAACAATTTATTAAATTTCATAAAGCTAACATGGATTGTTTCGTTTGGTCCCATGATGATATGATAGGAACCGGACAAAATATAGCCAGCAGGCTGGACCCAGCCAAGACAAAAATAATCAGAATGCTGACTCCGCCAACTCTAAGCAACTGTCACCCTCATAGGGTCGGCAGCCAGCAGTAATCAGTTTGTACAACGAGTATCCTAGCCAGGCTAGAACTCGAGGAACATCACAAAAACAAAACAAAGCAAAACAGAAAGGGCCAAGCCCCGAAACTGACAAACAAAAGTCCGAACAAGTTAGGGGAGAGATCTATCTAAAAGGATCCTTTCCTCAGCAGCTGTAAAACCAGCTCCACCATCCAGCTCTACTTAATCTCTTCTTGCAGGAACTAGCTCTGGCTCAGAGACATCAGCAGCCTCAGCAGCATTTTAGGGGAGCTGACCTCATCAGCATCCAGAATCAGGTCCCCAGCACGCCGAGATCTAGTAGAATAAGGAAGTCTCGACCGGCTGCCTCCTCTCAAATTCAGGAAGCAGGAGGAGCCAGAATTGGAAATTCAGGAAGCAGGAAGTAGGAAGCGGGATGCAGGAGGGAGCAGGGTCGAAAATTGAGGAGGCAGGAAGCAGTCAGAAGGAAGCAGTCAGCAGACACCAGAACGTCAAACTGGATTAGTTGTCGCAGTAACCCTTTCAGCCAGCGACCCAGGCAGCCAGAATCTAGCAGCAGCCTGGACAAGGAGCATCACCCAGGAGCCAGAAGCCAGAAAGAAAAGGGGGCAAATGTAGGTTATTATACGACATACTTGGGAGGCGCCAAAAGCTCGATTGGGTGGAGGAGCATGAAAGACATTCGCGAAACTGGAACACTATCGGAGCGCGCCACCTCTGATGTCCAAACCAGAACCAGGAGAATCCTAGTCCCCATACCTATCAGTTACCGAGACAACAACCAATGTCATGCTGGAAGCCAGAATATTGTTTCAGTAAGTCTTTGCATCCTGCAAAGATCAGGTACACATTACTTGAAAAACTGGTTCTTACACTTGCTACAACTTTCTATTAAGTGCTTTCTAATTCTTAGTCGTGTCTTATCCATGTATTAATTGACTACCCCCTGAAAGCCATTATGAGTAAACCATAGATATCAGGAGGGATGACCAATTGAACGACACATCTAAGTGCTTACAACCTGAAATACGAACCTCGGACGACCATTAAGTCACAGGCCATGTAAGACTCTGTACCTACTTTAGTCCAGCACCTCAGACCTAGGTGGATGAAAGCACCCCCAACCTAGAGGGAGATATGGGACCTAGAGTTGGACATAACGCACTGGTAGGGCCACCAATATAAGGGGAACATGAGTAGGCCTGGTACCTACGAGGGAAGCAGGACAGGTACCTGAGAAAGACAGGCTCCTGATCGTCTAAAGCATGCAGCAGACCTGAAAGTCTGCCACCTGAAGGCCAGCCACCTGAGTCTGCCACCTGAAAGTCTGACGCCTGCCAGCCAGACGCCTGAAAGTCTGACTTCTGCCAGTCTGGACACCTGAAAGTCTGGACGCCTGAAAATATGACGCCTGCCAGGTGAAAGTCTGGCGCCCGACAATCTGACATCTGAAAAAGTCGGGCACCTGAAAAGATCAGAAACCACGAAAGGTCTCTGGTCAGTAACCAGAACCTAGTTGCAGACCCCCTCACAACCCTGGGGACAGCCCTCAACCCAGGTATCTTATCAACCATACTCATCATTTTACATGCTACAATTAACGGTAAGCAAAAGAAAGAAGATTCATTTTCATAGGCACATACGCTGCTCCTAAGATAGCTTATCAATTCGTGATCTCATTACAATATTTATATTTTGTATAACTACTGCCTTGATCGTGGAGGGTCGCCATCTGCCAGCCCTAGCAGAAATATTTCTTGCAGGACCGTCATTAAATTCTCCTGCCAGCAGAAGTGATCACACGGGCTTCAGAACCTGCCAATCTTCCCCCAGATCAAATGAAGCGTCCTCCTGCGAAATACAGGGCGCAGAACGCAGAGAGCAGAGCACAGAATGCTGCCTACAACAAACTTTCTGCCTGCAGAAACAGCCTTCTTGTGCGCAGATCAGGCCACTCAGCCAGCAAGACAGGTCGCTCCACCACCAGCTTGCAGATCACCTTGCTTGCAGGATACTCCGCCTCCTAATGAGTATCAGATCGCTCTGACAGCAGGATCCCAGTGACAGGCGCCTGGTCCTCAACAGGATCCCAATTTCTGGCGTCTGATCCCCAACATCTGCCCGACAGCTGGCAGTACATAAAAGTTCCTAGCAACCTGAATATACTGGGGACAGGCAGCAGCCAGAATGCTGCAGAACACATTCTTACATCAACTTCCTCAAGCGAAAAATCACAAAGAATACATGCCGCCATCGCCAGTCCCCGAGAACCGAACATGAAATAATAAATGACAAGCAGAAGTGCATGTCCTCCACATCCAAGCTGTGAAAACCATGCAGGGGGCAAAGAATACATATCACGCAGGATAGCCAGAAACAAGCAGTCCAATGGACAAGCTGACTCACTATTGAAACAAAAGCTGAAAGAAACTAGGGGCAGAAACTCAAACAACAGTTCAAACACTCTTCAGCCTGGTGTTCGGAGGAGAGGCAGTAATACCACCAGAGGTTCTAGTTCTCACCCACGGGTATGAATGTATGAAAGGAGAATAGAACCAGGTGAAGATGACCTGGCGAAATAAATTAGCTAAGGACAGTACATTTACCTTGAAGGTGTACAACCACCTAAACAGGCTTACAATCCCTTGAAGGTGTACAACCACCTAAACAGGCTTACAATCCCTTAAAGGTGTACAACCACCTAAACAGGCATAAGCCCTTGAAGGTGTACAACCACCTAGACAGGCACAGGGCCCCAGCATGCATGCGAAAACAAGCCCTTGAAGTTGTATAACCACCTAGACAGGCATACAAGCCCTTGAAGGTGTACAATCACCTAAACAGGCACACAACCCCTTGAAGGTGTGCAACCACCTAGACAGGCATAAGGAGCGCAGGGATCTCTGAGCTACCAGAATCCTGCAACGCCTCATCGGTCCTAGAATGACGATAAACTTGCCTAAAGTACGCCCCCGTTGGCTTTAAACATGATGAACACACCTTGCGTCATGAACAAGGTTAAGTAGTCAAATGCGGTGTATGCCGAAATCAGTCGTCAGACTGACACGGCAGCTAGCTGAGTCTAAATCAGCCTCTTCAGGCTGACACGATTGGTCTAAATCAGCCCCTTGGGTTGACACGGCCACCTCCAGTGTAAATCTGCTCCCTGGGTAAACACGACAAACCTCCTAAAAGTCTAAATCAGCTCCCAGAGTTGACACGGCTACTCAGTACGCACCCAAATTTTGTCAGTGGACAGATGAGGTAACAACAAATACTAACAAGGACTTGTACCTTGCAAAGTCAACTTCCCAGAGCATTTCAACGGTCCTAGAACGATGATAAACTTACCTAAGGTACGTCTTACAATGACTTAACACTTACTCCTACCCCCTGGCCAGGGGCAGGTATATTTATCATCCTTCAAAACATATCTTGTCCCCGTAGAAAAAGACAAAACATATAGGCATGATTGACATTGCATTCACAGCATACTATAGCCCCTATCATACATTAGAGGGTCCTCGCATGCACAAGCATTGCATTACTAACATTTTGCAGGAATCACCTACATAACAAGTGCACAATATAAACTTGTGCCAACTTCCAGACTAACCCTTGGTGACCAGATAACATAATGGTAAGGGCAGGTGGAAACTATTCCTCCTGATCAGCTGTCAGCAAGATTCCTCTGCCAGGCATCTGCTCCCTAGAATCTGCCAGCAAGATTCCTCTGTCAGGCATCTGCTCCCCAGCATCTGCCAAGAAGATCTCAGCATCTCCCACCTGGTCCTTAGTGTCAGGCATCAGCTCCCTAGCATCCGCCAGCAGGATTCCAGCGCCAGCCGTCCGGTCCCAGAGTCAGCCGCCTGGTTCCAAGAGTCAGCCGTCTGGTTCCCAACACCAGCCGTCTGGTCTCCAGAGTCAGCCGTCTGGTTCCCAACATCAGCCGTCTGGTCTCCAGCATCAGCCAGTAGAATCCCAATGTCAGCCATCTGGTTCCTAGCGTCTGCCATCTGGCTCCCAACGGCAACCAACAGTGTCCGCCTTCAGGAACCCATCGTCCATCATCAGATTCCTGCCGTCCGCCAAGTTGAGTTGAGCATCCTTCAGCAGAAATTCGCATGAAATTCGCTTGTTGGCATAATATGGTAGCAGAAATCTACAAGTCGGCATCTTCAGAACATCAGGTTGCAGATTAGCAGAATTAAGGAGTGACAGAAATCGGTCAGCCAAAACAACAGAGTATGATTCAGTAGAAACGAGTAGATTGGGGCACCAGAATTATTGGTACAAAACAGGGATGCAGAGTTATCTCAAGTGTATCCATCAGGAGTCACACCTAGCAGGCTGGTAGCAGCTTGCTCCAGCGGAGTTTCATCATCCTTCTCGCGCAGACTTCTAATGCTATCTTCTAGCGGGATGACAACATCTTATTCCAACAGAGTTTCAGCAGCATGCTCCAGTACAGTTTCAGCAGTCTTCTTCAGCAGAGAGTTTGCGGTCTATCCTAGCAGAGTTCTAGCATCCTTCTCTGGCAGAGTTCCGGTGTCATCTTCCAGAAGGATGATAACATCTTGTTCTATAAAGTCTCAACGGCTGAATCCAGAAGGGTAGCAAAATGACAATGTATAGCAAGCAGAATTTGAAGAGTTAATTTCCCTCCTCAACGAAGCTGAGAAGCGAAATTAGGGGCAAACTGTTTGGGCCAAAATTGACTATTTGGCCTAAGCTACGTGGCATGAGACGAGTGGGTAATTAATTAAGCAAATGGACCCATGTCATACATAGGGGAGTCGGGCCCATGGACCAAAGGAAGAGAAATACGGATAGAAGACCAAATACTGCTATTTGGGTCAATTTATACATATCGGGCCAACATAGGATTAGGTCCATGATGCGATCCCGATAGGTGTTCACAAATTAAGATGTGGTCGTTGGTCACGGTCGAATCAAAACACAATTTATAGCTTAACAAGCAACTCTACAATTAGTAAAGAGGCAAGTAAAGGTCGGATCCCAAGGGACGGGAGTTGAAATGAGATTTCTATTGTAACTAGTGGTGTCTAAGGGGTGTCACAAATTGGGTTGATGTAGAAGGTTACTAAACTAGAATAACAATGAAAATAAACAAGCAAGATGAATAAAAAGGGGTGTAAACAATTGATTAAAGGCACTAGGGTGTCATGGGGTCATAGGGGAATCATGGGATATGATCATACAAACATGTTTTCAAATTATAAGCAATCAATTATTGTTGTGATGAATTGAGTTGGGTTATATCTTACAATCCTAGGAAAGTTTGGGTCCCGGAGCCGAATCGATTAGATTGTACAACACCTACAAGTCGACTTAATCTTCCCTACTCAACAACATGCATGGTCTAATGAGACTCGAGTTGGGTTATGTCTTACAAGTCTCATTGAAAAGATAGGAGATGATAGTAAATGCAAGGATTCATAGGCTTAGCATTTCATCAAATATAACATGTGCATGAGTTGAGATCAAAACAAGCAAGCAAATAAAACATGAAAGCATATTAATTTAAGCATGAATCATTCCCCATGTTGGTTTCCCCTAATCACCCATTAACCCTAGCTAAGAGATTACTCACTCATTATCATGTTGATCATGCTAGCAAGGTTGTCAATCATACTAACAATATGAAACATGATGAATAAATGAAAGTAATTAACAATAATTAAAAAGGGATTAAGAGATTATACCTACTAATGATTCCAATAATAAAGCAAGAATAATAGAAGTACTTGAATGCTAGATTGAGAGGTTGTCAATCTCCCAATAATAACCCAAATAATCTCCAATTACCCAAAATAAAGGATGAACAAAAGAGAGATTAAAGAACTAAAACTTGGATTAAAACTTGATTAATACTTGATTACAATATTGAAGAGAGGTTTGATTGATATTAACTACACTAATTATTGATAAGAAGAACATGCTCCTCTAATTAGCCTAATGGGGTATTTATAGTGAAAATTAGGGAGGATGCATTAGGGTTAACTAAGGGCTAAACTAGTAATTACACTTTTTAAGTTGAGCAAGGAGGACCCGGTATTTTCTGAGAGAAGGGCTTCTCTTTTCGTAGCTTGAAGAAGACAATCCGTGCTGTGAAGAAATCCGGGCGGAATAAGGTCGGGACGGCCGGATTTGGGCGATGGAATCCGAGCGGATTCTGGGGAATCCGGTCGGATTGTTGAGGGGGAATCCGAGCGGATTCGGGCTGGGGACGCTCGGATTGTGCAGAGGCTGGACGGGCGGATTGTTGACAATCCGCTCGGATTGTCGATCAAAGATAGTAACTTCTTCTTTTCTTCCCTTTTCTTCATAAATTCCTTGGGGATTTCCTTGGGGACTCAAGGATCTTTCCTCAACATTGCTCTTCTACTATGATATGTACAAAGGCCTTCTAATCTTGTCTCTCCTTGATGCTTGGTCATTGAATTCGATCAATTTAGTCTTGTTTTGCCATAAAAATGCAAGATTCTTACTCCTTTCCTACCAAGGGATCAAAATCTCAAAGAATATGCAAAACAAAGAACTAAAGATAAGAAATGACCCAAATAAGCACTAAAAAGCATGGAAACAAGGCTAATTCGGGGGCTAAATATGCGCCAATTATGGTCACATCAAATATCCCCAAACCGAACCTTTGCTCGTCCCGAGTAAAGAGGTGACAAAGACTAGGACCAATACTAACCTATCCTAATAATATAGCCGATATGAGACAATTAGCGGGTCTCACTCCGCCCCTTCAACTCACAACAAGACAACCATGAGGTAGGATGCCTTCTTGCAAGGCAAGGTGGGTCTTGCCAAAATGGCGACACATCCAAACATTAAGCACACAAAAACACATAATGGATGCATCTACAAAAAGAATAGCCACTTTCCTCATCTAAGTGGCGGAAATTATCTACAAGGGAAGCAATTCAAGGGTACACAATCCTTCATAGATGCAATTTGTTCAAACTACTAAGCCTAGAAGGATACCAATAAATCACCTCCAAAATGTGTCAAGCTAGGGTACCTTTGTCCTCAATCGTTAAATGCTTTTGTCAAGAGTAGACTCCCTATGGTGTTAGAAACACTGGAGGATCGCGGAATTCCCCCTCTTGCCTAGACAAGAAGAAGGGTCGTCCCCTCTCTACCATGCACAAAAATGGATATGATGGATAAAGGGATCAATAGATATTTGAGTTTCATTTTGGGAGTTTGCTTTGTTGTTGTTTTTCTCCCCAATTTCTTGTGGCATTTGACATTTGAGAACACTTTCTTGCCATTTCTTTTTGATTTTTGGCATTTCAATACTTGACAACTTTCAACTTTTCTTTGCATTTCTTTTGAACATTTTCAAAGTCACCCCATATGTAGTGAGGGTGGCTTATGTTTGAAGTTTTAGGAGTTCTATTTTTGCTCCTCTTTTCATTTGATGCATTTTTTTTTTTTTTTGCAAACTTTCTTTCATTTTTCATTTCATTGAACTCAAATTGATTTCTTTTTGTGCCCATTCCCTTTTGTTGACAAAATATATGGTAGAACATGGATGAATGATGGTTGCATGGTTTCAAGGGTCACCTTGGAATAAACGGTAGCCAAGGAGTTATCACACCACAAGGTACTCTTGACTCGGCCTTAAACCATGGGTCAAAGGATACTAGCATGACACATCCTAGGGTGTTTTACAAGCATTCTAACAAGCAAAGTCTTAAGAAGAAAAAGCATCTACTAGGGCCTATATACACTTGTCAAGCTTCCCAAATAGACGGTTTCGCAAAATTTTCTAACATGCAAACTACATGCCATGATGCAACTAACATATAAACATCCTAATGCATATGATTCTACCAACTAATATGACATATAATCTAAATGGAAGTCCTAGATTCACATTGTTTATACCGCATCAATCAAAATAAAGCCACATAGTCATTAACATAAAGAGGAAAAAGGAGATTGGAAAGATCATACCATGCGGTCTTCAATATCCTCATGTCTCGGATGTGGCGTAGTCAATCAATGTGAACAAGGATAAAACAAACACAATATATACAAGACAATATATACAAAGGAAATGAACTTGTTTTTGGGTTTTTCAATTTTTTTCAATTTTTATGGGTTTTTTGAATAAGAGTTAAATGTTAGAATTCCCATCCCCACACTAATATGGGCATTGTCCTCAATGGCCAAAATGATGGAAATTATGCAAAGATGATGCATGATTTCTATACTAAATGCAATCTACACTAAGCTACACTACATGATGCATGGTTTTTGTTATGACGGAGAGGATAATTTAGATTACCTCCCGTTGCGTATGCATTAACTTCCCCAAACCAAGTAAGACACTATTGCTAATGTCAAAGGATGGGTATAGTTTATGCATACACTATGCTATGCATACACTATGCTATGCATACACTATGCTATGCATGAAACTAGTTTGTCATTTTGGATTTTACAAATGGGAACAATAGAATAAGAACACCTCAATGGTACCGAGGTGTGAGTCCTTTGATGTTGCTAGGACTAAACCAACAATGATCAAAATTAAATAAAATACAAAGAGATATAGACAAACCATGGGAGTGTAGGAGTCTCCAAGGCTTGCTAGTCTTCCATCATGCTATCATCATCACCACTTCCCTCATGAGAAGTGGTCACATTGCCACTTTCCTTGTCATTTGCTTCTTCACTTTCTTCCTCATCTTCCTCTTCACGATCCCTTTCTTCTTCACTTGCTTCTTCCTCAATATTATCATCAACTTCTTCATCATTTCCAACAACCTCATTGTCTCCCACCACGTCCCTAGATGCACCCGGAAATAAGACTTCTCTATCCGCCCAACTAGGCAAAGGACAAGATGGATCAAGGAGTCCTTGCCTAGCTAGATGTAGGAGGGGTGGATATTGAGCCAAATACGCATTTTTCCGATCTTCATGGGCTTGCTTGTGCATTGCTTGCATGAGAAGAGTCACATAGTCTTTCTCAATTTCAATTCCTTCCGGCTTGAACTCTTCATACTTAAAGGGGTAAGGTGGTATGACAATGGAAGAGGAGGGGATTTCAAGATCACCCTTTTGTTGTTGAATGATATACTCGGCTTCTTCGGAAAGGGGAAGTAGAAAATTGGTCCGGTGGACGCTTAGGCGACAAATCTTCGAGGGCAAGGTGAACGATCTAGCTTCACTAGTTAGCCATCCATATTTAGTATCAAGGGGTTATGGGCAACCCACTTGAACTTGTGAATCATAATATGCATATCAATAAGATGGCCACCTTCCTTTGCTTTGTACTTCTTATCCATATTGAAATTAGGATCAAAGTGCTTAGCTAGGACCGTGACTAGGCCGCCATTGACAATAACGGTCGTGCCCTTCTTCCCATTATCAACATTAAGCCATATTTCTACCAAGAGCCTCAAAGAATTGTAAGGCTTGGTGTGAATTCTTCCGATATTCAAAGCCGATTCAAGGAGAATAAAATCGAGTCTTGTGAAATGATTGGTGTCTTTCCTAGCAATTATGGTGTTTCCCACAACCTTGTGCCATACTCTTATGCCCGGATGATGGACCAAAAGAGCACGACATGCATGAAAATCCTCAAATTTCTTCCCGGAGATTGCCTCCCAAAGAGGCTCGGGGTCATACTTCCCATAATGCTTAAGATAACTCGATTCATCGCTAAGACCCAAAATTTCACCTAATTCCGTAAAGGTAATGCGTCTACTAACATTAGCTAGACGAAACTCGAGATTTTCTCTATTCTCAACTTTGGTGACTTTCAAAGAACTTAAAAATTCCAAGACAAGGGAGGGGTATGTCAATTCCTTTGTTTCAAACAATTTCTTCAACCTCATGGCTTTGAAAAAGGCTTTTGTTTGTTCAAGAACACCCAATTTTTCCAAGGCATCTTTACATATGAATTTGGTGGATTGAATAGATTTCATAGCAAACTTGACAAAGGTATTTCTATGGGTATCGGAAATAAAAGTTACCTCCGGATAATGCAAAAGTTGATTAATTACCGGAGTAGAAGATGTTGATGGTCCCATAGAAGGTTGTTGTTGTTGTTGCACTTCCAAGTTTGGTGTTGCCACCACCATAGCCAAAGCTTTCTTTGTTTGAAGAGCCTTTTGCCTTTGTGAGAGTGCCTTAGCCTTTGGTGGCTTTGTTGCCTTTGTTGCTCCCTTAGTCCTTGCCATTGATGAGCTTAACCAAGAAAAGAGTGAAAAATCTTCAATTTGTAGTATGCCCAAATCGACTTGAAGGTGAAAGGCTTTGCCTTTATGAAAACAAAAATCGACTCAAAGGTTGAAGATTTTGTTCTTGGTTTTGATTTTTGTTGAAGAAGGAGTGATTAATTTGTTGTTGGAAGGATGGTTTGATTTGATTTTAGTGAATGTTGTTGAGGGTTTTTGTTTTTATGATGGAGAGGATGAGGGTTTTGATGTTGTGGGTAGTGTTTATGAATGAATGAATGAATGAATGAATGAAGGTGGGAGGGGTTATAAAGAGACCGAAAATTTCAAAACTGCAGGGGCAATCCGTGCGGATTAGGCTCAATCCGTGCGGATTCTGCTTCTTCTTCCTTTGCAAAAACTCGCCTAAAGACGGGCGGATTTGGTACAATCCGCTCGGATTTGCTGAACACGGGACGGGCGGATTTTTCCAAGGACGGACGGATTTCTGTCCAGAGAAATTTGCTTGTTTTCCTCGGCTGCAAAGACGGGCGTCTTTCTCACAAGACGGACGGATTCTTCAGGACGGGCGGATTTTCAGAAATCCGCTCGGATTCTTTAACAGTCAAGAAAATTTCAAAATTCAGCTCAGTTCAAGACGGGCGTCTTTTCTGCAGGACGCTCGGATTGCATAAGACGGGGGGATTCTTGGGAATCCGCTCGGATTCTTCCCCTATGTACACGGATTCAGTTCCACCCGTGCACAGCGCATTCCCTTTATCATTCTTCCATTCTTTCTTTCAAGTCTTGCGTTCTTCATTATGGGGGCACTACTAAGGCATGGATAGCCTAGGCAATTGCCATCCCCACACTAAGGTAAGGCACTACACATCAATTGAAATTGTTAGTCCCTCCCTCACTTCTCTCTTACATGACAATTATTTTGATCAAAGTAAATAAAAATCCAAAGATGACAAAAATGCAATACAAGAATTTAAATGTAAGTTAGGGAGTTAGAAATATTTACAAGTGGTGGTTTAGGGAGGACTCCACCAAACTCTCATTCTCGATGAGATGTCAAGGGGGCATGTTCAAGGTGTTGTTGATGTTGCTCAACACCTTGAAGAAGTAATCAAAAGCTTGTTCATTATTATGGTAGAGGTGCTCAATAGACCGTGGCCCTTGTTGTTGATCATGATCGATGGCATGTCCAATGTAGGGATTAAAAATCCCTTCAAATTCGTCGTCCCAAAGACCACAAACTTCATTGAGTTGATCATTGAAAATCTCTTGCTTAGATGGAGACAACTCTCCCAATTTCTTCTCTTGGCCAATGAGGCCATCCTCTTCTTCCTTGGTTGATTTTGATGAGCTTTGCAAGCTCTCCTTGTCACAATTTACTTGCTCTTTGAATGGAGCATCTTCAATTTTCTTCCTCCATTGGAGTTCCGATTTCTTCCTTTCATCTTTTCGGCTATAGTGATCAATCATGAAACATGGCTCATGCAAACGAGGAGCTCTCATAGTCTTGTCAAGATTAAAAGTTATGCTTTCATCTCCCACTTCTAGAGTGAGCTCTCCATGTTTCACATCAATCACCGCACCGGCGGTGTGTAGGAAAGGTCTTCCTAGGATGATTGGAATGTTGGAATCTTCCTCCATATCAACAATGACAAAGTCCACCGGTATGAAAAACTTCCCAATTCGCACGGGGACATCTTCCCATATCCCTAACGGTGTCTTCGTCGATCTATCGGCCATTTGGAGTGTGATGTTGGTGCATTTAAGCTCTCCCATCCCCAACCTTTTACTTACCGAGTACGGCATGACACTCACACTAGCCCCTAGATCACATAAGGCTTTGTTGATCGTCGTGTCGCCAATGGTACACGGTATTGAGAAGCTTCCCGGATCCTTTAACTTTGGAGGTGAACTCCCTTGAAGTATTGCACTACTCACCTTAGTGAAGGCGATAGTCTCAAGTTTCCGGATCGACTTCTTCTTTGTGAGGATATCTTTCATGTACTTTGCATAGGCCGGAACGTGATTGATTAATTCCGTGAAAGGAATTGAGACTTCTAAATTCTTCACAATTTCCATGAACTTTCCAAGTTGATCATCAAATTTGGGCTTGGCTTGACGACTTGGAAAAGGAAGTCTAATCACAATGGGCTCCTTCTCTTTGGCCTTGTCTTCATTTTTCTTTGAACTTTCTTCTTTTGATGATTCTCCATCTTTGGAGTTTTGCACAATTTCTTCCTTTTCACTAGCTTCCACAACTTCATCCTCAACTTGCTTCTTTGGTGCTTCATACCTTGTACCACTTCTCAAGTGAATGGCACTAACCGTTTCATGTCTAGGGGATTACTTTGAGGTGGTAATTGCCCCTTTTGTCTTTGTGAGCTTGAAGATGCTAGTTGAGTCAATTGTGTTTCCAACATCTTGGTGTGAGCTAGAATGTTGTTGATGGTGGTTTCTTTTGCTTGGCTATCTTTTTGCATTTGGTTGAAAAATTCTTGTTGATTCTTTTGCATTTGGAGGACCGCTTTTTGGACATCAAAACCTTGGTCATTTTGGTGATTGTATGGATTTTGATTTTGGTAACCTTGGTTTTGATTGTAAAAGGGTCTTTGATTTTGGTTTCTCATGGGTGGTGGAGTGTATGTTGTTTGAGGGTTTTGAACATTTTGGCTTTTGTATGAGAGATTTGGATGGAACTTGGTGTTTTCATTGTAAAAATTTGAATAAGGGGTACCACTTTTATATGCTTGGAAAGCATTCACTTGTTCGGTTGTTCCCCTACACTCACTTGGGTCATGACCCAAAGTTCCACAATTCTCACATATCCCACTTGGGATTGATGAGGATGCCGTCATGGCATTGACATGATGCTTCGATGATTTTGAGTTTTCCTCAAGTCTAGCCATAGCTTGTTCAAACTTCAAGTTGATTGTATCGATATGGGAGCTTAGTTGGGCACCTAATTGAGTAACGGCGTCCACTTCATACTTTTCTCCTCTAGTAGCCTTGCGAGGCCTACTATATTGTGAATTGTGGATTGCCATTTCTTCAATTTTGCTCCAAGTTTGGTTGTCATCAACCTCGGTGAACATCCCATTCGATCCCATATTGAGAATGTTCCTAGAATCTTCATATAAACCATTCCAAAATTGTTGTACCAAAAACCATTCGCTAAGTCCATGGTGAGGACATGAGCGACAAATTCCCTTGAACCGCTCCCAAGCTTCATACAAAGACTCTTCATCCCTTTGCTTAAAACCCGTAATTTGAGCTCTTAGCATGTTGGTCTTTTCCGGTGGGTAGAATTTTTTGTAGAAAGCTAGAGCCAACTTCTTCCAAGAATCTATTCCAAGGGTGGCCTTATCAAGGCCCTTCAACCATTGCTTTGCGGTGCCGATTAAGGAAAAAGGAAATAAGACCCATCTAATTTGGTCTTGAGTCACGCCCGTTTGAGAGATAGCATCACAATAATCGCAAAAGGTTTCCATATGAGAATGAGGATCCTCACTAGGCATCCCCCCAAATTGGCTCCTCTCAACTAGTTGGATGAAGGCGGACTTGGCAATAAAGTTTCCGGTGAGATGTTGCGGTGTAGGAGTACCATTTGGTAGATTCTCCTCGGTGGGTACGGAGTGTGACGAGAATTTTGGCATTGTAGGTGGATTTTGTGGGGTATTGTGTAATGGGTTTTCTTCTCCTTCTATTGCGAAAGGATTGACAAACTCACTAGTGGGTTGAACAACTTCACCAACACCTCTCAAATTCCTCCTAACAAGTCTCCTATTGTTCGTCAAGGTTCTTTCGATTTCACGGTCAAAAGGTAACAATTCACTTTGTAACCTTCTAGACATGCAAAATATCAAACAACTCAAAAACAATTAGAACAAACCTTGAGGAGTTTTACTTCCTCAAGGTGAAGAAAGACACAACTAATAACAAATAAAAAGAAATCTAAGTCAAACAAACACCGTCCCCGGCAACGGCGCCATTTTTGATGCGATCCCGCTAGGTGTTCACAAATTAAGATGTGGTCGTTGGTCACGGTCGAATCAAAACACAATTTATAGCTTAACAAGCAACTCTACAATTAGTAAAGAGGCAAGTAAAGGTCGGATCCCAAGGGACGGGAGTTGAAATGAGATTTCTATTGTAACTAGTGGTGTCTAAGGGGTGTCACAAATTGGGTTGATGTAGAAGGTTACTAAACTAGAATAACACTGAAAATAAACAAGCAAGATGAACAAAAAGGGGTGTAAACAATTGATTAAAGGCACTAGGGTGTCATGGGGTCATAGGAGAATCATGGGATATGATCATACAAACATGTTCTCAAATTATAAGCAAGCAATTATTGTTGTGATGGATTGAGTTGGGTTATATCTTACAATCCTAGGAAAGTTTGGGTCCCGGAGCCGAATCGATTAGATTGTACAACACCTACAAGTCGACTTAATCTTCCCTACTCAACAACATGCATGGTCTAATGAGACTCGAGTTGGGTTATGTCTTACAAGTCTCATTGAAAAGATAGGAGATGATAGTAAATGCAAGGATTCATAGGCTTAGCATTTCATCAAATATAACATGTGCATGAGTTGAGATCAAAACAAGCAAGCAAATAAAACATGAAAGCATATTAATTTAAGCATGAATCATTCCCCATGTTGGTTTCCGCTAATCACCCATTAACCCTAGCTAAGAGATTACTCACTCATTATCATGTTGATCATGCTAGCAAGGTTGTCAATCATACTAACAATATGAAACATGATGAATAAATGAAAGTAATTAACAATAATTAAAAAGGGATTAAGAGATTATACCTACTAATGATTCCAATAATAAAGCAAGAATAATAGAAGTACTTGAATGCTAGATTGAGAGGTTGTCAATCTCCCAATAATAACCCAAATAATCTCCAATTACCCAAAATAAAGGATGAACAAAAGAGAGATTAAAGAACTAAAACTTGGATTAAAACTTGATTAATACTTGATTACAATATTGAAGAGAGGTTTGATTGATATTAACTACACTAATTATTGATAAGAAGAACATGCTCCTCTAATTAGCCTAATGGGGTATTTATAGTGAAAATTAGGGAGGATGCATTAGGGTTAACTAAGGGCTAAACTAGTAATTACACTTTTTAAGTTGAGCAAGGAGGACCCGGTATTTTCTGAGAGAAGGGCTTCTCTTTCGTAGCTTGAAGAAGACAATCCGTCTTTGTGAAGAAATCCGGCGGAATAAGGTCGGGACGGCCGGATTTGGGCGGTGGAATCCGAGCGGATTCTGGGAATCCGGTCGGATTGTTGAGGGGAATCCGAGCGGATTCGGTGGGGACGCTCGGATTGTGCGAGGGCCGGACGGGCGGATTGTTGACAATCCGCTCGGATTGTTAGTCAGCATAGTAACTTCTTCTTTTCTTCCCTTTTCTTCATAAATTCCTTGGGGATTTCCTTGGGGACTCAAGGATCTTTCCTCAACATTGCTCTTCTACTATGATATGTACAAAGGCCTTCTAATCTTGTCTCTCCTTGATGCTTGGTCATTGAATTGGATCAATTTAGTCTTGTTTTGCCATGAAAATGCAAGATTCTTACTCCTTTCCTACCAAGGGACCAAAATCTCAAAGAATATGCAAAACAAAGAACTAAAGATAAGAAATGACCCAAATAAGCACTAAAAAGCATGGAAACAAGGCTAATTCGGGGGCTAAATATGCGCCAATTATGGTCACATCAGTCCATCAGAGCCAATTTGGTAAATTGGCTCAAGGAGACCAACGGCCAAGGGAGGCCCGCGTGTTGAAGATCATCAGGGAGATTTCAGGGAGATCAGGGAGAATAGAACGTGAGACATCGTTTATGGAAAGAAGCATGGTAGGACCACGATAACTTGCCATACAAGGAGTAGGACAAGGCTAGGGTTTATACACTATAAATACAAGGAAGCAAGGAAGAGAAGGGATCCATATTCATTCACACCACAACAAACACCGCCGTCATAACTCCTACCTAGAAAATACCGTGCACTAAAGAGAAGCAAGCAAGCAAGAAGGAGCATCTTAGCACCATTATTACGTGCAATTGGCTTCCACCATCATCATGCAATCATTGCAACATTAATTGCTTCACCACAAGCTAACCTAATTTCCCTACTGCAAACCTACGTATAAACCCACAAAATTACCACTGTTGTTCATTGATGCGCCTAGTTCCGGTCCGATATTAAAGGGAATCAGATCCGCAATATACTGGATCATTGTATATTGTACCATAATTATCATATAGTGGATTATTGGCGGGATACCGACTCCCCCCGCGGTTGTTTTCCACATCGGGTTTTCCGCGTCACCAAAATCTCTTGTGTCATTATTCCTTTATTTTGCCCTTTACATTATTTATATCATTACTCCGTCATAAATCATATATAATTTAACCCCCCAATACAAGGCTAAAAAGAGTAGGTCACTTTAACCCCTAACGAGATAGAATATCGTGTTTTGACAGTTTTTTTTACCAAAACACACATCACCACTGATACAAATCATCATATTCTTCGCTTAATCTTTAATCAAAACTATTTTATAGTAAATGTATAATTATAGACATATCTTATTGAAATCTATGAAAAAAATAGAATTATTAAACGTTTATTTGTAGCGAATTGTTAACACTATTTGATGTGGCAAAGTACAGTGCAAATTATTTTTCTCCACCAATTGATTATTTCTATTTTGATTGTGTTTTTAACATTTTTATTTATACTCCATAATATTTTGACAGCGAATATCCAATTTACAGAAGGCATTTAAAAAACATATAATCACATTATCATATGAATGATAATAAAGAGCCAACGAGGATGAAAAACAAAATACTAATCTATGTACATAAATTTATACTCGTATATTACTAGACATAGTTATAAATTGATTGCATAGCATTAAATTCCATGAATACTCTATGTACTTAAATTCATACTCGTATATTACACTTGCAGTATTGATTACTTAGTAATAAATTAGCTATTTTGGTGTAGCAAATTTTATTTTCTTCACATAATCGTTTTTCTTTGGTGTAGCATTTGCAACACCACCTTTAGCAGTGGGTCCGCCCCAGAGTTGTGTAGTGGCTATTGGTTATTGTGTGGGAAATATCGGTATACTTCATCAAGAAATTCGGATTATAACGAAATTATAATTATGAAATTGCATAAACAAAAATAGTAGAGATTAGAATCAACCTTTGGTCCTAGCAATATGGCCTAAGAACAATATCGAAATCGATATTCTTCTAATTGTTGCACCCAAGATGTTTTGAGAAATGCCTCTCTTTTTGCTAGAATGAGATGAACCCTAATTTCTAATTTTTAGGTTTTTGTGTGATGTGATAATTAGGTCAAAAATTAGGTTAGAGAAAATGATTCCCCTCTCCCCTTTAAATCGTGTAAATGGGAGTGAATAAATGGGGAGATATTTTTCTGCCTTTTTCTTTTTATTTGACCGAGTAACCAAAAACAAATAAGGATAAAATCCTCTTATTTTGGTTGTTATCTCAATGTATAAAATGTGTGTATATCTTATCAATTGTCAATTATGTCGACATGTATTAATAAGTCCACACATAACAGTTTGCAGTCGAATTATTAATATCGGTCTGTCAACATTTATTATGACAATATCGTATAATATATACATTAACTATAAATACCGCATATTTATAATTTGCTTATTAAATATAACCGTTTATGTTTAATTACGAATTAACATCTTAATTCGTTTAAGCTAACATTATATACATTAATTAAATATAACAGTTTATATTCAATTTACGAATTTAACAATTAATTCGTCTCAGCTGGTATTATTTAATTGTATTAAATAATCGTCTCATCATCACATTGACTAACCTTTTAGTCAAATACATGGACTAACCTTTTAGTCATATAAGGCATCAATGTGATTATATTTTCATACAATCACATCTCTCAAACACATCATTTAGGTGTGACTTTTAGGGACCAGTTGATCACCGCCATCAGTATGATAATAACGTCAAACTTCTAGCAAGCCAACCGTTATTAAGTAAACGTTAATCAACTGATAAAATACTAAGTATACCCTTGTGAACCTATAAGAGATTTATATACGTTATCACACTAACTTTGGACGACACTAGCTCCAACAATCTCCCACTTGTCCTCACAAGTGTATGTGCGATAACCGATTCTCATATCCTTAATTTCTCCCACCCAATGTAAAACAATTTGCAAAATCGGTATTCACAAAGGTCGTATTTTACAAGTGATCAATATCAAGAGTGGTTTTCCCGACTAGAGAGTTACTTAACTGATAAACGAATCATCATTCGAGCATGGCCATGCATTTCAGTTACAACTCCTCGAGTGGCCCTGAGAAATGACTAAACCTGATAAAGGTTGGATATTTTCTTCAACTCGAATCCTGCAGATATAAGCACGAGATGAAATGACCCGAAAAAATCTGCTTAGCCTCCTGTTACGGTCGACCATGAGAAAGAAACCAAAGTCACCCAAAAACTGCCTTAATCTCAAGAGACAGTCGATAGTCAAAAGAATCGATTCTAGGAACACAATGGACGTCCAACCCACGACCTGGCACCGAATGTTTTTAAACATTTAATACTCCATTACGTTGTCACAATTTGTCCTACGAGGTATCGTTTTAACTCGCATATGTGATCGATCAGCCAACCGTTTGACTGATGGCTCGTTGAACCCACCATCAATCAACTTCACAAAATAATAGCCAGAGTTATCAGCTCATGTAGGCGATTACGGACCAAAACAAATATAATGTAATTCAGTTCACTTTGTGGCGTTCAATGATGTCGTACAATCCACATGAAAAACAAAATATGAAATAATACGATGAAGTTATAAATAGCATATGAAAAAGATAACGTATCGAATTCATTAGCAACTAGTACAACTCAGGAACACGTTTAATTCCCATGGAGATAACGTGCCCTTCATGCTTATCATATTTTAACGGTTTAGTGAGAGGATCAGCGATGTTATCATCCGAAGCTATCTTGTCAATCACTATCTCCTCTTGCTCCACGTAATCACGGATCAGGTGAGCCTTCCGATGTACATGTCTAGACTTGTTGCTAGACTTAGGCTCCTTAGCCTGGAAGATGGAACCTCTATTATCACAATAGATAGTGATTGGGTCATTCGAACTAGGAACTATGGTTACTCCTTGTAAGAATTGACGCATCCATATAGCTTCCTTTGCTGCTTCTGAAGCGGCATAGTACTCGGATTCAGTAGTAGAATCTGCTACAACTTCCTGTTTGGAACTCTTCCAGCTGACCGCAGCACCATTAAGAGTAAAGACGAATCCAGACTGAGATTTCGAATCATCTCGATCTGTTTGGAAGCTAGCATTTGCGTAACCGATTGCACATAGCTTAGTATCTCCTTCATAAGTCAATACCCAATCCTTAGTCCTCCATAGGTACTTAAGGATGTTTTTAACAGCGATCCAGTGTGTTTCACCTGGATTCTTTTGGTACCGACTCGTCATACTCAATGCATATGCCACGTCTGGACGTGTGCATATCATGGCATACATGATTGATCCTATGGCTGATGCATAAGGAACACGACTCATGCGTTCAACCCCTTCAGGCGTCGTGGGTGACTGAGACTTGCTCAAATGCATCCCAGAAGTCATTGGAAGGTTCCCCTTCTTGGAGTTGGTCATGCTGAACCTTTCAAGAATCTTATCTAAATAAGACTCCTGACTCAGTGATAACATCCGTCGTGATCTATCTCGATAGATACGGATTCTCAATATGCGTTGTGCCTTACTCAGATCTTTCATCTGAAAATGGTTCTTCAACCATCCTTTTACCGAAGATAAGAGAGGAATGTCATTCCCAATCAAGAGTATGTCATCAACATACAATATCAAGAAAACAATCTTGCTCCCACTTGACTTGATATATAAGCATGGTTCCTCGACCGATCGAGTGAAACCATACTATTTTATCACCTGGTCGAACGATGATTCCAACTCCGAGAAGCTTGCTTAAGTCCATAAATGGAACGCTTAAGCTTGCACACTTTATTAGGATTTTCAGGATCTATGAAACCTTCGGGTTGTACCATGTACAATTCCTCCTCCAAATAACCGTTTAAGAAGGCGGTTTTCACATCCATCTGCCAAATTTTATAGTCATGAAAAGCGGCAATCGCTAAGATTATCTGAATGGAACGCAACATAACTACAGGTGCAAAAATTTCATCATAATGCAATCCGTGCACTTGAGTGAAACCTTTTGCCACTAGTCGTGCTTTATAGGTATCTGGTTGCCCGTCTACAGAATGCTTTATTTTGTAAAGCCATTTGCACTGTAGAGGTCGTACCTTGTTAGGTAAATCAACAAGATCCCATACGTCATTCTCATACATGGAGTCCATCTCGGATTGCATGGCTTCAAGCCATAGCTTAGAGTCGGAACAGGTCATGGCACCTTTATAGGTAGCGGGTTCATTACTCTCTAGGAGCAAAACGTCATTTTCCTCGACCATACCAATGTATCTGTCTGGAGGATTAGAGACTCTACCCGACCTCCTAGGTTCCTGAGGAATATTAACCGTATCATCAGTTGAAGGAACATCTTCCTCCATCTGTTCCTCGGTTGTTGGTTCTTGAATCTCCGACAGCTCGAAGGTTCTATTACTTGACTTGTTCTCGAGAAATTCTTTCTCTAAGAACTTTGCACTAGCCGTAACAAAAACTCGATGTTCGGTAGGCGAATAGAAGTAATGACCAAACATTCCTTTTGGATAACCAATAAAGTATGTCTTGACCGATCGCGGGCCGAGCTTATCCTCGTGTCTCCACTTGACATAAGCCTCGCAGCCCCAAACCCGAATAAAGGACAAGTTAGGGACCGTTCCCTTCCACATTTCATATGGAGTCTTGTCGACAGCTTTAGACGGACTTCGGTTAAGTATAAGAGCAGCTGACAAAAGAGCAAAACCCCATAATTAATCAGGTACTACCGTGTGACTCATCATGGATCGAACCATATCAAGTAGTGTTCCATTTCTCCGTTCGGACACACCATTTAATTGAGGTGTTCCAGGTGGAGTTAACTGTGAAACTATTCCACAGTCTTTAAGGTGTTGATCAAACTCATTTGAAAGATATTCGCCACCCCGATCTGAACGGAGTGTTTTAACCTTTCTTCCCAGTTGGTTCTCAACCTTATTCTGGTATTCCTTGAATTTTTTAAAAGACTCACTTTTATGCTTCATTAAGTAGACATATCCGTATCTACTCAAATCGTCCGTGAAAGTGATAAAATATATATAGCCATCTCTAGCGGTGATTGACATAGGTCCACATACATCATTATGTATGAGTCCTAATAGGTCAATAGCGCGCATTCCAACACCTTTGAAGGAAATTCGAGTCATTTTGCCGATAAGACATGATTCACACGTGCCAAATGAAGAGAAATCAAATGTGGGAATAGTCTCATTCTCAATGAGTTTCTTTACACGTTTTTCATTTATGTGTCCCATTCGACAATGCCATAGATAAGTTTGATCTTTGTCACCAACCTTTAATTTCTTATTATTCACATGTAATATATCTGTGGTTTGATCTAAGATATATATTCTATTCATGGAAACTGCTTTGCCATAAACCATTTCATTAAAAGAGAAAATACAGCTATTGTCCTTTATTGAAAATGAAAAACCGTCTTTATCAAGTACGGAAACAAAAATAATATTCTTAGACAAACTGGGTACATAGTAACAGTTATATAAATATAACTCAAAACCACTAGGGAGCTGGATTACATATGTTCCCATTGAGACTGCAGCAACTCGTGCTCCATTCCCGACTCGCAGGTCCACATCACCCTTTGCGAGAGGTGTGATGTTTTTTAGGCCCTGCAAATGATTACATAGATGAGAACCACAACCAGTATCAAGTACCCAAGTTCCGAAACTTGCATGGTTAATCTCAATCATATGAATATAAGATGACATACCAACAAGAGTGACGCGGCCTGCTTTTATGTCCTCGCGGTACACGGGACAGTTCCTCCTCCAATGTCCAGTCTTGTGACAATGGTGGCATTCAACGTTACCGTCCTTGCTCTTTGCCTTGCCTTGTGAGCCACTAGTCTCACCAGGCCCACTCTTACCGTTTCCTGACTTCTTAAACTTTAGCTTTCCTACAGTTAGGTTGCCGTGAGCTTTGCCCTTACCCTTATTCTTGTTGGAAATCATGAGAACATCTTGCTTCATGCTCCCACTCAATTTCATATCCTTCTCGGTCTGTACGAGAAGTGAGTGTAGCTCATGAGGACTTTTCTTCATGTCATTCATGTAGTAATTTGCCCTGAAGAGGGCAAAACCATCATGAAGTGAATGAAGCATACGGTCATTGACTATACTCTCACTGATTTTGCAATCAAGTGCCTCCAGTTTCTCGACATTCTCAATCATGTTAAGAATGTGTGGGCTAACCGGTTGGCCCTTCTGGATTTTCGCATCAAAGAAGCGACAGGTATGCTCATAAGTAACGATTCTCGGTGCTTTTGAGAACTCATTAGTGAGCGTGGTGAAAATCTTGTTTGCACCTTGGGCAATGAAGCGTCTTTGCAAATTGGTTTCCATTGCAAAAATGAGTACATTTTTTATCGCACCCGCTTCCATAACGAAGTCACTATAAGCAATTGACTCGTTAGCTCTTGCATTGGGGCCTGGGTTTGGCGGTATTGGCTCAGTTAAGTACTTGAGCTTACCGTCGAATGGCAAAGATTGCGTAATGATGCCTCCCGATCCGCAAAGTTGGACCCGTCATTCTTCGATCGTGTGAAGTGATTCATGTGGTCCATGAAAGCTTTTAGCCAGGACTCGCGTCCAAGTGTGGCACTTGGCATAGGGATATCATTATTTCCAGCCATTTGTTGTAAGCAGTATTATCAATATAAAACGAATTCTACACTGCGAAAAAGAAGAATAAAAATATAATAAGCATACTCATCGTTATGATTTAAGTCTAATGCAATACTGTTATAACGCGAAGACTCAAGCATTTATACAATTGACCTTCCTCAAGAATTATATAAATGATCCCAAGACTCAATTATCTGTAAATTGATAAGCCAACCTTTTGGCTAATTCTACTTTTAGAATTCTTGGTTGATAAATTTCTGTAAATTCTATCTATAGTCCATCATAAGCTCGAGAAACTCTTCGGATTATAATGTTGAGGTAAACTAAGTCAACACAAACTACTTACCCAACGTAGAAGGGGTCATATGGAGAGTAAGGTCCTATATGCCTACCGACGAAGAAGGGATTCATAGCTGTTTGGCCTATAAAGACTAGTCTCAATTTCAGTTTTAGAGGAAGATCCCATCAACTTTATTTTAATTCATTTTAAGTGAACTAATATCTAGCATGCGAGAATGAATAAACTAAGATGATGGCTTAAAATTGTGTGACATCTGTATGTCTATGAAAACTAACATCCAAACTATATGAGTCAATTTTCATGCATATAAGTAGTAGGTGGTTTGGTTTAGGCGGAATATGATGCACTAATTATCATGCGAATGAAAATCAACGAGAATGAAAAACGTAAAACAAAATAAAGTCCTAGTGTGTCCTATCTACCAAAATGAACATAAATACAACTTTGGAATCCTTCCTAGGACCCGAGAAGCTTGTCTTGATGTTCCATCTTGGTCCATGTAGCGGGAGTGAGCAATCCAATCTCCATCTTTAGTCTTCTCAAAATTACAATTAATAATTACAAAATGAACCTATTTACATTCTAATTTCAAAACCATAATACTTAAAGAAAACCAAAAGGAGATACGAGATCTCAAAATTACATTAAAATTATTTTTCCATCATTACGAAAACATAATTAACTAAGGCCACACTAGGTATTACAAATTACAACCGATTGCAAAAATACGTAAATAAACCATTCAACAAAACATTCAACTAAATAAAAATGCATCAACTATAAATTAATCATTCAAGACATAATTCCTTAATTATGTAGAGTAATTTATCCAAACCACCTATTTAAATGATCAAATTATGTGACAATTCCTCAATTACTCACAGTAATTTCAATCTTAATTCACATTAACCTATAATATGAATTAATCCAACATTATTTTAAACCTCTTTAAAATAATTTGGGTATCTCAAATTTGTGAACCTTTTCACAACAAACAATCATACATTATAAATAATGTATAAAGATTATTGGCCAAAAAAAAAAACAAAAAAAAAAAAAACAGAATTTTTTTTTTTTTAAAAATGCCCACGGCATTATACCAAAAACGAAAAAAAAAAACAGTTTTTTTTTCTTTTTTTTTCTGCTCTCGGCATTTGCCCAAAAATTTTTTTTTTCTTTCCTTTCGGCATTTAGCCCTAAAAACCGAAAAACATCCTTTTTTTTTTCTTTCTCACTCTCGGCATTCATGGCCAAATGAAGAAAAACAGTTTTTTTTTTCTTTTCGAGAAAAATACCCTTTTATAATGAACAAATTTGTTTAATGTTGCTACTAGGACAAGATTGGCATAAACATCAACATTTAAATTAATGAATCATGATCCTTAAACAACAATTTAACATCATGTGTGCCAAAATTTATATAGCAAAAACAAATAATCATCATTAATCAAAAACAATTTCCATTTACATTTCAATTTAATTTTTATTAAATCAAAACATCTACAAATTAATTATATTATCATCTTAACATATTAAAACAACAATATCAATAAATCAAAATGGAAATTAGGTATCAAAAAAAAAAAAAAACAAAAACTCTCGGCTGAAAAAAAAAATGTTCTCGGCAAAAAAAAAAATTTGGTTCGGCCGAATTGTTTTTCTTCAAAAATTTTTTTGTTTAAATTTATTTATGAAAATCATACAAAATAATTTCGTGGCCTATGCTCTGATACCACTTGTGGGAAATATCGGTATACTTCATCAAGAAATTCGGATTATAACGAAATTATAATTATGAAATTGCTAGTCATAAATGAAATTGCATAAAGAAAAATAGTAGAGATTAGAATCAACCTTTGGTCCTAGAAATATGGCCTAAGAACAATATCGAAATCGATATTCTTCTAATTGTTGCACCCAAGATGTTTTGAGAAATGCCTCTCTTTTTGCTAGAATGAGATGAACCCTAATTTCTAATTTTTAGGTTTTTGTGTGATGTGATAATTAGGTCAAAAATTAGGTTAGAAAAAATGATTCCCCTCTCCCCTTTAAACCGTGTAAATGGGAGTGAATAAATGGGGAGATATTTTTCTTCCTTTTTCTTTTTATTTGACCGAGTAACCAAAAACAAATAAGGATAAAATCCTCTTATTTTGGTTGTTATCTCAATGTATAAAATGTGTGTATATCTTATCAATTGTCAATTATGTCGACATGTATTAATAAGTCCACACATAACAGTTTGCAGTCGAATTATTAATACCGGTTTGTCAACATTTATTATGACAATATCGTATAATATATACATTAACTATAAATATCGCATATTTATAATTTGCTTATTAAATATAACCGTTTATGTCTAATTACGAATTAACATCTTAATTTGTTTAAGCTAACATTATATACATTAATTAAATATAACAGTTTATATTCAATTTACGAATTTAACAATTAATTCGTCTCAGCTGGTATTATTTAATTGTATTAAATAATCGTTTCATCATCACATTGACTAACCTTTTAGTCAAATACATGGACTAACCTTTTAGTCATATAAGGCATCAATGTGATTATATTTTCATACAATCACATCTCTCAAACACATCCTTTAGGTGTGACTTTTAGGGACCAGTTGATCACCGCCATCAGTATGATAATAACGTCAAAATTCTAGCAAGCCAACCGTTATTAAGTAAACGTTAATCAACTGATAAAATACTAAGTATACCCTTGTGAACCTATAAGAGATTTATATACGTTATCACACTAACTGTGGAGGACACTAGCTCCAACATATTGTGCATAAGTTAGTGGCGTCTTTGTTACCTTTCGAAAAGAGTAAACTTTAATTTTCATTTTAATTCATATGAATTGGCTAAATTATTTATTTTTTCCCTGTTTATATGATCAAATTATTTTATCTAACTTTACAGGTAAAAGCACATAAGAGTCGAGTATAGTGGTTAAAACTTTAGTGAAATTTCTAAGGGTCTCAGATTCAAACCTCCCAAAGAGAAATCTTATGGAGTGTTTATAGTCTGAGCCTATGCTTTCTACACTTCTAGTCTGTCACTATCGGGTGACTTACATGATATGCGAGATTTGCAGGCAATAACGTATACACGAGGGTTTACACAATGCGTAGCAGAAGTACCGGTTGCGAGCCTTCTAGTCTTCATAAAAGAGAATGTCTACCTAAATCATAAATAACTTAGCAATTAAATAATATTTTTTTAACGCCAGTTAAAAAATAGTTTTTGTCACCACAAAAAAAGGAGTATTGTGGAAACAGGTCTGGGCTGCACTCAAATTGAGGTGAGAGAGTCCGTTTCATAAATTCAAGAAGGTTTCACTCTAAAACCAATTAAAAGTGAATATAACGGAAATTAAGAGACCGTCTCTCCGGAGTTTTTGTGTATAAGATAAGTAACTCCTTGGCTTTTATGGTAGATAATTCTCTCAGCCTTTTCCAATGTGGGAGACCATTATAATACATGCTGGCATCTTCACACCTCCCTCACAACCTCTTCATCTCACAACTCAAGACTATACCTTGACGCAAATTCTCCCTTGTGACGGGTACTATTCCGTCACAAACACTGTTCACATTTGCGACGGGCCAAATGTGACCAGGTTTTCAGAAAATGTGACCATTTTTTTATAAGTGAAATTTTATGAACAGTACTTGAGTGGTTACATTTTATTAAAAAGAATTGCTGATACCTTGAACTCTTATGGCATGTTAAATCATACAAATGTTGTATGATCACTTGGCCACTGCAGCCCCCGAAGGGGGTGGCTTACATGGTCCATATGGTGGTGCGGGAATGCATGGACCCGGGGGGATTCAACCCCTCGTCATCAAAAAAAAAAAAAAACTACATTTTATAAAAAAGGTGGTCACATTTGCCCGTCGCAAATTGTGACCGTCACAAGGGAGAATTGCTGATACCTTGAACTCTTATGGCATGTTAAATCATACAAATGTTTATATAGTCGACTGAGAATACGTGAGGGATGATTCTTTATATAGTCGACTGATCGTCATTAATCGGTAATGATTGGCTAACTAGAGTTTGACATTACTGTCGTGTGACGGTGGTGGTCAGTTGATCCCTTTAGGTCACACCTATAGGATGAGGCCCAAATAGATATTTAATTAATTGTATGTGATACAGATTAATTAATTCCTTAATTATGGGAGTGTAATTTTGCATCTTATTGTAATGTGATTAAATAAGATTTAATTTAGTAATTAAGTGTTAAATTACTAAATTAGTTGAGGTATTATATAAGTTTTAAGGTAGAGGTAATTAGTTATTTAAAGTTACAAGAAGTTGTAATTTTAACTAACTAGTAATTATGGGACCCATTATATGTTGATATAATGGTAGTATACTACTCAAAAAGTGGAGTGTATATTATATTATTAATTGTAATATTTAAGTGTTAAATGATTACATTAATAATTAATTATGTAAGATAGTTAAACATATGACTTATAAGCATTTGTGAGACAAATGACAAAAGGCAAAAATGGACCAAAATGGGTCCATATTTTCATTAAATAAGAGAACAAAAGATGCTCTTTTGTCTTTTGTTTGTTTTGATTAAAGTGTGATTGTGACACATCACACAAGCTTTTTCATACTACATCTTACACATATGTTCCCTACACTCAACCTACACTATACAAATGAGTAAAAACAAATGGAAAAGATTCTTCCCCATGCTAAAGGCCACCGGTTTTTGGCTCTTCAAATAGAGCATTAGTTGCTCATTTTTCCATCTTGTTCTTTGCTTGTTATTACTTCATCTTACTTCACATGCAAAGTCATAAAAACTCTCTAAAATACTAATACTCTCAAAACTATTACTAAAGGTAGTAATATTAGTAATATTAAGGGAACATTTCTACTATATATCTAGTTAATATTAGTAGGAATTTTTGGGATTAATCTTGGGTGCAACTTATTAGAGTGTCTTCTATACTTGGAGTCTTAGGAGGATCATCCATCATATTAAGCTCAAGAACAAGTGAAGGAAGGTGACCTTACTTGTGCCCACATTTTCGAACCAAGCATCAATGTAAGAGACATTGTTTTTCTTATAAATCTCTTATTTTGTTATGCATGCACTAGATCTAAAGAACAAATAATTAACAAGTTAATTAGTTCATTATTAGAGGAGTCTAATAATAGGTATATGAACCTAACAAGTGGTATCAGAGCATAAGGATGTTGCATGCATAATCGGTTATTGTTTTTCTGAGTTAAAAAGTTAACATATAAAACTAAAAATTTGTGATTTATTAGTATAAGCCACGAAATCACCATGCATGTTATATATTCTGGTCCTAAAATGTTTTTAGGTCATTGTTATGATTTATGTAAATTTATTGCTCATTTTAAGGATTTTTGGTCATTTTATTACATTTTTATGACTAAAATGGGAATTAAAATGCTAAAAATAGTTAAACTAAGTTTCTGACCTTGAAAATTTTATATGACCTCACATGCATATTTTACAAGTTATGTTTAAAATCTAGTATTAAATGGATTAATATTGCATGATTTATGATGTTTATGAGATAAAAATGGATTAAAAGAGGTTAAATGGTTAAAAATAGTTATACTTCGAATAAAGCCATGGAACTTTAATATGTTGTCACATGCATAATTTACAGAGTGTATGTAAATTTCGAGATTTAATGATCTCTTCTAGCATGATTTATGAATTTTTAGAGTAAAAATGGCATAAATGGTGACTATTTTGGCATAAATAGCTAAATCATTTTGCATGACACGAGAAAATTATTTTAGGTTGCATAAATATCCCACTTATCAGATCTAAAGTTGTAAAATTAATGTGAGTAATTTTTGGATACTTTAGATGTTTTATGAGATAAAACCGATAAATTGCAACTATATTTTCTCAAAAATTAATTCGAAAATTTTAACCATGATTTTTGACATGCTGAGTGTCATGGAATTATTCCAGAATGTTCAAAAATTTAAAATTAAAATTTTGAATTTTTTAAAAATTTAATTTGGATTTATTTCATAAATAATATGATTTTAAGGTAAAAAATGAGCATAAAATTAAATCAAGTTGAATTATTGTCAAAAATTATGTGATGACTAATTTTTGAGTCCTAAAAGGTGTTAGTATAATTAACTTGAGCTTAGATGTGATTTAAGTGTTAATTAGTGATTTTAAAAGGTTATTATCACGCATTTCCATAAAACCGGGTTATATGTACGGCATAAGTTAAATAGGGCGATTTGGCACATGATTTGGCATGATAGGTACATATTATAATGCTGCATATTTCAATTGTTGAATGTCTTTTATTTATATAATTTTGAATTATGTAATTTTATCTTAGTATGGCCTTAGTTTTAATCAATATTACCCGTAATGAAAGGGAATATTGATTCCGTTGTAATTTAATGTGATCTCGTATCACTTTTATTTTTATTAATTTTTCTATTTTACAATTGTATAATAGGAATAGCTTTGTATTTTTTATTATTATTTGTAATTATGGAGCATCTTCAAAGACGGTGCCATTCAGAAAGGTGATCCGACGAAGACGGTGTCTTGGGAGGCGTGCCAATTGAAGATTCAAGGGACCAAAGGAGTTGGTTTCCGAATATGTAATAGATTATTAGATTCTCTATTTAGGAAGGACATACTAGGAATTTTATTTATTGCTTTGCATTTCTTTTAATATGTTGCATGCATTGCCAAATCGCCACAACAACACATGCATTTCATATCGAGTCATCGACCATGTCAATTATAATTATCGTAGTTCACCGCTTTAGTTCACTTAAAACGTGATAGATAATAAATTGACAAGACCTCTCACATACAATAATTGAGATATAGCCTTACCAAATAGTAGAAACCATGAATCCCAATTTCATAAGGGAGTTAATCCGGCTTCACCGTAATACAAACTTTGTTACGTTGGGTAAGTGGGTAATAAAATGTTATTACATCGAAATTTGGATTGAGCTCAACGGAAGTATTCGTGACCGTAGTCGCATGTGTTCCGGGCTAAAGATGAAAATTAGAGTAATTTTTATCGACCGAGAGTTCTAAAAGTAGAATCGATTAAAGAGTTAATCCACCGAGTTATATTAATAAGGGATGAATCGGCTCACCGTACCCGTATTAGTATGAATTTGGATCTCGGAATCATTTATGTTAGTTGGGTGGAGGTCACTACATAGATGCTTAAATACTTGTATTAAAACATACGAGTTCTATAAAACGATAGATGTTAATTAATTCCTTCATTTCCTATTTTGTAGTCGAATTTGTTTTATCAACCGCAATGGCAACTCCAATCACGTCCGCATCCACTAGTTCCACCACGCTTACCAATGTGTCATGGCTCCGATCCTTCATGGATCGATTTAAGTTAGAAAAGAATGGGTCTAATTTCGCCGATTGGGACGCGCAACTTCGCTTGGCCGCGCAGGGTGACGACAAGCTTCGTTACCTTACCGAGGCATCTCCCTCCGAACCTAATGCTAGGTCCACCACCGCCGCTAGGCAAACCTATGAGGTTTACCAAAAGGAGTCGGCCGCGATCAAAAATGTGTTGATCTTTGCTATGGAGGCCGAACTCCAACGAAGTGCTATAAAGATTAGCACCGCTCATGAGATCTACATGAAGCTTGTGAACATGTTTTCACGAGCTCCTAGGGTCATTCAATATGAGGCCGTTTCCGCATTCTTTGATCTTAACATCAAGGAGGGCCAAAAGGTGAGCCCTCATGTGCTCAAGTTGATGGAGCATGTTGAGACCTTGAAAATGCATAAGGTGGAAATTCCCAATGAACTCGTAATTGATCGAATTATTCATTCCCTCAACAAAATCAAAGCATATGTTCAATTCCGGGTGAATTTTAATATGAAAGATAAGAAAGTTTCCCTTGATGAGTTACACAAAATGCTTGTGCAAGCCGAAAGGGACATGGGGCTAAGTGTTAGCACCACCAAAGATGTGCTCAATGTCAATCATAAGAGCAAGGGAACCTTCAAGAAAGGCGGGAAGAAGGGGAAGAAGCGAACTCCCAACAGGAATATAGCTAAAGCTTGTGAAGCTAGTGCCTCCAAGCCCAAGTACAGTGCCCCCACCGGGGACAAGTGCCACTATTGTTGTGGTGTTGGGCATTGGAAGAGAAACTGTTCCAAATATCTTGGCGACATCAAAGCTGGAAAGGTTATTCCAGTAGGTATATAACTATCCCTATCTTTTATGTTTTAATCTCAACCTTGGTATGATGATACAAGTTGTGATGATTACCCTTTTTATTGCAAATAGGGCCTCCTAGCAAGGACAAAGCCAAGGAGAAGCAAGCCTAGAGGATCATGTGGGAAGCTAGAGTAGCCAACCGTTGTGATGGATCAATGGAAGCTTGGCTTTAATTTGCTTTGTCTTTAATTTTATGATGTATTTGAAGTTTTTAGAACTATTTTGATTTCCTTGTGTGACTTGGAAATTGGTTTGTATCCTTTAAACACGGGTTGTATTTTTGATATTGGTGACTTGGTTTGCAACCCAAGTCACTTGTTTTATTATGTTACTTGTTCTAAAATCATCATCATTAATTACTTGCGTAGAGAAACCTTAAATAGACAACTTAAATTGATCAAATAGACGATTATGATGATTGGATCATTATATGTCCATAAGCTATGAATTTGATTCTCCTTATGTCATTATTACTAAAAGTAACAACTTACTTATGTAAGATCAATTATAAAGTTGTAATGAGTTTTTGAACTCGTCAAGTAGGGAATTTACAATACCATATGGACACATTATGCTAAACGAAAGGTCAATCAGGAGATACCTAGAATAGAGAGTCTATTAAACAGATGACATGGATAAGACTCGCATATTATCAAGCTGCCATGTTAGGATGGCCTTTTGAATGCTAATACATAGTCTAGGAAAACTCCTAATACTCCGTTAAATATATATGTTTGTACCTCACAAAGCTATCTCTCAAGAAAATAGATGTATTTCTGAGAGATAGAGTGGGAGTAGATTGTATCGTCACAAACATCTCTTATAATTGAAATGTTACTTTGTGAAAGTAATAGAATTATAGAGTTGGAGTGTAGATGAACTATAGTCTATGAAGATAGAATGGAAGTATAGTTCAGTGGGAGTTTAGCGCAAATGTCTTATTGTTTAAAAATATTACTTTGGGAAAGTGATAGTATCATGACCTTCTTACATACGAGCCGAAGCATTACAATCCGAAAATTGTTACTCAAGAGTAGATTTACTTTAAGGCGAGAGTCTCCTCAAAAGTACATAGAGCTTTAGAGTACACAAATGCATAAGATTTACATGAAGATGTTGATCAAGATAAATTGTGTTAGGAATTACCGTATTTCATTCTAATGAAGAATGGCAAATAAAATTCGCTTTTCTAAAATGGGAATTTAGAGAAGGAAGTGTTTGAAACATAAAACCTTAGATGAAGATCTAAGAATCCTAACATATTATGCGTAGCTTTCTTAAGTGATCTTAGAATGATCTTAAGCAAGCAATAAAGGATTATACTTTTCGTTCATGTGTTAATAGTGAATTGTTTCATTCACATGATTGAAGAATCATGATATACATGAAGTTAAGTGGGAGCTAGAATTGTTTCTCCATGTCTTATATGTTGATAACATATTACTTATTGAGAATAATGTACCAATGCTCTCTTCTGGCAAGAGTGATTGGGAGACTTGGAATGGGATGCAAAGTATTCTAGATTTTGAATCTATGTGAGAGAATATTGGCATAGAGTTGAGAGTCTTATGAGGATAAGATATTTCACATCTGTTGTACAACAAGGTTGAATAGGCTATTCATGTTGATGGAAGTAGAATTACTATGATGGAGTCATAGTCATTCACTGAACCTATTAAGTTGTTGATCACATGAAATCGAATTCTAATGTTTCCGCCATTAGAATGATCATGTATGCCAACAGACGCACGTGCCATGATGTGATATATGCCGAGAGCATAATAAGTCAATTAAAGGGATAATTCCCATAATATGGCTTGTGAAAGCCTTAAAGAACATCCTTGAGATTCTTGAGAGGAATTAAGGATTCGTCCACATGTTTGGATGACAAACTAAGTTAGGTGTTGAAGTGTTGCACAAACTTTAGTTTCCAAACTCAAAAGGGATTTGTTGAAATCCTAGGGTGACTTATTGACTAAGGAGTAAGAGACTAAGAAAAGTGTTTTAGTTTCGCACATTGTAAATTCTACAAAAGAAATCTAAGTAAATTGTGATAAAATCATCAATATAAGGATTAAGGGTGAATCCCTCAACAAATGATTTTGTCACATGTTATGCGATAACAGTGGGAGCATCTATCAAGTTAAAGAGTCCAAGTCTAGTAAGAAGTCTAGACATATATTTAGATAAATTCATGTCATTAGAGATGACATTGAATGAAAGGAAATAACAATTAATAAAGTTGGAATATATGGATATCGGGTATATCCACTTGCCAAGCTTGTATTGCATTTTAACTAGTGTTAATAATACACTAAAGATTATAGAATATGAAGTAGTAATAGTGTATTGACTATTCATATGTAATAATCACATTTATCGTTTGAGTTTCATTAAACTCACCCGCTACCTTGCCGTATCCCAATGGGTTGTTGAGAACAAATTGAACCCCATTAAAGTGAACTGGATTGACAGGGTATTCGCCCCTAGTTACTTATATGAGGTGACGTCTCGAAGTGACCAGAGTGTGATGCGATTGATGGCAAGTTCAAGTGCCATAGAGTCATATGGGATGACTAGTCGATCACATAGGCAGACTGTATGGGACACTCTGTCGGGCAGTGACCGCTTATAGAGTTCTGGTAATTCATAAAGCCTGGTCGTGGCAAGAGCTACTATAGTATTCTTATTGATGCGTGTCTAATATATGATGTTTTGCACCTCATTTTACACGCATTTCAGAGCTCAATTGACTAGTTTATGCTACTATTTCCCTTGTTTCGTGTATTTCTTCCTTTTCGTGTGATTTTGTAGGAATGTGAAGAATTTGGCGGAAAAAAGACCAAATCTGTCCCGGAGTGCTTAGCATATGATTGGACATAAGGAGAATGCTCGAGGAAAAAACTTGGCACGCATTTCGGAGCTTGAAAGACAAAATTTGGAAGCAAACTATCAGCTATGCTAGTCGACCGACCAGCCACATCAGTCGGTCGACCAACAGTGCTGTAGCAGAACTCTTATAACGTGAACAGTAGCATGTAGGAGCCCGACATTCAGTCGGTCGACTACTCCCTGTGGTCGGTCGACTGCCCCTCAGTTTGACGGAAATTAAAAGATTAGTAAAAGCCCATTGTAATTAGGTTTAGTGAGGAGGTGTTATGTGAAACTCTTTATAACGTAACCTCATATCCTGTATTGAGGATTCTGTTCCTATTAGGGTATTCATTAGCTTACAATTAATTGTACGTTAGATTGTCTTCATACTTTATTTCTCAATAAAGCTTTGCTCGGATCTTCTTCTGCTTGGCTATTTACGGTATTGTTCCTTTTCAATTTATAGTTCACTTTATTTGCTTTAATTCCTCTGTAGTTAGAATTGCTAGTTAGGATTCCCGAAGCCGTATTATTGATTCATGTTAGTTATTTGTTTTGCTATTTTGATTATGAATTCTATTATTATATTTGTTAATTTTATTGCCGTAATTACTTTAGTATGTCTAGCTAACTCACCCTTGCTAGGATGTAGGCGAGCTTAGCGTAAATGGCACTAGATTAGGTGACCCCGGATTAGGGCCTGGTCGACCGACTGGCTTACCTGGTCGGTCGACTGGGGTAGCTGGTCGGTCGACCACCTTCGTGTCTGATTTGCTTCGTCTAATTCGTTAAGTGCAATATCTATCAATGAGACCTAGCGGAGACTTGTTAGATGCTTAGTTTTGACCAACCCATAGATCGAAAGATAGGGAAGGGCTTAGATTAACGAATTGAGACGGCTAAATTGCTAGACTGAAAGGTAAGTGATTTAGGCATTAGGACCACAAGTCAAGAACGAAAGTTAGCATTAGTGACACCTAGGGACTAATAGCATAGACCGAGAGGGGCTATTAGTTGACTTGGACCGAGATGACTTGCCATACCCATCATCCACGACCGTATTTCGAGACTTATCTAGATTTATGTGCCATCGTAGCTATAGTGACCCGATCATCCTAGCTTCTTTTTATTATTTATCTACATCTTTATTTTTATTGGATATTTTTATTTGCTTATTTATTTCTTTTGCCTTAGAATTAGTTCAAAATCAAAAACCCCCTCAAATTGTTACCCTAGGACTAAAATTAAAACAATAGAAACTCCCCCGCCTCTCTGTGGTTCGACCCTGTTACCACTAACTTCTGTTAGTTTTAATAGGTTTTATAAATTTTATTTTTGGTGCACACAACGACATGCATCAAATTTTGGCGCCGTTGCCGGGGAGGCAGCGCTAGTTTTTATTGTTTTATTATTTTAGTCTTTTTCTTTGTTTAAGGAACTTTTGTTCCTTAAACTTTTCTCATCTTTTTGTTGTAGTTTATTCTTATGCGGAGGTCTCAACAAGGCGAATTATTTCCCCTTGATTTCGAGCTAGAGAGGACCCTGCGAGTTAAGAGAAGGCTATTTCAAGAAGCACAGTCCGAGGAAGAGCCTAGTTCTCGGACAAGTTTCTACGAGAACGAGTTGTTTGAAGAAAACCCATCACCATCTCCAGTTTCTTCCACAGAGACCGTCCCTTCTCCAGATTTTCTAGAGATGGCTGAAGAAGCTAGTATAGCCAGTCACTCCGAGCCAACAGCTGCAAATCTCTATAAGGGATTCGCATTACCAGAGACGGAAAGGAAATTTGAGCCGAAACCGTCTTATATCAACTTGGTTGAGAGAAACCAGTTTGGGGGAGCTGCAAATGAAGATGCAGCAAAACATATGGAGACATTCATTGACTACTGCTGCTCCATACCCCCACCAGCGGGTGTGACCCAGGACCAGGTGAAGGAGACGATGTTTATATTCTCGCTCCGTGATGCTGCTAGGGAGTGGTACCGAGATCTGGACCGAGCTGCTAATGGGATCACTGACTGGAATTCTTTGGCCCTAGCATTCTACAAGAAATATTTCTCTGCCTCAAAGACTAATGCCATTAGAGCTCAGATCACGAGCTTTAAACAGGGTCCTGATGAGAATTTTCATGAGGCGTGGGTCCGTTTCAAGAAGCTGGTGCGAACTATTCCGCACCATGGGTTCGAGAAATGGAGCCTATGCAATCAATTTTATAATGGGCTTTATGACGATCAGAGGGCTATCCTGGATGCGGCAGCTAATGGCAGATTCCAGGAGAATGTTGGAGAAACTAAGGGGTTGAAAATTATTGATGATCTGGCCACCCATAAAGCTGAGTATGGAAATTCCAGGGGAAATCAAAGGAGAGCTGCTGAATCCCCTTCTGTAGCTGCATTAGAGGCTCTTACGTCGAGATTTGATAAGTACAAGTTGGGAGGAGCTTCAAAAGGAGGGATTTATCAAGTGAATGCTGTGTCAGACGGTCCTTTCGTCTGCAAGAGATGTGGAGGAGAAGGACATGTTTCAGATTTCTGTCCTAGTCCTTATGATTTTTGTGCTGCTTTTCAACATTATAGGCAGACGAACACGTATTTTGAGCCGAATGTTTATCCGAATCTGAGGTGGTCTAGCCAGAATGTCCAAAATCCGACTCCACCACAGCAGCAGCAGCAAAGTTATGTACCCCCTCATAAGCAACAACAGTTCCAAAAGCCTCCGTATGTCCCTCAACAGCAGCAGCAGTTCCAAAACTCCGATCTTGCCGAGTTGAAAAATTTGTTGCTGAAAGAGTCTCAAGCTAGAGAATCTGGAATGAAAATGTTGGAGTCTCAGATTGCTAAACTAGCTAGCAAGAGTGCGACTCGAGCTCCGGGGCATTTACCGTCGCAGCCAGATCAAAAAGAGACCCTTAATGCTATTACTACCAGGAGTGGGTCTACACTTGAGGGTCCTACAGTTGAAAATGCTAAAGGAAAGAAAAAGGCTGCTAAAAAGGGGAAGAAACAGAAGACGTATAGCAGTGGAGTCAGTCGACCGACCGCATCACCCAGTCGGTCGACCACTGCTACTGTTCCAGAAGCTTTCCCTGATGCTTCTGACAATTCGGGAAAAATTGCCCCTGGTCGACCGACCGAGGAGGGTGGTCGACCGACCACCAGTGCTGCTGATGCTGAGCCTTATCGTCCTCCAATGCCAGACAACTTGAGGGACTTCTTGTTTCGGGGTACGACGGCTCCGAAATTATCGAGGCCAGATCCAGATGTTGATGGGTCCGTTCTGATTCCAAAGTATGACCCTACGCCGGTCAATGGTTCATTCCTGAGACGGTCTGAAGAAGGTTCGAGCTACTACAAAGACAAAGTAGTGGATTTTCAGCCTAAGTCCACTGATGCCGGTATGAGAGACCTAGAAGAGAGGGCTAAGTTGCTTCTTACAGCCCCTTATCCAGAGAGACTAGTGCCAACCAAAGAACAGGTATCTTTCGATAAATTCAAAGATGTGATTCGTAGTTTAAATGTTCAGGTACCTTTCCTTGAGTTGGTCAATCAAGTGCCCGCTTACATGAAATTCATGAAGCAGCTTTTAACTAAAAAGCGGTCACTTGAGCCAGTCCAGTCTGTAGCATTTACTGAGGAGTCTAGCTCCTATCTTACGCAGACTGCCCCCCGGAAATTAGCTGATCTGGGTAGTTTTTCTGTCCCATGTTCTATTGGCACCTTTCCCATAGAGAAAGCCTTATGTGATTTGGGGGCTAGCATTAGTGTCATGCCCTTAAGTCTAGCGAAGAAATTAGGCTTGACCAAATTTGCCGTGACCAACATGATCGGTATTCGGATGGTGATCGCTCTGCGGTCCAGCCAATAGGAGTCTTAGAGGACATTCCTGTCCAAATAGGGAAATTCTTTTTCCCTGTTGACTTTATTGTCCTGGATATGCCCGAGGATGCCCATATCCCCATTATCTTAGGGAGACCATTTCTGTACACTGCTGGTGCAGTTATTGATGTTGGCTTAGGGACCTTGACCTTTAGAGTGGGCAAACAGTCCATTGTTTTTGCTCAAACCGCTAAGAAGAAGGATCCCATGTGGGCTCTTTCATGCAATGCTATTTCTGCTAAACCGTCTTATGTGGTCATTTCTGATGTTCCTACTTTATTGCCTGTACCCATTATTCCTGCTGTTGTGACACCTCCGCCCCAGATTGGGAGCAAATTGGAGGACGATTTGTCTGTTTCATTTATTGCAGGAGCTGGTTTGGGGAAGGATGAGCTGCCCGTTACTCCAGTTGAGCCTATTGTTCAGCGCGGCGGTCTTGGATGCTTGAATTATGGCACTGACGAGGAGCCTGAAGAGGATGAGCCGGCCAAAGTTACAGTTTCTGACTCGGAGCTTGAGGAGTCAGATGACAAGTGGGAGGATGCGTCAGATGTAGATCCGTCGGACGATGTTGTGGATTGGACTGCTGAGAAGATAACCACCGTGGAGGGTACTTCGTGTAGCCAGAAGCCATGGTCGGAGATTTTCCGCACTTTTCGCGGATAAACATTTTATTGCTTGAGTTTTTAAGACAATTTATCGCATTTAAGACCTTTTTACTGTTTTCGGTTTGCGCGAGACTTCGCTTTGTTTGGTTTGCTTTAGGATTTTTAAGACTGTAGACTCTTTTATTGGGTTTGTGCGAATTTTGGGCGCGTAATATTGTGCATTTGCAGGTTTGTAGACCATGATAACTCAATCTATTGAGTTATTTCGAAGAAAACGAGTTCTGCTTCAGGTGCAGTGGTCGGTCGACCAGTCCCATCAGTCGACCGACCGGGTTGCTGCTTCCAGAGAGCACTGTTCACCTGTTGGTTGGTCGGTCGACCAGACCCTTCAGTCGGTCGACCACCAACACTGTTATTCTTGACTTCGTTTTCTTCTACTTTAATTCCATGCACATTTTTCCCGCCCAAATTCTTTTATTTCCGAAGGATGTTTGCTTTTATGTCTTTCAGGTATCTTATGGTAGCACTGCTGGCTACCGAAACCTCCTAGCTCGCGCTGGTTTGGGGAGGTTTCCGTTTGCGCTTAAATCTTGTGAGTTCCCGACATCTTTCTCTCTTATGTCTTGTTTAGTTGTAGTTCTTTAAATGCAAATTCCCATTTCCTTTTTCGCTTCTTATACATGATTTCGCACAATGGGGACATTGTGTGATTTGGTTTGGGGAAGGGTTTTGCATTGCGTTGCATTCATTCTGTTTTGCATTCACATTTATTGCATTTTCTTTTGTTTGCATTGTTATTTAATTTCCATATATACCAAAAATACCAAAAAAATTGGAAAATTTCAAAAAAATTCAAAAAATTTCACGTTTATCTTAGCATGTAGGTCGAGTCGAAACGGTAGTATTTCAATGATGACATTGCATTTGCATCTGTTTACGCCTAAGCCTTGCTAATTGACATGTTATTAGTAGAATCTTATTGCATATCTACGAGTTTTCGTTAAATATCTTGCTGAGCTTTAGACTTGACTTAGATTTATGGCAAGCTACATCATTTTCTGAGTTATTAGAGCCTATAACTGGTGACATTCATGACCAGTTTATCTAGGATGTGAGTAGTTACGCCTTATGAGACATGTTACATTAATTTACATAAATATGAATTTAATCTGCTTAATACCTGTATGCATTCGGTTTGTGGTTTGTTGACACATGTGGAAGAGGTATCCTTTATTCATTTTGCCCATAAGCTTCACATAGCCAAAAATAGCCTTTTGTCCCCTTTACTACATCCTATATTCAGCCTGCCTTTGTCAAGCTAGTAGTATTAGTCTTTGGGAATGTTCTTATTATTTTTGGTTGCATACGCTCTTATTGAGTTAATGTTGGATGAACGAAATAAGGAGGAAAAAGAATTGAGAAAAAGTTGAAAGAAAAAGAAAAGAAAAAAAAAAGAAAAAAGAGACGAAAAAATTGATTCAGTCGACCGACCGTCCCCTATGGTCGGTCGACCAAGGTTACTGCAAATTCGGAAAAAATCACATGTTTCAATTATTATGATTTGGTGATTTTTACTCCCATGTTATCATTTATGTTCTTTGGGGAGTTAACTTTTATGGAGGTTGTGAGTTTTGTGCCTCGAATTGGCACCGTCTTGTAACGTTTACATTGAGTATGAAGTTGGGATGTCGTTATAGTTTGGATCTGTCGTTACTAGCTTGGCTTTAACTCCTCTATCCAAATTTATCTTAGCCCCTTCTTACCCATTACCTCACATATCCATATTTACCTCGGCATGTGTCGTTGTCATCTGTTTGGTTGGAATGCATATGTACGGTTGTAGAGATTACTTTCATATTAGATTGCAGGCATGTTCTTATAGGTCATAGTTAGGTGAGTGTCACTACAAAATTTACTTCTTTCTATCTTTTACATATACTCATCTGTGCTTATGTGTGATTTGAGCGACCCGTGAGAGTCCGATTTGATAAGTCTCTATAGTTGACGGTTCAGCAGTTTTTAACGACTTCATAACTCGTTTGCATGATTCACATCGCTAATTGATTGTTGATTTGTAGCATTAAATTGGTTTAGGCTTTACATGTTGCATTTCGCTCTGAGATTGAAATCGTTCCACTAGGTTTTAGGATCGAGTCTAGTTCTTGCTTGGGGACAAGCAAGGGTTTGGTTTGGGGAAGTTTGATGCGTGTCTAATATATGATGTTTTGCACCTCATTTTACACGCATTTCAGAGCTCAATTGAGTAGTTTATGCTACTATTTCCCTTGTTTCGTGTATTTCTTCTTTTTCGTGTGATTTTGTAGGAATGTGAAGAATTTGGCGGAAAAAGGACCAAATCTGTCCCGGAGTGCTTAGCATAGGATTGGACATAAGGAGGATGCTCGAGGAACAAACTTGGCACGCATTTCGGAGCTTGAAAGACAAAATTTGGAAGCAAACTATCAGCTATGCCAGTCGACCGACCAGCCACATCAGTCGGTCGACCAACAGTGCTGTAGCAGAACTCTTATAACGTGAACAGTAGTATGCAGGAGCCCGACATTTAGTCGGTCGACCACTCCCTGTGGTCGGTCGACTGCCCCTCAGTTTGACGGAAATTAAAAGATTAGTAAAAGCCCATTGTAATTAGGTTTAGTGAGGAGGTGTTACGTGAAACTCTTTATAACGTAACCTCATATCCTGTATTGAGGATTCAGTTCCTATTAGGGTATTCATTAGCTTACAATTAATTATACGTTAGATTGTCTTCATACTTTATTTCTCAATAAAGCTTTGCTTCGGATCTTCTTCTGCTTGGCTATTTACGGTATTGTTCCTTTTCAATTTACAGTTCACTTTATTTGCTTTAATTCCTCTGTAGTTAGAATTGCTAGTTAGGATTCCCGAAGCCGTATTATTGATTCATGTTAGTTATTTGTTTTGCAATTTCGATTATGAATTCTATTGTTAATTTTGTTAATTTTATTGCCGTAATTACTTTCAGTATGTGTAGCTAAATCACCCTTGCTAGGATGTAGGCGAGCTTAGCGTAGATGGCACTAGATTAGGTGACCCCCGGATTAGGGCGTGGTCGACCGACTGGCTTACCTGGTCGGTCGACTGAGTCGGGTGGTCGGTCGACTGGGGTAGCTGGTCGGTCGACCACCTTCGTGTCTGATTTGCTTCGTCTAATTCGTTAAGTGTAATATCTATCAATGAGACCTAGCGGAGACTTGTTAGATGCTTAGTTTTGACCAACCCGTAGATCGAAAGATAGGGAAGGGCTTAGATTAACGAATTGAGACGGCTAAATTGCTAGACTGAAAGGTAAGTGATTTAGGCATTAGGACAACTAGTCAAGAACGAAAGTTAGCATTAGTGACACCTAGGGACTAATAGCATAGACCGAGAGGGGTTATTAGTTGACTTGGACTGAGAGGACTTGCCATACCCATCATCCACGACCGTATTTCGAGACTTATCTAGACTTATGTGCCATCGTAGCTATAGTGACCCGATCATCCTAGCTTCTTTTTATTATTTATCTACATCTTTATTTTTATTGCATATTTTTATTTGCTTATTTATTTCTTTTGCTTTAGAATTAGTTCAAAATCAAAAACCCCCTCAAATTGTTACCCTAGGACTAAAATTAAAACAATAGAAACTCCCCCGCCTCTCTGTGGTTCGACCCTGTTACCACTAACTTCTGTTAGTTTTAATAGGTTTTATAAATTTTATTTTTGGTGCACACAACGACAGGCATCAAATTTTGGCGCCGTTGCCGGGGAGGCAGCGCTAGTTTTTATTGTTTTATTATTTTAGTCTTTTTCTTTGTTTAAGGAACTTTTGTTCCTTAAACTTTTCTCATCGTTTTGTTGTAGTTTATTCTTATGCGCAGGTCTCAACAAGGCGAATTATTTCCCCTTAATCTCGAGCTAGAGAGGACCCTGCGAGTTAAGAGAAGGCTATTTCAAGAAGCACAGTCCGAGGAAGAGCCTAGTTCTCGGACAAGTTTCTACGAGAACGAGTTGTTTGAAGAAAACCCACCACCATCTCGAGTTTCTTCCACAGAGACCGTCACTTCTCCAGATTTTCTAGAGATGGCTGAAGAAGCTAGTATAGCTAGTCACTCCGAGCCAACAGCTGCGAATCTCTATAAGGGATTCGCATTACCAGGGACGGAAAGGAAATTTGAGCCGAAACCGTCTTATATCAACTTGGTTGAGAGAAACCAGTTTGGGGGAGCTGCAAATGAAGATGCAGCAAAACATATGGAGACATTCATTGACTACTGCTGCTCCATACCCCCACCAGCAGGTGTGACCCAGGGCCAGGTGAAGGAGACGATGTTTATATTCTCGCTCCGTGATGCTGCTAGGGAGTGGGAATGAGCTTGCTACTAGTTGCCAGACTCTTTCATGCCTAATTTGTATGCCGTTTTCAGGGGTATGACGTTGACCGCGGAGCCATCATCTACCAAGGTCATTGGCACATTCTTCTTTAAGCAAATGACGGTGATGTAAATAGCCAAGTTATGACTAGCACCAAAGGGTGGCAAATCTTCGTCTGAGAAAGTAATAGGATTACTTAACTTTGGTGATTCTTGGAAGACCAAGTTGACTACATCGTCGGGTATGGAGTTATGTGCCACATTTAGTTTGGCCAAAGCTTGCAGTAAAGCTTGGCGATGTGGGAATGAGCTTGCTACTAGTTGCCAGACTGAAAGATCAGCCTTTGTCTTTTGTAATTGCTTGAGCAAATGATCAGTAGAGTCATCTTCGTTATCATTTGGTGTGACAACGTTGGTTGGACCATTTTGAGTAGTGCTTTGATATGGACGCCCCGAACGAGTTAGGTGGCCCACATCTTGGTCTTCACCATTTTGGACTATTTCCTTGACTAGGGAGTGTTTACTGAGATACTCGTCTTCATCATCATCGGCCAAAACCCCATTGATTGTAGCTAGTTCCTTCATTCTCATGATCTCGTCTTCTAATTGTGTGATTTGGTCGACTAGTTTATCAACCACGGCGACTATTTCTTGCATAGTAGCATTTTGAGAGAAGATTAGTGGCGCATGTTCTTTAGGTGTCGCATTGGGGTTATGTAAAGTTGTCACCACGTTTTCCAATTCCCAAACTTGCCTATCCATACTCCTTGCCCATGCGATGAAGTCGGCAATGGTAGGGGAAATGGTAGAGTAGAACCCTTCATTTTCGATTGCGTGGATTTCATCTTCAACTGGAGAAATGAGGTGTGAACAATCTAAGGTAGATTCTTCACTTGTGATCACTAGAATTCCAAGAGGATTCTGAGTGTTGTTGGGTTTGCCTCCCGGCGGTATTGGTAGTTGACCATCCTCAATCATGTCTTGAAGCACATTCTTCAATTTGTAGCATTTCTCTGTGTCATGCCCCTTACCCCTATGATATTCACAGTACGAGTTCTCGTCCCATAATTTGGATTTCTTTTCTGGTTCGGGAGTAGGTCCTATGGGTTGGAGTTTGCCTTGCTTCATTAATCTTTTTAGAGCATTGGTAAGTGTCCCCAAGATATTTGAATTTCCTTGGTGGGGTACTCTTCTTGGATGGCTCGAGAAGGTTAACTTCATCGGTTTTGCTAGTGGAGCCGTAAGAACGACTTGTTGAGCCTTGATATCCTCGACCTACCATTTTGGACAACAGCCCTTTACGGATGTCATCTTCAATCCTTGTTCCTAGTACGGTTAAGTCCTTGAAAGTTTTGATGTTTTGGTATCTCAAATGGTTGGCATAGATGGGCTTTAAGTTATCCACGAATTTCTCCACAAGGGTAGCCTCATCCGGGCGTTCAACTAGTTGAGTACTAGTCTTCCTCCACCTACTTAGGAAGTCGGTGAAACCTTCTTTGTCATTTTGGGTAAGAACCTCTAGAGTGCGCATGTTAACTTGGATCTCAGCATTATCCGCATATTGCTTAGCAAACTCGATCGCGGCATCTTCCCAAGTAGCGATCTTCTTGTGTTCTAGAGAGTAGAACCATTGCTTTGGGATGGTGTCAAGAGATGAAGGAAAGATCCTTAAGAACATCTCGGGTTTGATGCCTTTGATAGACATGTAATCTTTGAAAGCACGGATATGGTTCTATCAAATGTATTGAACTGTATTATGATTGAATTGAATTATGAAAGTTGTATCTTACAGATTGTGATACAATGAGTATATATAGTAGTTAGCACCGACCTAACTAATGTAACAAACTGATTAACAAACTGACAGCTGTACATCATTAAGCCTAACTAACTCTTAACTAACTGTAGTTATATTCTAACTGACTTGCTTATATCATCAATACACCCCCCTCAAGCTGGACTTGGATTGAACACAAGGCCTAGCTTGAGAGATAAGAACTTATGTTGATCTGCTCCAAGAGGCTTTGTCATGACATCTACAATCTGTAAACCAGAACGAACATGCTGAGTGAGCAGAAATCCCTCTTCTTGTTTATCCCTAACATATTGGCAATCGATACTTAGATGCTTGGTCCTCTCGTGAAATACAGGGTTTTGAGCAATATGTTCTGCTGCTTTGTTATCACAATAAAGAGGAACTGGTTTTGGAATTGTTATTCTCATATCAGCAAGAAGTGCATCTAACCACACCAATTCTGAGGAAGTATATGACATACTCCTGTATTCTGATTCTGCTGTACTTTTGCTCACTGTCTTTTGCTTTTTAGTCTTCCATGACATCAAAGAATTGCCTAGAAATACGCAGTAACCACTGAGGGACCTGCAACTATATGCGCATTGACCCCAATCTGCATCAGTGTATGCAGAAAGACTGAGATCAGACTGTGCACTATACAGCAATCCAGTGTTTATAGTTCCCTTCAGATACTTGAGAACATGCATAGCAGCCTGCATATGTGGCTCTCTTGGTTGACTTAAAAATTGACTCAAGTGCTGCACAGAGTATGATAAGTCAGGCCTAGATAGATTTAGATACAGCAACCATCCAACCAGTCTCCTGTACTGCTCTGGCTCTTCCAACAAACTGCCCTGATCAATAGAAAGCTTTAATCCTCTGGGCATAGGAAAAGAAGTTGGTACACAATTCTCCATGTTCAGATCAGATAATATATCTAAGATATACTTCTTTTGGTTAACCATAATGCAAGTCTCATTCTTTGAAATTTCGAGACCCAAAAAATATCTCATGAAGCCTAGGTCTTTTATAGAAAATGCTGCATCTAAGCCTTCCTTAATGATCACAATCTCAGAGTCAGAAGTACCAGTGATGATTAGATCATCCACATAGACTAGAACAAGGATGAAAGATTGTGTGGCTTGATTAAACCTTGTAAACAAGGAGTAATCTTGTCTTGATTGAATGAAACCAATGCTGATAAGGAATTTAGATAACTCTTTATTCCATTGTCTTGATGCTTGCTTTAGGCCATATAGTGACCTTCTTAATCTGCAAACATGTCCTGGAGTGACCTTGTAGCCTTTTGGTGGCTTCATATACACCTCCTCGTCCAAAAAACCATGCAAGAATGCATTATTGATGTCTAGTTGGTGTAAATTCCACCCTTTTGCAGCAGCTACAGCTAACAAAGTTCGTACTGTTGTGAACTTTGCTACTGGAGAAAATGTATCAGTATAGTCTTTATCCTTTACTTGACTATATCCCTTTGCCACTAGTCTGGCTTTAAACCTCTCTACACTGCCATCTTGTTTGTATTGATTTTAAAAATCCATTTAGAACCAATAGCTTTGTGACCTTCTGGTAATGAAACCACATCCCAAGTCTTGTTTTCTTCTAGGGCCTGAATTTCTTTATCCATTGCTTCAATCCATCTTTGATCTTTACTGGCTTGCTTGAATGTGTATGGCTCAGGCTCTTGAATAACATTGTTTAATGAATGAATATATTCTGGAGCAAAATCTTGCAGCTTGTTTAACAGCATACTGCTAAAAACTGTAGCATGAGTTGTATTGGCTGATTTGAGATTGCATTGATACTCTTGAAACCTAGGAGGGATAACCCTAGGTCTAGTAGACTTTCTAATCTCCTCTGAAGCAGGAGCAGGCCTCTGCCTACTGTTTCTCCTTACTGGTGCAGTGACAAAATCAGGGATGCTGACTGCAACAGTAGGCTGGGATACCTCATTACTGGTGGAATGAGTTTCTTCAGAACCCCTGTCATTGTTAGTGGAAACAACTGGAACCAATATACTAGATGTTGCTGGATTTACCAGATCAACATCAAGCTGATTGTCTTTAGGCAAAATCTTAAAAGGAAACTTATCCTCTTGAAACACTACATCTCGACTGACAAATGTCTTATGAGACAAGAGATCATATAATCTATAACCTTTTTGATTGTGGGGATATCCAAGAAAAACACAATGCCTTGCACGAGTGCCAAATTTATCCTTATATGTAGGTGGCATAGTAGAATAGCAACTACAACCAAATACCTTTAATTCTTCATATTTAGGTTTGACATTGAATAACAACTCATAAGGGGTTTTCCAAGATAAAACAGATGAAGGCATAAGATTAACTAAATGAGTAGCAGTCAAAATACAAACCCCCAAAATTTTATAGGTAAGCCAGAATGTATTATGATAGCCCTAGCAGTGTCAAGCAAATGCCTATGCTTTCTTTCTACACGCCCATTCTGTTAGGGAGTGCCAACAACACTTGTTTGATGCAGTAAACCCTTGGATTTAAACAATGAACCACATACTTGATCTAAAAATTCAGTACCATTATCACTTTTTATAACTTTTAATTTAGCATCAAATTGAGTTTCTATATAAGCAAAGAAATTTCTAATTAACTCAGGGACTTGATCTTTAGTTTGAAAGAGAATTGTCCATGTGCTTCGAGAATGATCATCAAGAATAGTTAAAAATGAACGAGCCCCTGACAAAGATGGGGTCTTATAAGGACCCCAAACATCCATGTGAAGCAAAGCAAAACAAGAAGAAGCTATAGATGTACTGTTTGGAAATGGCAACCTATGATGTTTAGCCAAAATGCAAGTATCACAAAAGAACTTCTCTTTATTATTATTATTGTTTATAGTAGGTACAATGTTTCTAAGTCTGGCATAACCAATATGACCAAGCCTGTCATGGATTATCTGAGTATGTACATTAACAGCAGAAATGTTATTAGCAGAAGTGACAGCTTGCTTATTCTGAGACTTAGTTATTACATTCACTACTATATCTCTGATTACATTCTTTATTATACTACTAAAATCCTGATATCTGTAAAGATCTCCTATTCTTCTTCCCACTGCCACTGTTTTCTTACTTGAATGGTCCTGAAAAACACATTTTTTGGAAGAAAACACAGCAGACAAACAATTGTTATCAATTAACTTGCTGACTAAAAGCAAATTTTGTCTAAAATCAGGAATGAACATAACTTTATCTAGAACAATATCAGCATTCAAGTTAACATCTCCTAACAAGTAAACAAGCTTGATAGTTCCATCAGGTAGTCCAACAGGTATAGGATGCTTTAGCTTTCTAACATTATGCAGCAATTTAATATTAAAAGTAATGTGATCAGAAGCTCCTGTATCAATAATCCAGTCATGCACATACGAAGTATTAGTGAGAGAATTAACCTGAGAAGCAGACATTATACCTGCAAAATTAACATTAGATGGACCTGCCTGATTCTCTGACAACCTTTTCATGACCTGATCAATAACAGAAGTGACCAACCCTTCCATTGTACCAGCATCAAACGATGTAGATCCTCCCTGAGACTTGTAATTAGCCTTGACTTGATCTGCAACAAGCTCATCCAGTGGTGAATCTTCATCACAATGCTCAACATTATTAGCTGATTTCTTGAAAGTATTGGGTTTCTTAGGATACTTGTTGTTGTTGGAGACCTTACCCTTGCCCTTGTTATTTTTATCAGCAGGAAAACCAACCAACCTATAGCATTTCTCAATTTTATGCCCTGATTTACCACAATAAGTACATTCTTGAACCCTGAAACAATCTTCCAAATTGTGATTGTTCATGTCACAATGACTGCAATACTTCTTGCTTTCACTGGTAGATGCTTTCTTGGTGCTCTCAATCTGTTTGTATGAAGCATATGCAGTAGTATCAGCAAGAACTTCAACAGATTCTGTAACTTGCTTTTGTTTTTCAATCTTCTGAAGCATTCCAAGTGATTTGTTGATAGAAGGCAACGGATCAAAAGATAGAATCTGAGTACGAATGTTATCATACCCACTATTGAGACCCATCAGAAATTGTATGAGCTTACTATTGTTCTCCCTGTCCTGCATCCTCTTGAATAAGGAACAGGTGCAAGAACTGCACTTGCCACAAGAACAACTTGGCAGAGGATCCAAGCTGTCTAAATTCTCCCAAGCTGACTTAAGCTTGCTGTAATACTCCATCGGAGAGGAATTCCCTTGACTGATATCTCCCATATCCTTGGTGAGTTGATAAATCTCGATGGAATTTGCCTGACCATATCGTTCAGACAACTCTAACCAAAGCTGGCGAGCAGATGTGAGATACTTCAGATTGTCCCTGATCGTTTTATCCAAGGAATTCAAGATCCAGCGCATCACCATTAGATCACAGCGAATCCATTGTCTGTACTTCTTGTCAGTTGAAGCAGGTTTTGGGTTAGAATCATCAAGAAATGACTCTTTATTCTTGGATGTCAATGCCATCAGAACCTCCTGCTTCCACCCCAGAAAATCCGCACCATCAAAGAGAAATGTTGTGAGATGAGAAGTAGGCTGATCAGATGTTGACAGAAACAATGGATCATCTTAAAAATCATAACCAGATGAATCATTAGGAGTTGATTCAGGCATCTTGATTGTGTATTAGAAGATTAAAGAAGAATTATGAATGATTTGAAAAGAGTTTTGTGAAACAAAGAAGAAAAAACTAATGAATTTATGAAGAGAAGGTTGAAGATATGAAGAACTAGTGATGAAGCAGATGAAGATATGAATGATTTTGATGATGAAGATATGAAGAGATTTATGCGGAAGCTTTATGTTGTGACCAGAATCGATTTGGTGATTGATACCATATCAAATGTATTGAACTGTATTATGATTGAATTGAATTATGAAAGTTGTATCTTACAGATTGTGATACAATGAGTATATATAGTAGTTAGCACCGACCTAACTAATGTAACAAACTGATTAACAAACTGACAGCTGTACATCATTAAGCCTAACTAACTCTTAACTAACTGTAGTTATATTCTAACTGACTTGCTTATATCATCAATAGGTTCAAAGGGTTTTCATGCCCCTTGAATTTAGGGATATCCGTCATGTTGAAGTTGGTTGGCAACTTGGAACTTACGGCCTCATACTTGCGATTATTCTCCCTATAAATGTCATCCCCTTTAAGATACATCAATTGCTCCTCTAAGTATTGGAGTCTTTTCTCAGCTGCAGTCATTCCCATGGGAGGGTTTTCGTCCCTAAAGTCATTCACGAAGTCATCAACGACTTCACTTTCTCGAGGAGGCAACCTCGCTTCTACGGCATAGATCCGGCCCTCGATGGTGTCAAGGCGATCATACACTTGATCTTGGGTAACTTGGATTTGAGCTAGCGCGCTTAGGATTCGATCATTACCATCTTGAAGTTGATTGAGATTCACGTCGCTTGTTTCAGGCATCTTGGAAACTGGATAAGAGATCGACGACGAATCAAAACAAGATCGACCATTCTAACACACTACTAAGAAAGAAATGTTTTGACTCGTGAAGTGGGTGTGTGCCACTTGTGTCAGTGAGCTTTGAAGAAATGACAAAATTTGAAAAATGTTGGTCCTAGTCAACTATAGTGTAGTTGTAGGAGTGGACTCGAAGTGAGGTTTTGAAATGGGCTTGGGCCCGAATTTTGACTCGATACATGGACAGAGTTTCGACTCGGTTTTGCGCTAATCATGGGCCTTTTTTCGAAATTTACACTTTAAAGGGATTTTGATTTTGCAAAAATTGTCATGGTTTCGTTTAGAAATGGTGATCACGTAAGGTACAAGCATTATAACGGGATGCTGAGTGCATTTAAAAAGGTTTTGGTTTAAAGGGTAGGTTGCCATACCGAACAATCAAACCCGAAGGCTGTGGAGAGGCTCGTACCAAACAAGAGTAAGGCCGATTCCTAGTCCATTTCCTCAAGTAGTGAAGGTCCTTGATACAAACAAGAGTAAGCATCATGGTATGGATGACGTCAATCGCTATCCATCCTTAGGCCCAAATAAGAATTAGGACCGTTTAGACAGGACGATTGGTCGAATGGGTTGGGTTGGGCCTAGGAAGGCCGAATGAAACGATCTAGGAAGACCGAGTTATGAAAACCGACAATTGTCTTGTACAAACTATTCCCTAGCCTTGTTCAAGTTTCACCCTTTTGGCTACACGTAAGTGTATTATCCCCAGCGGAGTCGTCAAACTGTGGACGCGGGCCCACGGGGGCGCTTGGGAAGGAAGGAGAACAAGCATTTGCATTTGTGGAGTCGCCACCAATTTTTATGGGAAATTGGAACCGTTCGAATACCTCGTGTCATGTCAAGACACAAAGTAGAGACATGAACACCAAGAACTCGTTACCCTTAGCATTCTATGTCTAGAATGACTCTCGTGGATGCCAATGAACACGGATGTTCACAGAGATCTTGAGTAAGGGGTGAGGGTACGTATTAGGAAGCTCTTTTGATCGAACACCTAATCCCGCCCGCCTCGATAGCGGCCTCTACTAATGATTAGGGAAATTATCTATACTCGATATATTGTCGATTATATGCATGCAATGCAACATCCAATGTTTTAATCCTAGCATGTGAAGATTAGACTAAGTCGGTGAACAAGTAATTTAATCATACAATTAATGTCAAAGTAGGAATTAAGGTTAATTACATGTGAAAACATACAAATGATACAAGAAATATGATAAATACAATAAATAAAATTACAATAATTAAATTACAATAATTACATCGGGTTTATTGATTTATGTCGAAAATACCTTTAAAACGGATAATTTAACAAAAAGGAATAAAAGAATGAATTAACGAACAAATCATTAGGCGATAATACGGTTAATAGTTAATTATACGTAAGCTAATTAAACTAGGTCAAGGTAGAACGGAAGTTCAGAGACAGAAGTCAACCTGGAACAGGCGCAGCAGGACTGCGCCCTTTGGAAGAGGCGCAGCAGTTGCTGCGTCTGTTCCAAGGGTGAGTTCTGGCTCTGAAGCCAGAACTGCAAATCTTTAACATTAATTGGTGAATTTAAGGATCGATTATGATATTTAACTCGGATGAAAGTGATTTAATTCATTATTTACATATGAATGAGTCATAAAAGCAATAAAACATGGATGAAACGAATATGAACGAATTATTTACAAGATTAAAAGGGATAATTAACAAATTAATGAACTAACTAAATTAATTAGGTTAAATATGATGAATTAACGATGGACTAATGATGAATATGATAATAGACAGATGGGAATATATCAAAGATCGAATTCCAGAAACTCAACATGAATGAATCGAATTTCTACAACCCGGTTTGACTTTAATGACGAAAACCCGCAAATATTAATTACTTGGGATTTAAGGTCGGATTTTTAATGATGAATCATATACGTTAATGAATGATAAATAATGTACATGTGAGATTATTACGCTATTATATCAAAGAATTGACGAAAACAAGCGGAAACAAATAAAAAGAAGACGGATTTACAGAGGATGAAGGAAGAAGAAAGGAAGCAGGAACTGCGGAAGCCTCACGAAGAGGCGCAGCAGATACTGCGCTCCTTCGAAGAGGCGCAGCAGTTGCTGCGTCCTTTCTCGACGGTTATCTTCTGGTAATCCGTAAAAAGGGTTTTAAATGAGGTTTTATAAATCGGTTTTAATAAGTATTTTCGACATAAATCTTACATTAATGATACAAAAAGATAAATAACAATAAATAAAAGAGAGATTTACACCCTCAGACTTACATGTTTGACGAAACGAGATGAACTAAGTTTACGATTAGTGATGCTCGACTCGAATGTAACGAAAGTGCCCTCGTAGGAGGAAAACGATTAAGATTAATTAAGTTGATTAGTTGTGGAGTTGGTCAAATTGGTCGGTCATGCAAACGAGGGTGGTACTCAGAAGGATCCGAGCTTACGTGGTCGAATGTTCAAGCACGTAGACGCCAAAAAGTAAGAACTTGGTCTAGAATGCAAAGGGAGAAGAGAAGAGCGGACACTCGCGTGAGAAATATAAGGAGCGAAGGCTCCTATTTATACTAATCACGTGAAGGAATAGGGTTTTCGGAGAAACTTTGGAAGTGAATCTCGAAAAGATATGAAAAAGATACGAAAAATACGCAGAAAAGGACCTGGGAAGAGGCGCAGCAGCCATCGCGCGTCTCTTGGAAGAGGCGCAGCACTGCCGTCTGTTCCCAGGTGGTTTCCTCCTGCGGAAGAAAGATTTCCGTGTTTTAATTATGGAATAACGGGATAATCTTATTTTCCTTAATATTTTGTATGAATATTACGGGAAATTGTTTACCAAAGATTAAAAGATTGTGAAATATTTATAAAATATGGAATAGAAATATCCTAACATTCCGAACATTCGACTCGGGATTTAACGGTTATCGAAAAAATGAAGACGGTTTTAGGCCCGGACCCCAAATGTACTCTAATTACTGTCAAAACGACCGTATCGGCGCGTAGATGACAACTAAGAGGTAGACATGAGTGTTTGAGCAATCACTTGATGATAAACTTACGAACTGTCACAAATCGTTCCGCGTACCAAACATGCGGCCCAATCATCACCGGGTGGTTTGCGGGAGGTGCAGAAATGAGGTATCTACAGAGCCCCCACTTTGACTGAGGCTTGGACAAGGCGAAAGTCAAAGTATAGCCATCAGGTCAATCGAAGATTACAACCTGACGACTATGGCGACGCGAGGCGGTTCAAGGGGTCTGAACCAAGGACCTGTCGTCGGGAACAATTTAGAGTCTGTCGACTATCGGGGAGGGTCGTTTAAAGTCTATTAGACTACGTAAGGAGGCTCGCCAGCCATAAGAAGAGATCATACCTGAGACTTCTTCTCGAGATGCTTCCGGAGGTGCGTGGGAGCTAAAGGTAAGCGTAGGAGCTAAGGGTAAGCGTAGGAGCTAAGAGTAAGACCTAAAAGATATATAAGGATTGGTGCTAGGGTGTGGGGCCCTAAATGAAAGCATCGACGGGAAGGAGGCCCGAATATAATTTCAAACTAAGGGGTAACTAAGGCTTGAGTGTAAGAACTCTACGGGTTTGGGAACTTCTGGAGAACGACACCTTTATCGCACTCCGCGGGGAAACAAGAAATATTGTGAGTAGCGGGGACACAAAGTGGAACTGGCCGGGAGAAATCTGCTTGGGTCGTCTTCAAACAAACTTCGGATGAACTTGAGAGGGACGATTGTATGTCGTGAACTCTCGTGCTGGGAAACCTTATCAGGAATGTATCTCCAGGTCTTGAGAGGGATTGTCTATCCGCTTACTCTCGCTGGGGGAACATAATCGGGAACTTATCTCCATGTCTCGAGAGGGATTGTCTGTCCGTGTACTCTCGCTGGGGGAACAGAAAAGAGGTGTGTCGAAACACCTGTGAAGGAATACCTGCTCGATGTGACAAGCAAAGTCTTGGAAGCGTAAAATAACGTATAATAGCCCACAGTCAGCTTAGAAATGCAGGTCTGAACGAAGAATAATCGTCAAACGGACCAAAAAAGATAAAATGGCATCGAGGAAGAGGCGCACCAAAGATGGGCCCACAAATAACGAACTCATAACGAATTTTTGAAAACTCGTATGAAGGGAACCTCAGGAAGAGGCGCAACAAGAGCTGCATCTCTTGGAAAAGGTGCAGCGCCTGCTGCGTCTATTCCTGAGTGTGTCTTTTCTTCGTAAAAACGCTATAAAATAGAGGGACTTAATTTCATTTATTCGAAACATAAATCATCAATTTCTCTCTCAAATCTTAACCATTTCCGCCAAAATTTGATCCAAAAGCTTGCATTCGCCATGACTAATCGAGGTATGTATATCATTCTTGCATTAATCTTCTATAATGGATGAATTTGATCGACAAAATTTAGGGTTTTCAACCCTAAAATGTCGAAAATTTGGGGCTTTTTCCCAAATGATCTTGCCTTGTAAAATTGATCTTGTAAATGGATAATTGGTAATATAAGGATCATAACCATATATTTGTTTTGAAGTTTTGTTGAGTTTTGAGCATTTGAGTGAAATTGAGACGGTTTCACAGCTAAACCGTAAATTGCTTCAAAAATGGCCTTAGGATTGCCCATTTGCGATGAAACTTGATATTTGGAATCCTTGGATGATGGGTAAGCTTCCTACCATCTCGAAATTTTGGTTTGTGACGGCTTTTTCAGGACACTTTTCTAGGGCATAATCGTCGTTATAACGAAATGCTGCCGAAATTTCGACTCGAACCCATGACTAGGCTTCAACTTAGGCTTGACTTGACCCAAATTACCACATGAGTGATCGGGTTTGTGGGAATACGGCCAAAGATGGCGAGAAAAGAGCGATTTCAGGGCTTCCGAAAGCTCGAAAATTCCTTAACCAAGGCTCGTCATCACTTGACGCGGCCTGAATTTACTTTAACGTTGCAGGTGACGAGGCTTCTACTTCTGGGAGGGCTCCCATGGAGATAGACACTGCTGTTGACCCTTCTCGTGCTATCGAGGAGGCTTTGGAGGAGGCTTTCACCGCCGCGGTGATGGCTGCTGAAGACGAGGTCCACGAGGAGGAGGCTGCTGAGGAGGAGGAGGCCCCGAGGCGGGCCAACGTTGGGCGAGGCGGTCGTCAGCTGAGGGTAGCACCTGCGTGGGATGAGACCTGGGACAGCAGGCACTTGCTTTGGGCTGCGGAGGGTCACCTGTCCTACAGGACGGTGAAGAGCTTAGTAATCTTGAATTCATTAACCATCACTCACCTTCTTTCATTTCATTTGCTCATATCCTTTCCAATTTTCATTCAAACTAAAGATAGCTTTTGTTTCAAATCACAATAGGAGGCTGGGAACATCAGGTCGTTCTCGGGCGACACGACGGCGATGGAGTGCTACGAGAGGCTGTCGGTGGAGGAGCGCGCCATGATCGAGCGGGGAGCGTTTGGCACCTTGGTGCAGGCTTGGAGGGATATCGCGAAGAGGAAGCTGCGGGTTAACCTTAACCTGGTCCGCGCTTTCTTGAACCGATTCTGGGACACGACTTCCACTTTTCACATGCCTTTTAGTGAGGTGGGAGTCACGTTGGAGGACTACGGCATGATTTCTGGGCTGTCGTGTGGGACTGAGGTGGTGGAGTGGCCGGAGACTGCCATGAGGGTGGACTCGGCCGAGGCTAGGAGGTTGATCGGCTGGAACTTGGCGCCGAAGGTCTGTTCTGATGCCCGGTTTGGTGCCCGTTCTTATGTCCGAGACTACTTTGCGGGGAAGACCCGGCGCGGGTGGTGATTGACGGATAGAGACGGCTCCTCCTCCCCTACACCGAGCAGAGGGCCCGTTTGTGGCTTTGGTGGCTTCGTCTTCGATCTACCTCGGAGACAAGGGAGAGAGGCTGTCGACGAAGCTCCTTCCCTTTCTTTCTGACCTGAGCTCCCTAGGGCGTTGGGACTGGGTCACTGCTGGTTTTGCAGTCCTCATCCGCTTCATGAGGGCCATGGTTCGTCCGGAATTGATGGAGAAGGGGACTTCTCCTGGTGCTGTCGGCCCTGGACTACTGTTGGAGGTATGAACCTTCATTTAGACTAAAATCACTTCCTTTCCTTGTCGAATTACGAAAAATCGTTATTGACTATCTTGCTTCACAGGCGTGGGTGTACTCCTACTTTCCGAGCCTCTCGCCCAAGAGGACGGAGCCGCTGGAGAAGGCCTATCCCGTCGTGAGGGATTGGGTGATGTGTCGTACGAGGAGCAAGCGTTCCTCTCACGGTGTCTACCGGCGGGACGTGAACGCTCTTCAGCTGGACAACGTGAGCATCTCACTTATATTCATTTTGATTCTTCATTACTTCTAACCGATCATAAGAATGATTCCTTGTTTATCTGTCCCCAGTGGGTGCCCAGGCCTTGGGCGGAGTACGCTGGAGCGCCTCCTTTTGTGGCTGAGGTCCTTCGACCTAGGAGCTCGAGCCGGCTGCTGTTGAGGACGTCGATGGGTCCTTTGTGGTACTTGGGCGAGCGCTTGGCTCGTCAGTGCTCTCGGGATATCTTGACGGTTCCCATCGATCCTCCTAGGACGATGTTCAGGGAGCCTTCTGGGGCTGAGATGGAGGCTGACTTGGCTGGCATTGGTGGTGACGTCCTCCTTCTTCCTGGTGAGGACTACTCGGCGTTCCTCTACGGGAGGTTGGCGTACTGGCCGGTTGTGGTAAGCATCTTACTCTTCTTTATTTATTTTTTTGATTTTGAGGGTACGATGAAAGATCATCGATTAATGAGAAACATTTGACTTTGCAGGAGGTCGAGGCGGCGGGCATCGAGCCCCTAGAGTACCCCGAGACCCTTGAGTACACTGACGTGACCGGGAGGACGACGATCTCCGAGCTGCGTGACTTTGACGTGGCTGTGACGGATGCTGGCCTGGACGATTGGCAGCATCTGATTCGGAGGGTCCGCCTCTAATTTGCATGATTATTGTGTAAGAACACATTTTGATTGAACTTATCCAATTTACTGAGAACTTATTTTTGAAAATGCAGGTTGCGCCGTCTCGGTTTGTGGCGTTATGGAGGGTGGCCAACCGGCTGCGAGCTACTGCCGTCGAAGCACTTGTCGGCGGTCGAGGCCGTCAGGTATGAACCTTTTGTCTATTTTATTTTTGAATTTGATTTTCCAACTTTTCTTATAATTGCTTGAAATGATTGACATGAGCCAATTTTGTTATTTGCAGGGGGAGCGTGAGCTGGAGCGAGAGTTGGCCCAGTCTCGGGAGGAGACAGCTCGCTTGTTGAGGGAGCTCGAGGTTCTCGACGCCGAGGTTGCTGCTCTCGAGGCGAGAGTTGCGGAGTTAGAGGGCGACCGGCAGTAGTTTTGTCTTGTTGTTGTTTGTTTTGTTGTATCTTGCACATTTGTACATATTAGGACCTACATTTTGGACATTTTGATTTTGCTTGGGGCTCAAGCCCCCAGTTTGTTGTACATTTCCCATTTTTGGTTGTATATGATGGCCTGAGTGCCTTTGCTGCTGGGTTGTGTTGCTTGTACCTGCAGGTTAGCTTTGAACAGGTTTGGTAGATGACGGTTTATGCCGTCATGCTGCCGAAATTTACATAGAAATTACATAGAACATACATTTGTATATACATATGGCATAAATTAGCGCAAAACGAATGACTCAAAAGTGCAAAAAAATGCAAAAGAAAGTGCCAAAAATGCAAAAAATTTGCCGGAAATGACCGGACGGTAGGGAGGGTTACCCCTAAAAAAATGAAAAAAAAAAGAAATCTATAAGTTAGAAGTGAAATGATTAAAAAAGGAATAAATAAATAGAAATAAAGGAAATATATATAAGTTTTGAAATAAATTACGTTAAAATGAAAATTATTTCCTAAAATGAAAATATACAAGTGTGCTAGAATGACGAAAATGCTGATATTGCCTCGAAATGCGTGCCCGTGGAATTAGAAAACACGAACTATGGAAATTTTGACGTATTTACCAAAACAATAACCCGTAGGAATAGGAAATTATTCGCCAAGGAATTTAGGAAAGATCCAACGCGGAAAATCACAGAAACCTTGCTGAGGAAGAGGCGCAGCAGGAGCTGCGTCCCTTTGAAGAGGCGCAACAGGTGCTGCGCCTGTTCCCAGGTGTGTCCGTTCTGACGGATTTTAGGAAACAGATTTTAGTATAAATAGAGACGTCGATAGAGCTTTTATTCACACAATTCTCCCGTCTCTTCTTCGTCTTATTACATAAAATTCTCAATATAATCATTCATCATGAATACTTTGGAGATTCGTCTAAAAGAGTGGACCAATGAGTTTTCCAACATGGAGAAACACGATATGGGTGCTTATAATCTTGGATCTTTGTTGAGTTTGAAGCTCATCAAGGTTGTCAAACCATTCCTAGATGCTTGTCTTGATTATTGGGACCCGAATTATCATGTTTTTGTTTTCCCCGGAGGCGACATTTGCCCATTTCCTGAAGAAATTGCTGCGATTGGTGGATGAGACCCAGAACACTTGCCTGCTATTCCTTCTACTTCGCAAGGGTATAAGAACAAATTCAGAGACTTGCTTGGGTTGACGAGAATTGAGGTGGACCGTTTAGTGACCTCGAAAGGAGTGCGAATGTTGGACTTCATTGACCGATTCATTAACAGAGCCGACCCCACCATTTCTTATGTTGCTAGGCGAGGAGCATTCGGATTTTGCTTGTTGCATGTATATGTCCTTCAAGGGCATGTTGATGAAGACTTAAGAGGTGATCCCCGTCTCCTGGGCCTGATTGAGCAAATGGAGCTGCGTAGGAGCCCAGCTTGTTTATGCTTAGGAGAGATCCTATTGGGTTTGGATAATAGGAAAACCAATCACGACCTACCGTACTTGGGAAGTCCCGTTATTTTGCAGGTAAAAGAACGCTTTTCTTCTCTTTTTTTGTTCTCTTTTTTTTTGTCTTTCGTTTTTTTTTTGTTTTTTGTTTTTCGTTCTAATACCCGCTTTTGGTAGGTGTGGCTTATGGAGCACCTTCGATTGATCGAGCCCCCAGTTCATGTTCCTTCTTATCATGCTCGTTCGATTGCAATGAGGACCAGGCTTTACATGGTGGACTTCACTCGAGTCTGCAATTATTGGGAGAATAAATTGAAGAGTGATGATGGCCCCTTGATTAGGTGGATTGTACCATGGTGGCATTTCAAATCTGTCACTGGGGTATCTTCCTTGGATCCTACCCGATCTGTGCACATTCCTGGCTTGGAATTCATGGTATGCATCTTCCCGGAGAGACTGATGAGACAGGTTGGACTAAAGCAGACAATCTCGAAGCTTGACACAGTCCCGCAGACTGCCATGGCGCTTACTACTGAGAGCCGAAGGGAGTGGGCCATTAAATGGGCGCAAAGAAATGTATGGTTCTTGAACTCTTCTGTTAGTACCTTATGGGTGTCGGATTCCTATCTGCGGTGGAGGAAGGCTACTACTCCGGAGGAGCGCGAGAGATTGAGGAAGCGCGAGCCTGTTGACTACAAGGTGCGCGAGGTGGAAAAGGAGAAAGAGAAGCATCTGACTGAGGGAGGGGAAGAAGCCGGGTTTCGAGTTGTTCATCCTTCGAAGAAACCAAAGACCTCTCCTGCCGTGGACAAAGTGATTGACAAGAATGGGAAGGCTAGACCTCGAGAAAGACCGTTGGTGATTAGGTCCGAAGTGGCGTAGGAGCGTCCGGCTCGGGGTCGTGACAAGAAATATGACAAGAATGACAAGGGCAAAGGGAAGATGGAGGAATAGCCCAAGTCTTTATTATTATTTATTATTATTATTATTGTAATAAGAAGGTGGGGTTTTTAGAATCCTAGCCTATTTTTTATTTTTATTATGTAACGTATTATTATTATTAGAAAATGAATGAAATAAAAAAAGGTTAATTGGTTATGAAACCGTTGTGATTTTCTATTTATTATTCTTGTCGAATTCCAAATGCAATTGCAAATGTCCTTCTATTTACATTTTGAAATTAATGGGTTGTATCCTGTGAAGGATTGCCTACGTATTCATTTAAAAATGAAATCAAACCCTTGCGCGTAGTTCGAGTAAATGTAAAAGAATAATTGTTCTGAACAAGAGCTTGTAATGAACTTAGAAGATAAGCATGAGCTTTTACTTACTCTTAAGGTGCTAATTTAGTTTATTTGATGATATGAGGATGACAGATTGTCAAAATGCAAGAGCAGAGTGACATTAGCTTATTTCAGCTTGGCCAGGGGCCGTTTATTTAGTGCCACAAGAGCGACACGTGAGGTCACGCGAGGCGCGTTTTTGTTCCTATTCTAGGCATAATACCGTTTTAGTTGGTCAAGGTTTGTCGGGTTGGCAAATTCATTCCCATCTAGGTCTGTGATTCTAACCGCACCCCCTGGAAGTATGGACTTGACTAGAAATGGCCCAGCCCAATTAGGTTTGAATTTTCCCCGTGGATCGACAGGTAAAAGAGCTCTAACCGACTTGAGTACTAAGTCTCCTTCCTTGATGTTCCTTGGCTTGACCCTTTTATTGAAGGCTCGTTTGATACGTGCTTGATATGTTTGGACATTATATAATGCGCGTAGCCTGCGTTCATCCAGGAGGATGAGTTCTTCATATCTATCCCTCTTCCAATCGGCTTCCGGGATTTGACTTTCGAGTATGATACGCAATGATGGTATTTCTAACTCGACTGGCTGTACAGCTTCCATGCCGTAGGTCAAATAGAAAGGGGTGGCCCCAGTGGGCGTCCTAACAGATGTGCGATATCCCCACAAAGCAAAGGGTATCTTGCTTGGCCAATCTCGATAGTTGTCAATCATTTTCTTGAGAATTGTGACAACGTTCTTGTTTGTCCTTTCTACCGTGCCATTAGTCTGTGGTCTATATGGCGAAGAGTGGTGATGCCTAATTTTGTACTTGGCTAGCAATTGCTCAGTCTCGGCTTGGAAATGTGATCCATTATCACTAATGATCTCATGTGGGCAACCGTATCGACATATGATGTTGTTTTGTATGAACTTTGCTACGTTTTTAGCCGTGAGACTAGTGTAGGAAGCCGCTTCTACCCATTTGGTGAAATAGTCAATTGCCACTAGGATGAAACAGTGACCTCCTGTTCCGGCTGGGGTTATCTTCCCGATTATATCAATTCCCCCGGCAGAAAATGGCCAAGGAGATGTCATTATATAAAGTAATGAAGGAGGGACATGCTGTACGTTCCTGAAGATTTTGCAGTTATGGCAATGTCTTACGTATTTGATGCAATCGGATTCCATTGTGGTCCAATAATATCCCAAGCGTGTGATCTTCTTTGCCATCATGGGCCCACTCATTTGAGGACCGCATTCTCCATCATGGACTTCTTCCATCACTTTTCGTGCCTGTGAATGATCGAGGCAACGTAGGATTACACCAAGAGGTGTTCTTTTGTATAACTCTCCTTGCGTGAGAACGTATTGGGAAGCTAGTAGGCGTATAGCACGTTGTCCCCTTTTTTCCATATCTGGTGGATAGGTACCGTTGAGCTTGAAATTTAGGATTGCTTGGAACCAAGGTTCCTCTGTGATTTCCTCTTCATCGGTGATTTGGTGACGTAAGCTGGCTCTGATCGTCGTTCGATACATAAAGGCATTTCCACCATGTCATCTGGCATGTTAATCAAAGATGCAAGTTTTGCAAGAGCATCTGCAAATTGATTTTCTTCCCGAGGTAGGTGTAGATAGGTCACGTGATCAAATAATTGGGCAACTTGGTCTATTCTGGCTTGATAAGGTGCTAGGCTTTCGCTTCGGATTTTCCAAGATCCCGTAACTTTATTGATGATCAGGGATGAATCCCCATGTACTCGGAGGTTTTTAATGCCTAAGCTCACTGCCGCTTGTAGTCCAATGAGACAAGCTTCAGATTCTCGCAAAGATTGTTTGTCACCTCGAAGTCGAGTTTGACAGAGATTGGTGTATGCTCGCCTTCAGGAGAAATGAGCAACACTCTTATTCCAAATCCTCTTAAGTTTGATGCTCCATCAAAGTAAAGGTCCCAGGAGTCTACATCGGTTTGGAGTATATCCTCGTCTGGAAATGACCAAGTATCTATTGTTTGTGCATCATTGATGGGATTTTCTGCAAAGAATTCAGCAACGGCGCGCCCTTTTATAACCCTCAGGGGCATGTATTTGAGATCGAACTCTGAGATCATCAAGGTCTATCTTGCTAGGCGTCCGTTGAGGACGGGTTTCTCGAAGAGGTATTTGACTGGATCCATTTTGGAGTATATTTTGATGGAGTAGCTAAGCATGTAGTGACGTAGCTTCTTCGTTGCCCACACAAGAGCGAGGCATGTCTTTTCTAGTTGTGAGTATTTGCACTCGTACTCCAATAATTTCTTACTAAGGTAGTAAATATCCCTTTCTTCCTTTCCTACGGTTTGAGTTAGCATGGTGCCCATGGCTGTTTCGGTTACTGTGAGATATAAACCAAGAGGTTGATCCTGTTGAGGTGGCATGAGCACTGGTGGTTTAGCTAATATCTCCTTGATTCGGTCAAATGCCTTCTGACAGTCATCATCCCACATGGTGTGATCCGTTTTCTTGAGCTTCTTGAAGATAGGTTCACAGATCATGGTGAGTTTCGATATGAATCGACTTATATATTGCACTTTTCCCAGGAATCCTCTGACTTCTTTTTCTGTTTGAGGTTGTGGCATTTCGATCAGAGCCTTGATCTTGGAAGGGTCTATTTCAATACCTCGTTGGCTAACAACATATCCCAGGAGTTTGCCAGATGTTACTCCGAATGCGCACTTCTGAGGATTGAGCCTCATGTTGTACTTTCGTAGCCTTGAGAAAAATTTGCAAAGGTTCGCAATATGCCCCTCTCTATCCTTGGATTTGACAATCATGTCGTCTACATATACCTCAACCTCTTTGTGCATCATGTCATGTAGGAGTGTGGTTGCGGTGCGTTGATATGTAGCTCCGGCGTTGATTAACCCAAACGGCATGACCGTATAGCAATAGGTTCCCCATTGAGTGACAAAGGCGGTCTTATGCATATCTTCTATGGCCATTTTGATTTGGTTATAACCCGCGTACCCATCCATGAAGGATAGCAACGCGTGATCTGCGGTATTGTCCACCAATATGTCGATATGTGGTAGAGGAAAGCCATCTTTAGGACTTGCTTTGTTTAAGTCTCTAAAATCAACACAAACACAGATTCTCCCATCCTTTTTGGGTACAGGTACTATGTTGGCTACCCAGTCAGAGTACTCGGAAACTTTGATGAACCCGGCTTTGAATTGCTTATCGACTTCTTCTTTAATCTTGAGAGCCCATTCTGTTCTCATTCGACGAAGCTTCTGTTTCACAGGCTTGAAACCTGGCTTGATTGGGATTCTATGTTCGGCGATATCCCTGTCGATCCCTGGCATATCTCTGTAGGACCAAGCAAAAACGTCTTTGAACTTGTGTAGGAGGTCTATGAAACTGGCCCTTTCGGTGGGGCTCATGGTAGTCCCTATCCTAAGTTCTTGGGGTTCTAGTTCGGTTCCTACATTGATGGGTTCAGTGTTCTCTATTACTGGTCCCCCTTCCCCCTCTTGTAGTATTTCTTTGGCTATGTAGGGAGGTATCTCGATTGAGTGCAGGTCCTGGTTATCCTCGCATCATCAAATGTAATTGCACCAAGATAACACAAAGAGTAAGCAGAACCTGATTTATTCATATTAAAGTTTGAGAAAAGTTGAAACAAAGAAGCCATCCGATCCGTGGTCAGTGGCGGTAAAGGGACAGTTGTTGGGACATTTCCCGAACTACTGTTACTATTTGAGGCTAAGCTAGGAGAAACAAAGGGAATAGGGGTGACGACAGGAGGAGACTTCTTAGTGACTTTTCTAGACTCCGACTCTGACTCCGACTCTGACTCTGACTCGAATTCATCATCTTCTGGTTCTCCTTTGAACATCTCTCCTTCTCCAGTAGTGAGCTTGAAGAGTCTTCCTTGATTGTTGGTCCACTTGATTGATTTTCTCCATCCTTTCTGCTGGTTCGCGTTTGTTTCTGTGATTAACGCGGTAGGGTTGAAGTGATCGTCTTGAAGTATCATGGTAATGATCTCATCTTGCGCGGCTCTAACAAATCAATCTTCTCCAAATAGCAGACTGACAGCTTGTTCGTCTAAGCAAGGTGCTTGACGGGCTTTGGCGGTAGGAACCGTTTCTGGAGGAATGAAGTAGCAATCGTGAAAGATCTCGATTCCGGCTAGCTTCCTTCCGAGGTAGTGCCAAGGTTTGGGAAATCCGTGAAAGAGTTCTTGACCTCCTTCCCTAACAAAGTACCCATTTAGGGTAGGGAAGTATGGTCGCATTTGGACTCCTATGTGTTTACGGCTTTGAACTTGAGCGAGCATCTCGAGAACTTCCTCTTTAGTGGGTTTGTATCCTAGTCCAAGTGGTATTCTTTTTTAGTTGCCTTCCTTGTAGGGTGCGAAGGTGTTTCTTCGGGTAGGGTTCAAAGGCATTCCAGGGAAGTATCCCTGGGATTTGAGTATGTGGTTGACCACCAAGTTGGAGTAGGGATCGTAGCATAGGGCTGCCAATTCACTTTCTATGACACTTATGCTTTGAAAGCCCCCAAGTTCGTATACTGGATCCGCAAGGACTTGATTATTTGACTTCTTTTCGATTATTGCCTTGATGGGCGACGAAGTGATCGTCACCACTTTGCCATTTAATGGGATCTTGATCTTTTGGTGAAGGGTGGATGTTACCGCTTTGGAAGCGTGAATCCAAGGTCTTCCCAGAAGTATGTTGAAGGAAGCTTTGATGTCTACTATTTGGAAGTTAACCTTTCTCTCAATTGGCCCTGTGGCTACGGTTAGGTTAACAAGCCCTACTACCTTTCGTTGTGTACCATCATATGCGCGAACACCTTGATTGGTAGGGGTCCAATCCGACTCTTTCATGCCTAATTTGTATGCCGTTTTTAGAGGTATGACGTTGACCGCGGAGCCATCATCTACCAAGGTCATTGGCACATTCTTCTTTAAGCAAATGACGGTGATGTAAAGAGCCAAGTTATGACTAGCACCAAAGGGTGGCAAATCTTCGTCTGAGAAAGTAATAGGATTACTTAACTATGGTGATTCTTGGAAGACCAAATTGACTACATCGTCGGGTGTGGAGTTATGTGCCACATTTAGTTTGGCCAAAGCTTGCAGTAAAGCTTGGCGATGTGGGAATGAGCTTGCTACTAGTTGCCAGACTGAAAGATCAGCCTTTGTCTTTTGTAATTGCTTGAGCAAATGATCAGTAGAGTCATCTTCGTTATCATTTGGTGTGACAACGTTGGTTGGACCATTTTGAGTAGTGCTTTGATATGGACGCCCCGAACGAGTTAGGTGGCCCACATCTTGGTCTTCACCATTTTGGACTATTTCCTTGACTAGGGAGTGTTTACTGAGATACTCGTCTTCATCATCATCGGCCCATACCCCATTGATTGTAGCTAGTTCCCTCATTCTCATGATCTCATCTTCTAATTGTGTGATTTGGTCGACTAGTTTATCAACCACGGCGACTAGTTCTTGCATAGTAGCATTTTGAGAGAAGATTAGTGGCGCATGTTCTTTAGGTGTCGCATTGGGGTTATGTAAAGTTGTCACCACGCTTTCCAATTCCCAAACTTGCCTATCCACACTTCTTGCCCATGCAATGAAGTCGGCGATGGTAGGGGAAATGGTAGAGTATAACCCTTCATTTTCGATTGCGTGGATTTCATCTTCAACTGGAGAAATGAGGTGTGAACAATCTAAGGTAGATTCTTCACTTGTGATCACTAGAATTCCAAGAGGATTCTGAGTGTTGTTGGGTTTGCCTCCCGGCGGTATTGATAGTCGACCATCCTCAATCATGTCTTGAAGCACATTCTTCAGTTTGTAGCATTTATCTGTGTCATGCCCCTTACCCCTATGATATTCACAGTACGAGTTCTCGTCCCAGAATTTGGATTTCTTTTCTGGTTCGGGAGTAGGTCCTATGGGTTGGAGTTTGCCTTGCTTCATTAATCTTTTTAGAGCATTGGAGTAAGTGTCCCCAAGATTTGTGAATTTCCTTGGTGGGGTACTCTTCTTGGATGGCTCGAGAAGGTTAACTTCATCGGTTTTGCTAGTGGAGCCGTAAGAACGACTTCTTGAGCCTTGATATCCTCGACCTACCGTTTTGGACAAGAGCCCTTTACGGATGTCATCTTCAATCCTTGTTCCTAGTACGGTTAATTCCTTGAAAGTTTTGATGTTTTGGTATCTCAAATGGTTGGCATAGATGGGCTTTAAGTTGTCCACGAATTTCTCCACAAGGGTAGCCTCATCCGGGCGTTCAACTAGTTGAGTACTAGTCTTGCTCCACCTACTTAGGAAGTCGGTGAAACCTTCTTTGTCATTTTGGGTAAGAACCTCTAGAGTGCGCATGTTAACTTGGATCTCAGCATTATCCGCATATTGCTTAGCAAACTCGATCGTGGCATCTTCCCAAGTAGCGATCTTCTTGTGTTCTAGAGAGTAGAACCATTACTTTGGGATGGTGTCAAGAGATGAAGGAAAGATCCTTAAGAACATCTCGGGTTTGATGCCTTTGATAGACATGTAATCTTTGAAAGCACGGATATGGTTCAAAGGGTTTTCATGCCCCTTGAATTTAGGGATATCCGTCATGTTGAAGTTGGTTGGCAACTTGGAACTTACGGCCTCATACTTGCGATTATTCTCCCTATAAATGTCATCCCCTTTATGATACATCAATTGCTCCTCTAAGTATTGGAGTTTTTTCTCAACTGCAGTCATTCCCTTGGGAGGGTTTTCGTCCCTAAAGTCATTCACGAAGTCATCAACGACTTCACTTTCTCGAGGAGGCAACCTCGCTTCTACGGCATAGATCCGGCCCTCGATGGTGTCAAGGCGATCATACACTTGATCTTGGGTAACTTGGATTTGAGCTAGCGCGGTTAGGATTCGATCATTACCATCTTGAAGTTGATTGAGATTCACGTCGCTTGTTTCAGGCATCTTGGAAACTGGATAAGAGATCGACGACGAATCAAAACAAGATCGACCATTCTAACACACTACTAAGAAAGAAATGTTTTGACTCGTGAAGTGGGTGTGTGCCACTTGTGTCAGTGAGCTTTGAAGAAATGACAAAATTTGAAAAATGTTGGTCCTAGTCAACTATAGTGTAGTTGTAGGAGTGGACTCGAAGTGAGGTTTTGAAATGGGCTTGGGCCCGAATTTTGACTCGATACATGGACAGAGTTTCGACTCGGTTTTGCGCTAATCATGGGCCTTTTTTCGAAATTTACACTTTAAAGGGATTTTGATTTTGCAAAAATTGTCATGGTTTCGTTTAGAAATGGTGATCACGTAAGGTACAAGCATTATAACGGGATGCTGAGTGCATTTAAAAAGGTTTTGGTTTAAAGGGTGGGTTGCCATACCGAACAATCAAACCCGAAGGCTGTGGAGAGGCTCGTACCAAACAAGAGTAAGGCCGATTCCTAGTCCATTTCCTCAAGTAGTGAAGGTCCTTGATACAAACAAGAGTAAGCATCATGGTATGGATGACGTCAATCGCTATCCATCCTTAGGCCCAAATAAGAATTAGGACCGTTTAGACGGAACGATTGGTCGAATGGGTTGGGTTGGGCCTAGGAAGGCCGAATGAAACGATCTAGGAAGACCGAGTTATGAAAACCGACAATTGTCTTGTACAAACTATTCCCTAACCTTGTTCAAGTTTCACCCTTTTGGCTACACGTAAGTGTATTATCCCCAGCGGAGTCGCCAAACTGTGGACGCAGGCCCACGGGGGCGCTTGGGAAGGAAGGAGAACAAGCGTTTGCATTTGTGGAGTCGCCACCAATTTTTATGGGAAATTGGAACCGTTCGAATACCTCGTGTCATGTCAAGACACGAAGTAGAGACATGAACACCAAGAACTCGTTACCCTTAACATTCTATGTCTAGAATGACTCTCGTGGATGCCAATGAACTCGGATGCTCACAGAGATCTGGAGTAAGGGGTGAGGGTACGTATTAGGAAGCTCTTTTGATCGAACACCTAATCCCGCCCGCCTCGATAGCGGCCTCTACTAATGATTAGGGAAATTATCTATACTCGATATATTGTCGATTATATGCAATGCAACATCCAATGTTTTAATCCTAGCATGTGAAGATTAGACTAAGTCGGTGAACAAGTAATTTAATCATACAATTAATGTCAAAGTAGGAATTAAGGTTAATTATATATGAAAACATACAAATGATACAAGAAATATGATTTATGCGTGTCTTTTATATGATGTTTTACATCCCATTTTACACGCATTTCAGAGCTCATTCTTGTAGTTTATGCTACATTTCTCCCTATTTCCGTCTACTTCCGTATTTTGTACATTATTGCAGAAATGTGGAGAATTTAACGGGAAATCAAGCCAAATCCGTCCCCGAGTAATCTGCATTGCAAATGACGTAAAGGAATTGCTTAAGGAACGAGCTTGGTGCGCGATTCAAGGCCCAAAAGACAAGTCCACGAGTTAAAAGAAGTCAAGTAGCAGCTCTATTAGTCGATCGACCATAATCTTTAGTCGATCGACCAATGTTCGGGTTCCAGAAGCTACTGTTTGCTGAGATCCAGTCGATCGACCACCATTGTCAGTCGATCGACCAGATCGCTATTCCAGACGTAAATTAAAAGACCGTGAATCTTGAAGCCCGTGAAGTTTAGGTTTAGGAAATAAGGTGTTACGTTGATTGCTATATAACGTAACATAAACAATCAAGTTAGATATCAGTTTTTCTATCCAAGTTTTTATCACAATACAGTACTTTCAGTTTTAGTTCATTCGAGTAATTAGGGTTTGGAACATCGGTTAGCTTTGGATTTTCTGTTCTTATTCTTAATCGTTCCTCTGAATCTCGGTATTCCTTCTACCCTAATTTCATTTTATTGTTTTACTTTCGTTATTAGTATAAGATTTCCTAGATTAGTATCCCAAAGCCATTTATCGTTTTATCGCTATTTGTTATTTACTTTAAGCATGAATTCAGTAATTGCTGTTAGTTTTATTGTTGTTATTACTTTTATCATGAGTAGCTAATTCTTTAGTGCTAGGATGTAGGCGATTTATGGCATAGGCGGCATTAGATTAGAAAGGACTGTCTCGCGTGTCGGTCGATCGACTGACATTGCCAGTCGATCGACTGACCTCGTAGGGTTTTCCTTCGTTTTAATTATTTTAATCTTGTATTTAACGAATCGAATGCATGCGACCAGTTAGATACCTATTTTGTGACTGACCCATTAGATCGAAAGGTAGGGGAGGTTATTAGACCATCAATTAAATCGACTAGACTGTGCTAAGATCGAAAGATAGGTATAGTTTAGACCGTTAGTCACTTTTCAGGACGAAAGTCAGTATTAGTGACATTAGGGACCTATAGCGAGATCGAGAAATGCTATTTGTTAAGAGTGGACCGAGAGGACCTCTTTATTTCCCGCCTTACCTGTGTTTGATTCAGACCGACTTAGTTTGCTGCCGCCGAAGCTATAATGAACCGACCATCCTAGTACCCTTCTTTTATCTGTTTAAATCGTTTATTTAGTTTATTGTCTTTATTCGCTATTAGCTGTAGACCAATTCAATTCAACCCCCACAATAGTTACCATAGACTAAATATAGATCAACTAGAATTTACAACTGCCTCCTCGTGGTTCGACCACTGTTACCACTAGCCTAGGTTAGTCTTAATAGGAGATTATAAATTTTATCTTTGGTACTCACAACGACGGGTATCAAATTTTGGCGCCGTTGCCGGGGAGGCAATAGTCCTAATTTTAGTTGTTTTTATTTTTAGTCTTTCTTAGTTTAAGGGACATCCGTTCCTTAAACTTTTCTTATATTCTTTTTGTAGTTTCTTCTTATGCGCAGGTCACAGGGTGGAGAATTAGTACCATTGAACCCTAAGCTTGAAAGATCCTTGCGCGAGTTGAGACGAACACAAAGGGTATTACCGACGGAGGAAGAGCTGAGTACTCTGTCAAGCTATTACGAGAACGATCTGTTCGAAGAAGACCCACAGTCTTCACCCGTTTCCACTTCTTCAGCCGAGACAGTTACTTCTCCGGAAATTCCAGTCATGGCCGAGGAAGCAAGTATAGCTAGTTATTCTGAGCCGACAGCCGATAACTTATACAAGGGGTTCGAATTACCGGGAGATGCCAGGAAGTTCGAACCAAAGCCTGCCTACATTACTATGGTCGAGAGAAATCAGTTTGGGGGAGCTGCAAATGAAGATGCAGCTAAGCACATGGAGACCTTTATTGACTACTGCTGCTCCATTCCCCCACCAGCTGGCGTGACCCAGGATCAAATCAAGGAGACCATGTTCATCTTCTCCCTTCGTGATGCTGCAAGGGAGTGGTATAGAGATTTGGACCGGACCGCTCAGGGGATCACTGATTGGAATACATTGGCATTAGCGTTCTACAAGAAGTACTTCTCTGCTTCAAGGACGATCGCTATTAGAGCTCAAATCACGGGTTTTAAACAAGGGCCAGATGAGAATTTCCATGAAGCATGGGTCCGATTCAAGAAGTTGGTGCGAACCATACCGCACCATGGGTTCGAAAAGTGGAGTTTGTGCAATCATTTCTACAATGGGTTGTACGACGATCAGAGGGCCATTTTGGATGCTGTAGCCAATGGAAGATTCGCTGAAAATTTGGGAGCAACAAAGGGGTGGAAGATCATTGACGATCTAGCTACCCACAAGGCCGAGTATGGGAATTCTAGAGGGAACCAGAGGAGAGCTGCTGAATCCTCCTCTGTTGCTGCACTTGAGGCTCTCACTGCAAGATTTGACAAGTATGAGCTAGGAGGAGCTTCTAAGGGTGGGATATACCAAGTAAATGCTGTGTCAGACGGTCCCTTCGCCTGTGAAAGGTGTGGAGTTGAGGGCCATGTCTCGAAAAACTGCCCTAGTCCCTTCGAATCTTGTGCTGCCTTTCAACACTATAGGCAGACAAACACCTACTACGAGCCAAGCCACCCAAACTTGAGTTGGAGGAGCCAAAATGTCCTTAACCCAACTCAAGCTCCACTGCAGCAACAACCCTATATACCCCCTCATCAAAAGCAACAGCAATATCAAAAGCCCCCTTATGTGCCGCAGCAGCAACAATCACAGAATTCTGAATTCTCCGAGCTCAAGAATCTGTTACTAAAGGAGTCCCAAGCAAGAGAGGCCGGGATGAAGTTACTAGAGAGCCAAATTGCTCAACTGGCTAGCAAAAGTAACACTCGAGCTCCCGGACACTTACCTACTCAACCTGAACAAAAGGAGACCCTAAATGCCATCACTTTGAGGAGCGGGTCCACCCTTGATGGTCCTGCCATGGTTGAGGATGCTGTTGGAAAAGATGAGCCGGAAACAAGTCAAGAGAAAGCTTCAACGAACAAATCAAAGAAAAAGACGTCTGCCAGGTATTTCAGTCGATCGACTGATATACCCAATCGATCGACTGAAGCACGGGTTACAGGAGCTTCGAATCAGCATCTCGGTCGATCGATCGAGGAGAGTGGTCGATCGACGAGATCGGCTAGCGATCTTGAAGAATTTCGTCCTTTAATGCCAAATAATCTACGAGACCACTTGTTCCGAGGTACCACGATCCAGAAGGTGTTAGGACCAGACCCGAGTGCTTGATGGGTCGGTCCCGCCCCAAGTTCGACCCAATGACGGTTAATGGTTCTCATTTGAGACGATCTGAGGAGGGGTCTAGCTTCAACAAAGAGAAGGTGACGGACTTCCAGCCTAAGTCCAAGGACGCCGGCGCGCGTGAATTGGAGGAGAGGGCTAAGGTACTCCTCACAGCCCCATATCCAGAGAGACTCGTGCCGACCAAGGAACAGGTGTCTTTCAGTAAGTTTGAGAAAGTAATCCGTAGTCTGAATGTACAAGTCCCTTTCCTTGAGTTAGTCAACCAAGTGCCCGCTTATACTAAATTTATGAAACAACTGTTGTCCAAAAAGCGGTCACTTGAAACAGTGCACACTGTCGCACTCACCGAGGAGTCTTGCTCCTATCTGTCTCACACTGCGCCCCATAAGTTAGAGGACCCGGGTAGCTTTTCTGTCCCTTGCAAAATAGGTACCTTCTCAATTGAGAAGGCATTATGTGACCCAGGGGCTAGTATAAGTGTCATGCCCTTGAGTTTAGCTAGGAAACTCAAGTTGACCCGGTTTGCTATCACAGACATGACAGTTCAGATGGCTGACCGATCTGCGGTCGAGCCCATAGGAGTCCTAGAGGACATACCCGTCCAAATAGGGAAGTTTTTCTTCCCTGTTGACTTTGTTGTCCTTGACATGCCTGAGGATGCCCATATACCAATCATCTTAGGAAGGCCGTTTCTGCACACTGCTGGTGCAGTCATTGACGTAGGCTCTGGAACTTTGACCTTCAAAGTTGGGAAACATTCTATCATTTTTGCCCAACCTGCTAAAAAGAAGGACCCCATGTGGCCTGTTACTTGTAATACGGTTTCTGAAAAGAAATCGTACTTTGTGCTTCCCGAATTGCCTGTCCCTATTACTACTGCTGTGTTAACCCCTCCGCCCCAGATTGGGAGCAAAATGGAGGAAGAATCTGTTGTTTTAGATAATGCAGGAGCTGATTTGGGGAAGGAAGAGCCGTTGGATGCTCCAGCTGCGACAGAGCAGATTGTTTCAAGAGGCGGTCTTGGATGCCTAAGCTATGGGACTGATGAGGAAGTGGAAGATGAGCCAGCCAAGGTGAGATGGTCTGATTTGGATTCTGACGATCCCAAGGAAGCCTTTGATTGGGGGGATGACGAAATTGATCTGTTGAGCTCTCCGACTGTCGAAGCTAAGAAAGGTGCAGCTGATAAGATGAGCACCATTGAGGCTACCTCTAGTAGCCAGAAGCCGACGAAGTGGGCCATACCGTGGTCCTTCTTGATCAACTACTAGTTGATCAAGTTCGTTATAAACTTCATTTTATTGCTTTCGAACTATTTTGTTTTCTATTGCTTTTGTGTGCGCGAAAACTTCGCCTTTATTTCGTTTTGTTTAGGATTTTTATGCACTTTCGACATTCTTCTGGGTTTTGCGCAATTTTGGGCGCGTATTATTGTGCTTTTGCAGGTATTTAGAGCTTGTTAGCTCAAATCATTGAGCAATTACGAAGAAATAAGACGCTGCAGCAGTGTTTTCAGTCGATCGACTGGCACCATTGGTCGATCGACTGAATTGCAGGTTTACAGGAGCTACTGTTCACGCCCACCTGGTCGATCGACTGATCTCCGTGGTCGATCGACCACTGCTGCTGCTATATTCGTTCACGACCTCTCCCCTGCTGTGTTTGGTCGACATGCGGACCTAAGGGAGTTTTCTACTCCACTTTATTTTCCGTCGAATTATCTATTTCTTCTATCGTCTCATTTGTGCACAATTTTTACGCTTCAAAATTGTTTTCTTCGGTTTTATGCGTGGTTTTTGTTTGTCTTTTCAGGTCTTTATTAGTAGCACTGCTAGCTACTGAAACCTCCTAGCTCACGCTGGTTTGGGGAGGTTTCCTTTGCTGCGCTTAAAGTCTTGTGAGTTCCTGATTTTTACTTCATGTCTTGTTTATTTATTTTCTCGCAAATTCCCATTTCTCTTTTCTTCATTACATGATTTTGCACAATGGGGACATTGTGCGATTTGGTTTGGGGAAGGGTTTTGCGTCGCATATCATATGCTTGCATTCACGTTTACATTTTTGCTTTGCATTGTTGTTTATTTATTCATATATATCTAAAAATTCCAAAAAAAATGAAAAATTTCAAAAATTTCATAAAAATGCACGTTTATTTCAGCATATAGGTTGAGTCGGAACGGTAGTATTTCAATGATGACATTGCATTTGCATTTGTTTATGCCTAAGCCGTGCTAATTGACATGTTATTAGTAGAATCGTATAAGTGCATATCTACGAGTTTTCGTTAAATATCTTGCTGAACTTGAGACTTGACTTTGAAAATTGGCAACCTACATCATATTTCTGAGATTTAGAGCCTATAACTGGTGACATTCATGACCGGTTTATTTAGGAATGTGAGTAGTACTCCTTATGAGACATGTTTCCTTAATTTGCATGAATATGAATTTGATCTACTTAATACCTGTATGCATTCGGTTTGTGGTTTGTTGACACATGTGGTAGAGGTTTCCCTTTATTCATTTTACCCATAAGCTCCACACTGCCAAAAATATCCTTTTTTGTCCCATTTACTACATCCTACATTTAGCCTGTCCTTTGTCAAGCTAGTAGTCTGTGTTCTTGGGGTTGTTACACATTTTTGGTGGTATTTGCTCTGTTGAGACGATGGTTGGGAAGATGAAATAAAGGAGGAAAGGAAAGAAAGAAATAGAAAAGAAAAAAAAAAGATGAAAAAATGATTCGAAAAAGAAATGAAAAAAGGGTTCTGTACTGTTCAAATGAGTCGATCGACGGCTCCTTTTGGTCGATCGACTGAGATTCGAGAAAAGAGATCAATTCGCATAATTTAATCCTTATCTTTTGGCGATTTTTGCTCCCATGTTTCATTTATATCCTATGGGGAGTTTATTGATTTGATAGTTTTGAGATTGTGAGTTTTGTGCTTGCTATAGCACCGTTTCGCTTGTTTATGAGCAAGAAGCTGGATGTTGCCACTTGGTCCCGTTTTGGTACTAGCTTGATCACCTGTACCTCCACTTTTCCATAAAATGTTTTGCCCCTTCTTACCCATACCTCACATATCCCATATATACCTCGGCATGTGTCATTGGTCATCTGTTCGGTTGGAATGCATATGTACGGTCATAGAGGTCATTTTCATGTTTTATTGCTGGCATGTTTTCATAGGTCGTAGTTAGGTGAGAGTCACTACAAAATTAATTCTTTTTATCTTACATATATATCACCTGTGCTTATTGAGTGATTTGAGCGACCCGTGAGAGTCTAATTTGATAAGTCTGTACAGTTGACGGTTCAGCAATCTTTAACGACTTTATAATTCGTTTGCATGATTCGCATTACTAATTGATTGTTGGTTGTGCATTAAATTGGTTTAGGTTTAACAGTTTGCATTTCGCTCTGAGATTGAACTCGTTCCATTAGGTCATTAGATCGAGTCTAGTTCTTGCTTGGGGACAAGCAAGGGTTTTGTTTGGGGAAGTTTGATGCGTGTCTTTTATATGATGTTTTACATCCCATTTTACACGCATTTCAGAGCTCATTCTTGTAGTTTATGCTACATTTCTCCCTATTTCCGTCTACTTCCGTATTTTGTACATTATTGCAGAAATGTGGAGAATTTAACGGGAAATCAAGCCAAATCCGTCCCCGAGTAATCTGCATTGCAAATGACGTAAAGGAATTGCTTAAGGAACGAGCATGGTGCGCGATTCAAGGCCCAAAAGACAAGTCCACGAGTTAAAAGAAATCAAGTAGCAGCTCTATTAGTCGATCGACCATAATCTTTAGTCGATCGACCAATGTTCGGGTTCCAGAAGCTACTGTTTGCTGAGATCCAGTCGATCGACCACCATTGTCAGTCGATCGACCAGATCGCTATTCCAGACGTAAATTAAAAGACCGTGAATCTTGAAGCCCGTGAAGTTTAGGTTTAGGAAATAAGGTGTTACGTTGATTGCTATATAACGTAACATAAACAATCAAGTTAGATATCAGTTTTTCTATCCAAGTTTTTATCACAATACAGTACTTTCAGTTTTAGTTCATTCGAGTAATTAGGGTTTGGAACATCGGTTAGCTTTGGATTTTCTGTTCTTATTCTTAATCGTTCCTCTGAATCTCGGTATTCCTTCTACCCTAATTTCATTTTATTGTTTTACTTTCGTTATTAGTATAAGATTTGCTAGATTAGTATCCCAAAGCCATTTATCGTTTTATCGCTATTTGTTATTTACTTTAAGCATGGATTCAGTAATTGCTGTTAGTTTTATTGTTGTTATTACTTTCATCATGAGTAGCTAATTCTTTAGTGCTAGGATGTAGGCGATTTATGGCATAGGCGGCATTAGATTAGAAAGGACTGTCTCGCGTGTCGGTCGATCGACTGACATTGCCAGTCGATCGACTGACCTCGTAGGGTTTTCCTTCGTTTTAATTATTTTAATCTTGTATTTAACGAATCGAATGCATGCGACCAGTTAGATACCTATTTTGTGACTGACCCATTAGATCGAAAGGTAGGGGAGGTTATTAGACCATCAATTAAATCGACTAGACTGTGCTAAGATCGAAAGATAGGTATAGTTTAGACCGTTAGTCACTTTTCAGGACGAAAGTCAGTATTAGTGACATTAGGGACCTATAGCGAGATCGAGAGATGCTATTTGTTAAGAGTGGACCGAGAGGACCTCTTTATTTCCCGCCTTACCTGTGTTTGATTCAGACCGACTTAGTTTGCTGCCGCCGAAGCTATAATGAACCGACCATCCTAGTACCCTTCTTTTATCTGTTTAAATCGTTTATTTAGTTTATTGTCTTTATTCGCTATTAGCTGTAGACCAATTCAATTCAACCCCCACAATAGTTACCATAGACTAAATATAGATCAACTAGAATTTACAACTGCCTCCTCGTGGTTCGACCCTGTTACCACTAGCCTAGGTTAGTCTTAATAGGAGAGTATAAATTTTATCTTTGGTACTCACAACGACGGGTATCAATGATAAATACAATAAATAAAATTACAATAATTAAATTACAATAATTACATCGGGTTTATTGATTTATGTCGAAAATACCTTTAAAACGGATAATTTAAGAAAAAGGAATAAAAGAATGAATTAACGAACAAATCATTAGGCGATAATACGGTTAATAGTTAATTATACGTAAGCTAATTAAACTAGGTCAAGGCAGAACGGAAGTTCGAGAGGCAATCAACCGAACAGCGCAGCAGAGATCGCGCCCTTTGGAAGAGGCGACATTCTTCTTTGCGTCATTCCCAAGGGTGAGTTCTGGCTGATGTTTTAATCGCAAATCGTTAACATTAATTGGTGAATTTAAGGATCGGTTATGATATTTAACTCGGATGAAAGTGATTTAATTCATTATTTACATATGAATGAGTCATAAAAGCAATAAAACATGGATGAAACGAATATGAACGAATTATTTACAAGATTAAAAGGGATAATTAACAAATTAATGAACTAACTAAATTAATTAGGTTAAATATGATGAATTAACGATGGACTAATGGTGAATATGATAATAGACAGATGGGAATATATCAAAGATCGAATTCCAGAAACTCAACATGAATGAATCGAATTTCTACAACCCGGTTTGACTTTAATGACGAAAACCCGCAAATATTAATTACTTGTGATTTAAGGTCGGATTTTTAATGATGAATCATATACGTTAATGAATGATAAATAATGTACATGTGAGATTATTACGCTATTATATCAAAGAATTGACGAAAACAAGCGGAAACAAATAAAAAGAAGATGGATTTACAGAGGACGAAGGAAGAAGAAAGGAAGCAGGAACTGCGGAAGCCTCACGAAGAGGCGCAGCAGATACTGCGCTCCTTCGAAGAGGCGCAGCAGTTGCTGCGTCCTTTCTCGACGGTTATCTTCTGGTAATCCGTAAAAAGGGTTTTAAACGAGGTTTTATAAATCGGTTTTAATAAGTATTTTCGACATAAATCTTAGATTAATGATACAAAAAGATAAATAACAATAAATAAAAGAGAGATTTACACCCTCAGACTTACATGTTTGACGAAACGAGATGAACTAAGTTTACGATTAGTGATGCTCGACTCGAATGTAACGAAAGTGCCCTCGTAGGAGGAAAACGATTAAGATTAATTAAGTTGATTAGTTGTGGAGTTGGTCAAATTGGTCGGTCATGCAAACGAGGCTGGTACTCAGAAGGATCCGAGCTTACGTGGTCGAATGTTCAAGCACGTAGACGCCAAAAAGTAAGAACGTGGTCTAGAATGCAAAGGGAGAAGAGAAGGGCGGACACTTGCGTGAGAAATATGAGGAGCGAAGGCTCCAATTTATACTAATCACGTGAAGGAATAGGGTTTTCGGAGAAACTTTGAAGTGAATCTCGAAAAGATATGAAAAAGATACGAAAAATACGCAGAAAAGGACCTGGGAAGAGGCGCAGCAGTCACCGCGTCTCTTGGAAGAGGCGCAGCACCTGCTGCGTCTGTTCCCAGGTGGTTTCCTCCTGCGGAAAAAAGATTTCCGTGTTTTAATTATGGAATAACGGGATAATCTTATTTTCCTTAATATTTGGTATGAATATTACGGGAAATTGTTTGCCAAAGATTAAAAGATTGTGAAATATTTATAAAATATAGAATAGAAATATCCGGAACATTCCAGAACATTCTGACTCGGGATTTAACGGTTATAAGAAAATGAAAACGGTTTTAGGCCCGGACTCCAAATGTACTCTAATTACTGTCAAAACGACCGTATCGGCGCGTAGATGACAACTAAGAGATAGACATCAGTGTTTGAGAAATCACTTGACAATAAACTTACGAACTGTCACAAATCGTTCCGCATACCAAACATGCGGCCCAATCATCACCGGGTGGTTTACGGGAGGTGCAGAAATGAGGTATCTACAGGTGGTGGTCAGTTGATCCCTTTAGGTCACATCTATAGGATGAGGCCCAAATAGATATTTAATTAATTGTATGTGATACAGATTAATTAATTCCTTAATTATGGGAGTGTAATTTTGCATCTTATTGTAATGTGATTAAATAAGATTTAATTTAGTAATTAAGTGTTAAATTACTAAATTAGTTGAGGTATTATATAAGTTTTAAGGTAGAGGTAATTAGTTATTTAAAGTTAGAAGAAGTTGTAATTTTAACTAACTAGTAATTATAGGACCCATTATATGTTGATATAATGGTAGTATACTACTCAAAAAGTTAAGTGTATATTATATTATTAATTGTAATATTTAAGTGTTAAATGATTACATTAATAATTAATTATGTAAGATAGTTAAACATATGACTTATAAGCATTTGTGGGACAAATGACAAAAGGCAAAAATGGACCAAAATGGGTCCATATTTTCGGCCAAATAAGAGAACAAAAGATGCTCTTTTGTCTTTTGTTTGTTTTGATTAAAGTGTGATTGTGACACATCACACAAGCTTTTTCATACTACATCTTACACATATGTTCCCTACACTCAACCTACACTATACAAATGAGTATAAACAAATGGAAAAGATTCTTCCCCATGCTAAAGGCCACCGGTTTTTGGCTCTTCAAATAGAGCATTAGTTGCTCATTTTTCCATCTTGTTCTTTGCTTGTTATTACTTCATCTTACTTCACATGCAAAGTCATAAAAACTCTCTAAAATACTAATACTCTCAAAACTATTACTAGAGGTAGTAATATTAGTAATATTAAGGGAACATTTCTACTATATATCTAGTTAATATTAGTAGGAATTTTTGGGATTAATCTTGGGTGCAACTTATTGGAGTGTCTTCTATACTTGGAGTTTTAGGAGGATCATCCATCATATTAAGCTCAAGAACAAGTGAAGGAAGGTGACCTTACTTGTGCCCACATTTTCGAACCAAGCATCAATGTAAGAGACATTATTTTTCTTATAAATCTCTTATTTTGTTATGCATGCACTAGATCTAAAGAACAAATAATTAACAAGTTAATTAGTTCATTATTAGAGGAGTCTAATAATAGGTATATGAACCTAACAACAAACGGGTTTGAGCCACACCCAAATGAAAGCGGGAGAGTCTGCTTCATGAATCCAAGAAGATTTCATCCCAAAACCAATTGATAATGAGAGGAGCAACTCCTTTGCTTATATGGATGACAACTTTTTTCATCTTTTCCAATGTGGGAGACTTTTACGTGCATTACAATTTTGTATATAGGTTGTATTTGGTAAAACTAGTTGGGAAAGATAGCCAGTGTAACACCCCCATACACCAAGTGCCTTACCAGGATTACCTAATACACGAGAATGCTACAATCTCGGTTACCCGAGGCAATGTATATCAAAAGGACCATAAAAGAACATACTTTATTAAACAAGTTTAAAGCAATCTGTCAAATGGAAATACAACTGTTCCAAAATGTTAAACCAACTAAAGTAAAAAAATGTTTAAAGACACAGTGGAAGACTTCTAGACATCTCGTGGTGACTCAACACAGCTATCCCATGCGCGTCCATCTCATACCTGCTCAATAACTGCTGACCATCCCCGAATGGATCACCACAGTTTTCAAAACATTTAAACGGGGTCAGCTACTGATTACACAAAATACAATATATAAGATACACATACACATTACCCAAACTCCGTTACAACTCAACACACCTGACTACACACTGTAGTGTCACACTGAAGTGTGTAGTCCTGCCAGAATACTCATCGCAACAGATATTCCTCGCCGCCAGTGGGGGACCGCAGCCATTCCCACCTAAGCCCCGCTCATCTCATCCGAGCGATAACCCATGTTCCTTAATGTGCACATCCCCTCTGTAGCGGGTTCCACAGAGGGCGAATCAAGGGCGTCAAGCCACTCCCGCAAGTGACTCCACTTAGCCGAGGACGCACCTCGTGAACCACAGACAGTTATACAATCAATTATGCAACAACAACTCCAAAACCAAACCAACATGTTATAGATCAACAATAAACACAATCACCGTCACAATTATGTAACCAATAACCGAGTAGGGAAACCCTACCTGGAATAATTAATCACGAGACCGTCACAAGCAGTTAATCAATAATGCTCCTCTCCGAAACCTCCTCCTATAATCACATAATCATGCCATTACCATCTAATACAACAATATACTCCCAAACCCCTAATCTACCCAATTAGGGTTTTAAACAAAATCAACGAAACGATATAAAAAACTATACAAGGATCTTACCCTCGACACGACGAACTCAACAGCGTAAAGAACACGACGATCCGACAACCTTAGCCTTTGGGATTTGATAGCAACGCGACGAATGAAAGCAACGTAACTTGTTTTCTCTTTGAAAGGTTTTAGAAAAGGTGAAAAGTGATAAAGAAAGTGACAGAAGACTTTATATATTAATCACACGTTATTAACAAATCCCGGCTAAAACAACCCGTAAAACCAATTTACTCGACTGAGTAAGTGACTTACTCGATCGAGTGCCCCTTACTCAATCGAGTGTCACACATACTCGATCGAGTACCCATTAGGCAGACTATTGTTTCGTATCTAAACATACTTACTCGACAGAGTAAGCCCCACTCGATAGAGTACCCATAGACATAGAAAACCGTAGTATTACAGTCTTCCCTCCTTAACACGAACTTCGTCCCCGAAGTTCAACCCATACACAAAAACAAAACACACTAACTGAAACACGATCCAACAACATAACTAAAACTCAAAACAAAACCCCCAACCACAACTCAAACCGTCTCAAAACAACTACTAACTGTACCAAAACTAACATAAACCATACCAAAACCTTATGCGATCATCTCCTACCCCCCTAAAAGAAACATGGTTACGTCCCCGTAACCACACATACCTGATAAAAAAGAGACGGATACCGTTCCCTCATGGCCTCTTCCGCCTCCCAAGAACCTTGTCCCCAACCTGAAACTCTATGTCACGACGATGTAAATCTGCATAACTCTTTTGTCGATCCTGGGCCGGTTTCATCTTTTGCCTGATCAGATTAACCTGTTCTATCATCTCCTGTACCATCTGTGGTCCTAAAACCACTGCCTCAGCTCTATCATCCCAGCAAATCGGACTCCTACACCACCTCCCATACAAAGCCTCAAACGGTGCAATCCCAATACCCGTAACCACTCTTGATATTGATCACTTGTAAAATACGACCTTTGTGAATATGGATTTTGCAAATTGTTTTACATTGAGGGGGAGAAATTTTAGGATATGAGAATCGGTTATCGCACATACACTTGTGAGGACAAGTGGGAGTTTGTTGGAGCTTGTGTCCTCCACAATTAGTGTGATAACATTTATAAATCTCTTATACGTTCACAAGGGTATACTTAGTATTTTATCAGTTGATTAACGTTTACTTAATAACGGTTGGCTTGCTAGAAGTTTGACGTTATTATCATACTGATGGCGGTGATCAACTGGTCCCTAAAAGTCACACCTAAAGGATGTGTATTGATGCCTTATATGACTAAAAGGTTAGTTCAAGTATTTGACTAAAAAGTTAGTCAATGTGATGATCAGACGATTATTTAATATAATTAAATAATATTAGCTGAGACGAATTAATTATCAATTCGTAAATTAAATATAAACTGTTATATTTAATTAATGTATATAATGTTAGCTTGAACGAATTAAGATGTTAATTCGTAATTAAACGTAATCGGTTATATTTAATTAGCAAATTATAAATATGCGATATTTATAGTTAAACTATATATTATACGAGATTGTCATAATAAATTATTACAGACCGGTATTAATAAATCGACTACAAGCTGTTGTTTGTGGACTTATTAAATACGTGACGAAATAAATGACAATTGATAAAATATACGCATTTTATACAATGTAAAACCAACCGAAAATAAGGAGATTTCTCTCCTTATTTGGAGTTACACGGTTTGAGGAAAAAAAGAAGGAAAAAAAGATCTTCCCCATTTCTCTCCTAATTTCGGTTATATTAGGTTAGAAGGAGGATCATTTTTATTCATTCTTTTTGACCTAATTCTATCATCACACAAAAAACCTAAAAATTAGAAATTAGGGTTCATCTTTTCTAGCAAAAGAGAGGCATTTCTCATAGCATTTTGGGTGCAACAATTAGGAGAATATCGATTCGATAGTTGTTCTTAGGCCAAATTTGCTAGGACTAAAGGTTAATTCTTAATCTCTACTCTTTTTGTTTATGTAAATTCGTTTATGACTAGTTTTTCATAATTATAATTTCGTTATAATCCGAATTTTAGAGGAAGTATACCGATATTTCCCACGAGTGGTATCAGAGCTAGGCCACGAAATTATTTTATATGATTTTCATAAATGGATTTAAACAAAAATTTGAGAAAAAGAAAAAAAAAGGGTTCGGCCGTTTTAAAAAAAATTCTGCCGATTAAATTTTTTTTTGCCGAGACCTTTTTGTATTTTTGATGTTTTTGCTCCATTTGATTTTTCATATTGTTGTTTTAATTTGTTAAGATGATAATATGATAAATTTGTAGATGTTTTGATTTAATAAAAATTAAATTGAAATGGAAATGGAAATTGTTTTTGGTTTATGATGATTATTTGTTTTTGCTATATAAATTTTGGCACACATGATGTTAAATTGTTGTTTAAGGATCATGATTCATTAATTTAAATGTTGATGTTTATGCCAATCTTGTTCTAGTAGCAACATTAAACAAATTTGTTCATTATAAAAGGGTATTTTTCTCGAAAAGAAAAAAAAAACTGTTTTTCTTCATTTGGGCATGAATGCCGAGAGTGAGAAAGAAAAAAAAAGGGATATTTTTTCGTTTTTAGGGCTAAATGCCGAGAGGAAAGGAAATTTTTTTTTTTGGGCAAATGCCGAGAGCAGAAAAAAGGAAAAAAAAACTGTTTTTTTTTTTTTCGTTTTTGGTATAATGCCGTGGGCAATTTTTTTTAAAAAAAAAAAAAAAAATCTGTTTTTTTTGTTTATTGGCCATTGATAATTATACATTAAATTTATAATGTATGATTGTTTGTTGTGAAAAAGTTCACAAATTTAAGATACCTAATTATTTTAAAGAGGTTTAAAATAATGTTGGATTAATTCATATTACAAGTTAATATGTATTGAGATTGGAATTATGGTGAGTAATTGAGGAATTGTCACATAATTTGATCATTATAAAATAGGTGGTTTGGATAAATTACTCTACATAATTAAGGAATTATGTCTTGAATGATTAATTTATAGTTGATGCATTTTTATTTAGTTGTATGAATTGTTGAATGGTTTAATTTACGTATTTTTGCAATCGGTTGTAATTTGTAATACCTAGTGTGGCCTTAGTTAATTATGTTTTCGTAATGATGGAAACATAATTTTTATGTAATTTTGAGATCTCGAATCTCCTTCAATTTTCTTTAGTATTATGGTTTTGAAATTAGAATGTAAATAGGTTTATTTTGTAATTTATTTATTGTAATTTTTGAGAAGACTAAAGATGGAGATTGGATTGCTCACTCCCGCTACATGGACCAAGATGGAACATCAAGACAAGCTTCTCGGGTCCTAGGAAGGATTCCAAAGTTGTATTTATGTTCATTTTGGTAGATAGGCCACACTAGGACTTTATTTTGTTTTACGTTTTTTTCATTCTTATTGCTTTTCTTCGCTTCATAGTTAGTGCATCATATTCCGCCTAAACCAAACCACCTACTTAAATGCATGAAAATTGACTCATATAGTTTGGATGTTAGTTTTCCTAGACACAGAGATGTTACACAATTTTAAGCCATCATCTTAGTTTATTCATTCTCGCATGCTAGATATTAGTTCACTTAAAATGAATTAAAATAAAGTTGATGGGATCTTCCTCTAAAACTGAAATTGAGACTAGTCTTTATATGCCAAACATCTATGAATCCCTTCTTCGTCGGTCGGCATATAGGACCTTACTCTCCATATGATCCCTTCTACGTTGGTAAGTAGTTTGTGTTGACTTAGTTTACCTCAACATTATAATCCGAAGAGTTTCTCGTGATTATGATGGACTATAGATAGAATTTACAGAAATTTATCGACCAAGAATTCTATAAGTAGAATTAGCCAAGAGGTTGGCTTATCAATTTACAAATAATTGAGTCTTGGGATCATTTATATAATTCTTGAGGGAGGTCAATTGTATAAATGCTTGAGTCTTCGCGTTATAACAGTATTGCATTAGACTTAAATCATAACGATGAGTATGCTTATTATATTTATTCTTCTTTTCGCAGTGTAGAATTCATTTTATATTGATAATACTGCTTGCAACAAATGGCTGGAAATAATGATATCCCTATACCAAGTGCCACACTTGGACGCGAGTCCTGGCTCAAAACTTTCATGGACCACATGAATCAGTCCACACGACTGAAGAATGACGGGTCCAACTTTGCGGGCTGGGAGGCATCATTACGGAATGTTGTCATTGCTGATGGTAAGCTCAAGTACTTAACTGAGCCAATACCGCCAAACCCAGGCCCCAATGCAAGAGCTAACGAGTCAATTGCTTATAATGACTTCGTCATGGAAGAGGGTGCGATAAAGAACGTACTCATTTTTGCAATGGAAACCAATTTGCAAAGACGCTTCATAGCCCAAGGTGCAAACAAGATTTTCACCACGCTCACTAATGAGTTCTCAAAAGCACCGAGAATCGTTACTTATGAGCATACATGTCGCTTCTTTGATGCGAAACTCCAGAAGGGCCAACCGGTTAGCCCACACATTCTTAACATAATTGAGAATGTCGAGAAACTGGAGGCACTTGATTGCAAAATCAGTGAGAGCATAGTCATTGGTCGTATGCTTCATTCACTTCATGATGGTTTTGCCCTATTCAGGGCAAATTACTACATGAATGACACGAAGAAAAGTCCTCATGAGCTACACTCACTTCTCGTACAGACCGAGAAGGATATGAAATTGAGTGAGAGCATGAAGCAAGATGTTCTCATGATTTCCAACAAGAATAAGGGTAAGGGCAAGGCTCACGGCGACCTAACTGTAGGAAAGCCAAAGTTTAAAAAGTCAGGAAACGGTAAGAGTGGGCCTGGTGAGACTAGTGGCTCACTAGGCAAGGCAAAGATCAAGGACGGTAACGTTGAGTGCCACCATTGTCACAAGACTGGGCATTGGAGGAGGAACTGTCCCGTGTACCGTGAAGACATAAAAGCAGGCCGCGTCACTCCTTTTGGTATGTCATCTTATATTCATATGATTGAGATTAACCATGCAAGTTTCGGAACTTTGGTACTTGATACTGGTTGTGGTTCTCATCTGTGTAATCATTTGCAGGGCCTAAAAAACATCACACCTCTCGCAAAGGGTGATGTGGACCTGCGAGTCGGGAATGGAGCACGAGTTGCTGCAGTCTCAAAGGGAACATACGTAATCCAACTCCCAAGTGGTTTTGAGTTATATTTATAGAACTGTTAATATGTACCCAGTTTATCTAAGAACATTATTTCTGTTTCCGTACTTGATAAAGACGGTTTTTCATTTTCAATTAAGGATAATAGCTGTATTTTCTCTTTTAATGAAATGGTTTATGGCAAAGCAGTTTCCATGAATGGAATTTACATCTTAGATCAAACCACAGATATATTACATGTGAATAATAAGAAATTAAAGGTTGGTGACAAAGATCAAACTTATCTATGGCATTGTCGAATGGGACACATAAATGAAAGACGTGTAAAGAAACTCACCGAGAATGGGACTATCCCCACATTTGATTTTTCTTCATTTGGCACGTGTGAATCATGTCTTATCGGCAAAATGACTCGAATTTCCTTCAAAGGTGTTAGAATGCGCGCTAGTGACCTATTAGGACTCATACATACTGATGTGTGTGGACCTATGTCAATCACCGCAAGAGATGGCTATAGATATTTTATCACTTTCACGGATGATTTAAGTAGATACGGATATGTCTACTTAATGAAGCATAAAAGTGAGTCCTTTGAAAAATTCAAGGAATACCAGAACAAGGTTGAGAACCAACTGGGAAGAAAGGTTAAAGCACTCCGTTCAGATCGGGGTGGCGAATATCTTTCAAATGAGTTTGATCAACACCTTAAAGACTGTGGAATTGTTTTACGATTAACTCCACCGAACACCTCAATTAAATGGTGTGTCCGAACGGAGAAATCGAACACTACTTGATATGGTTCGATCCATGATGAGTCACACGGTAGTACCGATTCATTATGGGGCTTTGCTCTTTGTCACCGCTCTTATACTTAACCGAAGTCCGTCTAAAGCTGTCGACAAGACTCCATATGAAATGTGGAAGGGAACGGTCCCTAACTTGTCCTTTATTCGGGTTTGGGGCTGCGAGGCTTATGTTAAGTGGAGACACGAGGATAAGCTCGGCCCGCGATCGGTCAAGACATTCTTTATTGGTTATCCAAAAGGAATGTTTGGTCATTACTTCTATTCGCCTACCGAACATCGAGTTTTTGTTGCGGCTAGTGCAAAGTTCTTAGAGAAAGAATTTCTCGAGAACAAGTCAAGTAATAGAACCTTCGAGCTGTCGGAGATTCAAGAACCAACAACCGAGGAACGGATGGAGGAAGATGTTCCTTCAACTGATGATACGGTTAATATTCCTCAGGAACCTAGGAGGTCGGGTAGAGTCTCTAATCCTCCGCATGATACATTGGTATGGTCGAGGAAAATGACGTTTTGCTCCTAGAGAGTAATGAACCCGCTACCTATAAAGGTGCCATGACCTGTTCCGACTCTAAGCTATGGCTTGAAGCCATGCAATCCGAGATTGACTCCATGTATGAGAATGACGTATGGGATCTTGTTGATTTACCTAACAAGGTACGACCTCTACAGTGCAAATGGCTTTACAAAATAAAGCATTCTGTAGACGAGCAACCAGATACCTATAAGGCATGACTAGTGGCAAAAGGTTTCACTCAAGTGCACGGATTGCATTATGATGAAATTTTTGCACCCGTAGTTATGCTGCATTCCATTCGGATAATCTTAGCGATTGCCGCTTTTCATGACTATGAAATTTGGCAAATGGATGTGAAAACCGCCTTCTTAAACGGTTATTTGGAGGAAGAATTGTACATGGTACAACCCGAAGGTTTCATAGATCCAGAAAATCCTAAGAAAGTGTGCAAGCTTAAACGTTCCATTTATGGACTTAAGCAAGCTTCTCGGAGTTGGAATCATCGTTTCGACCAGGTGATAAAAGAGTATGGTTTCACTCGATCGGTCGAGGAACCATGCTTATATGTCAAGTCGAGTGGGATCAAGATTGTTTTCTTGATATTGTATGTCGATGACATACTCTTGATTGGGAATGACATTCCTCTCTTATCTTCGGTTAAAGGATGGTTGAAGAAACATTTCCAGATGAATGATCTGGGTGAGGCACAACGCATATTGGGAATCCGTATCTATCGAGATAGATCACGACGGATGTTATCACTGAGTTAGGAGTCTTATTTAGATAAGATTCTTGAAAGGTTCAGCATGACCAACTCCAAGAAGGGGAACCTTCCAATCATTTCTGGGATGCATTTGAGCAAGTCTCAGTCACCCACGACACCTGAAGGGGTTGAACGCATGAGTCGTGTTCCTTATGCATCAGCCATAGGATCAATCATGTATGCCATGATATGCACACGTCCAGACGTAGAATATGAATTGAGTATGACGAGTCGGTACCAAAAGAATCCAGGTAAAACACACTGGATGGCTGTTAAAAACATTCTCAAGTACCTACGGAGGACTAAGGATTGGGCATTGACTTATGGAGGAGATACTAAGCTATATGCAATCGGTTACGCAGATGCTAACTTCCAAACGGATCGAGATGACTCGAAATCTCAGTCTGGATTCGTTTTTACTCTTAATGGTGCGGCGGTCAGCTGGAAAAGTTCCAAACAGGAAGTTGTAGCAGATTCTACTACTGAATCCGAGTACTATGCCGCTTCAGAAGCAGCAAAGGAAGCTATATGGATGCGTCAATTCTTACAAGGACTAACCATAGTTCCTAGTTCGAATGACCCGATCAACATCTATTGTGACAATAGAGGTGCCATCTTCCAGGCCAAGGAGCCTAAGTCTAGCAACAAGTCTAGACATGTACATCGGAAGGCTCACCTAATTCGTGATTACGTGGAGCAAGAGGAGATAGTGATTGACAAAATTTCTTCGGATGACAACATCGCGGACCCTCTCACTAAACCGTTGAAATATGATAAGGATGAAGGGCACGTTATTTCCATGGGAATTAAACGTGTTCCTGAGTTGTAGTAGTTGATTATGAATTCGATACATTTTCTTTTTCATATGCTATTTATAACTTCATCGTATTATTTCATATTTTGTTTTTCATGTGGATTGTACGACAACATTGAACACCACAAAGTGAACTGAATTACATTATATTTGTTTTGGTCCGTAATCGCCTACATGAGCTGATAACTCTGGCTATTATATTGGGAAGTTGATTGATGGTGGGTTCAACGAGCCATAAGTCAAACGGTTGGCTGACCGATCACAGATGCGAGTTATAACGATATCTCGTAGGACAAATTGTGACAACGTAATGGAGTCCTAAATGTTTAAAAAACATTCGGTGCCAGATCGTGGATTGGACGTCCATTGTGTTCCTAGAGTCGATTCTTTTGACTATCGACTGTCTCTTGAGATTAAGGCAGTTTTTGGGTGACTTTGGTTTCTTTCTCATGGTCTACCGTAACAGGAGGCCAAGCAGATTTTTACTGGGTCATTTCATACTGTGCTTATATCTGCAGGATTCGAGTTGAAGAAAATATCCAACCTTTATCAGGTTTAGTTATTTCTCAGGGCCACTCGAGGAGTTGTAACTGAAATGCATGGCCATGCTCGAATGATGATTCGTTCATCAGTTAAGTTACTCTCTAGTTGGGAAAACCACTCTTGATATTGATCACTTGTAAAATACGACCTTTGTGAATACGGATTTTGCAAATTGTTTTACATTGAGTGGGAGAAATTTTAGGATATGAGAATCGGTTATCGCACATACACTTGTGAGGACAAGTGGGAGTTTGTTGGAGCTTGTGTCCTCCATAATTAGTGTGATAACATTTATAAATCTCTTATAGGTTCACAAGGGTATACTTAGTATTTTATCAGTTGATTAACGTTTACTTAATAACGGTTGGCTTGCTAGAAGTTTGACGTTATTATCATACTGATGGCGGTGATCAACTGGTCCCTAAAAGTCACACCTAAAGGATGTGTTTGAGAGATGTGATTATATAAAAATGTAATCACATTGATGCCTTATAAGACTAAAAGGTTAGTCCAAGTATTTGACTAAAAAGTTAGTCAATGTGATGATCAGACGATTATTTAATATAATTAAATAATATTAGCTGAGACGAATTAATTATCAATTCGTAAATTAAATATAAACTGTTATATTTAATTAATGTATATAATGTTAGCTTGAACGAATTAAGATGTTAATTCGTAATTAAATGTAATCGGTTATATTTAATTATCAAATTATAAATATGCGATATTTATAGTTAAAGTATATATTATACGAGATTGTCATAATAAATTATTACAGACCGGTATTAATAAATCGACTACAAGCTGTTGTGTGTGGACTAATTAAATACGTGACGAAATAAATGACAATTGATAAAATATACGTATTTTATACAATGTAAAACCAACCGAAAATAAGGAGATTTCTCTCCTTATTTGGAGTTACACGGTTTGAGGAAAAAAAGAAGGAAAAAAAGATCTTCCCCATTTCTCTCCTAATTTCGGTTATATTAGGTTAGAAGGAGGATCATTTTTATTCATTCTTTTTGACCTAATTCTATCATCACACAAAAAACCTAAAAATTAGAAATTAGGGTTCATCTTTTCTAGCAAAAGAGAGGCATTTCTCATAGCATTTTGGGTGCAACAATTAGGATAATATCGATTCGATATTTGTTCTTAGGCCAAATTTGCTAGGACTAAAGGTTAATTCTTAATCTCTACTCTTTTTGTTTATGTAAATTCGTTTATGACTAGTTTTTCATAATTATAATTTCGTTATAATCCGAATTTTAGAGGAAGTATACCGATATTTCCCACACCAGCTACCACCAAACTCCACCACACAAGCTCGTAACATATCCTCCAAGGTCTTGATAGTCCTCTCTGTCTGCCCATCTATCGCAGGGTGAAAAGCAGTACTCATCTTTAAGGTAGTTCCCATTAGATCCTGCAACTCTCGCCAAAACTGTGATATGAATCTCGCATCTCTATCTGACACAATATCCTTAGGCACCCCATGCAACCGAACCACATGCTTTCTATAAGCCAAAGCTAACTGTATCTTGGTTCAAGTATCTTTCATCGGAACAAAGTGAGCTGACTTAGTCAAATGGTCAACTATCACCCATATCATGTTGTTACCCTGTTGACTCCTCGACAAACCCACTATAAAATCCATAGAGATAGATTCACATTTCCACTCAGGTACCTAAAGAGACTGAATCTTACCTTGTGGTCGTCGCTGGTGTCCCTTAACCCTCTGACATGTCAAACATCGAGTCACAAACTCAACTATTTCCTTCTTCATCCCAGGCCACCAGAAAGTCTTCTTCAAATCTTTGTACAACTTGTCACCACCTGGATGTACTGAATATGCACTAGTAGAAAAACCCCCTTCGGTGGCGGTTTTTAGAGATTTAGGGTCCGTCGTAATCGCGGCGTCGTATAAACTTTATGGCGGTTGTAGGCGATTGTTGAACCGCCGCAATAGCTCTTCTATAGTGGCGGTTGTTATACAAAACCGCCATTATAAACTTATATAATACGACGGTTGTTAGACAAAAACCGCCATTGTAACTTATCTATAGTGGCGGTTATTTTTTGAAAACCGCCACCATAGCTATTTCAATAATAACTTTCCACCACTACATGTTCTCTATAACGCCGGTTGTTGTTAAAGAACTGCCATTAAAGATAATTATGACGTCGATTGTTAGTAAAGAACCGCCACTAAACGTGAACTAATAGTGGCGTTTCATTCTTAAGAACCGCCACCATAGACAGATATTTTTTTTAAAAAAAAATTTATTTGCTACCAAAATTTCGGCAGCAATGTCGATATTGATTTGATAAGCGAAATAGAGAAATAAATAAACAATACATACAAAAGAAAGTCAACCAACAAACTTGCATATCATCCGACGGAACAATAATGTCGATGTTCAAAATTATACATCCAATTGTATAAATAATCACATATATACGTCTAGTGAATAAACTAATTAAACATTTCATGTTCTCTAAACATTTAATAGCCCATACGTCTTTAACATCTTTCATCTCGTCAATTAATTTTGGGGAAGCGTCCTGTAAACCCGGTGCAAAAAGAGTCTAACCCAGCAACGATATTAGGATGGAACACAAACAATAAAAGTAAGTAATAACAAATAAAAATGACACCACAATTTCTCACGTGGAAACCCTTCTCAACTAAGGGAAAAACCACGGCTCTCTCGACAAATTAATTCACTTAATAAGATATTACAAAGTTTGTAAGTACAATCACTCACACTAGTATTGTCACTTTCTCTCAAACTTTGCCTCACTCTTATTATTTCTAATGGATGTTGAACACTCTCTTTTCTCTTTTTAGAACAAGAAGTATTCTCACCAATATAATGTAATTTGTCTCTCTATATTTTGTGTGTACTAAAACAATTAGCACCATCACCTATTTATACTAAGAAGTTCCTAAAAAACTTCTAGTAAACCATTAATTGTTTTAATTAAAACAATTCTATAACTCTTTGTGCATTGCATGTTTCTTCTTCCAAAACGTAAATAATTTACGTATTTCCATTTGAAACATCAAAGCTTTATTTCCACATTTATTTTAGGAGTTTGGGGAGATTAACTCAATAATTTCCTCCCTTGACCCAAAGCTCCAAACACCTCAACTATCTCAGATCGAAAAGCGGACTTTTTTCTTTACATCGGCCTTTCTCTTCGCGCTATGTCAATCCACATAGCAAATATTGTTTTTCGTTTTCACCCCTTGCATTACCAAGCTTATTCCACGATATACTTTGCACCACTTACCACTAGCAACATATCGGTTTCCTTGAGTTGTCAACACACCCAAAGAAATAATGTTGGAACAAGCTTTAGGGACATATCTCACGTTTTTAAAAGTTCTTATGGTGCCATCATGGAGTTTCATTCTCACACTCCCTACACCCTCAACTTTCAATTTAAGACCGTCGCCCACTTTAACTTGCCCAAAGTCTCCATTAGTTTGCAAAGTATCAAATGATTCTTGGTCTTTACACACATGCACAGAGGCACCCGAATCCATCACCCATTTTTCTTGACATTACACCTCATCTTGAGTAGTCAAGAATATATCTTCATCAATACTATTACCACGCAATAAATTGGAAGAATCACCTATATCATCAACCTTAGCCTTGCCCAACCTTTCTCTTAAAGACTTCACACTTTTCAAGTCTTCCTTCATTATTGGACAATTTCGTTGAATATGACCTTTCTCATGACAATAATAGCACTCCACATTATCCATGTCTCTCGCATGCGACTTTGATCTACTTCTTTGGCCATCTCCATGTCTTTGTGATCTTCTCCCTCTTTCACAACCATCTGCCACTAGTACCCCATCACTTGATGATGCATCTCCATCTATTTTTGCCATCATCCTCTCATTTTCTCTCACCACCAGTATTGCTTCATCCAACGAGATATTCTCTTTACCCAGGAGCATCGCCATCACAATGGGTCTAAAACTCTTCGGCAATGAAGCCAATAACAAGAGAGCTTGCTCTTAATCCGGTATCTTCTCATCGGCATTCACGAGTTGACACACTAGTTGATTGAATTTATTTATGTGGTTGATGTGGGTACGTGATGGTGGTGTCGTCGGGTCACGTCCAATCAAACACAATTTATAGCTTCACAAACAACTCTACAATTAGTAAAGAGGCAAGTAAAGGTCGGATCCCAAGGGACGGGAATTGAGATGAGATTTCTATTGCAACTAGTGGTGTCTTAGGGGTGTCACAATTTGGGTTGATGTAGAAGGTCACTAAACTAAATAGCAATGAAAGTAAACAAGCAAGATGAATTAAAAGGGTTGTAAACAATTGATAAAAAGCACTAGGGTGTCATGGGGTCATAGGGGAATCATGGGAATTGATCATACAAACATGTTCTCAAATTATAAGCAAGCAATTATTGTTGTGATGGATTGAGTTGGGTTATATCTTACAATCCTAGGAAAGTTTGGGTCCCGGAGCCGAATCGATTAGATTGTACAACACCTACAAGTCGACTTAATCTTCCCTACTCAACAACATGCATGGTCTAATGAGACTCGAGTTGGTTTATATCTTATAAGTCTCATTGAAAAGATAGGTGATGGGTAAAAAATGAAAGGATTCATAGGCTCGCATTTCATCAAACATAACATGTGCATGAGTTGAGATCAAAACAAGCAAGCAAATAAACCATGAAAGCATATTAATTTAAGCATGAATCATTCCCCATGTTGGTTTCCCCTAATTACCCATTAACCCTAGCTAGGTGACTACTCACTCATTATCATGTTGATCATGCTAGCAAGGTTGTCAATCATACCAACAAAATGAAACATGATGAATAAATGAAAGTAATTAACAATAATTAAAAAGGGATTAAGAGAATTATACCTACTAATGATCCAATAATAAAGCAAAGATAAAAGAAGTACTTGATGCTTGATTGAGAGGTTGTCAATCTCCCAATAATAACCCAAATAATCTTCAATTACCTAAAATAAAGGATGAACAAAAGAGAGATTAAGGAAATAAAACTTGTATTAAAACTTGATTAATTGTTGATTACAAAACTAAAGAGAGATTTGATTGATATTAACTACTCTAAGAATTGATAAGAAGAACATGCTCTTCTAATTAGACTAATGGGGTATTTATAGTGGAAATTAGGTGGATGCATTAGGGTTAACTAAGGGCTAAACTAGTAATTTCACTTTTTAGATTTGAGCAGGGAGACGTCGGTATTTTTCGAAGGAAGGGCTTCTTTCACGGAGGCTTGAAGAAACGAAATCTCGCTGTACTGGAATCCGTGCGTCTTAGGCTCGGGACGGGCGGATTCAAGGTCTGGGCACGGGCGTCTTTGTGAGAAGACGGCCGGATTCTGGTGGCTGTTGCCCGGGCGTCTTCGGCAGAAGACGCACGGATTGTGCTGTGGAGGACGGGCGGATTCAGGGCAATCCGCTCGGATTGTAGCTCAGCATTGTTTCTTCTTTTTTTTCTTCCCTTTTCTTCATAAAATCCTTGGGGATTTCCTCGGGGATGCAAGGATCCTTTCTCGTCATTGCCCAACTACTATAATATGTACAAAGGCCTTCTAATCTTGTCTCTCCTTGATGCTTGGTCATTGAATTCAATCAATTTAGTCTCGTTTTGCCATGAAAATGCAAGATTCTTACTCCTTTCCTACCAAGGGATCAAAATCTCAAAGAATATGCAAAACAAAGAACTAAAGACAATAAATGACCCAAATATGCACTAAAAAGCATGGGAACAAGGCTAATTCGGGGGCTAAATATGCGCTAATTATGGTCACATCAAATATCCCCAAACTGAACCTTTGCTCGTCCCGAGTAAAGAGGTGACAAAGACTAGGACCATTATTTAAACTAACCTAATAACATAGCCGATATGAGACAATTAGCGGGTCTCACTCCGCCCCTTCAACTCACAACAAGACAACCATGAGGTAGGATGCCTTCTTGCAAGGCAAGGTGGGTCTTGCCAAAATGGCGACACATCCAAACATTAAGCACACAAAATCAAATAATGGATGCATCTACAAAAGGAACAGCCACTTCCTCATCAAGTGCCGGAGGCACTAAAGAAGAAAAAATTTAAGAGCATATAATCCTTCACAAATACTAGTTCAACAAATTACTAAGGCTAAGAGGATGGCACTAAATCACCTCCAAATGGTGTTAAACTAGACTACTTTCGTCCTCAATTTCCAAATGCTTTCGTCAAGAGCGATCGGATGGTGGTGGAATGATGATCCCTATGATGCTAGTAGCATATGACATGACAAGTCTCGAATTCTCTACAAAAGTAAAGGTCATGGATCGTCCCAAGCTCGACAAAGTGGCTTGACAAAAAGGCTTTTTGGGAATGAAATGCTCAAATCGTTATAAACAAACGGTGGATATGACTAGTATTAAAAAATTGACCTCATTTAACTTTCACATTTCAAAAATTTAAGATGGGGTTTGTCCCTTCCGGGCTAATGTCCTTTGCTTTCGCCAATCGCTTATTAGGCAACCGGTTAACCTCTAGACAATAGCTTTTCGGGGTGATAGTCACTCTGCCTCTGGGCGGTTGAATTCACAACCGTGTGGGGGCCCAATTCAATGGATCCCTCTCCAAAGCACATCGAAGTGGTACGCCTCCATCAAAACAACTAAATTTCTCAAAATTTCAACATTTCATAACATTTGAGATTTCCTTAGCATTAAATTACTTCCACATGACAAAATTTTCGAAATGAGCACTTCAAACTTATTGATAGAAAGTATTTTTGGGTTGCCTTACCACAAGGTCAATCAAGGTCACCTAGACAAGTTAACCAAGTCCACATCGCATCACGGGGTTGGATAGGTGACTCACATGAAAACCCTTGACTAGGCTTTGGATCATGGGTCAAAAGACACTACTATGACAGAATCTAGGGTGTTTTACAACCATTCTAGTAGGCAAAGTCTTAAGTTGAAAAAGTATTTGTAATGGCTTAGTTACTCTTGTCAAAGTTCCCAATTAGGCACTTTTCAAAACTTTTCATATAAATGCAACTACATGCCATGATGTAACTATTATATACATCATAATGCAAGTGATTCTATCAACTAATATGACATATAAACTAAATGCAAGTCCTAAGTTCACATTGTTATACCGCATCAATCAAAATAAAGCCACATAGTCATTAACATAAAGAGGAAAAAGGAGATTGGAAAGATCATACCATGCGGTCTTCATGATCCTCATGTCTCGGATGTGGCGTAGTCGATCAATGTGAACAAGGATAGAACAAACACAATATATACAATAATATATACAAGACTACACTACAAAGGAAAAAAAAACATGTTTTTGGGTTTTCAATTTTCAAATTTTTATGGTTTTTCGAAATTTTTCAATTTTTTTTGGATTTTTGAATAAAAGTTAAGTTAGAATTCCCCATCCCCACACTAATATGGGCATTGTCCTCAATGGCCAAAATGATGGGAAATTATGCAAACATGATGCATGATTTCTACACTAAATGCAAGCTACACTAATCTACACTACATGATGCATGGTTTTTGTTTATGACGGAGAGGATAATTTAGATTACCTCCCGTTGTGTATGCATTGACTTCCCCAAACTGAGTTAGACACTATTGCTAATGTCCTAAGGATGGGTGTAGTTCATGCACACACTATGCAATGCATGAAACTAATTTGTCATTTTGGATTTTGAAAGTGGGAACAATAAAATGAGAACACCTCAATAGGGCTGAGGTGTTAGTCCTCTATGGTGCTAGGACTACTCCAACAATGATCAAGATTAATAAATAAAACAAAGAGAGAAATAGACAAACCTCAAGAGGGTAGGAGCCTCTAAAACTTGCTAATCTTCCATCATATCATCACTATCATCACTTTCCTCATTAGAAGTGGTCTCATTGCCACTTTCTTCTTCACTTTATTCTTCACCTTGCTCATCATCCTCTTCTCCTTATTCATTAGCTTCCTCATCAATGTTATCATCAACCTCTTCATTACCGACAACCTCATTGTCACCCGGAAGCTCACCCCTAGATGCACTCGGAAAGAGGACTTCCCTATCCGCCCAACTAGGGAAAGGACATGAAGGATCAAGTAGTCCTTGCCTAGCTAAGTGTAGGAGGGGTGGATATTGAGCTAAGTAAGCATTTTTCCGATCCTCGAAAGCTTGCTTGTGCATCTCTTGCATGAGAAGAGTCAAATAATCATTTCTTTCTTCAACGCCATCGGGCTTGAACTCTTGGTACTCGAAAGGGTAGGGTGGTGTGACAATGGAAGAGGAGGGCATTTCAATTTCACCCTTTTGTTGTCAGATAATGTACTCGGCCTCTTTTGAAAGGGGAAGTAGATAGTTGGTCCGGTGGACGCTTAAACGACAAATCTTCGAAGGCAAAGTGAAAGATCTAGCCTCACTAGTGAGCCATCCATACTTGGTATCAAGAGGGTTATGGGTAACCCACTTGTACTTGTATATCATATTATTAATATCAACGAGATGACCACCCTCTTTCGCCTCATACTTGCTATCCTTGTTGAAGTTTGGATCAAAGTATTTAGCTAGGATAGTTACTAGGCCTTCATTCACAATAACGGTAGTGCCTTTCTTCCCACAATCAATATTTAGCCATCTATCCACGAAAAGCCTTAGAGAGTTGAAAGGCTTGGTGAATTCCCTTCCGATGTTCAAAGCCGACTCAAGAAGAACAAAATCGAGTTTGGTGAAATGGTTGGTGTCTTTTCATGCAATGATGGTGTTCCCTATGACCTTGTGCCATACTCTAATGCCCGGATGGTGGACTAAAAGAGCACGACTAGCATGAAAGTCCTCAAATTTCCTTCCGGAAATCGCCTCCCAAAGAGGGTCGGGGTCATACTAGCCAACATTCTTAAAATAACTCGGTGAATCACTAAGACCCAAAGCTTTACCCATTTCCTTAAAGGAGATGCGTCTACTAACATTAGCTAGACGAAACTCGATGCTTTCCATGGTCTCAACCTTGTTGACTTTTAAAGAACTCAAAAATTCTAAGGTAAGGGAGGGGTATGTCAATTCTTTTGATTCAAACAATTTCTCCAACCCCATGGCTTTAAAGAAGGCTCTAGTTTGCTCAAGGACACCCAACTTATCTAAGGTATCTTCACAAATAAACTTGGTGGATAGAAATGATTTTCTAGCACACTTGGCAAAAGTGTCCCTATGGGATTTGGAAATGAAAATTACCTCCGGATAGTTCGAAAGTTGATCAATTTCCGGAGTAGTAGATGTTGTTGCTCCCATGGGAGGTTGTTGTTGTTGCACTTCCAAGTTTGGGTTAGCTACCACCATAGCCAATGCTTTCTTTGCTTGAAGACTCTTTTGCCTTGATGAAAGTGTCTTTGCCTTTGGTGCCTTTGCCTTTGTTGCTTTTGTTGCTCCCTTAGTCCTTGCCATTGATGAATAAACCAAGAAAAGAGTGAAAAAAATCTTCAATTTGTAGTGTACCCAAATCGATTTAAAGGTGAAAGGCTTTGCCTTTATGAATTCAAAAATCGACTCAAAGGTTGAAGATTTTTGTGCTTGGTTTTGATTTTTATTGAAAAAGGAGTGATTGATTTGTTGTTAAAAGGATGTTTTGATTTGATTTTGGTGAATGTTGTTGAGGAATCTTGTTTTTGTAATGGAGAGGATGAGGGTTTTGAGGGTTTTGGTAGTGTTTTGAATGAAGGAATGAAGAAATGAATGTGGGAGGGGGTTTATAAAACCCGAAAAATTTGAAATGCAGGGGCAAGACGGGCGGTTTTTGCTCGGGACGCTCGGATTTGGCCTGTTCTGGGTTGGGAAAAACTCGCCTAAAGACGGGCGTCTTTCAGTGAAGACGCTCGGATTTGCAAACACGGGACGGGCGTCTTTTACAGAAGATGGGCGGATTCCTTTACGAGGATTTTTCTTGTTTTCCTCGGCCAAAAAGACGGGCGTCTTTCTTTCGGGATGGGCGATTTTTGAAGACAAAGGGATTCGAATGCAGGACGCCCGGATTCGTTGACAGCCAGAAATTTCAAAAATTCAGCTCATGTTGGACGGGTGTCTTTTACCCAATATGCCCGGATTGTCTGAAGACGGGCGGATTCTCCTGAATCCGCTCGGATTCTACCCCTTTGTACCCGGATTCAGTTCCATCCGTGTACTATGCATATCCCTTGTCATTTTCCATTCTTCAAAATCTCGTGTTCTTCATTGTGGGGGCACTACTAAGGCATGAATAGCCTAGGCAATTGCTATCCCCACACTAAGCTAAAGCACTACACATCAATTGAAATCATTAGTCCCTCCCTCACTTCTCTCAAACATGACAATTATCTTGATCAAAGTATAAAAATCAAAAAATAACAAAAATGCAATACAAGAATTGAAATGCGAGTTAGGGAGTTAGAAATATTTACAAATGGTGGTTTAGGGAGGACTCCACCAAACTCTCATTCTTGATGAGATGTCAAGGGGGCATGTCCAAGGTGTTGTTGATGTTGCTCAACACCTTGAAGAAATAATCAAAAGCTTGTTCATTATCGTGATAAATGTCTTCAATAGACCTTTTCCCTTGTTGTCGGTCTTGATCGATGGCATTACCAATGTAGGGATTAAAAATCCCTTCGAATTCGTCGTCCCAAAGACCACAAACTTCATTAAGTTGATCATTAAAAATCTCTTGATTTGATGGGGACAACTCTCCCATTTTCTTTTCTTGGCCAATGAGGCCATCTTCTTCTTCTTTGCTTGATTTTGATGAGCTTTGCAAGCTCTCTTTGTTACAATTCACTTGCTCTTTGAATGGAGCATCTTCAATTTTCTTCTTCCATTGGAGTTCCGACTTCTTCCTATCATCCTTCCGGCTATAATGATCAATCATGAAACATGGTTCGTGTAAACGGAGAGCTCTCATAGTCTTGTCAAGATTAAAATTTATACTCTCATCTCCCACTTCTAGAGTGAGCTCTCCATGTTTCACGTCAATCACCGCACCCGCGGTGTGTAAGAAAGGTCTTCCTAGAATGATTGGAATGTTGGAGTCTTCCTCCATATCAACAATGACAAAGTCCACCGGGATGAGAAACTTCCCAATTCGTACGGGAACATCTTCCCATATCCCTAATGGTGTCTTCGTCGATCTATCGGCCATTTGGAGTGTGATATTGGTGCATTTAAGCTCTCCCATCCCCAACCTTTTACTCACCGAGTACGGCATAACACTCACACTAGCCCCTAGATCACATAAGGCTTTGTTGATCGTGGTGTCGCCAATGGTACACGGTATTGAGAAGCTTCCCGGATCCTTTAGTTTTGAAGGTGAACTCCCTTGAAGTATTGCACTACTCACCTTAGTGAAGGCGATAGTCTCAAGTTTCCGGATCGACTTCTTCTTTTTGAGGATGTCTTTCATGTATTTCGCATAGGCCGGCACGTGATTGATTAATTCCGTGAAAGGAATCGAGACTTCCAAATTCTTCACAATTTCCATAAACTTTCCAAGTTGGTCATCAAATTTGGGCTTGGCTTGACGACTTGGAAAAGGAAGTCTAATCACAATGGGCTCCTTCTCCTTGACCTTGTCTTCATTTTTCTTTGAAATCTCTTCTTTTGATTATTCTCCATCCTTGGAGTTTTGCACAATTTCTTCCTTATCACTAGGTTCCACAACTTCATCCTCAACTTGCTTCTTCGGTGCTTCATACCTTGTACCACTTCTCAAGTGAATGGCACTAACCGTTTCATGTCTTGGGGGATTACTTTGAGGTGGTAATTGCCCCTTTTGTCTTTGTGAGCTTGAAGATGCTAGTTGAGTCAATTGGGTTTCCAACATCTTGGTGTGAGCTAGGATGGTGTTGATGGTGGTTTCCTTTGCTTGACTATCTTTTTGCATTTGAGTGAAAAACTCTTGTTGATTCTTTTGCATTTGGAGGACCGCTTTTTGAACATCAAAACCTTGGTCATTTTGTTGATTGTATGGATTTTGATTTTGGTAACCTTGGTTTTGGTTGTAAAAGGGTCTTTGATTTTGGTTTCTCATGGGAGGTGGGGTGTATGTTGTTTGAGGGTTTTGAACATTTTGGCTTTTGTATGAGAGATTTGGATGGAATTTGGTGTTTTCATTGTAATAGTTGGAATAAGGGGTACCACTCTTGTATGCTTGGAAAGCATTCACTTGTTCATTTGTTCCCCTACATTCACTTTGGTCATGTCCCAAAGTTCCACAATTCTCACATATCCCACTTGGGATTGATGAACATGCCGTCATGGCATTAACATGATGCTTTGGTGATTTTGAGGCTTCTTCAAGTCTAGCCATAGCTTTTTCAAACTTCAAATTGAGTGTGTCAATGTGAGCACTAAGTTGAGCACCCAATTGAGTAACGGAGTCCACTTCATGCTTTCCTCCTCTAGTAGCCTTGCGAGGTCTACTATATTGTGAGTTATGGACCGCCATTTCCTCAATTTTGTTCCATGTTTGATTGTCATCAACTTCGGTGAACATTCAATTTGATCCCATGTTGAGAATGTTCCTTGAATCTTCATATAGACCGTTCCAAAATTGTTGTACCAAGAACCACTCGCTAAGTCCATGATGAGGACATGAGCGACAAATTCCCTTGAACCGCTCCCAAGCTTCATACACAGATTCTTCATCCCTTTGCTTAAAACCCGTAATTTGAGCTCTTAGCATGTTAGTCTTTTCCGGTGGGCAGAATTTTTTGTAGAAAGCTAGAGCCAACTTTTTCCAAGAATCAATTCCGAGAGTGGCCTTATCAAGGCCCTTCAACCATTGTTTCGCGGTGCCAATTAGAGAAAAAGGAAATAAGACCCAACGAATTTGGTCTTGAGTTACACCGGTTTGAGAAATCGTATCACAATAGTCACAAAAAGTTTCCATATGAGAATGAGGGTCTTCACTAGGCATCCCCCCAAATTGGATCCTTTCGACTAATTGGATAAAGGCGGATTTGGCAATAAAATTTCCGGTTAGATGTTGTGGTGTGGGAGTACCATTGGGTAGGTTCTCCTCGGTTGGTACGGAATGTGATGAAAACTTAGGCATTGTGGGTTGATTTTGTGTGGTATTTTGTGTTGGGTTCTCCTCACCTTCTCTTGCAAAAGGGTTGATGAACTCAATAGTTGGTTGAATATCTACAACCTCACCAATACCTCTCAAATTCCTCCTAGCAAGTCTTCTATTGGTTGTCAAAGTTCTTTCAATTTCACGATCAAAAGGTAACAAATTACCTTGTGACCTTCTAGACATGCAAAATATCAAACAACTTGAAAACAATTAGAACAAACCTTGAGGAGTTTTACTTCCCCAAGGCAAAGAAAGACACAACTAATAACAATATAAGAAAATCTAAATCAAGCTAACACCGTCCCCGGCAACGGCGCCATTTTGATGCAGGACAATGGTGTACGTGATGGTGGTGTCGTCGGGTCACGTCCAATCAAACACAATTTATAGCTTCACAAACAACTCTACAATTAGTAAAGAGGCAAGTAAAGGTCGGATCCCAAGGGACGGGAATTGAGATGAGATTTCTATTGCAACTAGTGGTGTCTTAGGGGTGTCACAATTTGGGTTGATGTAGAAGGTCACTAAACTAAATAGCAATGAAAGTAAACAAGCAAGATGAATTAAAAGGGTTGTAAACAATTGATAAAAAGCACTAGGGTGTCATGGGGTCATAGGGGAACCATGGGAATTGATCATACAAACATGTTTTCAAATTATAAGCAAGCAATTATTGTTATGTGATGGATTGAGTTGGGTTATATCTTACAATCCTAGGAAAGTTTGGGTCCCGGAGCCGAATCGATTAGATTGTACAACACCTACAAGTCGACTTAATCTTCCCTACTTAACAACATGCATGGTCTAATGAGACTCGAGTTGGTTTATATCTTATAAGTCTCATTGAAAAGATAGGTGATGGGTAAAAAATGCAAGGATTCATAGGCTCGCATTTCATCAAACATAACATGTGCATGAGTTGAGATCAAAACTAGCAAGCAAATAAACCATGAAAGCATATTAATTTAAGCATGAATCATTCCCCATGTTGGTTTCCCCTAATTACCTATTAACCCTAGCTAGGTGACTACTCACTCATTATCATGTTGATCATGCTAGCAAGGTTGTCAATCATACCAACAAAATGAAACATGATGAATAAATGAAAGTAATTAACAATAATTAAAAAGGGATTAAGAGAATTATACCTACTAATGATCCAATAATAAAGCAAAGATAAAAGAAGTATTTGATGCTTGATTAAGAGGTTGTCAATCTCCCAATAATAACCCAAATAATCTTCAATTACCCAAAATAAAGGATGAATAAAAGAGAGATTAAGGAAATAAAACTTGTATTAAAACTTGATTAATTGTTGATTACAAAACTAAAGAGAGATTTGATTGATATTAACTACTCTAAGAATTGATAAGAAGAACATGCTCTTCTAATTAGACTAATGGGGTATTTATAGTGGAAATTAGGTGGATGCATTAGGGTTAACCAAGGGCTAAACTAGTAATTACACTTTTTAGATTTGAGCAGGGAGACGCCGGTATTTTTCGAAGGAAGGGCTTCTTTCACGGAGGCTTGAAGAAACGAAATCTCGCTGTGCTGGAATCCGTGCGTCTTAGGCTCGGGACGGGCGGATTCAAGGTCTGGGCACGGGCGTCTTTGTGAGAAGACGGCCGGATTCTGGTGGCTGTTGCCCGGGCGTCTTTGGCAGAAGACGCACGGATTGTGCTGTGGAGGACGGGCGGATTCAGGGCAATCCGCTCGGATTGTAGCTCAGCATTGTTTCTTCTTTTTTTTTCTTCCCTTTTCTTCATAAAATCCTTGGGGATTTCCTCGGGGATGCAAGGATCCTTTCTCGTCATTGCCCAACTACTATAATATGTACAAAGGCCTTCTAATCTTGTCTCTCCTTGATGCTTGGTCATTGAATTCAATCAATTTAGTCTCGTTTTGCCATGAAAATGCAAGATTCTTACTCCTTTCCTACCAAGGGATCAAAATCTCAAAGAATATGCAAAACAAAGAACTAAAGACAATAAATGACCCAAATATGCACTAAAAAGCATGGGAACAAGGCTAATTCAGGGGCTAAATATGCGCTTATTATGGTCACATCAGTGGTCTTGCAAATTTGCATCACCCTTCTCCATTTTGAGTTGATACAACTCCCACCGTAAACATAGTCGGTTGGTGAGCGACTTTGACGCATACATGCCTTGTAACTTCTCTAACAAGGCTCTCGGCTCCTTATCGCTCAAAAGATTGTATTTAATCTCTGGTGCTACCGCCAACCTTATCATACTCACAGCTTTCTTTTTCGTTGACTCCCAATCAGACGCACTCATCTCCGATGGTTTAGTCAATTCCAAAGCAAGACTCGACTGAACTAGCAAGTCTTCAACCGTGCTTTTCCAAACCATAAAATTCATCTTCCCATCAAACAATGGAACATGAAATTTCCCCGTCATCTTACTTACGATAAATACGTTCCTCCGATTTACGTTCCTCCCTAAATCGGAATCTCCCACACCTCCCAGTATACAGAACCTTCGGCTCTGATACCACTGTTGGGGAAGCGTCCTGTAAACTCGGTGCAAGAAGAGACTCACCCAACAATGATATTAGGATGGAACACAAACAATAAAAGTAAGTAATAACAAATAAAAATGACACCACAATTTCTCACGTGAAAACCCTTCTCAACTAAGGGAAAAACCACGGCTCTCTCGACAAATTAATTCACTTAATAAGATATTACAAAGTTTGTAAGTACAATCACTCACACTAGTATTGTCACTTTCTCTCAAACTTTGCCTCACTCTTATTATTTCTAATGGATGTTGAACACTCTCTTTTCTCTCTTTAGAACAAGAAGTATACTCACCAATATAATGTAATTTGTCTCTCTATATTTTGTGTGTACTAAAACAATTAGCACCATCACCTATTTATGCTAAGAAGTTCCTAAAAAACTTCTAGTAAACCATTAATTGTTTTAATTAAAACAATTCTATAACTCTTTGTGCATTGCATGTTTCTTTTTCCAAAACGTAAATAATTTACGTATTTCCATTTGAAACATCAAAGCTTTATTTCCACATTTATTTTAGCAGTTTGGGGAGATTAATTCAACAATTAACATAGTCAAATCTCAGAGCGATTGAATGTCCAGGTATCTGATGTTAAGAATGTTATCATTTGGGGAAACCACTCCTCTTCACAATACCTTGATGTCAACCATGCAACTGTGAAAACTGTAGATACCCAGTTTCTGCAGCTTCCAAAAACCACCCGATGATGATCGGACTGTAACGTGTTTTTGATATGCGTGCGTGGATTGGCTATACAAGAGACGGTTTAATGCACTACTCGAATATGAAAAATGATTTCAAAAGTTTTCTAACTTCATTTGTATTAAAATAAAACTATTTAGAGTTAAAACCGTCTTCGGACCCAAAACCGACTCAGAAACCCGCAACTCGAGTCAACCCGAGTCAACCCGAGTCTCGAATGTCAAAAATAATGCCATGAATATCTTTATCATGTCATTTCCATTAAAATGACCCTATTTAGAGTTAAAACCGTCTTCGGACCCAAAACCGACTCAGAAACCCGCAACTCGAGTCAACCTGAGTCAACCCGAGTCAACCCAAATCTCGAATGTCAAAAATAATGCCATGAATGTCTTCATCATGTCATTTTCATTAAAGTGACCCTAATTAGAGTCAAAACCGACACCGGGCCAAAAACTGACTCGAAATTCAAATCCCGACTCACACGGGTCAAACCCGAGTCAAGCACACAAAACACCTACCTCAAGTAACACCAAAATCATCTTATTATATGCCCATATTGTTACACGACATCTTATATGAATGCCACATATCAACAATGGATGGAGAATAGGCCACGTCCAAATTGAAAGGGACAATACACCCATTTGTATCACGAGGTAGCTCGCGCCTCAATGGGGTGTCTGCTTAGCCTCTAAGCAAACACAACCGACCTACCATCCCACAATTCTCTATAAATACCCACCATCACACACCATAATCTTCACGCGAGCGTCCGCCCCTTCACCTCTCTCTTAAACTTCTAGAATCGACTTCCTAAGTCAGAAAATCGACACGTGTTTACGACCTACCGATCGTAAACACAAACCTTACACATATTGTTTGGTACCGTCGCCGTGCATTCGACTGACCCATTTGACCAACTCAATTCTTCAATTAACATGTTTTAATTAACATATTTTCAACTCATTTTCAAAACAAAATCCTTTTTTAAGGCACTCTTTTAAACTTCTTGATCGTGAGTAGTCGCTACGAGCAAACCGTCTCTAAAGTCGTCTACATCGCAAAATATCAATACACATAAGTTTGAGGGTGTAAACAACTCACCTATTTCATGTCTTTACTGTTTTTATGAGTTTATATGCATGAACAATGCATAATACGATTCAAACATAGGATTAGACGAGCAAAAACCGAGTTTTGGCCTGAGACAGAAGCTCCTTGCTATGCAGGGAGGCTCACGCCTCATGTAGGTGTCCAGGTCATACTCATCCGTATTTGTTCTCGTCTTTCCTCTTTATTTCGTTTCTTATTTGTAATCGGTTTTTTACCGTTTCAAATGTTTCAAATCATTTCTATGACAAACTTTTTAACCATAAATCATAATCACCCTTGGTTCCATATACCATGACGGTTAAATCCGTGACTTGGTGATATTAATTGGTTAATTACATTTTAAAGGAATTTCTATTCTTTTATTTACCATTTTAATTCATGTTTATGATAAACATATTTTGACCATTATAGAAATCATCCTTGGTTCTTTATACCATGACGGTTTATTCCGTGACTCGATGATATTATTGGTTAATTACATTTTAATGGGTATTTTAACCCCCTTTTATTTTATTTACCATTTTTCTCATTTGTTTACATTTGTAAATATATTAGTCATAATTCATAATCATCCTTGGTTCTTTGTACCATGTCGGTTTAATCCGAGTACGATGAGAAACTTGGCTAACTACAAAGAAATGAACTTAACATATTTAGTTCAAATCAAACATTTTACATTTCTATTTGTAAACTATGCTTTTCAAACATGCAAATCCGACAACGAGTATTACTAACATAATAGTAATTATTCCGAGTCATGCAAACAATACATGCAAATTATTTAATCACAAATACGATTTTAAACAACCTTTTCAAAAACCAGGAGACGCCCCCTTGGGTCGGCTCATGGCTCGCGCCCCAGGAGGCCGTCTGTTTTCATCTTTCAAAACCAAGGCAGAGCCCTTTACCTCGCCAATAGGCTCGCGCCTTAACAGGGCTGCCTGGCACTGTTCTGCCTCGTTTTTAGAACTTGTCTAGGACGATCCTGATTACGGCTAATCCGAATACATGACGGATCAGATTGACAAGTTTATGTTTTTACACTTTGTCATTTGACACACTACTTTTTCAAATAAATGGATCGTGTTAAGCATCATAACCCGAATATGGTAAATGGATGTTTAATAACCGTTTTCACATGTAAATCAATCTAAATCCAACTTGACATCTTATGCTTGATATTTGGATTAACAAACCAACTCAGAAAGCTCACATGTTAGGTTAATACTTTTGGATGTGCATTCATGCATTTACACCGTTTTATCAACTTTTGAACTTAAACAACCACGATCGATCAGTAGAGGCCGCTAACGCGGGCGGGATTGGGTGTCCGATTAAAGGGCTTCCCAATACGTACTTACTCAGAACCTTTGGATAGTGGATGGCCTTATTCAGGGCGTACGAGAGTCATTTTAGGCATAGAATGCTAAAAGGGGGACGAGTCCTTATCTTTAGTACCTATGTCAAACACCGCTTTTTGCCTTGGTTGACCTAGGTATAAAGTGGATTCGAACGGGTTCCGAGCATCCCACAAATGCTTGGTGGCGACTCCGAACATCTCTAATCGTTTCGAGACCTTTACCGAGACGAAACCGACCGATCTAAAGCGATCCGGTCGAAAGCATTTCAACGCCACCGAGCTTGGCTTTCTAGACCGCTGCATGTCCACAGATTGGCTTGGCGTGCAGGTGGCCCGTAACTACGGACCGGTAGGTGGCCCAAATCCACAGAGCGAGACGTGGCCCATGTCCACAGTTTGGCGACTCCGCTAGGGAAAACTAGGACACTTGTGTCTTTGTGATCTTTAGAGGTGAAACTCGAACGAGGTCGTGGTATAAAGTGCATTAATTGATATTACGGTCATAAGTCGGGTTCCTTGTCCGGGCCCATAACCAAACCTTTACCGACCAATTGGCTCGTCTCGTCGGCGTGAGTTTTCTCATCCCCGCGTTTCGAATCCCGATTGAGTCAAGCATACCGTTGACGTTACACATTTCTGTTTCGTCAAAGAGCTTTCATCACCTTCGAGCACGAGGCTAGGGCACCCTCCTTACACATTTTGTTTGGATCGGTATCCCTCTCACAAATCGGGGTTTGATTGCTTGGTGTGTAACCCACCCTTCTAAGCCAAAACCCGTGTCAGCATAATGCATAATCTAATTAAACTGCGAGTGCTTATGTGCTACTTGATCATAAGTCCTTCCGTGTCATTTTCAAACTTTCAACAACACCTTTTTGCGCCGTTATAATGGCCATTTCAAACCCCGGTCTTTTGCCGACCGTTGCACGCCTTTCTAGGCCGTCGTAATGACGATTTTCAAAAACCCGGTTTTTTATAACCGTTTCAAACCACCTTTTTAGGCCGTCGTAATGACGATCTTCAAACCCGATTTTTACAACCATTTTAACACACCTTTCTAGGCCGTCGTAATGACGATTTTCAAAACCCGGTTTTTATAACCATTTCAAATGCACCTTTTCATACCGTCGTAATGACGATTTCAAACCTTGGTTTTCACGAACCATTTCAAAACACCCTTTTACGTCGTCGTAACGGCCATTTCAAACCTCGGTCTCTCGCCGACCGTTGCATTCTCAAAGTGCCCTTTTACGCCGTCGTAATGACAAATTCTACCCTCGAATTTTCAAAATTCGAAATCAGTTTTCAAACAAAAACGTTTTTCAAACCGTCGTAATGACGATTTTAACCCGTGCAACTTTCCAAATTTCAAATCTCGTTTTCTAAATCAAATTTGGCTTTTCTAAGCCGTCGTAATAACGATTTCAATTCTCACACTTTTCGATTTGCATACCGTCTTTTAAAAGTTAAACGGTTTTCTAACCCATCGTAATGATGAATTCAATCCACACGATTTCCAATTTCAAATCTTGAAAACGAATTTAACCTTTTTCAAGTTCCAATCAAAATCAAATCATTTGAAGGCCAATTTAACCGCTTTCAAATTTCCACTACTACAGATACAGGCTATAACAACGGTCAAAAACCGTTGTTATATAAAAAAGCGGACGTTGTTAAAGCGTCCGTTGTAGAAGGTTTTAACAACGGTTGGTTTACTTAACGAAACCGTTGTTAAAACTATTAACAACGGTTTTATGTATAAAAACCCGTTGTGGAAAGTGTGACTCAATTTTGGGGGGAAAGTTATAACAACGGGTTGTAATATACAAAACCGTTGTTATAACTAAAGACAACGGGTTGTTTCGCAATAACCGTTGTTGTTTGTTCTTAAAAAATAAAAAAAAATTAAATTAAATATTACTAGATGCATGCATAATTACGGCCTGTTAGAATTCCGATGCATGCATTATTACTGACATCACTGTACATATGAACGGATAATATGGAATGAGAAGGGTTAGTAATAGGATTTGAAGCAGCATTATTGAGAGATATGATGATGATTATTATGGCACAACTTCCTAACATATATATTAATTAAAAAGCAATTAACTCAACCCACACATTGCTTAGTATAAATACATTGCATATCTCAACTAACATTTCCATTATCTCATATATTCATCTCCAAACTCTAACTGTTAAAACAAACTCTACTTAATCTTTCAAATCAAACTCAAAAAACTCTAACAAAATGAATGATTTCATCCTAAAGACTCTTACCATGATCGAGAACAACAACAACTTCATCCGCCGGTTCCTCCATATTGAGGAAAGTTTCAGAGCTACCTTGCGGAAGCTCGATCCGCACCAAGCACGCCAAAGAAAATGGCTTGACGGAGCAAAGTTAGCGATTGCGGCTATATGACGATATAGCAATCTGCCGAACGGAACCTCCAAATAGCCAAGGAGGAGAGGACGGATACGATAGAGCACAATAAGATCCTCCATGAAAATATAAGAATTGCATTTTTACATATGTAATTTTTTTTTAATTTATGTATTTATAAATATATATATATATATATATATATATATATATATATATATATATATATATATATATATATATATATATATATATATATATATATATTAATTATGTTTATCTTACTTCTTCATCTTGCTTCTTCATTGTTTTAGTAACTAATTATGCGAACAATACTTAAACAAATAACATAATGGTCGATAAAAACACATACATGCAAAAGAAATAAATAGAAAAAGAAAATAATGACGATGAAACTAACAAGAATTAAGTAGATTTACCTGATAAATACAGAACGTAATAGACGATGAAATCACAAGGACGGCGAGAAGATAAAGCGACGATGAGAAAGAGAGAAATAGAGAAAGAGAGAAAGAGAGTGTGTATGTGTTTTGTGTTTGTTTGTCTGCTGTGTTTGTGTTTGTGTATTAAGGGTTGTGTTTTGTGGCTGCAGAAGACTTCTGTTTGTGTGGTTTATAGTATGGAAGGTATTGACAACGGTTATTAAACAACAACCGTTGTGAAATATGTTTTAACAACGGTTGTAAAAAACACCCGTTGTTAAATAAGTTTTAACAACGGGTTTCAAAAATAACCGTTGTGATTACTTTTCACTAACTTTGCGCCAATTTTGCGCCAAATTATTAACAACGGTTGTGCATGTGTGACCCGTTGTTAAAACTAATAACAACGGTTTTTATAACCATACCCGTTGTAATTGATTTTAGTAAAATTCGCGCCATACATTCTACAACGTCTATTGTGATTTTCGTGAATAATCGTTGTTAAAGGGGCGTTGTAGTTGCCTGGATTTGTAGTAGTGTTCAGATCCAATTTCAAATCTTTTGAAAACAAATTTAACCGTTTTCAAATTTCAAATTCAATTTCAAGTCTTTGAAAACAAATCTAACCGTTTTCAAATTTCAAATCCAACTTCAAATCATTGAAAACAAATCTAACCGTTTTCAAATTTCAAATCTTTGAAAACAAATTTAACCGTTTTCAGATTTCAATCAAATTTCAAATCATTTGAAAACAAATCTAACCGTTTTCAAATTTCTATCCAATTTCAAACCATTTGAAAACAAATTTAACCGTTTTCAAATTTTCAATCCAATTTCAAACCATTTGAAAACAAATTTAACCGTTTTCATGGCCATTGTGATGACGATTCCAAATTCTTCAATTCTCGATTTTCTAATCCGTGATTCGGAATTTCAAAAATCGTCTTCGGAAACAAGACATTGTTTTCAGAGCCGCCGCAATCTCAACTCAAAGCGTCTTTTGAAAACAAACCTAAGACAACCCTTTCAACTGGCCGACCTTTTAAAGATCCCTACTCTTCGAAAGCCGTCCATAAAACGACAAATGAACCTTTTTGAAAATTTCTATTTTCGAAAATTTCAATCCACCTTTCTGATTCAGCCTCGAGTTGATTTCAAGTCAAGTCGTCTAGATAACATCGAGTGTCTGCCGAACTTAGTACCTACCTTTTGGTCTAGGTCGTGTCGCCTAATTGTCAAGACATCTCCAATTATGGCGTTAGGAGAGTCAAAACTCCTCGGGTATTAAACCCATCTTTCCCCTAAATTACGGGTCAAAGGTCAAGTTTGTGTACATGTCTTGTCCAACGGCGTCACGCCAGTAACGCACATCCAAAATGAGTCAAAAGTCGTCTGTCTAGGCATCACTATGCCAAAGTTGACACTCGAGTTTACGTTCAATGTCATGCACCAAGAGTTCAAACACAAGAGGTCATTCACGATCTTTAATGAACTCGTAACCTAGTCACACCGTCGCGTCTTCATGACATAACTGCCTTTTATACATATATGTCACACTTGCCTTTGTTTGTGCAATACCTTGCCAAGACAAGTTATAACGCCTATCGTTATGTCAAATAGGAATCCCTTGGGTGCCATCAATCGCCAACCAGAAACTCAAGAAGCTGATCAACCTTCATCCGCCATGACTTCTGCTGAAACCAACCACATGGTCCTTCGACTCCTAGCTACCGTGGAAAACTTGAGCACTCGTCTCTCCTAAGTTGAGGACAAACTGGTAACCGGGAATTTTCCCTCTTCTGAAATTAAGCAAAGGGTTAAGCTCCTTGAAAGCCGGCTACTTGCCATTGACAAAACCAAAACCAGACGACCTCATAGGTCCTTCCCTAATTTGGGTATGCCTTATGCCATAGCCTTGGAAAGGCTAATCTCACAAGGAAAACTTAAACCAATTGGTCCAACTCCAGACCCTTTACCAAGCAAGCGAGGTCCAAGATGGGACGGAAAACTGTTTTGTCAATATCACCGAGGTCGCGGACATGACACTGAAACGTGTCTCCCCCTGAAAGGTGCCATCCTTGATATGATTCAAAATGGCGAATTACCACAACCGCCCTCAACAAACAACAAAATCAACCCTCCAGAAAACCCTATTGGACACAGTCAGGAATCTTCCCTAGACTGCTCTCACCTCATCTCTCCTGACGATGAGAAAATTCATGCAATTGATGAGGATGGCATACAAAGCGCTATAATGATGCTCTCCGTCTCCATCAACAACATATTCTCAAAGCTGCAAGTGGCTATCGATGATTTGAACACCCGGGTAGCTAATTTGGAGAAAAGGGTCGGTACTACCGAAAATGAACCTAACCACCAAGGAGAAAACCAACCCTCCATTCACCAACCAACAGCTGTCGAAAATGAGGAGTCATCTGATGGTTCCCACATCCACGAACCTACCAACAAAGAACATGAAATCGCCTCACCAAAATCCCCTTCAAAATTCCAAGCAACATCCCAAAAACTGTCCATCGACAATGAGCAAATCTTGTTTCCACCCAGGATTGACAAAATCAAAAACAAAAAAAAAACTCACAAAAACATCCCAAAAAACACCAATGTGGGAACCATGGGAAAACATCAAAGGGTATTCACAGATCTGAGAATAACATATGGCACCGCTCTGGAGATACTTGCTTCAGAATGAATGCTCCAACCCATTGGTTCGACTCCGGACCCACCAGAACATAGGAGAGCCCGATTCTGGGATGGTAATGCCTATTGCCAATACCATCAAGGCAAGGACCATGACACCGAAACCTGCTTCAAACTCAAGCATGCCATTCAAGATATGATCAAAGCTGGCAAAATCATAATTGTACCTCTCAGTCAAGACAATCCTCCTGAATGTCTCAAATCAAACAGCAAGGTTGAGCGTTCTCAAAGGACATTCACTAAACTCAACACAACCTATGCCGCAACTCTTCAAAAGTTCATGACTGAAGGGAAGCTACAACCAATCAGGCCAACTCCGGACCCGTCTGAATGCAAGAAAAGCCGTTTCTGGGACGACAATTCCTATTGCCAATATCATCAAGGGAATGGTCATGACACTGAAACGTGCTTCAAACTTAAACATGTTATTCAAAATATGATCGACAATCATGAACTGATAGCTTCATCCCTATGCCAACCAAGTGATGAAGACAACCCTAATGAACATCTCTTTCTGCAAGGAGATAAAAGCCTCATCGACTATTGTCCTCATATAATCCCCAACAATGAGAGTGAAGTGCTCAAGTGGGTCAATGCTCAAGATCAAACATTCAAGCCACTGGATGCTGCGAGGGAGACCTTCTAAGAGGAAAGTGATGATTAGGAGTCCGTATCTACGATTAAGTCTGAGTCCGAGTCCGAGTCTTAGGCTTTCTCATATCTATCCTAACGTCTGTCCTTTTATTCCTAAGTGACAAACTGGGGGTTGTCCCCATGATTCACATGTTTTCATCGAGTCTGTGCTAACATCTTATTTATCTAAATAAAAGCACGATTTTCAACTATCATATATTCTCTCCTTTACCATTTCCCGTTGACAACGAGAATTGATTTGAGAATTGATTTAAAACAAACAATGTGTTCCAATTCAATGTGAGCACACTCGAGTGACGTTCCGTACCGAGTAAGCGGAGGACTCAAAACTCCGTGTCCATTCTCTTTACCTATTCCATGTCTGGCAATAGAAACCTTTCATTAGCACCAATCTAGAACGAGCTTCTATCAAAAGGATCCTGCGATGAACCTATATAAGAAACCAGAACATCTCCTTGTTCATGGTCAATGACGGAAGGCAAGCCCATTCCCCACAAAAACATCCCATCACCAAATATCAACCGCTCACCAACGGGTACATCCCCGTCTGCACCTCTACCCTCCTCGGACGAAGGACGACAAAAAAAAAGCCAAAATCAAAGGCCCAAGCCAATAGCCATTCAACCAAAGCCAAAGCGAAAGGCCAAAATCAAAGGCCCAAGCCAATACCCCATTCACCCAAAGCCAAAGCTCACAGCCAAAGCAAAAGCCAAGGCTGAAGCCAAATAAAAAAAACAGAATAGTGAAATTCAAATTCGCTATCTCTCACAAATTTGAAACGACGGAATCAAAAACCGTCCGTTCAAACAAAAGTGAAATAGCGAAATTCAAATTCGCTATTTTCACAAATTCCAAACGACGGAATCAAAAACCGTCCTTTCAAACAAAAATGAGATAGCGAAATTCATATTCGCTACATTCACAAATTCCAAACGACGGAATCAAAAACCGTCCTTTCAAACAAAAATGAGATAGCGAAATTCAAATTCGCTACTTTCACAAATTCCAAACGACGGATTTAAAAACCCGTCATCTTCAGATCAAAAAACGAAATAGTGAAACTCAAATTCGCTATTTTCCCACAATTTCAAATGACGAAATTCAAAACCGTCACTTTTCAAGAAAATGAAATAACAGAATTCAAATTCGTTATCTTCACAAAGACTCAAATGACGGATTTAAAAACTGTCACCTTTCAAAATTTGGACCAACGAAGTCCAACACACCAAGTCCAGGACCAACAAGTCCAAAGCCCAGGACCCATGAGTCCAAAACACAAAGTCCAGGACCAACAAGTCCAAAGCCCAGAACCCATGAGTCCAAAACACAAAGTCCAGGACTAACAGGTCCAAAACCAGGACCCACGAGTCCAAAATACCAAGTCTAGGACCAACAAGTCCAAAGCCCAGGACCAACGAGTCCAATACACAAAATCCCGGACCGACAAGTCCAAAATACCAAACAAGTCAGTCCAAAACACCAGGTCCTGCACATGACCAACGTTTCTTCCCTCCAAACTCCGGGATCAACAAAGTACAAAACACAAATACCAAAACCTAATGTCAAAGAGCTAAAATAAGAGCTCAAGACTCGTCAACTAACAACAAACCCAACACTGCTTTACCCCTAAGTCCTTCTAGAGACTACTACAGGGAAACCTATCTAGGATCCTGGGGATTCCCCTCAAGATCATAACCAACATCGCTTCACCCTTAAGTCCTTCTAGAGACTGCTACAGGGAGACCTATCTAGGCTTCTGAGGATTCCCCTTAAGCTCGTAATATCACACCTTAACCTTTAAGGTCCAGACATGGGATTCTTATCCCAAATTATTTACCAACCATTTCGTGCTCAGGCCACATCAAGCCTAAGACCCCATTCCGCACCACATTACAAGCCGTAACCCACCGGCCTAAACACCACGAAATACAAACTCCAGATTTTTATCTGTCAAACAACCTACTATTACCAGGCTCCACATTCCAAAATGCCGGAGCCATTTCCACCTTGACCCAAATTCAGAGTCTTCAAAAAACATTGCTTTCTTAGGGTCCACTTTTTAGTGTGCTCACATAACAAGAAATATTTTCACCAGCTATGCCTCTTCGATTCATGATCAAAAGGTATTTCTCTCCAATCAACTTTCGAGTCACCAAACGGAATTTACCGTCGTGACCCTCAACTCCAGATTTTTATCTGTCAAACAAACCTTTTATTACCAAGCTCCACATTCCATAATGTCGAAGCCTTTTTCACCCTGACCCAGATGCGGAGTCCTCGGATGCTTTGCTACCAAGAACGGGACATACCTAATCTACCCTTAGGGTCCACTTTTTAGAGTGCCCACATGATAAGGAACATTTTCGCAAATTACACCTCTTCGATTCATGATCAAGGAGGAGTTTTCTCAAATCAATTTTCGGGTCACCAAACGGAATTTACCGTCGTGACCCTAACACTTTAAGGTCCTAACAACTCGCTTAGGCACACATTCAGAACTACGATCTGGTTTGATTTCACTTCACGTGAATACGTAGGCAGTCCTTCAAAGACACAACCATACACCTCAAAATCACTTCAAGGTCCTAACAGTTAGCTTAGGCACACACACACACACACTCAGAACTACGATCTGGTTTGATTTTGCAAACACGCGAATACGTAGGCAGTCCTATTACAAGGGCACAACCGCATACTCCTTGCACAACCCTTCCAATTTTCAATCCTCAATAACCAGCTCAGAACTACGATTTGGTTTGATTTCGCAAACACGCGAATACGTAGGCAGTCCTATTACAAGGACACAACCGCACACCCGTTTCAATCTCAACCATCAACATCAATCCTCAAAAGTAGCCCACCCAGCTGCACAAATTAATCTTATACCTCTGTACTGGGGGTTTCTTCCTTAAGACGTCGCTCATTCCTTACTTTTGTCAAAATCCCATCGTCTCACTCTGGGGGCTTCTCTTTCGAGACGCCACCCTGAAGGAAAAGTAGATCTATATACTTACATATTCATATATGTTATAATTTAATTTGTCATAAAATTAAATAATGATCTTATGCATGCAAACTATTTAACAAAATAAAGAAGAAATCATTCTTACATTGGAATTTCGGTTCATATGGGCACAAAAGAGATCTCCTTCTCTTTTGTTCTTAAGCTTTCCTTTTGGATGAACAAAGACCCAAGTGTAGGATCTCTCCCAAGGAATTATACCCAAAGCACACTCTTAAATAAAATCAATATTATAAATACTAGTACAATATTAATTTTGGAAGAAAATTGACCCAAAATAATTTTGGTTTTTGGTCTCAAAACCGGTTGAGAGAGAGGAGAATGGAAGGTGATTTTTCTCTTTCTTAAAAACTCTTGTTTTAGTGTGTTGAATGAATAAATATCACTAGTCACTATCTAAGTGAATATTAAGCAAAATAATAAGAAAAACCACAAGGGTTTTCTTCCCCAAAACCGGTTGGGAGAGGAGGTACAAAAGAGCCAATGCATGCCCTAGTTGTTCTTCACAATGAGCAATAGGTATGCAAGGCTAGTTTTAGTAGGTAATCATGTTGTTTACCACTAATAAAAATAACTTAATATTTGCCTAACCTTCCTCATATTTTCGGCACATATGGATAATATGGAATCCATTTTATTTTTGTCAATTTTCAATATGTCACATGTCATATGTTGCATAAATTTGTTGTGCATTTTTAACATACTAAAAATCAACGTTTATTAAAAATACGTCACATACAAAAATTGACTTAGTAATTCATAATTACTTGTACCAAAATATTTTACCAATTTATAAATCACAACAATTTGTATTTATAATAATTCATTCAAATTTAATTGTTTCCTTAAACAATAATTTCATCTGAGTAATGATACAATTCGATTACTCAGACCGTATCTCATTTTAATCAATTTCAATGTGATACGTAAATTTTACTTCCAAAATCGTCCGTCAATTTTCAAGTAATTTAATTAACTCTTAACATTATACGATTAATTAAATGATCAATTAAGAGTGTTGCCCTATAGGTATGACCTAGGGGATCAACTGATCACCACCGTCGCACGACAGTAATGTCAAACTCTAGTCAGCCAATCATTACCGATATATGTTGATCAGTTGACAGTAAAAAATATTACTTCCCAATTGCATTCTTTATAATGAGATTTAAACATGTGATCATCATGATCAATAGTCGTGATCGCATTATTGTCGGAGGACACATATTCCAACAATCTCCCACTTGTCCTCGACAAGTGTGCGTCACCAATTCTCTTGTCCTATTACTATCTCCCACTCAATGCAAGGTGTCTTTCAGGTCGTACTTGCAAGTGATCATGTCGAGAGTGGTTTCCTCGATCTGGAGAATAATTGATTGACCGGACTTATCTATCATAGATACTTTCCGAGCGTGGCCACGCATTTCCAGTTCATTACTCCTCGAGTGGCCCTGAGATATTGTTATAACCCTGACTAGGGGTGGACAATTCTTATCGCACTCATTCCCTTCAACTAGACACAGCCATCATAACCCAAAATATGCCCATTTGACCCCATTTACGAAGGTCGTAGTAACACAAATCAAAGTTAATCAAAATCGTGCCATCTTAGGCGAATAGTCTTTAGTCAAAAGAATCGACTCATTTGAATACTATAGCAGCTCTCGCCACGACCAGGCTATATAAATTTGCCAGAACTCTATAAGCGGTCATAAGGCCCGACAAAATGTTCCTAACAGTCTGCCTATGTGATCGACTAGTCATCTCACATGACTCTATGGCACTTGAACTTGCCATCAATCGCATCACACTCTAGTCACTTCGAGACGTCACCTCATACAAGTGACTATGGGCAAATACTATGTTAATCCGTGTTCACTTTAACGGGGTTCAATTGTCACTACAACCCGTTTGGATGTAACAATGTATAAATTAAAGATAAAAGACAAATGTGATTATGAACATGAACAAAAACAACACTTTTATTTCATTTCAAAATCTAACATAGACTTGGTACACGTTTAAGTCCCATGGACGCCATATGTCCATCATGTTTAGCCTGCGATAAAGGCTTGGTGAGCGGATCGGCTATGTTGTCATCCGTCCCAACCTTACAAATCGCAATTTCCTTTCTTTCAATGAAATCTCTTATTACATGATATTTTCTAAGTACATGTCTAGATCTATTACTAGACTTCGGCTCCTTAGCTTGGAAGATCGTCCCACTATTATCACAATAGAGAGTGATGGGATCATTGGCGGTAGGTACTACTTTTAGACCTTCCGTGAATTGCCTGATCCAAACAGCTTCCTTAGCAGCTTCTGATGCTGCAATGTACTCAGCCTCCGTTGTAGAATCCGCGGTTACAGCTTCCTTGAAGCTTCTCCAGCTTACGGCACCACCATTGAGCATAAAAACGAAACCAGCTTGTGATTTCAAGTCATCTCTATCTGTTTGAAAACTTGAGTCCGTGTATCCATTAACACGCAACTCAGTGTCTCCTCCAAACACTAGGATAGAATCCTTAGTTCTTCTCAAGTACTTAAGGATGTTCTTGACGGCTATCCAGTGACTCTCACCTGGATTTCCTTGATATCTACTCGTCATGCTCAAGGCATACGAGACATCAGGACGTGTGCATATCATGGCATACATGATTGATCCAACAGCGGAAGCATAAGGGATCAACTTCATGCGTTCAACATCATGGGGTTCGGAGGGAGATTGAGTCTTGCTCAATATCGTCCCGGTTACCATAGGTACCAAACCCCTTTTGGATTTGTCCATGCTGAACCGTCGAAGAATCTTATCAACATAAGACTCTTGACTTAGTGCCAATATCCTCTTGGATCTATCTCTATGGATCCGGATACCTAATATGCGTTGTGCCTCTCCTAAATCCTTCATTTGGAAGTGGTTACCTAACCACTTCTTAACAGAAGACAACATTGGAATGTCATTTCCGATGAGTAGTATGTCATCAACATACAAGATTAGGAACACAACATTGCTCCCACTGAATTTCATGTATAAACATGGTTCCTCAACACTTCGAGTGAAACCATTCTCTTTTATCACATGATTAAATCGATGATTCCAACTTCTAGATGCTTGCTTAAGACCATAAATGGATCTCTTTAGCTTGCACACTTTGTTAGGATTTTTAGAATCAACAAAACCTTCGGGTTGTATCATGTACACCTCCTCTTCTAAATGCCCATTTAGAAAAGCGGTTTTGACATCCATTTGCCATATTTCATAATCATGAAATGTGGCAATCGCTAACAAAATCCGTATGGATCTTAGCATGGCTACGGGGGCGAAGGTCTCATCATAATGGAGACCTTGGACTTGGGTAAATCCTTTTGCCACTAGCCTAGCTTTGTAGACATCATCATGTCCTTCTATGCCATTTTTGACTTTGAATATCCATTTGCATTGAAGAGGTCTTGCCCCTTTAGGCAAATCTACCAAGTCCCAAACTTGGTTTTCAAGCATAGAATCCATTTCGGATTTCATGGCTTCAAGCCATAAGGAAGAATTAGGACTAGAGATTGTGGCCTTGTAGGTGGCGGGCTCGTCACTTTCCATAAGCAACACGTCGAGTGTTCCATCTTCCTCGATAAGTCCCACATATCGATCGGGATGGCGAATTACTCGACCCGTCCTTCTTAGTGGAGGAGGTACAACCGCGTTAGACGACGAAGGAACTTCTTCTTGCGTCTCTACCTCGGTTTTTGGCTCTTGAACTTCGTCAAGTTCAAAATTTCTCCAACTCTGTCTCTTAGAAATAAATTCTCTTTCTAAGAAGACGGCCTCGCAAGACACAAACACTTTGTTATCTTGAGGTTTGTAGAAGTAGTATCCTCGAGAGGTCGAGGGGTAACCTACAAAGATGCATTTTTCGAATCTTGGGGCAAGCTTGTTGTCGTTCTTAGTCTTGACGTAAGCATCACATCCCCAAATCTTCATATAGGATATATTGGGGATCCTTCCAGTCCACATCTCACATGGAGTCTTTTCGGTGGACTTTGTGGGACTATTGTTCAAAGATCGAATTGCGGTTTGAATCGCAAATCCCCAAAACGAGTTCGGTAACTCGGTTTGACTCATCATGGATCGAACCATATCAAGTAGGGTTTGATTCCTCCTTTCGGCAACACCATTGAGTTGTGGTGTTCCGGGTGGAGTAAGTTGTGATATAATACCACAACCTTTCAAGTGTGAATCAAATTCAAGGCTAAGATATTCTCCACCACGATCGGATCGTAGTGCCTTAATCCTTTTGTTCAATTGGTTCTCTACTTCGTTTTGAAATTCTTTGAATTTCCCAAACGCTTCACTCTTATGCTTCATTAAATAGACATACCCATGTCTACTCAAGTCGTCGGTGAAAGTTATAAAGTAGTCATAATTTCCACGAGCGGTGATACTCATTGGTCCACATACATCGGTGTGTATGAGTCCTAATAGTTCACTAGCTCGTGTCCCCTTACCACTAAAAGGATTACGAGTCATTTTGCCAAGTAGGCAATATTCGCATGTACCATATGATTGATAATCAAATGGTGTAATCACATTAGTCGAAATTAATCTTTTGATGCGATTCTCGTTTATGTGACCTAATCGACAATGCCAAATGAACGCTTCACTTGGGTCACTTGATTTGAGTTTCTTTGATTGAATGTTATAGATATCATTAGTCGGATTTGAGGTCTCTAAAATGTAAATGCCATTGATAGAGGAAGCTTGGCTTATAACCAAGTCGTTCCTAGAAATAGTACAACGATTGTTCTTAATGACAAAATAAAAACCGTCCATGTCTAGCATGGCGATTGAAATAATGTTTTTAGAGAGTGTAGGCACATAAAAAAAATTATGTAAATACAACTCAAATCCATTAGGCAAAGCTAAAACATAAGTTCCTTTGGATTCGGCCGCCACCCGAGCTCCATTTCCAAGGCGTAGATCCACATCTCCCTTGCTAAGCCTCTTCACATCTCTTAAACCCTGTAAATGATTACAAAGGTGAGAACCACAACCGGTATCTAGTACCCATGTCGTAGTGGAAGTATAATTTATATCAATAATATAAATTTCCTTAGGAATTTTACCTTTTGGAGTGATGATTCCTTCCCTTATATTTCGCAAATATACGGGACAATTCCTAAGCCAATGTCCCATGCCATAGCAATAATGGCATTCATCATTAACTTGCTTGAAGTTTTTGATTTTCTTTCCCTTCTTCTTGAACCTTTTGCCCTTAGAAGCAAGAACTTGATTGCTTGAGCTCCCACTAGTTTTGGCATCTTTATCTTCCAGAGACAAAGACCCTATAGATTGTATGAGGTAGTCTTCCTGAGACGGACTCACACGAGGTCTAGTAGTAGTAGGTGGTTTAGAAGAAGTGATGAAGTTAAGGTTTCCATCCGAACCTATCCCAAAATGAAGTTCTCTAGTAGTGTCGAAATCATTGTTGGAGAAAACGTTGTCAAAAACATTGTGGTAAGACTCAATGGTTATCGGTGCGGTAACATTTGATGGATTCATTGTAATGAACTACAAATATGGAGGAAAAGGAAATATTAACATTTGTCTTTTTAAATCATACTTGCAAATTAACAAGATATGAACATTTATATAGTGACCTCTACCCAACTATAATAAATGATTCCAAGACCCAAATTCATATCGACTTAGGCACGGTAGGGTCGATACATCCTTTATCAATATAACTCGGTGGATTAACGTTTAATCGATTCTACTTTTAGAACTCTTGGTCGATAATATTACATTAACAATTATCTTTAGCCCAAAACACATCCGACAAGGGCACGGTGTGGCCGATTCATCCCTTATCAAAAACTTTTGTTGAGTTCAATCCAAATTTCGAATAAATGTGTCCATGATCCAAATCCACATCAACTTGGGCACGGTAGGGCCGATTCATCCCTTATTAACATGAATTCGGTGGATAGACATTTATCACCCACTTCCCCTACGTAACAAGTTTTGAACCCCGGTAGGGCCGAGTGCACTCCCTTTCGAAATAGGTTTTCATGGTTTCTACTATTTGGTAAGGCTATGTCTCAATTAATTGTTTTAGCGAGAGGTCATGTCAATTTATTATCCATCACGTTTTAAGTGAACTAAAGCGGTGAACTACGATAATTTTAATTGACACGGTCGATAAACTCGATAAAATGACAATGCATGTTTTAGTTATGGCGATTTAGCGATGCATGTGACATATAAATAAAATGCAAACATAAAATAAATCCTAGTATGGCCTTTCCTAAAATAGAAAAACTATTTAACTATTACATATTCGGAAACCAACTCCATTGGTCCCTTGAACTTCGGTTGTGGCACGCATCTCGAGGTAACACCGTCTTTATGTATCGCCATCTTGAAGAAATCCGTCTTTGGGAACTCCGAGATAAATTAAATTACATAGCAAATTACATAATTTCCTATTATACATTTGTAACTAAAATAAAATAAATCTATTAAATTAAAAAACGGTGATACGAGATCACAATAAAATTACAACCGAATCGATATTCACATACATTTCGGGAAATACCAATTAAAAAACTAAGGCCATACTAAGTAAAATTACATAATTCAAAAATTTCATAAATTAAATTATGACAATCATAAAGAAAAATGCAGCATTATGATATGTATGAACATGCCCAATTTTATGCTAAATCGCCTTTTAATTAGCCAATATCGTATATTACTCGGTTTTTACGGATTTGCGTGATTTCAACATTTTACAATCACAAAAATTACATAAATTCATATTTATGCTCTGATACCGATTGAAGGAAAAGTAGATCTATATACTTACATATTCATATATGTTATAATTTAATTTGTCATAAAATTAACTAATGATCTTATGCATGCAAACTATTTAACAAAATAAAGAAGAAATCATTCTTACATTGGAATTTCGGTTCATATGGGCACAAAAGAGATCTCCTTCTCTTTTGTTCTTGAGCTTTCCTTTTGGATGAACAAAGACCCAAGTGTAGGATCTCTCCCAAGGAATTATACCCAAAGCACACTCTTAAATAAAATCAATATTATAAATACTAGTACAATATTAATTTTGTAAGAAAATTGACCCAAAATAATTTTGGTTTTTGGTCTCAAAACCGGTTGAGAGAGAGGAGAATGGAAGGTGATTTTTCTCTTTCTTAAAAACTCTTGTTTTAGTGTGTTGAATGAATAAATATCACTAGTCACTATCTAAGTGAATATTAAGCAAAATAATAAGAAAAACCACAAGGGTTTTCTTCCCCAAAACCGGTTGGGAGAGGAGGTACAAAAGAGCCAATGCATGCCCTAGTTGTTCTTCACAATGAGCAATAGGTATGCAAGGCTAGTTTTAGTAGGTAATCATGTTGTTTACCACTAATAAAAATAACTTAATATTTGCCTAACCTTCCTCATATTTTCGGCACATATGGATAATATGGAATCCATTTTATTTTTGTCAATTGTCAATATGTCACATGTCATATGTTGCATAAATTTGTTGTGCATTTTTAACATATTAAAAATCAACGTATTATTAAAAATACGTCACATACAAAAATCGAGTTAGTAATTCATAATTACTTGTACCAAAATATTTTACCAATTTATAAATCACAACAATTTGTATTTATAATAATTCATTCAAATTTAATTGTTTCCTTAAACAATAATTTTATCTGAGTAATGATACAATTCGATTACTCAGACCGTATCTCATTTTAATCAATTTCAATGTGATACGTAAATTTTACTTCCAAAATCGTCCGTCAATTTTCAAGTAATTTAATTAACTCGTAACATTATACGATTAATTAAATGATCAATTAAGAGTGTTGCCCTATAGGTATGACCTAGGGGATCAACTGATCACCACCGTCGCACGACAGTAATGTCAAACTCTAGTCAGCCAATCATTACCGATATATGTTGATCAGTTGACAGTAAAAAATATTACTTCCCAATTGCATTCTTTATAATGAGATTTAAACATGTGATCATCATGATCAATAGTCGTGATCGCATTATTGTCGGAGGACACATATTCCAACACACCCGTCCTTTATCCTCAAACATCTTTTGAATCACAACTATAGTCCAAAATAAAACCACCTTTAGTCTAGTGCTCGGTTCAGACGATGACATGGTCTTGGTTCCGCTCTCCGAATCATCATACCTCGAGAAACGATCTCAAACAAGCAAATGGGGGCAAAGATGTCTGGAGAATATAATCAATTCGTGTTCCCCAGCCGAGCGGACCCTCTACTTCAAGGATTTGATATGCGTTGTCACCCCTTCTTGGCACGGAGTTGCACTTAGATAAACAAAGTCTGTCAGAGTCACCCCCATGTCGTGTCGACACTGACTTTGTATCACGTTCACGACTGCCCATTTGTCAGTCTGTCAGTGTGCGTCTGTGTGAGTCAGTATCCCAACGGTCACGTGTCTCCAATATATCAAATCACAAATCTACGAGTAACAAGGCTCGCCTTTAAGCTTCATAACATTCAAAACTTCTATCTCCCTTCGCGTGAGATATTACATGCTAGTTGCTTATATGCTAACTGCTCACATGCTTATGTGCTTACCTGCTTATATGCTTACATGCTAGTTGCTTATATGCTAACTGCTCACATGCTTATGTGCTTACGTGCTCATATGCTTGCATTCAATGTGCTTGTCTGTGCGACTGCGGATTTGTGTGGTCACTAACCATGCAGATAATCTTGAGAAGAAAAAGGCACTCCAACTGAGTACCGGGCTCTACCCAACAAACGACGACCCATCAAGTCCAAGGGCTTTAACCCCGTCGATTACATGGCATATGCTATCCTCCTAACGAGCAACAACTCATATCCCCGGCGAGTCCTGAGAAGTTTCTAACTCCCCAGCGAGTGCTGATTTTCAAATGGAAGTCCCACAGGTCTTTCAAAAGTCCTCACAACACCATTCATGATCCCGATGAAGCGCTCTCCGTAATTGGGTTTCTATAGAGCCTTGCTTACATGATTTATCCCCACGGAGCTCGTTTAGGGCACCCATCAAGTTGGAGTTCGTTGCTCCCTAGCCGAACCTATCAACGTCAACCTGGTTGGAAGTCATTACCAAACAATATCTTGAAATAAGCCCGATGTTTCAGGCTATTTCCCACAGTCGATCATCCGACCTTCAAGATGGCTGGCGAGCCTCAAAACGTACCTTCAACATGGCTGTCAAGCCTCAAAATGCACCTTCAACAAAGCTGGCGAGCCTTTGCACGCACACAAGAAGCAGTTCAAGGACATATCCCGAAGATGCCTCGGGTACGACTCCTTTTCACCGCTGGCGAGCCTTTGTCCGCAAACAAGATACAACTCAAGGACATATCTCGATGATGCCTCAGGTATGACTCCTTCCTATGGCTATCGAGCCTCAAAACGCACCACCTTCAACACCGGCTGGCGAGCCTTTGCGCGCAAATGACTGAAGGACATATCCCGAAGATGCCTCACGTATGACTCTTTCGTATGGCTGGCGAGCCTTTATACGTAGTCTAATGGACTTTAAACGACCCAAACCGGAAGTCGACAGACTCTAAACTGTTCCCGACGGCAGATCCTTGACTCGAATCCCCGAGTCGCCTCGACGTCGCCCTTCCCGACGGCAGGTCCTTGGCTCAAACCCTTTTGAGTCGCCTCGACGTCGCAATGGTCTTCAGGTTGTAATCTTCGATTGACCTGGAGATCATACTTTGACTTTTGCCCTGTCCAAGCCTCAGTCAAAGTGGGGGCTCTGTAGATACCCAGTATCTAAAGCTTCAAAAAACCACCCGATGATGATCGGACTTTAACGTGTTTTTGATATGCGTGCGTGGATTGGCTATACAAGAGACGGTTTAATGCACTACTCGAATATGAAAAATGATTTCAAAAGTTTTCTAACTTCATTTGCATTAAAATAACACTATTTAGAGTTAAAACCGTCTTCGGACCCAAAACCGACTCAGAAACCCGCAACTCGAGTCAACCTGAGTCAACCCGAGTCAACCCAAAACTCGAATGTCAAAAATAATGCCATGAATATCTTTATCATATCATTTCCATTAAAATGACCCTATTTAGAGTTAAAACCGTCTTCGGACCCAAAACCGACTCAGAAACCCGCAACTCGAGTCAACCTGAGTCAACCCGAGTCAACCCAAATCTCGAATGTAAAAAATAATGCCATTAATGTCTTCATCATGTCATTTCCATTAAAATGACCCTAATTAGAGTCAAAATCGACACCGGGACAAAAACCGACTCGAAATTCAAATCCCGACTCACACGGGTCAAACCCGAGTCAAGCACACAAAACACCTACCTCAAGTAACACCAAAATCATCTTATCATATGCCCATATTGTTACACGACATCTTATATGAATGCCACATATCAACAATGGATGGAGAATAGGCCACGTCCAAATTGAAACGGACAATACACCCATTTGTATCACGAGGTAGCTCACGCCTCAATGGGGTGTTTGCTTAGCCTCTAAGCAAACACAACCGACCTACCATCCCACATTTCTCTATAACTACCCACCATCACACACCATAATCTTCACGCGAGCGTCCGCCCCTTCACCTCTCTCTTAAACTTCTAGACTCGACTTCCTAAGTCACAAAATCGACACGTGTTTACGACCTACCGATCGTAAACACAAACCTTACACATATTGTTTGGTACCGTCGCCGTGCATTCGACCGACCCATTTGACCAACTCAATTCATCAATCAACATGTTTTAATTAACATATTTTCAACTCATTTTCAAAACAAAATCCTTTTTTAAGGCACTCTTTTAAACTTCTTGATCGTGAGTAGTCGCTACGAGCAAACCGTCTCTAAAGTCGTCTACATCGCAAAATATCAATACACGTAAGTTTGAGGGTGTAAACAACTCACCTATTTCATGTCTTTACTGTTTTTATGAGTTTATATGCATGAACAATGCATAACACGATTCAAACATAGGATTAGACGAGCCAAAACCGAGTTTTGGCCTGAGACAGAAGCTCCTTGCTATGCAGGGAGGCTCGCGCCTCATGTAGGTGTCCAGGTCAGACTCATCCGTGTTTGTTCTCGTCTTTCCTCTTTATTTCGTTTCTTATTTGTAATCGGTTTTTATCGTTTTAAATGTTTCAAATCATTTCTATGACAAACTTTTTAACCATAAATCTTAATCACCCTTGGTTCCATATATCATGACGGTTAAATCCGTGACTCGGTGATATTAATTGGTTAATTACATTTTAAAGGAATTTCTATTCTTTTATTTACCATTTTAATTCATTTTTTTTATAAACATATTTTGACCATTATAGAAATCATCCTTGGTTCTTTATACCATGACGGTTTATTCCGTGACTCGATGATATTATTGGTTAATTACATTTTAATGGGTATTTTAACCCCCTTTTATTTTATTTACCATTTTTCTCATTTGTTCACATTTGTAAATATATTAGTCATAATTCATAATCATCCTTGGTTCTTTATACCATGTCGGTTTAATCCGAGTACGATGAGAAACTTGGCTAACTACAAAGAAATAAACGTAACATATTTAGTTCAAATCAAACATTTTACATTTCTATTTGTAAACTATGCTTTTCAAACATGCAAATCCGACAACGAATATTACTAGCATAATAGTAATTATTCCGAGTCATGCAAACAATACTTGCAAATTATTTAATCACAAATACGGTTTTAAACAACCTTTTCAAAAACGAGGAGACGCCCCCTTGGGTCGGCTCATGGCTCGCGCCCCAAGAGGCCGTCTGTTTGCATCTTTCAAAACCTGGGCAGAGCCCCTTACCTCGCCAATAGGCTCGCACCTTAACAGGGCTGCCTGGCACTGTTCTGCCACGTTTTTAGAACTTGTCTAGGACGATCCTGATTACGGTTAATCCGAATACATGACGGATCAGATTGACAAGTTTATGTTTTTATATTTTGTCATTTGACACACTTCTTTTTCAAATAAATGGATCGTGTTAAGCATCATAACCCGAATTTGGTAAATGGATGTTTAATAACCGTTTTCACATGTAAATCAATCTAAATCCAACTTGACATCTTATGCTTGATATTTGGATTTACAAACCGACTCAGAAAGCTCACATGTTAGGTTAATACTTTTGGATGTGCATTCATGCATTTACACCGTTTTATCAACTTTTGAACTTAAACAACCACGATCGATCAGTAGAGGACGCTAACGCGGGCGGGATTGGGTGTCCGATTAAAGGGCTTCCCAATACGTACCCTCACCCCTTACTCAGAACCTTTGGATAGTGGATGGCCTTATCCAGGGCGTACGAGAGTCATTTTAGGCATAGAATGCTAAAAGGGGGATGAGTCCTTATCTTTAGTACCTATGTCAAACACCGCTTTTTGCCTTGGTTGACCTAGGTATAAAGTGGATTCGAACGGGTTCCAAGCATCCCACAAATGCTTGGTGGCGACTCCGAACATCTCTAATCGTTTTGAGACCTTTACCGAGACGAAACCGACCGATCTAAAGCGATCCGGTCGAAAGCATTTCAACGCCACCGAGCATGGCTTTCTAGACCGCTGCATGTCCACATATTGGCTTGGTGTGCAGGTGGCCCGTGACTACGGACCGGTAGGTGGCCCAAATCCACAGACCGAGATGTGGCCCATGTCCACAAAAACACCTAGTGGTGAGAAGCCTGTCCGTGAGCTTGTTGCTGATGATGCATGGTAAGTGAGACAGATTCCGAAATTTTATTGTACTGGGACACTCAATTATAGTTATCCATCCATGAATAAACATATTATGGTTTGCATAAAAATGAAGAAACATGAGAATATGTCGATGGAATGATGGAAATATAAACATAAAAAAAGTGGCACCATAAATATAAAGAATATGTCTGAGAATATCCCGACATAAAAAAACATAGCAAGCTATTAGCATCCTATATTCTGTCTATTATCCATACTTGACCCTTACCCATATGATCACCATATCTAAGGCAGGTGACTCTTACCAGGCAGACCATCGAATAGAGTCTGAAAGAATGAACAAAATTGACATTGACAGTCTTTTCGCAGCAAAAAAAATGAATTGAAGTCAGAGATGTAAAATACTCAGTTTATACTGAGCCAGTGGCTTTTTATGAGAAACAAACTTCCCCCGAGCCATTACACATCAAACAGAACCAGAGATAAAATTTTGCATTCAATAGGATAAAACATGCATCTATTGACATTAATTTTGTGGAATCAAATTGCTCATAATGGCTATCAACCTGCAAGTAAAGCATGTAGAGCAGCTTGTCCTATTATGACTTAGTGACAGAAAATTACAGCTTTGTTTGTACTAATTCCGACCCTATGTCCATGAATTGTTTGTAATTTCCATGTCAATCAATGCCTTCATGGGTGATTCGATTAAACAACTTCCACAACAAATGAAAAAAAAAGACTATCAAAGAGCGAAGTGAGCACATACAGCAGCAGAGACAAGGCGCGTGTTCAATTGGCCGTTAATCTTCTCCGTTTTGTTATTTCCATGTCAATCAAAAATCTTAACAAAGCTGCAAGTCAATAAAATGTCTTAATCAAAATAATGAATGTAGTAAGTCTATGAAACCCGCAAGGCCGCAAGTAAGTTTTCTTATAGGTATCAACCTATTGCTCGAAAGAGCTCCATGGAGATACCAGCCACTTCAACAACGTCTACCACTCTTGAGACATAGTTATGTCAAACCTTCAAGCGCACTTACGTACTTAGAACAGAGCTACATGAACTTGTCAGCATCTCATCGCTTTAAGACAAGCAGAATGATGATGATGCAAAAATCAGCATGTCAAACCACAGCGGCAGCTACAAGCACAACAATATCTGACAAACCGAGCATAAAGTTAGAACATTTCCCAACGAGAGCTGAGCGCCAGAGCATAGTACAAGGAGAGTATTGACTGATCTACAGACGAGCGTCAGAGTATTGTCGAAGGTGTAGAACAGAATTGTACTCATTAGAGGAGCTTTGAATTGGTTTTGGGGTAGAAAACATCAGATGTCGGCACATTGTTTAAGAGTACAACAGCCAAACAATAAGTGCTCAAGACTAACTACCTGGATACTAAAGCCGATTGATACAATACAATGATACCTTAATCAATAAATTTCGATCGTAAACTAATAAAGTATGACGCATATTCCACAAGAGCAATTTAACTTACCAAATCAAATTGCACTGAGAAGTGTACACACTTTAGAAATCAATCAAATAATATCATTAGCCTCTCTAATCAACAGATGCACCGCATTTTCTAATAAGGAAAGGTCAACTAATAAGAATTTATAAGGTTCATAGAATCTGAAATACTCAACTGTAATGCCGTATGTACCAAAATATAAGGTTCACTCTAACCAGAGCCCAGATTTATCAAAATTAGGGTTTCACTTTCCCCAAAAATTCAACAATTTCATAAAAACAAAATCAAATTGTTAATCAAAAGATAAGATTAATGTAAGAATAAATCAAATTAGTAATGAAATCAACATATAAATTGTAAAAAAAAGGGATGGAGAAAAAGAAACCATTGAAAGTCCGGAATAACGACACCATGAAAGTAGAAATCGTGAACGTAGGGAAGAATGCCGGTGGTTGACGCTGATGAAGAACGCCGGTGGTGGACTATTCGTCGGTCCTGGTGAGTAATGGTTAGGGTTGATAGTTTGAGGGTGATGGAGGTTGGGGAAAGTCTTAGTGAATTAGGCGAGTTTGAAATTAATCTAAGGGGTCATTTGGTTCACTATGGAATGGATTGGAATGAGAAACCATAGGGGTATGGGGTTCCAATTCCATACCTTCAAAAATATGTTTTCATTAGAAAAATAAACATGAAGGAATGAAGTTTGAATCCATGGAGAGGAGGTGGGTATGGGATTCCAAGGGGTTGGGGTGGAATGAGAATCCATGAGGATTCTAACTCCATTCCAAAACACCCCAACCAAATACTTGAATCCATTCCATTCCATTCCAAACCTCCCAACCAAACACCGCCTAAATATTATAAAAGCCAGGTTTTTTCTTGGCTTTTGATTGGCTATTGAATTTTTACATATGGGTCCCCCCATATTTTCTATTCCATTTAATTACTCTCTCTCCTCAACCTAATTCCTATTCCTATATTCTATTCCTATTTTAATTACTTATGTTAAAGCATAAGTTAAAAATGTCACAATTTACATAAAATGTTGCAATTTACATACATTCAACGGGTCTAATATGTCAAATACCTTTAATATAATTCTAATAAAATACGGTTGTATATTATCTGATATTCAAATCTAATATTTATCAAAAATTTGAATCTCCAAATATGCATCTAATGATAGCGCCTGCTATTACGACCCGTGCATTTTTTGCACGGGTATAAAACTAGTGTGAAGGTGAGTGTGTGATATTTAGGGCGCTGGGTGGTTTTAAGTCTATTTGGGTGGATAAAATAGACATCTGATTTTGTAATATCCAATGTCTATCTAAGGCGGGTTTGAAACACATCAGTTTTAAAAAACAACTGATGCATATAGACATCGGTTATTTTTAAATCTCTTATGTCTATAATTTATACATCGGTTTTCTAAAATATCTAATGTCTATTAAGTGATGTCTAAATTGATTTTTGTAGTAGTGATTGTTCAAGGTAATAGTTTGGAAGTGCATTATTGAACTCTCCCAATATCTTCTCGTCTTGGATAGTATTGGGAAACACGAAATCCTTACTAATATCGTCATATAAAATTTCTTGTGGTGACCAAAATGTCTCATCAATAATCAGAAGTTCATCCATTTCTTTGTGATCAAGGACCCTATGGTCACAGCGAAGGTTCCAGAATATAGTTGATCATAGTATCGATCTCGGTCTCAATAACTTAAGTTTTTTAGCTCTAACAATCTAAGCTTGCTAAATGCAATCGATATGCGGTAAAGTCTAGTAGCAATGATCTTTACTAGATAATCATGTTGCAATATAAGTAAACTAATACTACTTTAATGATAAAAGCAAACAGCAGCAATTATTTAGCACAAATAAAAATTAAGGGATGTACCTAATCAATGTGTTGACTTTCTTGGCTTGAATGTATATCTTCTTGACAAAAGCCTTGATCTTCTTCTTATCACACAAAGGCCAACACTCAACGATGAAAACCAGTGTGTTGTGGTCCTCAATCTTCTTCACTGCAGACTCGGTAGTTAATGGATACTTAAATTTTCCGTTACTCCAGTATGTGGTCTCTAGTTCATCGAATTGGTCCACAAATGTCATCAAATAAACTTATACCACAATCCTGCGACATTGTCATCTATATTAAAACTATAAAACAACAACCACTAGGACACGTGTCCTGTTGTTGTTAAACCTTAGAATTAGTTTTCCCGCTCAACTCTATGTCATCTTAATTGGGTTGTATCTAGAAAGCATTATTTAAGCCCAATTACTTTTCTAGATACTTCACCAAGAAAATAAAAATTTTACACGTGATTCTGCATCAACTGAATCTTTAAAATAGGGAAATATCTTCAATCAAATCAAACAATTATACAATTATCAATGAATTAGCCAATATACAATTTTTATTATCCTTTGCCAAATATACAATTATTTTCAAAATTCTATACGTGATTATATTTAGCTGACTGCCAAATTTCTTTCCGAAAATTCTTTCCGAATAACCCATATATCTTCAATCATAATATATATTCACCATATATTACTCCAGAAATCTTAGACCTGCATTATCGCAACTAATAAAATTTTAGACTCAAAATCTTCCCTAAAATAACTTGCAAACTTTTAAGCGCATACAATATATCTCTCTCTATATATAATACTCAATAAATCAATGTTGATAACCTACATTTACATACCACACAAAACATCAGACCACCTTTAGCATTGATGTCTTCCTTGGTAGATCATGATATGATTGGGGCAATCACTCCTGAGAAAGGGTCATAGAAAATCAAAGGTAGGATTATCTACTCGTGGGAACAAATCATTCCAAAAACTACTGAAGTCACTAGCCTTGATTTTATAATCACTGATTCTAAGGTAAACAACTTATAATAACTTAATAAATAATTTTGTTCCCATTTGATCAAATTAAATTAGTTATCTGAAATATGTGTCTCACTTTGTGCAGGGTACCTACATACATGTTACTATACCCAAAAAATGGATGTTCAAATTTAAACCATTAGTCAATGAGGGTGAAGTGCGCTTTCTTACCAATTTCAGTGTAATCCGGACAACAGGAGAGTATTGGGTTACCAAGCATCCCTACAAAATTTTGTTCACTGCAAGACCATAATCTCAACAACCAATGATGTCATCATTCCTGCAAATCCCATCGAATTTGCTTCTTTCAATGATATCATACAAAACAAACTTGATAAAAATTATTTAGTTGTTATGAAAATTATAGACACATAAATATATCTAATTTCTAACCATTCTTAATTTAATGATAATTTTTTTGCACACAGATGTCATTGGTAAACTGCTAACAAAAAGTAAGATTGACGTCAATAAGGATTTAAAATCTATGTAGATTAGGTTGCTTGATTGCGAGTATGTACTCTCGACTTTTACATCAATATATGTAATTTAATATACTGAACGGACACTAACAATTTTACTACTTGTATAGGGGCCAAACGTTGATATGCACTCTTTGGCAACATATGGCTGAACAGTTGAATGATAGTACTGGCGATCTAGACAAATATCAACCGATAATTATCATCTGATACGGCAAGATTAAAACTTTCAAAGGTAGTGTCTTATATATAGATTAATCATAATATTATATATACTTCACACTAACTGAACAATATTGTTGCAGATTCCAGCCTATCTAACTCACTTTGTTCAAGGATATTAATAGATCCTGAAATACCCGAAGTTCGTGAATTTATAAGAAGGTTTTCCTTTAACCAACTACGCCAAAAATAAAATAATTATCTAATAACTAATCTATATATATATATTGATAACCCTACATCAAAATATTTTTGGTACCTTTTGTTTCAGAAGCACATAATTAGGGCTTAAGCCGACGTCATCCATGTAACTCATCTTTCAACCCACTCCGAGAAAGTTGAAAATGAGCTTCTTGATTAATCTGCTTGACAGGGCAGTCGTATACCTATCAAAAATAACCAACTGGCTCTAACTAATATAGCTAGGGAAGTCGGGTCGAATCCACAGGGAGATGGGAAATTGTCAGCTTTGTCTAAATTCGTCACGGTAACCAAATTGGGGGGTTTTAATTGATTGATTCTAAACTAATGATAAGGATAGAGAAGCAAGGATAAGGGAATAAAGATCAACCAAGAAGAGAAAACAGCTAAGACAGACGGTTCACCATAATCATTCGGTCAAGTAATCTAGGTCTCAGGTCAATGCAAGTACGGTCTGAGGAGCAGTGAATATCTCCTTTCGGTCTCAATTCGCCCTAAAGCACAAATAGCTTATCTTTCGCCCTAACTATAATGCCCTATTGTTCGCTACTAGTCTCGCCTTTTCCAACCTTTCGGTCCAGGTCAAGGGTCACTATGATATAAATGCCTAATTGCGTCGACTCAATTAAACAGATACAGATAAATGCAGCAGTTAACAACAAAGATTATATCAGCATTAACCTAATAAATCGATTACTATCCCTTCATAATCATGGATCTCCTTTAGTCTTAGCAAAAGGGAATTAGCTACTCATTATCATTGAATCAACAATAACAACATATAGATAATTGAAACTAAACATGATAATAAAACTGATAAGGATTAAATAGAGTAGAGATGAAATAATAAGAGAAGAATAGCAACACAATGACAATAATTATGATTAAAGGACGAAAGAAGAATAATAATACCAATCGTAGTCCAAATCTGAGTAGCAAAGTGTAAAGGGAAAGCCAAAATCTAAGAACAGTAGAAAGTGATAGAGTAAAAGTGAATGCCTGAGAGATTACGCAGTCTAACCCCTCTTAACATACGAAAATCCTCTCCTAACCTAACCTATGGACTAATTACAAAAGCCCATACGAAAATTAGGCGGAAAAAGTCTATAGAAGGATAAACCACTCGATCGAGTGGAAATAAACCACTCGATCGAGCAACTATGCATCAAACCTCTCGATCGAGTGGAAATAAACCACTCGATCAAGTACTCCTTGCAATGTCTTCTCTTGTGTATACTTGAACTGCTCGATCGAGCAACTTCCAATATAAAAAGCATTCGATCGAGTAGAAAATCTACTCGATCGAGCTATCTTGGCACGTAAGACATTAAAGCACCTTCCGAAACCAGCTCACGCGTCTCCAAAATGTTAGATTCCAAGCTCCGGCTCCTTATTCTCCATAAATGCATGCAATTGGGACGAATTAGGCTCGATTTATCTCCCCTTTGGTTTATTCCTGCAAATTACATAAAACGAACCAAAGTAGAATATTCGGGGGTATTTGTAGCTAGATGCTACATAAATAGTACAGAAATGCGTGTAAAAATGAGGTAAAAACCTTATATAAAATACACGCATCAAATCTCCCCAAACCAAACCTTTGCTTGTCCCCAAGCAAATTATGAATGCAACTAAGAATAAACAGTGGAACGGGACCAACGAATCAGCTACAAATCGCCCACCAAAACCAGTTTAATGCAACAACTGACAAAGTGGCAAATGAGAAGTGCAAACGAGTTAGATCAATGTTTCAAACTTACTGAACCGTCGACCTTGCAAGACTCAAAAGATATCGGACTCTCACGGGTCGCTCATCACTCAAAATTGGCACAAGGTGAGTATATATGTAAAAGATAGAAACAAGTAAAGACACTCACCTAACTCGACCTATAAGAACATGCATGCAGTTAACATGAATAAAGTCTCTACAACCGTACATACGAATTCCAACCATACTAATGACCAAGACACATGCCGAGTACTTACATTTGGGTAAGTGAGGTAATGGGTAAGAGGGGGTTAAGATAAATTTGGATATGTGGAGTTAATAGCCAGGCTAGCAACAAGGGATCCAAATTTTGAACTACATCCTAACTTCGTACTCAATATAACAAGATGAAACGGTGCAAATACCAAGCACGCTACTCACGAAACATCAAAAACTCGTCAACTCCCCATAAGATATAGATAAAACATGGGAGTGAAAATCATCCATACGGTTTCTCATTTCTCTTCGCACATGATTTTTCTTTCTTTTTCTTCTTTTCATATTCTTTTTTCGTTCTCTTTTTTTTTTCTCTTTTTCATTTCAATTTTCATTTTTTTTTCATCCAACAATTCTTTCTTTCATTCCCTTCAATTCTTCCACCATCTTCTGAAATCAGATAAAATAACCATATTGCAATAAAACATTCCAAACAGCTACTCATCACTAGCATGGCTAGGGTAGGAGAAATTATGGACAGTAGCTAATAGGACAAAAAGGCAATTTGGCTATGTGGGGCTCATGGGTAGAATGAAATAAAAGGGAACTGTCTCTCCTAACATGTGTCACCATCCACAGACCGAATGCATACAGGTATTAAGAAGACTAGACTCATACTTATGCAAATTGATGTTACATGCCTTAAAGAGAGTACTACTCACATCCTAAATGAAACCGGTCATGAATGTCGCCAGTTTATAAAGCTCTAACCTCAGAATGTAATGTAGCTTGCCGATATATGAATCAAGTCTATTCGTTCAGATAAGAGAGAGAAAAAAACTCGTAGATCATGCACATAATCATGCCAACTAAATGTCAAGAATACGCAAGGCTCAAGTAAGGATTCAGTGTAGCGTCAAAGTTCAAACGTTCCGACTCAATTTAAACGTGAAAATTTTTGAATTTTATGTGATTTTTTTTGTGATTTTTTTTTGTGATTTTTTTGAATTAAAAGCAACAATGCATGCGATAATAATTAAACGTGCAAGCGGAAATGCAATAAAACATGCAGACACAGATATGGATGCATACCTCCCCAAACCAAACCGTACAATGCCCTCATTGTACCAAAAATAGGGAAAGAAATGCAAACTGAAGAGAAAAGGAGAAGTGGAGTCCGAAAACTTACAAAACGTCGTAAAGAGGGACCTCCCCAAACCGACCATGAACATGGGAGGTCAAAGAAAGTCAAGCAGTAGCTCCATAGACGTAAAATAGCAGCTGGAAGACATAACTGCTCGATCGAGCAACTTGGAACAGCTCGATCGAGTAAACTGGTGTCTGGAAGGACTCGATCGAGTAAAAAAACTACTCGATCGAGTAAACGTGATTTTGCGTCTGGTCGATCGAGTAGATATATCACTCGATCGAGTGATTATTACCCAAAAAGTGCTCGATCGAGTAAGAAAACTACTCGATCGAGTGCTATGACCTGCAGAACACGCATAAAAGCAAGGAAAGCATAAAAAGTGCGTAAAACATCGTCTAGAGTTCAACAATAAGCGAAAGGAAAATAAAAAGTTCAACAAAAATACAATAAAAACAGTCCGGGCTGCCTCCCGGAGAGCGCTGGTTTAAGAGGTCCCGCACGACCTTTATGGCATCAATTAATTGGCGCGTCAAGCTCGTCAAAGTACAAGACTTCAACACGATTGTCTGCTTCATTTGCCTCGTGATAATGCTTCACATATTGCCCATTCACCTTGAACCTACTACCTTCGGAATCTTCGAGCACCACGGATCCAAATTTGGTAACAGCTGTCACCGTATAAGGACCACTCCACCTGGACTTCAGCTTGCCAGGAAACAATCTCAATCGGGCATTAAACAACAACACCTTTTGCCCAACATGAAACTCCCGAGGTAGAATTCTCTTGTCATGCCATCTCTTCGTCTTTTCTTTGTAAATGCGCGAGCTATCATAGGCATTAAGCCTAAACTCTTCCAACTCATCTAGCTGCAAAAGACGATTCTGACCACACAACTTAGGATCAAAGTTAAGCTCACGAATTGCCCACCAAGCCTTGCATTCCAATTCAACAGGTAAGTGACAAGATTTCCCATAAACTAACCTATAAGGTGATGCACCAATTGGTGTCTTAAAGACAGTTCTATAGGCCCATAATGTGTCTTCTAATTTAAGACTCCAGTCCTTCCGTGATTTAGAAACTACTTTAGACAAGATCTCTTTCAACTCGCGATTAGAGACCTCAACCTGACCACTTGTTTGGGGATGATACCCCAATCCACGCCGGTGTTGGACACCAACTTTAGACAGAATAGAAGTTAGTTTCTTTTCCTTAAAGTGCATTCCCCCATCACTAATGACGACCATAGGGACACCAAATCGGGGAAATATGACCTTTTTAAACATTTTTATCACGGTCTTGGCATCACAATGGGGAGAGGCGATTGCCTCAACCCATTTCGACACATAATCTACAGCCACTAAGATGTACCTGTTACCTTTACTGGACGGGAACGGTCCTTGGAAATCAATGCCCTAGACATCGAAAACCTCAACCTCTAGGATACCGTTTTGCGGCATCTCATGTCTCTTCGAAATGTTCCCTGATCGTTGGCAAGCATCACAAGCTGAAACAAAAGACTTAGCATCAGCAAACAAAGAAGGCCAGTAAAAACCAGACTGAAGTACCTTAGCCACGGTGCGCGATGGACCGTGGTGACCACCATAGGAAGAGGAGTGACAGCCTTCCAGGACTACTTTGGCCTCCCACTGCGGAATACACCGTCTGTAGAGACCGTCTGCACATTCCTTAAATAAATAAGGATCATCCCGAAATATCTTGCTAGCGTTATACGAAAAATGCTTCCTCTGGCGATGAGAAAGGTCGGGCGGCGACCACATCGACAACGAAGTTAGCTATATCTGCATACCAAGGTTCTTGGTTAATAATAGACGATATAACAGCAATTAAAGTATCGTCAGGGAAAGAGTCATCAATAGGTAAAGAATCTTCCCCTTCCTGTCGCATCAGTCGCGACAGATGATCAGCTACAACGTTCTCAGCTCCTTTCTTATCCTTGATCTGCAAATCAAACTCCTGAAGAAGGAGTATCCATCTTAATAGCCGTGGTTTAGCCTCCTTCTTAGCAAGGAGATGCCTCAAAGCTGCATGGTCAGTAAAAACAGTAACTTCTGACCCAACTAAATAAGAACGAAATTTTTCTAAGGCATAAACTACAGCTAGCAGCTCTTTCTCAGTGGTAGTGTACTTCACTTGAGCCTCATCCAGAGTTCGGCTCGCATAGTAGATCGCATAGTCACTGGCATCACACATTATCTCAAATGGCAAATCCAGTCGGGAGGCTGTATGATCGGCGCAGAAACTAAAGCCTGCTTTAACCTGTGAAAAGCAGAAAGACACTCATCAGTGAACACAAAAGGGGAATCCTTAAGTAGCAGCTGTGTAAGTGGTTTAGCAATTTTGGAGAAGTCCTTGATAAACCGGCGATAAAAGCCGGCGTGGCCAAGGAAACTCCTCACCCCCTTAACATTAACAGGAGGTGGTAATTGCTGAATCACTTCCACCTTTGCTTTATCAACCTCTATTCCCCTATCAGAAACTAAGTGCCCTAGGACAACTCCCTCGTTGACCATGAAATGGCACTTCTCCCAGTTCAGCACAAGATTAACCTCAATGCAGCGCTGCAACACTTTCTCAAGGTTAGACAGACAGTTAGAAAAATCACTTCCATAAACACTAAAATCGTCCATGAAAACTTCCATAATAGACTCAATATACTCTGAAAATATCCCCATCATGCACCTTTGAAAGGTGGCAGGGGCATTACACAAACCAAAAGGCATCCTGCGATAAGCAAACACGCCCTGAGGACAAGTAAATGTAGTCTTAGCTTGATCGTCTGGGTGAATAGGGATCTGAAAGAACCCGGAGTACCCGTCTAAATAGCAAAAAAACTTATGAGAAGCTAACCTTTCTACCATTTGATCAATAAAAGGAAGGGGAAAGTGATCCTTCTTGGTGGCGGCATTAAGCTGTCTGTAATCTATACACATCCGCCAACCAGTCACTACTCGGGTAGGTATTAACTCATTCTTATCATTCTTAACCACAGTTGTCCCTCCTTTCATCGGGACCACCTGTACTGGACTCACCCATTTAGAATGACCAACAGAATAAATAATACCTGCATCAAGCAGCTGTTAGAAATCTATATCTCATTATTTAACATATTCATATATGTTTCAAATTAATTTAGTCATAAAATTAATTACAAATCTTATGCATGCAAACTAAATAAGAAGAGGTAAGAAAATCAATTTCTCACCATCTAATTTTCGGTCAAAAGGGCACCAACAAGATCTCCTTCTTGTTAGTTCTTGAGCTTTCCAATAATGGATGAACATACATGACTTCAAAATAGAAGCCCTCCAATTAGTAGCACCCAAAACTATCCCTCAATCCCACAAACTAATATGTACTAGATATTTGTAATGTGGTTTACCTTAAAATTGATTACTAATGCTCATATACTACCACTAGTATTATTAGTATTTGATTTGTACAAATTAGATTCATCAAACTTGGTTTTATGATGAACAAGAGAGAGAAAGTAGTTTTATGGAAAAACATAAGAGAATGATAAAAATGAGGAAAAATCCTCTCTAAATCCCCTCCCAAAACCGGTGGCATTGTATGGTCTTATGACCATTTTTCTTTTTCTTTTTGTCTTCACAAGACAAATGTGTAAGGCTTTGTCCATAGTCATGTCACTATCAAGTGTCATGGACAAATGAATAAGACAAATGGAAAAAGACAAAACTTCCAAGCATGCCCACCCAATTTCGGTTTCTATGTAGTAATATGGAGTCTATTTTATTTTTGTCAATTGTACAATTGTATGTCATGTGACATGTGACATGTCTTATGTCATGTTTTAATTTAAAATGCATATTTAACAAATTAAATATCATTTACAAATTAAATAAATCATATTTAACAAATTGACTAGTAATTTAAAATTACTTTCTCATAAAATGGTCATTTAATTACTAGTTAGTATAATTCACAACATCTTGTAATTATAACTGACTTATCATTCTCATCTCGCGTGTTTCGCAAACACCGATTAATTTTAGTAATATAACTTCTTAAATTACTAAATAAAATCTCATTTAATCACATTATAATAAGATGTCATTTTCTCTCTTATAATAATTTGTTCAATTTTAAGGAATTAATTAATCTGTATCGGCATACAACTAATTAACCTTTTCAATTAAGGGAATCGTCCTTTAGGTGTGACCTCAAGGGATCAACTGATCACCACCGTCGCACGACAGTAATGTCAAACTCTAGCCAGCCAATCATTACCGATATGTGTGGACCAGTTGACTATATATATGATGTATCATCCCTTCCGTATTCTTGTAATGAGATTTAAATATGTGATCAATATGATCGACAATTGTGATCGCATTATTGTCGGAGGACATATATTCCAACAATCTCCCACTTGTCCTCGGCAAGTGTGCGTCACCAATTCTCTTGTCCTATTACTATCTCCCACTCAATGCAAGGTGTCTTTTGGGTGGTACTTGCAAGTGATCACATCGAGAGTGGTTTCCTCGATCTGAAGAATAACTGATTGACCGGAATTTATCTACCATAGATACCTTCCGAGCGTGGCCACGCATTTCCAGTTCATTGCTCCTCGAGTGGCCCTGAGATATTGTTTTAACCCTGACAAAGGGGTGAACAATTCCTATCGCACTTATTCCCTTCGACTAGCCACAGCCATCATAACCCAAAATATGCCCATTTGACCCCATTTACGAAGGTCGTAGTAACATAAATCAAAGCTAATCTGAAACTGTGCTATCTTAGGCGAACAGTCCTTAGTCAAAATAATCGACTCATTAGAATACTATAGTAGCTCTCGCCACGACCAGGCTATATAAATTTGCCAGAACTCTATAAGCGGTCACTGCCCGAGAAAGTGTTCCTAACAGTCTGCCTATGTGATCGACTAGTCATCTCACATGACTCTATGGCACTTGAACTTGCCATCAATCGCATCACACTCTAGTCACTTCGAGACGTCACCTCATACAAGTGACTATGGGCGAATACCATGTTAATACGGGTTCACTTTAACGGGGTTCAATATTGTCTCTACAACCCGTTTGGATGTAACAAAGTATAAGAAAAGAGTTTTAAAGTAAAACTCGAACGACAAATGCGATTATCACATATGAATAGTCAATGCCTGATTACTATTTCATGTTCTATAATCTAATTTGATCTTGTATGTAGTTGTTCATTTCAATTCAATTGAAATGACATGACTCATCATGTTTAGCCTATGAGAAGGCTTTGGTTAGTAGGTTTTATCAACTTCTTGTACCTTACTCAACCTTACTACATACTTGTTTTCCTTTGTAATGTATACATTTCCATCACAAAACTTTCTGAGTACGTGTCGAGATCCAATAAAGACATAGGCCCTCTAGCCTTAGAATAGCTCCCACTGTTTTCACAGTGTGCGGGACTCATCCTTCTTGCACACCCCATGATTGCAAGTGTACTCAATTTCCGTTGTAAATATTTCTCATTGTTCTTTATTGCCTAGAACGATTCTAGAAAATCTACTTCTTAATTAACATAGCCATAATGGTATCTTAACCATCCTAATGTGTTTTGATTATGGTTTTGTCAGAAACCATGCGCAATCTCAATTGTCAATTGTCATTTGTGTAACACCCTTACACAAAATTGCATCATAAACACTTTGCTTTACTTCCTTAATGCTTCTGCAAGCACTTAAGGGTAATCTTTATGGCTTACTTGGTAAAGATTACTTAAATTCAATTTTGAAAACAATTCATCATACTCAAAGTATATGAAGTGTTATACATCATTACTCATTTAATTGATCCGGCAGCGGAAGCAAATGGAATCAATCAAATATGTTCAACTTGAATTGAATAGTCATGAATCTTATCAACATAAGACTTCTTATTTGACGCTAATATCATGTAGATTTATCTTCACAAATACGGATATTAAAGATGTATTATTAATACTCCATAAGTCTTAAATCATTCCCAATGATCAATATGTCATCCACATATAAGACTACTAAAATTTCCGTAACTCCCACTAAACTCCATGTATAAACACAACTTCTCGACTTATCGAGAAATGTTTTATCACATGATCAAAATGTTGATTCAAACTCATTGATGTCCTACTTAAGACCCTCTCTTAAGTTTCACATTATCTTAGGATTGCAGGAATCTTCAAAACTTAAGACTTGTATTGAATACATTCCTTCTAATTGAAGAAGTGGGTTTTAGATTCACTTGATGTATGTGTATCCTCATAATGAAACACAATCCCTAAGAAGATCTAAATAGACTTACGCATTTCAATTAGTGTAAAACCCTTTGCAACCAATCAAGCTTTGAAATTTCTCTTTATTAGTGCAAAACCCTTTGTCACTAAGTAAGCCTTTTATTTCGGATTTTCATGGCTCTAAGCCTTGTATTGAGTTGTGATTTAAACACTCTCATGTAAGTCATATGTTGATTACTTTCCAGAAGTAATCAACTTGAATCAAACGATTTCTTTTGTAAGTTGTAAGCTCTTCACTTGTAAAAGTAGCATGAATTCATCATCTTCAACAAGTGACGAATTTAACCTCCTAGGTTTTAAAGAAACAACATCTTACACAAAACGTCTCATGTAGTCAAGAAAGACCAGTTTCTTGCAACATAACATTCTCTGTGGCATTCTTTGCGGCTCTTGAATAATTTCTCCCACTCTGTCTTCTAGAAATAAACTTGTATTTTAGAAAGACATCTTCACGAGCCGCAAACCCGTCGTATTCGTGATAATTGAAAGGGAAAAATGAGCATTTGTTTCTTGTGAAAACTTACAAATATGGTACTCTACCATTTCATATCTCATATGATTCGTTTTAGATTTAGTGGAAAAACAACTTAGACAAAATGATAAAATCCCCAAAAGGATCAAGTAACTCAAAGTAACTTGATTGAACTCCAAACCATATCGAATAGCGTTTGAATTCTTATCCAACCACACATTATCCCATAATGTGTGTTAAGAGAGATTAATTTGTGATACTATATCACATTTCCTTTGGCTTATATCAAAGTCTTCACTTTTATAATCCCATCACGACTTGATCGTGATTCATGGAACTCTTTGAACTCCTTCAAAGATTTATCCTTTTACTTTATTAAGTAAACATATTGGCGTTAACTTAAATTGATGGTAAAAGAAAATGATCAACCTATTCTGTATCAATGATTTATAACCTCGATTTCCTTTTCAACCAAAAGGCACGAGATATCTTGCTTTGAATACAAGATACGCATAAACCATTAACAATCTAATGGTTTCAAGAGTACTCGATAACTCTTTGCGTTCATCATTCTAGAATTTAAGGTTTAATCTTAGGTTACCAATTTGAGTCTTGCATCATCTTCATGATATATCATTATAGTTTGGTTTAGAATATAATCACCTTGATAATAGGCTAGCCATACATCAAATTGTGGTGTGTAGAGTCACAAAAGTGAAACCTCTTTTGTATCTTAACAAGTTTATATTCTTATTTAGGGTCCATGTACTTAATATTCCTAATTAAGGTACAACTTTAAACCCAAAACTAGATTGAGTACACAATGACTCTATCTCTCAACATTATTTGATGCTAGTCGTTTATTCTAATCATCCTATGTATCGCATATAATGATGAAAACCACCATCGGTTTCTAATATTGACGAAATGGTACTAGCAAAATTTATGTCAATCATATAAACATTTAATGAAGAAGATCCTATTAGATGTCCCACAACTAATTTGTTGATTCTTCAATAATTTGGGGTAGTTTCCTTTCTAGTGTCCAACATTTAAGACAATGGAAACTTTATCGGTCGGGATTGATAGGTTTAGTATCGTCATTCTCAACAACTTTACCTTTAACATTACCTTGTATCAATTCCATTATAATCTTTACTTCTTGAACCTCGTCCTTTTCTTAACGGTTTAAGAGAATGCTCCCACTCATTTCAATGAGTCTTTGCTTTGAGAAGCAAAATTGAATTCATGAAGATTACTCTTCATTTGTTCGTTTTAGTCTTAAAACTTTCATTGAAGTGGTTGCGTTATGTTGGTCAATTACGAATTCTGACAAATCTAATTACCAAAACAATTTATCGCTTCAAGGTACTTAATTCAATTAAGTATATGAAAAACAATCCATTGTAAGTAGATGTGTTTAGTCAAGTATCAAAAACCTGTTTGATATTGAATAACTTTAATCTATACTCTTTACAAGAGATCCTTAGCAATGGTTCATTTGAGGTTTTAGAAGCAAATTCATATTTGTCTTTAGTTACGATGTTTTAATGGAGTTTTGAATCAAAAAACGAAATAATATCGTATATGAATTGTGGTAAAGAAATAGAACAATATGATAACGGAATAGTGGAAAACTTAACATTTATCGTTTTATTAATACTTGTAAATAACAAGTAAAGCATTTACATAGTGACATCTACCCAACTATGATAAATGATTCCAAGATCCAAATTCATATTAACTTGGGGCACGGTGTGCCGAAATACCCCTCATCAATATAACTCGGTGGATTAACTCATTAATCGATTCTACTTTTAGAACTCTTGGTCGATAAAATTACATTAATATTTATCTTTAGCCCGAAACACATCCGGAAATACGTCGTGAATACTTTCGTTGAGTTCAACCCAAATTTCGAATAAATGTGTCCATGATCCAAACTCATATCAACTTAGGGCACGGTGTGCCGAAATACCCTTCATTAACATAAATTCGGTGGATAGACATTTATCACCCACTTCACCAACGTAACAAGGTTTGTCTTATGGTAAAGCCGGCTCAACTCCCTTACGAAACTGGTACTTCATGGGTTTCTAATTTTTGGTAAGGCTAAGTCTCAATTGTTTATTTTAGCGAGAGGTCATGTCAATTTATTATCTATCACGTTTTAAGTGAACTAAAGCGGTGAACTACGATAATTGTAATTGACATGGTCGATAAACTCGATAAAATGATAATGCATGTTTTAGTTATGGCAATTTAGCGATGCATGCGACATATAAATAAAATGCAAAGCATAAATTAAATCCTAGTATGGCCTTCCTAAAATAGAAAATCTAATTAACTATTACATATTCGGAAACCAACTCCATTGGTCCCTTGAACTTCGGTTGAGGCACGCATCTCGTGGTAACACCGTCTTTATGTATCGCCTTCTTGAGTGACACCGTCTTCAAGGAACTTCGGAATAAATAAATTACATAACAAATTACATAATTTCCAATTATACATTTGTAATTAAAATAAAATAAATCTATTAAATTACAAAACGGTGATACGAGATCACAATAAATTACAACCGAATCGATATTCCCATACATTTCGGGTAATACTAATTAAAACTAAGGTCATACTAAGTAAAATTACATAATTCAAAATTACATAAAATAAAATTATGACAATCATAAATAAAATGCAGCATTATAATATGTATGAACATGCCCAATTTTTATGCTAAATCGCCTTTAAGGAGCCAATATCTTATATTAAACGGTTTTTACGGATTTGCGTGATTCAACATTTTAAAATCACAATAAATTACATAAAATCATATTTATGCACAGGTTAATTACCCTAACCTCTTAGGACTCAAAATTAGTCTTCACTAACTATTTGACTATAATTAACTTATATTACTTAAAATTGTTCATTAATGGACTCAAAATTACAATAAAATGCTATAAACTGCAAATAAATCACAAAAATTTTAAATAAATTTGAAATTTGAAATTTAAACTCATGAACATTCTGGAAAAATACCATGACACTCATAATGTTCAAAAACTTAGGTTAAAAATTTCGAAAATTTATTGGGAAAAATAATGTTGCGGTTTATCGGATTTATCAATTATAATCATAAAAACATGAGAAAAATTATATTCATCAACTTTTCAATTTTAGATCTGAAAAAGATAATAAAATGCAACATGTGACGTTTTTGCTTAGTCATGAAGTATGTTTTAGCAATTATTCACTAATTAAGTCACTATTTATGCTATTTTTCATCAAAAATCCATAAATCATGCATGAAGACTTCATTATAGCCTATTATTTTACACATCTTGTAAAATTGCATGTGACAACATACTTAATTTCTATGACCAGATTCGAAATTTATCTCATATTAACCTATTTTTCATTTAAATCCGATTTTTATCATGAAAAATCCATATTTCGAGCATAAAAACTCCAAAAATTCTAAACATTTCCAGATCATCTAAAAATAATATATGTGAAAACATATCCAAAAACCACTGAAAAATTCGAAGTCTAGCTAATTTTCGTCCAAAAATGACATTTTTATCATAAAAATCACATTTTAATGCCAATATTATATAAAATGAACAATAAAAATCCATAAATTAACCCAAATATCCTAAATACATTTTAGGATCAGAAACTTTAACATGCATAATAAATTTCGTGATATATCATAATAAACACAAATTTATAAGTTTTGTTTGTTAATCATATAACTCGGAAAAACAATAACCGATTTGCATGCAAACAACCAAAGGCTCTTGATACCGCTTGTTAGAAATCTATATCTCATTATTTAACATATTCATATATGTTTCAAATTAATTTAGTCATAAAATTAATTACAAATCTTATGCATGCAAACTAAATAAGAAGAGGTAAGAAAATCAATTTCTCACCATCTAATTTTCGGTCAAAAGGGCACCAACAAGATCTCCTTCTTGTTAGTTCTTGAGCTTTCCAATAATGGATGAACATACATGACTTCAAAATATAAGCCCTCCAATTAGTAGCACCCAAAACTATCCCTCAATCCCACAAACTAATATGTACTAGATATTTGTAATGTGGTTTACCTTAAAATTGATTACTAATGCTCATATACTACTACTAGTATTATTAGTATTTGATTTGTACAAATTAGATTCATCAAACTTGGTTTTATGATGAACAAGATAGAGAAAGTAGTTTTATGGAAAAACATAAGAGAATGATAAAAATGAGGAAAAATCCTCTCTAAATCCCCTCCCAAAACCGGTGGCATTGTATGGTCTTATGACCATTTTTCTTTTTCTTTTGGTCTTCACAAGACAAATGTGTAAGGCTTTGTCCATAGTCATGTCACTATCAAGTGTCATGGACAAATGAATAAGACAAATGGAAAAAGACAAAACTTCCAAGCATGCCCACCCAATTTCGGTTTCTATGTAGTAATATGGAGTCCATTTTATTTTTGTCAATTGTACAATTGTATGTCATGCGACATGTGACATGTCTTATGTCATGTTTTAATTTAAAATGCATATTTAACAAATTAAATATCATTTACAAATTAAATAAATCATATTTAACAAATTGACTAGTAATTTAAAATTACTTTCTCATAAAATGGTCATTTAATTACTAGTTAGTATAATTCACAACATCTTGTAATTATAACTGACTTATCATTCTCATCTCGCGTGTTTCGCAAACACCGATTAATTTTAGTGATATAACTTCTTAAATTACTAAATAAAATCTCATTTAATCATATTATAATAAGATGTCATTTTCTCTCTTATAATAATTTGTTCAATTTTAAGGAATTAATTAATCTGTATCGACATACAACTAATTAACCTTTTCAATTAAGGGAATCGACCTTTAGGTGTGACCTCAAGGGATCAACTGATCACCACCGTCGCACGACAGTAATGTCAAAATCTAGCCAGCCAATCATTACCGATATGTGTGGACCAGTTGACTATATATATGATGTATCATCCCTTCCGTATTCTTGTAATGAGATTTAAATATGTGATCAATATGATCGACAATTGTGATCGCATTATTGTCGGAGGACATATATTCCAACAGCAGCTTCATTACCTCAGCCATCACAACATCTTGCATCTTCTGGTTCAGTCTGCGCTGACCCTGTCCGCAAGGTTTGTGATCTTCCTCCAGCTCTATCCTGTGCTTACAAATATCGGGACTAATCCCCTTGATATCGTCCAATGAATAACCCAGTGCTTTCCTGTTTTTCTTAAGTACAGCTAACAAAGAAGTCAGCTGATCATCATCAAGCTTAGCACTAACAATGACTGGATATTGCTCTATATCGTCTAAGAAAACATATTTAAGATGAGAAGGGAGAGGCTTACGTTCCGATACCTTTACCTCAATGGAGCAAAGAGTGCTAATCATCTGTTCCACTTGCTCTCCCTCAGCGTCGGTGAGTACACGCTCATCTAAATCATCTACCAGCAAATCCATCACAGCGTCATCATCATCTGGGTTATCTGCACACTCATCAAAAAGCATAAGGGCTTCTAGTGGGTCCTTCATAAAAGAACCCGACCAGAAGTCATAAATAGACTCGTCAATAATATCAACCGAATAACAAGTATCCTCTATCATTGGCTGAGCCAAAGTACTAGGCAGACTGAATGTGATCGCGTCATCCCCTACTACAAGAGTCAAACGCCCTTGTTTGACATCAATAACGGCCCCAGCTGTACAAAGGAATGGTCTTACTAAGATAATTGGGGTCCGGGTGTCCTCAGCTATATCTAAAACAATGAACTCAACTGGTATAAAGAGCTTGCCTATTTTCACAGGCACGTCCTCTAAGACACCTAAAGGCTTCCTAACAGATCTATCAGCCATCTGTAGGGTAATGTTAGTCACTTTAAGATGACTCATGTTCAGTTTCTTGCAGACAGATAGGGGCATGACACTGACGCTGGCTCCTAAGTCACAAAGAGCCTTGTCAATAACCACGTTGCCTATAATACAGGTAATAGAGAAGCTACCCGGGTCTTTCATTTTAGGTGGAGCCTCATTTAAAAGTAAATTGCTAGACTCTTCCATAAATGAAACCGTCTCAAATTCACTTAAATCTCTCTTACGCGTCACAATATCTTTCATAAACTTAGCGTAAGTAGGTACCTGGTAACAAGTTCGGTAAAAGGGACAGATTACACTGGAGGTTCTTCACAACGTCCACAAACTTACCGTCTTGTCGCTCGATCTTTGCGTCCTTGATTTAACCGGGTAGGGCACTCTGGTAGCAATGAGTGGACCCGCAACTTTCTCTTTACCTTTATCAGTGCGTGACGTCTCCACAGCAGGGGAAGATGACACGGTAGCGGCATTAGATAGTAAAATAGGATCTCCGCCACTTCTGGTACTCGATCGAGTACTTTTACCACTCGATCGAGTGGTTTCACATTGGGAAATGCTCGATCGACCATAATTATCACTCGATCGAGTGATTCCTTTTTCTGTCTTACTCGATCGATCAGTTTTATCACTCGATCGAGTGAGTTCTTCAACAAATTTACTCGATCGAGTAAGAATATCACTCGATCGACCATCTTCAATTTCTGCACTCCTCGATCGACCATAATTATCACTCGATCGAGTGATAGGATGAATTATTTCACTCGATCGAGTAGATTTTTCACTCGATCGAGTGTCTGGACCACACGCAGCAATGATTTCGTCCAAAAACTCATCTATATCATCCTCCGGGGTATCTTCAGCTATCAAAACCCCGTCTTCTGGTACTTTTGGCCCTTCATGCGTAAGGCCAACTTGGAGATTCGTTGCACTAACTGGATCGCATGTCGGTAGAAGCTTGGCTTGGTCTTTCGCGAGTGTTAACTGCGCGACTTGGTCTCTCAATTCTGCTATGACAGTTTCTTTCCTATTGCACTTCTCATTAAACTGTTGTGTTATGCTTAACATAAAGGATTTCAATTCGGCAATTTCCTCATTTGCAGAAACAGAAACCGGTTGCGGCGCTGGCGTAGAAAGAGTAGAGACATTCTTTATTTCTTCATACAGTTGAGAAAAAGGAACTCCTTGCTTGTATTTCTGATAAGCAAGGACGCGCTCTATACTTGCCAGGCATCCAATAGGGTCGTGCCCTTCCAAGCCACATCTACCACATAGCTCCACATGCTCAGTAATCGAACAAACCTGTGCACTCTCGCATATAGCTTCTGTAATCTCCACATTACCTAGACTTTTGCTAGGACCTTCCACTGCAGCTAGTACCAATTCATTAACTGGCTCATTACCTCGGGGATTTCCGTATTCAGAAACATGGATAGCCATCTCCTCAATTAGACGCCACCCTTGGTCATCTTCAACATTCTTCGTGAATCTCCCCTTAGCTACACTGTCAAGAATAGCTCTCTCGCTCCGATATAGTCCGTTATAAAACTGAGTACAAAGGAACCAGCGTTTGAAGCCGTGATGAGGCACAGAGCGGACAAGCTTCTTGAACCTAGTCCAAGCCCCATTCAAATCTTCAGTAGACAGCTGCTCAAAAGAACTAATCTGAGCTCTCAAGGCGTTGGTGCGCTGCGGTGGGAAATATCGCCTGTAAAAGGCCAAAGCAAGGGAACTCCAGTCGGTTACACCGGCTGCCTCCCTATCAAGATCTCTCAACCATTCCCGGGCATTATCAGTGATACCCGTCGTTGTGAGTACCAAAAATAAGATTTATAATTTCCTATTAAGACTAACCTAGGCTAGTGGTAACAGGGTCGAACCACAAGGAGGCAGACGTAATTTCTAGCTGTCTAATAAAAGTCTAAGGTAACAATTGGGGGTTGAATTGATTTGGTCTATGACTAAGAGTAAATAAAAACAATAAACTTAAAAAGACGGTTTAAACAGATAAAGGAGGAGTACTAGGATGATCGGTTTATTATAGCTTCGGCGGCAGCATACTAAACAGGTTTAAATCAAAACACATGAGGCGGGAAATAAAGAGGTCCTCTCGGTCCGCTCTTAACAAATAGCATCTTTCGATCTCGCTATAGGTCCCTAATATCACTAATACTAACTTTCGTCCTGAAAAGTGATTTACGGTCTAAACTTTACCTATCTTTCGATCTCAGTATAGTTTAGTCATTTTAATTGGTGATCTAACAACTGTCCCTACCTTTCGATCTAATGGGTCAGTCATAAATTAAGTATCTAACTGGTCGCATGCATTCGATTCGTTAAATACAATATAAAAACAATTAAAACGAGAATAAAACCCCACGAGGTCAGTCGATCGACCAAGAATGTCAGTCGATCGACTGACACGCGAATCAGGCCGTGTTCAATCTATTGCCGCCTATGCTATAATTCGCCTACATCCTAGCACAAATAATCTAGCTACTCATGCTAAGGGTAAAAACAATAATAATAACGATGAAATTAACTACTGAATTCATGCTTGAAACGATAAAGTAAACAATTAACATAAACAAATGAATTGGTTTTGGGAACTTAACTAGCAATTCTATACTAATGATAAAATAAAGAAGAACTGAAAATAGGGCAGAAGAATACCGAGATTGCAGAGGAAAGATTAGGAATAAGAACTAAAAATCCAATGCTCAACAATAATCCAAACCCTAATTAATTGATAACTAAACTGAATGTAGACTTAGAATGTAAACCTAGATTAAAACTGAATGAAAACTTAATAAATTTCTGAATGATTGTATCTGTAAACTAGGTTACGTTATATAGGAAATATACGTAACTATTATTCCAAAACCTAATGTATCATGGGCTTGCGTTTCCTCGATCTTTTAATTCTCGTCTGAAGCAGCGATGTGGTCGATCGACTGAAGTAACCGGTCGATCGACTGATCTTCAGTATACAGTAGCTTCTGGAACCCAAAGGTTAGTCGATCGACTGATTGAAGTGGTCGATCGACTGATTGAGCTGCTACTTTACTTCTATAATCTCGTGGATTTGTCTTTTGGGCCTTGAATTACGCACCAAGCTCGTTCCTTAAGCGAATACTTCACGCCAAATGCAATGCAGGATACTCGGGGACGGATTTAGCTCGATTTCCGCTGGATTCTTCACATTTCTGCAATAATGTACAAAAATACGGAAGTAGACGGAAATAGGGAGAAATGTAGCATAAGGTACATGAATGAGCTCTGAAATGCGTGTAAAATGGGATGTAAAACATCATATAAAAGACACGCAGCAAACTTCCCCAAACCAAACCCTTGCTTGTCCCCAAGCAAGAACTAGACTCGATCTAATTACCTAATGGAACGAGTTCAATCTCAGAGCGAAATGCAACATGTAAAGCCTAAACCAATTTAATGCAATAACCAACAATCAATTAGTAACATGAATCATGCAAACGAGTTATGTAGTCGTTAGAAATATTGCTGAACCGTTAACTGTAGAGACTTATCAAATTGGACTCTCACGGGTCGCTCATATCACTCAATAAGCACAGGTGAAAAATGTAAGATAGAAAGAAGAAAATATGTAATGACTCTCACCTAACTACGACCTATAAGAACATGCCTGCAGTCTAATATGAAAGTAATCTCTACAACCGTACATACCCATTCCAACCAACAAGAGACCATGACACATGCCGAGGTAAATATGTGGATATGTGAGGTATGGGCAAGAAGAGGCAAAATATTTATGGAAAAGTGGAGGTACAGGTGATCAAGCTAGTACCGAAACGGAACCATATGGCAACATCCTACTTCTTGCTCAAAAACAAATGGAACGGTGCTATAGCAAGCACAAATCTCACAATCTCCAGGTATAAAAGTAATAAACTAACTCCCCATAAAGTAAGAATAAAACATGGGAGCAAAAATCGCCAAAAGATAAGGATTTGAATTATGCGAATTGATTTCTTTTTCTTTTTCTCGAACCTCAGTCGATCGACCAAAAGGGGCAATCGATCGACCGCATGAACAGTACAGAACTCTTTTCTTCTTTTTCTTTTTGAATTATTTTTTCCATCTTTTTTTTTTCTTTTCTTTTCTATTTCTTTCTTTCCTCCCTTTCATTTTTCCAGCAATATCTCAAACATGAGCGTATGCCACCAAAAACTAAGTAACAATCCCAAGAACATGGACTACTAGCTTGACAAGGGCAGGCTAAATGTAGAATGTAGTAATGGGACAAAAAGGCTGTTTTTGGCAGTGTGGGGTTCATGGGCAAAATGAATAAGGGAAAACCTCTACCACATGTGTCAACTAACCACAGACCGAATGCATACAGGTATTAAGCAGATTAAGTTCATATTTATGCACATTTATGTAACATGTCTCATAAGGAGTACTACTCACAATCCTAGATAAACTGGTCATGAATGTCACCAGTTATAGGCTCTAAATCTCAGAAAAATGATGTAGCTTGCCAATTTTCTAAGTCAAGTCTCAAGTTCAGCAAAAAATTAACGAAAACTCGTAGATTATGCAATTTATTCTACTAATAACATGTCAATTAGCAAGGCTCAGGCAAAAACAGATGAAAATGCAATGTCATCATTGAAATACTACCGTTCCGACTCGACCTAAATGCTAAAATAAACGTGCATTTTATGGAAATTTTTGAAATTTTTCAATTTTTTTGGGATTTTGTATGTATATATGAAATGAAATAAACGATGCAAAACAAAAATGAAAACGTGAATGCAAGCAAATGATATGCGACGCAAAACCCTTCCCCAAACCAAATCGCACAATGTCCCCATTGTGCAAAATCATGTAATGAAAGAAAAGAGAAACGGGAATTTGCGGGAAAGTAAACAAATAAATATGGCATGAAGTGGAAATCGGGAACTTACAAGACTTTAAGCGCAGCAAAGGAAACCTCCCCAAACCAGCGTGAGCTAGGAGGTTTCAGTAGCTAGCAGTGCTACCATAAGTACCTGAAAAGACAGAAAATACCACACATAAAACCGAGAAGACAATTTTGAAGCGGTATAATATGTGCACAAATGATAAAGTTTAGAAGAAAAAATTAATTAGACGGAAAATAAAGTGGAGTAGAAAACTCCCTTAAGTCCGCATATCGACCAAACACAGTAGGGGAGAGGTCGTGAATAGGTACAGCAGCGTCCTTGGTCGATCGACTAAGGATGGCAGTCGATCGACCAATGTGTCAGGAACAGTAGCTCCTGGAAAGTGCAACTCAGTCGATCGACCAGTGTCGCCAGTCGATCGACTGAAAATACTGCTGTATTCCTTATTTCTTCGTATTTGCTCAATTACATGAGCTAATGAGGTCTAAAAACCTGCAAGTGCACCATAATACGCGCCCAAAATTGCGCAAAACCCAAAATAAAGTCTAAAGTACTTAAAAATCCTAAACAAACAAAATAAAATGCGAAGTTTCGCGCACACAAAAGCAATAAAAATTGTCTAACAAAAGCAAATAAAATGAAGTTTATAAAGAGCTCGATCAACTAATAGTTGATCAAGAATGGCCACGGTATGGCCCACTTCGTCGGCTTCTGGCTACTAGAGGTAGCCTCAATGGTGCTTATTTGATCAGCTGCACCATCCTTGGCTTCCACGTCCGCTGAACTCAATGGGTCAACACTCTCATCATCTTCCCAGTCAATGATCTCTTCGGGCTTGTCAGAATCCAAATCAGACTCTCTGGCTTTGACCGGCTCGTCATCAACTACCTCATCAATTCCATAGCTCAGGCAACCAAGACCTCCTCTTTGAATGATCGGCTTCTTTACAGTTGGAGCAACTTGCAGCACTTCCTTCCCCAAACCAGCTCCTGCAATGTCTAAAACAACAGAATCTTCCTCCTTTTTGCTCCCAATCTGGGGCGGAGGGGTTACAACAGGAATAGGGATAGGTAAATCAGGAAGCACAAAGTACGATTTCTTGTCAGAAACCGTATTACAAGTCACAGGCCACATGGGGTCCTTTTTCTTAGATGGTTGGGCAAAAACAATGGAGTGCTTTCCCACTTTGAAAGTCAAGGTTCCTAGACCGACATCTATGACTGCACCAGCACTGTGCAGAAATGGCCTACCCAAAATAATGGGAATATGGGCATCCTCAGGCATATCAAGGACCACAAAGTCTACAGGGAAGAAAAACTTCCCTATTTGGACAGGGATGTCCTCTAAGACTCCTACGGGTTGGACCGCCGAGCGATCGGCCATCTGGACGGTCATGTCGGTCACTGCAAACCTAGTCAATTTTAGCTTCCTAGCTAGACTCAAAGGCATGACGCTTATACTAGCTCCTAAGTCACATAATGCCTTCTCAATAGAGAAGGTACCTATATTGTCAGGAACAGAAAAGCTACCCGGGTCCTCTAGCTTATGGGGTGCAGTGTGAGACAGATAAGAGCATGACTCTTTGGTTAATGCGACAGTATGGACATTTTCAAGTGACTTTTTCTTAGACAGAATTTGTTTCATAAATTTAGTATAAGCGGGCACTTGATTGACCAACTCAAGGAAAGGTACTTGTACATTTAGGCTACGAATGACTTTTTCAAATTTATTGAAAGATACCTGTTCCTTTGTCGGCACTAGTCTCTCCGGATATGGGGCTGTAAGAAGTACCTTAGCCCTCTCCTCTAAATCGCGCGTGCCGGTATCCGTGGACTTAGGTTGAAAGTCCACCACCTTCTCCTTATTGAAGCTCGAACCCTCCTCAGACCGTCTCAAATGTGAGCCATTGACTGTCATCGGATCGAACTTTGGAGTCGGGACTGACCCATCAGCACTCGGGTCTTTCCCCAATATTTTCGGGACTGTCGTGCCCCGAAACAAATGGTCCCTTAGATTATCGGGCATTGAAGGACGAAACTTCTCACTATCTGCAGTGATCTCGGTCGATCGACCACTATCCTCAGTCGATCGACCAATGTGTACAGTTCCAGAAGCTGCTGTAACCCGCGTATCAGTCGATCGACCGGGTGTATCAGTCGATCGACTGATATACCTGGTAGACGCCTTTTTCTTTGAATTATTCGTTACAGCTTTCTTTTGACTCGGATCTGCCTCATTCTTTTCAACAGCGTCCTCGACCATGGCAGGCCCCTCCAGGGTGGACCCACTCCTCAACGTGATAGCGTTTAGGGTCTCCTTTTGGTCGGTTTGAGTCGGTAAGTGTCCCGAAGCTCGAGTGGTACTCTTACTAGCCAATTGAGCAATTTGGCTCTCTAGTAGCTTCATCCCGGCCTCTCTTGCTTGGGACTCCTTCAACAACAAGTTCTTGAACTCAGCAAAATCAGAACCATGGGATTGTTGTTGCTGCTGCGGCACATAAGGAGGTTTTTGATATTGGTGTTGCTTTTGATAAGGGGGCACATAGGGTTGCTGCTGCGGAGGTGGAGTTGGATTTAGGACATTCTGGCTACTCCACCTCAGGTTGGGATGAACATTAGGCTCATAGTAGGTGTTTGTCTGCCTATAATGTTGAAAGGCAGCACAAGACTCAAAGGGACTAGGACAATTCTTCGAAACGTGTCCCTCAGCTCCGCACCTTTCACTGATTTAAAGGACCGTCGACACAAAGATTTACTTGGTAAATACCCCCCTTTGAAGCTCCTCCTAATTCATATTTGTCAAATCTCGCAGTGAGAGCTTCAAGCGCAGCAACAGAGGAAGATTCAGCAGCTCTCCTCTGGTTCCCTCTGGAATTCCCATACTCAGCCTTGTGGGTGGCTATATCGTCAATGATCTTCCACCCCTTGGTCTCTCCCAAGTTCTTAGCAAATCGGCCATTGGCTGCAGCATCCAAAATAGCCCTCTGATCGTCATACAGCCCATTATAGAAATGATTGCACAAGCTCCATTTTTCAAACCATGGTGCGGTATGGTTCGCACACTTTCTTAAATCGGACCCATGCCTCGTGGAAGTTCTCATCCGACCCTTGTTTGAAACTCGTGATTTGAGCTCTAATAGCAATCGTCTTTGAAGCAGAGAAGTACTTCTTGTAGAATGCCAATGCCAAGGAATTCCAGTCGGTGATCCCATGAGCATCTCGATCCAGATCTCTATACCACTCCCTTGCAGCATCACGAAGGGAGAAGATGAACATGGTCTCCTTGATCTGATCTTGGGTCACGCCGGCTGGTGGGGGTATGGAACAGCAGTAGTCAATAAATGTCTCCATATGCTTAGTTGCATCTTCATTTGCGCTCCCCGAATCTGGTTTCTCTCAACCATACTAATGTATGAAGGCTTTGGTTCGAACTTCCTGGCATCTCCCGGTAATTCGAACCCCTTATATAAATTTGCAAATTGTCGGCTCGAATGACTAGCTATACTCGCTTCCTCGCCATGACTGGAATTTCGGAGAAGTGACTGTCTCACCAAGAGGTGGAAACGGGTGAAGAATGTGGATCTTCCTCGAAAAGCTCGTTCTCGTAATAGCTTGACAGAGTACTCAGCTCTTCCTCTGTCGGTAATATCCTTTGTGATCGTCTCAACTCGCGCAAAGATTTCTCAATCTCAGGATTGAATGGTACTAGTTCACCACCCTGTGACCTGCGCATAAGAGGAAACTACAAAAAGAATATAAGAAGAGTTTAAGGAACAGAAGTCCCTTAAACTAAGAAAGACTAAATTAAAACAACTAAAAATTAGAACTATTGCCTCCCCGGCAACGGCGCCAAAATTTGATACCCGTCGTTGTGAGTACCAAAAATAAGATTTATAATTTCCTATTAAGACTAACCTAGGCTAGTGGTAACAGGGTCGAACCACAAGGAGGCAGACGTAATTTCTAGCTGTCTAATAAAAGTCTAAGGTAACAATTGGGGGTTGAATTGATTTGGTCTATGACTAAGAGTAAATAAAAACAATAAACTTAAAAAGACGGTTTAAACAGATAAAGGAGGGATACTAGGATGATCGGTTTATTATAGCTTCGGCGGCAGCATACTAAACAGGTTTAAATCAAAACACATGAGGCGGGAAATAAAGAGGTCCTCTCGGTCCGCTCTTAACAAATAGCATCTTTCGATCTCGCTATAGGTCCCTAATATCACTAATACTAACTTTCGTCCTGAAAAGTGATTTACGGTCTAAACTTTACCTATCTTTCGATCTCAGTATAGTTTAGTCATTTTAATTGGTGATCTAACAACTGTCCCTACCTTTCGATCTAATGGGTCAGTCATAAATTAAGTATCTAACTGGTCGCATGCATTCGATTCGTTAAATACAATATTAAAACAATTAAAACGAGAATAAAACCCCACGAGGTCAGTCGATCGACCAAGAATGTCAGTCGATCGACTGACACGCGAATCAGGCCGTGTTCAATCTATTGCTGCCTATGCTATAATTCGCCTACATCCTAGCACAAATAATCTAGCTACTCATGCTAAGGGTAAAAACAATAATAATAACGATGAAATTAACTACTGAATTCATGCTTGAAACGATAAAGTAAACAATTAACATAAACAAATGAATTGGTTTTGGGAACTTAACTAGCAATTCTATACTAATGATAAAATAAAGAAGAACTGAAAATAGGGCAGAAGAATACCGAGATTGCAGAGGAAAGATTAGGAATAAGAACTAAAAATCCAATGCTCAACAATAATCCAAACCCTAATTAATTGATAACTAAACTGAATGTAGACTTAGAATGTAAACCTAGATTAAAACTGAATGAAAACTTAATAAATTTCTGAATGATTGTATCTGTAAACTAGGTTACGTTATATATGAAATATACGTAACTATTATTCCAAAACCTAATGTATCATGGGCTTGCGTTTCCTCGATCTTTTAATTCTCGTCTGAAGCAGCGATGTGGTCGATCGACTGAAGTAACCGGTCGATCGACTGATCTTCAGTATACAGTAGCTTCTGGAACCCGCAGGTTAGTCGATCGACTGATTGAAGTGGTCGATCGACTGATTGAGCTGCTACTTTACTTCTATAATCTCGTGGATTTGTCTTTTGGGCCTTGAATTGCGCACCAAGCTCGTTCCTTAAGCGAATACTTCACGCCAAATGCAATGCAGGATACTCGGGGACGGATTTAGCTCGATTTCCGCTGGATTCTTCACATTTCTGCAATAATGTACAAAAATACGGAAGTAGACGGAAATAGGGAGAAATGTAGCATAAGCTACATGAATGAGCTCTGAAATGCGTGTAAACGGGATGTAAAACATCATATAAAAGACACGCATCAATCAGCTAAAGAAAAGGGAAAGAGAACTTCCTTCACTTTGCCCTGTGTCACCCCAGCAGGAAGGGGAATGGTAGAGCAATACTCCGTAAACAGCTCTATGTGCCTGCATGGATCTTCTTCAGGTACCCCCCTAAAGAGATTTCTCTCAACCAGCTGCATATAGGATGGGTGGATTCCAAAGGTTCCCGACTCAGTAGTGGGTAGTAAGAAACCTTTTGGAAGGGAATCCACATTGGGCTCTGAATGGCTGGCTAAATTAGGCATTTGGGCAGATAGAGTTTACAAAGCAACAGAAAACCTGCAAAACTAATCAAAAACTTTGCAGAAATGAGATCAGTCTCAAGGAATAAATTCCTTGAGACGAGAAACAAACTTAAATAAAGCAACAAAATTGCGCCACCTCCCCGGCAACGGCGCCAAAATTTGACAGGGCAGTCGTATACCTATCAAAAATAACCAACTGGCTCTAACTAATATAGCTAGGGAAGTCGGGTCGAATCCACAGGGAGATGGGAAATTGTCAGCTTTGTCTAAATTCGTCACGGTAACCAAATTGGGGGGTTTTAATTGATTGATTCTAAACTAATGATAAGGATAGAGAAGCAAGGATAAGGGAATAAAGATCAACCAAGAAGAGAAAACAGCTAAGACAGAAGGTTCACCATAATCATTCGGTCAAGTAATCTAGGTCTCAGGTCAATGCAATTACGGTCTGAGGAGCAGTGAATATCTCCTTTCGGTCTCAATTCGCCCTAAAGCACAAATAGCTTAGCTTTCGCCCTAACTATAATGCCCTATTGTTCGCTACTAGTCTCGCCTTTTCCAACCTTTCGGTCCAGGTCAAGGGTCACTATGATATAAATGCCTAATTGCGTCGACTCAATTAAACAGATACAGATAAATGCAGCAGTTAACAACAAAGATTATACCAGCATTAACCTAATAAATCGATTACTATCCCTTCATAATCATGGATCCCCTTTAGTCTTAGCAAAAGGGAATTAGCTACTCATTATCATTGAATCAACAATAACAACATATAGATAATTGAAACTAAACATGATAATAAAACTGATAAGGATTAAATAGAGTAGAGATGAAATAATAAGAGAAGAATAGCAACACAATGACAATAATTATGATTAAAGTATGAAAGAAGAATAATAATACCAATCGTAGTCCAAATCTGAGTAGCAAAGTGTAAAGGGAAAGCCAAAATCTAAGAACAGTAGAAAGTGATAGAGTAAAAGTGAATGCCTGAGAGATTACGCAGTCTAACCCCTCTTAACATACAAAAATCCTCTCCTAACCTAACCTATGGACTAATTACAAAAGCCCATACGAAAATTAGGCGGAAAAAGTCTATAGAAGGATAAACCACTCGATCGAGTGGAAATAAACCACTTGATCGAGCAACTATGCATCAAACCTCTCGATCGAGTGGAAATAAACCACTCGATCGAGTACTCCTTGCAATGTCTTCTCTTGTGTATACTTGAATTGCTCGATCGAGCAACTTCCAATATAAAAAGCATTCGATCGAGTAGAAAATCTACTCGATCGAGCTATCTTGGCACGTAAGACATTAAAGCACCTTCCGAAACCAGCTCACGCGTCTCCAAAATGTTAGATTCCAAGCTCCGGCTCCTTATTCTCCATAAATGCATGCAATTGGGACGAATTAGGCTCGATTTATCTCCCCTTTGGTTTATTCCTGCAAATTACATAAAATGAACCAAAGTAGAATATTCGGGGGTATTTGTAGCTAGATGCTACATAAATAGTACAGAAATGCGTGTAAAAATGAGGTAAAAACCTTATATAAAATACATGCATCACTGCTCAACGCACACTTGCAGAGATTAGAGAAATCCAAGAGGTATGCTAATATATTTATTGACACATTGATGTGACTCATATTTGAGCACATTTAGTCCCCGAATTAACCTCGTTCTCATACTTTATAGCACATATTTGGGTCATTTACTATCTTTAGTTTCCCATTTTTGCATATTCTTTGAGGTTTTGTGTCCTTGGTAGGAAAGGAATGTTAACCTTGCATTTATGAGGCGAAATGGAGCTAAATGGATCACATCTAATGACCAAGCATCAAAGAGAAGACCGACACTAGAGGCCTAAGTAGATAAATAAAGTGAAATGGGCAATGATGAAAAGATCCTTGCATCCCCAACACGATCCTTGCGGATTGTTAAAGAGCCAAATATGGGAACTACTCTGTCCAAGGATCCGAGCGGCCCTAGCATGATCCGAGAGTACCAAAGTGCCAGGATCCGAGCGGCATGATCCCAGGACGAGCGGACTGGAGAGCTATGATCCGAGCGTCCCCTCCCTGATCCGAGCGGTTCTCATTACAGAACAGCCCGTGCCTCGGCACAGGACGAGCGGATCGTGGCAGGACTAGCAAGGAGTATCCGCGCATGTCCCTCGGGAGTTGCATTTCCTCAAGTTTTCTTAGGGTCTTAATAGTCATTTAACCCCTTAGTAACCCTAATCCTTGTACTTAATTTTAGTATAAATACCCCATTGTACTACCTAGATTATCATCTACTCTTAATACTCTCTTAATCCTATCATAATCTCATCTTAATATAGTCTTAATTTAGTTGTAATACATTTCTCAATATTAATCACATCTTAATCTTTCCTTAATTTCTCTATTGTTATTCCTTTTATTTGGATAATTAGAAGATTATTTGGGTTTATTTGGAGGATTGACAACCTTCCATCAATCATCAAGTACTTCTATTATTCTTTGCTTTATTATTTGGATCATCTTCATAGGTATAATTCCTTTTTACCCTTGTTTAATTATTGTTAATCACTTTCATTTATTCATCATGTTTTGATTTGTTAGTATGATTGACAACCTTATTAGCATGCTAAACTTGATCATGAGTGAGTAGTTCTTTAGCTAGGGTTAATGGCGAATTAGGGGAAACAAACATGGGGATTGATCTATACTTAATCTAATAAGTTCTCTTAATTAATTTGCTTGCTTGTTGTGATTTCAACCTATGCACATGTTATGTTTGATGAAATGTGAGACTATGAAACCTTGCATTTTTTTACCATCCCTTATCTCTTCAATGAGGCTTGTAAGACATAAACCAACTCGAGCCTCATTAGACCATGCATAGAGTTGAATAGGAAGGATTAAGTCGACTTGTAGGTATTGTACAGTCTAGACGCTTCGGCTCCGGGACCCAAACCTTCTTAGAGATTGTAAGATATACACTAACTCGATCCCATCACAACAATAAGTGCTTGTATCTAATTGAGAACATGTTTGTATGATCTACTCCCCTAAATCCCCTATGAACCCATGACACCCTAGTGCTTTTAATCATTTGCTTACAAACTCGTTTTAATTGCTTTGCTTTGTTTTCATTAATTTACTTTCATTTTGTTGATTAGTCTAGATTATACATCACCTCAACCCAAATTGTGACACCCTAAGATATAGCTATTTGCAATTGAGAATCCTACATCAACACCCGTCCCTTGGGATCTGAGCTTTACTTACCTCTTTACTAAGACTAGTTTGTGAAGTTATAAATATTGTTTTGGTTGGTAGCTTTTGACGACGAGTTTGAACCGAACCAAAAAATGGCGCTGTTGTCGGGGACGGTGTTAAATTGATTTGATTTTCATTAATTGTTTTTAGTTGTGTCTTTCTTTACCTTGGGTAAGTCAATCTCCTCAAGGTTGTTCTAATTGTTTTCGAGTTGTTTGATATTTTGTATGACTAGGAGATCACAAGGTAATTTATTACCTATTGATTTCGAGATTGAAAGGACCTTAACCAACAATAGAAGAGTTGCTAGAAGTACTTCAAGAGTTGTAGGTATTGGAGAGATTGTGGACATTCAGCCAAATAACATTGAGTTTACCAACCCTTTTGCAAGAGAAGGAGACGACAACCCAATTACAAACCAACCACAAAATCAACCCACAATGCCTAAATTTTCATCACATTGCATACCAACCGAGGAGAACCTACCAAATGGTACTCCTACACCACCACATTTAACCGGTAATTTCATTGCCAAATCCGCATTCATACAATTAGTTGAGAGAAGTCAATTTGGAAGGATGCCTAGTGAAGACCCTCATTCACATATGGAGATTTTTTGTGACTATTGTGATGCAATTTCTCAAACCGGAGTTACTCAAGACCAAATTCGATGGGTATTGTTTCCTTTTTCTTTGATCAGTACCGCAAAGCAATGGTTGAAGAGCCTAGACAAGGCTACCCTTGGTATTGATTCATGGAAGAAGCTAGCACTTGCTTTGTACAAGAAGTTCTATCCTCCGGAGAAGACTAATATGTTGAGAGCCCAAATCACCGGGTTCAAACAAAGAGATGAAGAATCATTATATGAAGCATGGGAGAGATTTAAGGACACTTTTCGTTCTTGTCCACACCATGGGCTTAGTGAGTGGTTCCTTGTGCAACAATTTTGGAACGATTTATATGAAGATTCCCGATATGTTCTCAATATGGGATCCAATGGGATGTTTACCGAAGTTGATGACAATCAAACATGGGCCAAAATCGAAGAGATGGTGGTTCATAATTCTCAATATATTAGGCCTCGAAAGGCCACTAGAGGAGGAAGGCATGAGGTAGATTCCATCACACAATTGGGTGCTCAACTAAGTGCTCATATTGACACCATCAATTTGAAGTTTGAGAAACCCATGGCTAAGCTTGATGAAGCTTCCAAATCACCCAAACAACATATTAATGCTATGGTGCCATCATCCTCAATTCTAAGTGGAGTATGTGAGAGTTGTGGAACTTTGGGACATGAGCAAAGTGAATGTAGGGGAACAAATGAACAAGTGAATGCTTTCCAAGCATACAAGAGTGGTACCCCTTATTCCAACTACTATAATGAGAATACTAAATTTCATCCAAATCTTTCATACAAGAGCCAAAATGTTTAAAACCCCCAACCAACATACACCCCACCTCCAATGAGAAATCAAGCTCAAAGACCCTTTTTCAACCAAAGCCAAGGTTATCAAAATCAACCTTCATACAACCAATCCAATGACCAAAGCTTTGATGTTCAAAAAGCGGTCCTTCAAGTGCAAAAGAACCAACAAGAATTTTTCACCCAAATGCTAAAAGATAGCCAAGCCAAAGATATCACCATCAACAACATACTAGCCCACACCAAGATGTTGGAAACTCAAATGACTCAATTAGCATCTTCTATCTCTCAAAGATAAAAGGGGCAATTACCACCTCACGGTAATCCTCCAAGACATGAGACGGTGAATGCCATCCATTTGAGGAGTGGTACAAGATATGAAGGGCCGAAGAGGCCAATTGATGAAGATGTTGTGGATGCTAGTGACAAGCAAAGAGTTGTGGAGAACTCTAAGGAGGTAGATCTTACCACCAATGAAGTTTCAAAGAAGAAGAATGAAGAGAAGGCTAAGGAAAAAGAGCCTATTGTGATTAGACTTCCATTCCCAAGTCGTCAAGCTAAGCCTAAATTTGATGAGCAACTTGGAAAGTTCATGGAAATTGTGAAGAACTTAGAAGTCTCAATCCCATTCACGGAATTGATCAATCATATTCCGGCCTATGCAAAATACATGAAAGACATTCTTACCAAGAAGAAATCCATCCGAAAGCTAGAGACTATTGCCTTTACCAAAGTGAGTAGTGCTATTCTACAAGGGAGGTCCCCTCCAAAACTCAAAGATCCGGGAAGTTTTTCTATTCCATGCACCATTAGCGACACTACAATCAACAAAGCATTATGTGACCTTGGAGCAAGTGTAAGAGTCATGGCATACTCGGTGTGCAAGAGGCTAGGAATAGGAGAGCTCAAATGCACCAACATTACTCTTCAAATGGCGGATCGATCAAAAAGATACCTTTAGGGGTATGGGAGGATGTGCCCGTGAGAATTGGCAAATTCTTCATCCCGGTAGACTTTGTCATTGTAGACATGGAGGAGGATTCCAATATTCCTATCATTTTAGGAAGACCTTTCTTACACACCGCGGGAGCAGTAATTGATGTGAAACATGGAGAGCTCACACTTGAAGTGGGGGATGAAACAATCACTTTCAATCTTGACAAAACAATGAGAGCTCCCCGACTACATGAGCCATGTTTCATGGTCGATCATTATAGCCGAAAAAGTGATAGGAAGAAGTTAGCATCTCTATGCAAAGATCAAGCTATGGGTAAAGAAACACCACCCATATGGAAGAAGAAAGTGGATAACCGCCAAGTAGCTCTATCCGGAGAGCAAGGAAATTTCGACAACAATGAGAGCTTGAATAGCTCACCACCAATCATGACAAGTAATGAAGAAGTCCTAATTGGCAATGACAACAATAAAGAGGAGTTGCTCTTGTCAACTCATGACATAATTGGGGAACAAGCTAATGAAGTTTGTGGTCTATGGGATGACGAATTTGAAGGATTAGTCAATCCTTACATTGGCAATTCTATGACCTTAGACCAAGGCTTTGTCGATCCTTGCATCATCTTGACTCGGGTCACCACCATGAAGAGAACAATGCACAAAGATCTATGCAAGATCTTTATAATGAAAAAGAGCAAGCCTTCGACTACTTCTACAAGGTGTTGAGCAACATCAACAACACCTTGGCTTTTCCCCCTTGACATCTCATTAAAAAAATGAGAGTTTGGTGGAGTCCTCCCTAAACCACCATTTGTAAATATTCTAACCCCTTGACTAGCATTTTATTTCCTTTATTGCATCTTTGTCATTTTTTTTGGATTTGCAATTTTATGCTTTGATCAAGATTTTCGACATGAGAGAAAGTGAGGGAGGAATTTTAACGTGTTTTGATTTGTAGTGTTTGATCTAGTGTGGGGATGGCAAGTGCCTAGGCTAACCAAGCCGTTGGAGTGCACCCGCGACATTTAACAAAGGAGAAAGAAGAAAGAATGATATGGGAAAAAGAAACCCCACGGGCAGTGGGCTGATGATGATCCGGGCGTCCCTGAATAGGATCCGAGCATCCTGGCCTTAGGACGCGGGTCCTGGGAAAGCTGGAATTGAAGAAAGTGTCCTGTATCAGAATCTGAGCAGATCATCAGCAAGACGCTCGTCCCAGACTATGAGCCGCTTGTCTTGAGACTAATCCGAGCGTCCTGACATGCTTCAATTTCATGAGTTCACGCTGTTTGAAAATCCGCACGTCCCCAGGAGGATCCGAGCGTCCCCAGAAGCAATCTGCTCGAGCTGAGGAGGATCCGCGCGTCCTGGCATGGGTTGGCAAATTCAGAATTTACTGTCTGAGAATCCGCGCGTCAAGTGTTGAATCCGAGCGTCCCCTGCTGCTATTTAACAAAAACACGGGACTCATCCCTTCCTTCCCAAATCATTTCTATCTTTTACAAACACAAACACACATCTTTTCTCCCTCAAAACCCTCAATCCCCTCATTCAAAAACACAAATTTCTCAACCAAATTCACCACCATCAAAATAAAACTTCCTCAAATCAAGATTAAACCACTCGTTTATCAACAAAAGACCATCTAAACATCAAAATCCTCACAAATTGAATCAATTTTCTAGGGTTTGGGTATAAATTCGAAAATCCTAAAATTGATTGGGTATTGATTGAAGCTTGAGGAAACAAGGAGCATTCAAGCACAATATTGGTTTGTTGATACAAATTTGAGAAGGAGAACATAATGGCAAGAACAAAAGGCGGAAACAAGGCACCCAAAACTCCAAATTTATCCAAGAGGCAACAAGCTCTTCTTGCATCAAAGGCTTTGGTAGTGGTACAACGGAGGGTGGACATCCAAGAAATTGCAACTCCTATTGAGGAAGCTACTACACCTACTCCGGTTATAGAACAATTGCCAAATTTTTTGGAGGTAACTTTCTTAACCGATGCTCATAGGAATGCATTTTTATCCCTTACTAGGAAGACTATTGTGGCTACTAAGTTTATATGTCAAGATGCCTTAGAAAAATTGGGTGTGCTTGAGAGAACTAGGAAATTTTTCGAGTCCATGAGGTTGCTAACCCTCTTTGAAATGGAAGAATTGACTTACCCTTCACTAACCATGGAGTTCATAAGCTCCTTGAAGGTGTTTAAGATAGAAACTCAAAAATTTGTTGAATTCCATCTTGAGAACAAGAGTAGAAGAATGGCTTTGAGTGAGTTTGGTGAAGTGTTTGGTCTTTTACAACATTATCATTATACGAAGAAGCCTTTAAAATATGATGCCGCACCCCTTTGGAAAGCGATTACCGGGCGAAAATTTGACTCTTTCCGGGAGTGCCATGCTCTATATGTTCACCATCCGGGCATAAGAATATGGCACAAGTTTGTGGGCAACACTTTGATTGCAAGAAAAGGCACCAATCACTTTACCGAGCTTGATTTTATCTACCTTGAGTCTACCATGAATATCAATGAAAAGTTTACCAAAGAGTACAACATCCTTCAACTTTTACATGATCGGTGGCTTGACCCATTGGGTCAAGAATGACAATCTTGACAACAAGTATGAGTGGCTCATCAAAGAAGTTAAGTCCTTCATATTGCCTAGCAAAATATGCCGTATCGCCGTCCGTAGCCCAAACTACCTTATACCCATCTCTGAGGAAGCCGAAATGATCATCAAGCAACATAGGGAATCAAATGCAAAGCCCTCCTCCTCCTCCATTGTGACTCCACCATATCCATTTGCCTACCAATAATTTAAACCAAGTGGCTCTAATGTAATGGTAAGCAACGACTATTTGACCCAACTAATGCAACATATGCATAAGGAAGCTCATAAAGATCGGGTGTATTCTTACCGTGCTCAATATCCGCCCCTACTACATCTATCTAGGCAAGGACTCCTTGATCCTTCATGTCCTTTGCCTAGTTGGGCGGATAAGGAGGTATTCTTCCCAAGTGCTTCTAAAGATGCCAACATGGATAGTCGAGTTGCTAGGGGGGAGGAGATTGTTGTTATTGAAGACGGGAAAGGTAGTGATTCTTGCCAAGAAGAAGAAGAGGAAGAAGAGCAAAGTTCAAATGAAGATGATCAGAGTGGTGAAGCCTCCGGGTCAATGGAGGTAGATGATGAGGATGATGAAGAAGAAGTTGATGATAGTGATGAAGATGTCGCAATGAGCGACAATTGAGGGTTGACAAGCTATTTGGAGGATGCCACATATGCGGGGTTGATTACTTGACTTCAACCTATTCCATTGCGAGTTTCCTACACCTCCCCTAGCTTTGTTTATATCTCTTGTTTTAAATTTTTAATCTTGATCATTTGTTTTGAGTCCTAGCAACACTCAAAGGACTCCCACCTCAGTTCCATTGAGGTGTCTCGTTTTGTTCCCACTTTGCAAATCCAAAATGACAATTAGTTTCATGCATTGCATACTTGTGCATGAACTTCCCTACTTTTACACTATAAATAGTGTCTTACTTGGTTTGGGGAAGTTCAAACACAAGGAATGAGTGTTAATCCAAATTAGCTCTCCAACCAATAAACTCATGCATCATGTAGAGTAGAATAGATTGCATCATTTATATATATGTCATATAGTTTGCATAATAGTGTAGAAATCATGCATTCTCATTTAGCTTGCATAATTTCCTATCGTATTGGTCATTGAGGACAATGTCCATACTAGTGTGGGGATGGGAAATTCTAACTTAACTTTAAAAATAAAAAATGATAAAAATTGAAAATTTTTGAAAAATTACAAAAATATGTTCTTTTATTTTCATAAAAACAAAAACCATAAAAATTTGAAAAATTGAAAAACTAAAAACATGTTCATTTCTTTTGTAGTATATAAATGTATATTTTGTATATACTTGTGTTTGTTTCTTTATCCTCCTATTACATTGGATCGACTACGCCACATCCGAGGCATGAGGAATATGAATACCGCATGGTATGATCTTTCCAATCTCCTTTTTCCTCTCTATGTTAATGACTATGTGGCTTTATTTTGATTGATGCGGTATGAACCGATGTGATGTTAGGAGTTACATTTAGCTTATATGGCATACTAGTTGATAGAAGCATTTGCATTAGGTTGTATAAATGTTAGTTGCATCATGGCATGTAGTTGCATTTTAGGAAAATTTTTGTGAAAACATCTATTTGGGAAACTTGACAAGTGTATATAAGACCATTGTAGATACTTTTTTTTCTTGAGACTTTGCACATTAGAATGCCTCTAAAACACCCTAGGATGTGTCATGCTAGTATCCTTTGACCCATGGATTAAGGCCTAGTCAAGAGTACCTTGTGGTGTGATAAATCTTTGGTTACCGTTTATTCCAAGGTGACCTTTGAAGCCATGCAACCATCTTCCACTTCTATCACATTTTGTCAACAAAAAGGGAATGGGCACAAAAATTATCAATTTGAGTTCAAGTATCAAAATGAAAAATAAAAAAGTTTGCAAAATGCATCAAAGAAAAGAGGAGTACAAAAACAAGAACTCCTATGCTTCAAATATAAGCGCCCTCGTTACTAATTAGGGTGACTTTGAAAATGTTCAAAAATGCAAAAAGTTGAAAATTGTCAAGCATCAAATTGCCAAACATCAAAGAAATGGCAAAAAGAAATTGTTCTCAAAAATGTCAAATGCCACAAGAAATTGGGGGGAATAACAACATCAAAAGCAAACTCCCATCATGAAACTCAAAATACATTGATCCCTTTTTCCATTGAACCCACTTTTGTGCATGGTGGAGAGGGGACGACCCTTCTTCTTGTCTAGGCAAGAAGGAAAATTCCGCGATCCTACAGTGTTTCTAACACCATAAGGAGTCTACTTTTGACGAAAGCATTTAACGATTGAGGACAAAGGTACCCTAGCTTGACACAACTTGGAGGTGATTTGTTGGTATCCTCCTAGGCTTAGTAGTTTGAAGAAACTGTATCTATGATGGAGTGTGTACCCTTAGATTGCTTCCCTTTTAGATAATTTACGCCACTTAGATGAGGAAAGTGGCTATTCTTTCGTAGATGCATCCATTACTTATTTTGTGTGCTTAATGCTTGGATGTATCATCATTTTGGCAAGCCCCACCTTGCCTTGCAAGAAGGCATCTTACCTCATGGTTGTCTTGTTGTGAGTTGAAGGGGCGGAGTGAGACCCGCTAATTGTCTCATATCGGCTATATTAGTAGGCTAGTTTAAATAAAGGTCTTAGTTTTAGTCGCCTCTTTACTCGGGACGAGCAAAGGTTCGGTTTGGGGATGTTTGATGTGACTCATATTTGAGCACATTTAGTCCCCGTATTAGCCTCGTTCCCATGCTTTCCAGCACATATTTGGGTCATTTACTATCTTTAATTTCCCATTTTTGCGTATTCTTTGAGGTTTTGTGTCCTTGGTAGGAAAGGATTGCTAACATTGCATTTATGAGGCAAAATGGAGCTAAATGGATCACATCTAATGACCAAGCATCAAAGAGAAGACCGACACTAGAGGCCTAAGTAGATAAATAAAGTGAAATGGGCAATGATGAAAAGATCCTTGCATCCCCAACACGATCCTTGCGGATTGTTAAAGAGCCAAAGATGGGAACTACTCTGTCCAAGGATCTGAGCGGCCCGAGCATGATCCGAGCGTACCAAAGTGCCAGGATCCGAGCGGCTTGATCCCAGGACGAGCGGACTGGAGAGCTATGATCCGAGCGTCCCCTCCCTGATCCGAGCGGATCTCATTACAGAATAGCCCGTGCCTCTGCACAGGACGAGCGGATCGTGGAAGGACTAGCAAGGAGGATCCGCGCATGTCCCTCGGGAGTTGCATTTCCTCGAGTTTTCTTAGGGTCTTAATAGTCATTTAAGCCCTTAGTAACCCTAATCCTTGTACTTAATTTTAGTATAAATACCCCATTGTACTACCTAGATTATCATCAACTCTTAATACTCTCTTAATCCTATCATAATCTCATATTAATTTAGTCTTAATGTAGTTGTAATACATTTCTCAATATTAATCACATCTTAATCTTTCCTTAATTTCTCTATTGTTCTTCCTTTTATTTGGGTAATTAGAAGATTATTTGGGTTTATTTGGAGGATTGACAACCTTCCATCAATCATCAAGTACTTCTATTATTCTTTGCTTTATTATTTGGATCATCTTCATAAGTATAATTCCTTTTTACCCTTGTTTAATTATTGTTAATCACTTTCATTTATTCATCATGTTTTGCTTTGTTAGTATGATTGACAACCTTATTAGCATGCTAAACTTGATCATGAGTGAGTAGTTCTTTAGCTAGGGTTAATTGGGAATTAGGGGAAATAAACATGGGGATTGATCTATGCTTAATCTAATATGTTCTCTTAATTAATTTGCTTGCTTGTTGTGATTTCAACCTATGCACATGTTATGTTTGATGAAATGTGAAACTATGAAACCTAGCATTTTTTTACCATCCCTTATCTCTTCAATGAGGCTTGTAAGACATAAACCAACTTGAGCCTCATTAGACCATGCATATAGTTGAATAGGAAGGATTAAGTCGACTTGTAGGTGTTGTACAGTCTAGACGACTCGGCTCCAGGACCCAAATCTTCTTAGGGATTGTAAGATATACACTAACTCGATCCCATCACAACAATAAGTGCTTGCATCTAATTGACAACATGTTTGTATGATCTACTCCCATGAATACCCTATGAACCCATGACACCCTAGTGCTTTTAATCATTTGCTTACAAACTCCTTTTAATTGCTTTGCTTTTTTTTTCATTAATTTACTTTCATTTTGTTGATTAGTCTAGATTACACATCACCTCATCCCAAATTGTGACACCCTAAGACATAGCTATTTGCAATTGAGAATCCTACATCAATACCCGTCCCTTGGGATCCGACCTTTACTTACCTCTTTACTAAAAGTAGTTTGTGAAGTTATAAATATTGTTTTGCTTGACAGCTTTTGACGACGAGTTTGAACCGAACCACACATGCCCTTTTCTGACAAGTATTTGTAAAATGTTTAATAGCTAAAGTCTCCCAAAAAAACTTATTGCCAATTTTATGTTTACTATAGGAGGGGCACTTTGTTACATTGGCAACCATTACTGCAATTGATACGGACTTTAAGTGGTATCTAGATAGCTGTAAAACCTGTAGATCTTCAGTGGAGTTAGATGACACACGAAGGTGGCTTTGCGGCAAGTGCGAGGGATATGCTAAATTTGTGGTTCCGAGGTGCGTCTAAACTTTTTTTTTTTTTAAATTTTATTAATCAATCAAAATATACCTTATTCTTCGCACCCTAAACAATTTTTTAATGTATTACATGAATTATATCTTATTTATGTATATCAACTTTATACCCTACATAATTTCTAATATTATTTATATAGGTACAAAGTAAGAGTTAATGTTGTGGACGAAACTGGAAATGCGACGTTTATACTGTTTGATACTCATTCTACCGATTTGATAAAACAGTCAGCAAAGCAGTTGAGAGATAACCAAATAACGGTACATCAATTCAATCTAATTACTTTGTGACATAATCAATTGAGTAATTGTAATAATTCATAATTACTCAATTTTCAATTCTTTTTTGGAACAACAAGGGGATCCAGAAACATATCCGGGTGAACTTAATGTACTTATTAATAGGAGATTTTTGTTCAAAATCAAGGTCGATGGGAAGTATAACCTCAACAAAGGGTGGAAATCTTATGGTGTCAACAGATTGTCTGACGACACTACTCTGATTGGAAAATTTCTTGAAACATCTAAGACATCAGAAGTTGGTTGTCGTTATGATAATTCAAATTCCACCATACGCTATATAATCTAACAGCTTTGATATGATTACATTTGACAGAAAAGTAGCTTAGAAAGGGATTCACGTGATGAAAGCATATTACAAACTGATAGAGAAAAGGTAATGACTCATCTGATATACCCATTTACTCAACAATTGATAAAATAGATTTGAACACAATCATAATAACTATATGGTTGTATAATATGTACATGTTAGGAATCCGTGCAAAGCACCAATGCGGATGAGTCTGTGACGAGTACATTGAACATCACACCCGCTAAACGTACGATAGAAAAGTGTCAAGTTGAAGATGAAGCCCAATTGAGCACGACCAAGAGACATGTCATGGTGAAGGTGGCTAGCAATGAAGAGTGATTTAACTCTCAATTCTATTATTATTATCACAATTCTATTATTATTATTATTATTAAGTTATGAACTACTGCTGTTTTACTTTGTCAAACTTTAATTATGTTTTTGGTATTATTTCAAAGTTTGAACTATGATAATAAGGTTTCCTAAGTGTTACTTAGGACGTTACACTTATATTCTATAATACAAATAATTTTTTTTTTTTTTTTTTTTTTTTGCAAAAAATTATCATTTCATTTCATAAAGAAAAGAAAGTACAAAGGGTTTTTGCAAAAAGCTATCCACTAGAAGAGCAAGCTAACTAGGCTATCTCAAGTACAAATACTCTCCTCTATAAGACTATATTGAGAATGATTTTTCCACATTAACATTCTAACAATAACAAAAAAAATTATCCTCCTAACAATCCAAGTAATTGGATGAGTATGCCCTTGGAAAATCCTAGTATTGCGTTCAGTCCAAATCTGATGAACAGAGGCAGCAAGGGAGACATCAAACCATGCTTTCTGCCAGTCCCTAACTCCTTTGCTAGGACAAGTTAATTCATCTTTAAGAGAAGCACCAGCTCGATTGTTACCCATACATAACAGCACCTGGTGCCAAACAGAGGCAGAGAAGGAGCATTGGAAGAACAAATGGACCTGAGATTCCTCCTCATGCTCACATAAGGAGCATCTATTAGCAAACTGCATTCCCCTAAGCTTGAGGTTATCAATAGTTGTCAGCTGGTTCTGAACAGCAAGTGAGCAAATTATTCTGTGACTAGGGACAATACGAGTATGTAAGAGCCCTTTAGTCCATAGTCCAGTAGCAGGAGCATTCCTAAAGAATCCATAAACCTGCTGCAAAAGGAGCTTAGAACCAGACATCCATCCTTACAACAGATGTTGGGCATGAGAAATAGATCCAGCTAACCCAACCAATCTATCTCGAGCAGCCAAAATGCCTTTGATACTAGATGGGAAATGAACCTTAGAAGAGATATGTCAGATATCATCATGTTTTAGAATATGTTTCTGCACCATTTTGCCCATAGACCCTGACCAGGTTCTAAAATAGACCTGAGCCATCTACACAGGAGAGAATAATTCCAAGCCTCCAAATCTTTAATATTAAATCCACCTGAGGACCATGGGGAAGAAATCTGATACCAACTTTTAAAGACCATCTTTCTGCTACCCATAGGAATCCCCCAGAAGAAATTTTTACAAAGTTTATTAATGTGAGCAGTAATAGTATGAGGAAGAAGAATACTAGAGCACCAAAAATTTTCAAGTCCAAACACAACTGAATTGATCAACTGTAGTTTTCCAGCATAGGACAGGAAGTAGTTGGACCAGTGCTCCATTACTTGCTGTATCTTAATAATGAAGGAGTCAAACATATCACTGGTTAGTCTAGAAGTGTTTAAGGGGAGACCTAGGTACCTGAAAGGAAATTCTCCGTCAGAGAACCCAGTAGAACTGAGAATGAGCTCCTTAACTGTTTCGGAAACTCCACCAAAGTAGATACTAGTCTTCTCAGTGTTAGCATGCAATCCTGAGAGGAGGGCAAACTCATGGAGAGTCTCAGAGATAACAGAAACAGATGGGACATCACCTCTGATGAATACCATTAGATCATCAGCAAATATAAGATGGGTGAGCTTAGTACTGCTGCACTTGGGATGAAAGGAGACATTTGGCTTGTCACAGATTCTTCTTAGATATCTGGATAGGATTTCCATCCCCAAGATAAAGAGATAAGGAGACAAGGGGTCACCCTGCCTAATGCCACTCTTGCCTTGAAAGAAACCAGTTAGCTCTCCATTAATCTTAAGGGAAAACCAGGTATTTGAAATGCAACCCATGATCCAACCTCTAAACTTAGGAGGAAAACCAAACAGCAGAAAAGCATTAGATATGAAAGACCATTGCAAAGAGTTAAAGGCCTTTCTAATATCTACTTTAATCAAGCAATGAGGGGAAATATTTCTCTTGCTATAACCTTTAACTAAGGCTTGGGAGAGCATAATGTTCTCAAAAATGCTTCTAGTTTTAATAAAAGCAGCTTGTTCATTACCAATGAGAGAAGGAAGGACTTTCTGGAGCCTGTTAGCAAGGATCTTACGGATTATCTTATAGAATACAGTACAGCAAGAGATTGGTCTATAGTCCAGAACTGAACTAGGAACAGTCTTCTTAGGAATAAGGGAGAGAACAGCCGAATTAGCTTGCTTAGGCATGAAGCTAGTCTTGAAAAAACTGTACACAGCTTTACACATGTCCGAGCCTATAATAGCCCAAGCTGATTTGAAGAAACCAGCAGAAAACCCATCAATACCTGGACTACTATTACTATACATACTGAAAACAGCATCCTTGACTTCTTTTAAAGAAATGGAAGCATCTAGGTCAAAACTCTTAGAAGAAGAAATGGTGGCTCCCTCAGCAAGGAAGTCAGCATTAAGTTGCTGAACAGGAGATTCATGCCCCCAACAAATGAATATAATAATCCTGGAAAGCTATGTTAATTTGATCAGGCTCCAAGTGAAGCATACCGGATTTATCTTTGATTGCACCAATCTGTTGCTGATGCTTTCTAGCTGAAATCTTAGCAAAGAAATATTTGGAACTACTATCAGCTTCCTGAATGTGCTTTATCTTAGCTCTCTGAGATAATATGCTAAGTTCAGCAGCCTTAAATTTGCTATATTCCTGGATTTTAATCTTTTCCTCATGAATAAGTTCTTCAGAGAAAGGATCTTTAGCCAGTCTAGCTTGACAGTCAGTCAGGCTAGCCTTAGCCTCTTTGACTTTAACAGTAATGCTGGAGAAATATTTCTGATGAAGCTGTGATAGAGCATGCTTAACAAAATTGAGTTTCTCAAAGAAAAAAAAATATAACAGGAGAGTGATCAGAAATCCCAGATTCAGAGAAATGGGCAAAAGAGTTTGGCAAAGAGGAGATCCAGCTAGGATTAACAAGAACTCTATCAAGCTTAGACCAAACTCTAGTAGAAGGCTCCTGCTTATTAGTCCAGGTTAGCTCACAACCAGAACTAGCAATATCTTCTAGATGGCAGAGAGAAAGACAATTATTAAAGGCAGTCATTTCTTACAAAACAGGAGGAGTATTGCTAAGTTTTTCAGTAGGGTCCCTGACCACATTAAAATCCCCAAGCACAATCCAAGGATCAGTAGTTGAGGATCTTTTCAAACCATCCCATAACTGCTCCTTGTCAGAAGCATTATTGCTCCCATACACCATACTCATAAAGAAAACTAAATTGGATTCAAAATGATGAACTTTGAAATGAATAAACTGAGCTTCAACTACTTTACTAAGAAAAGCAGTAGTGTTGGGGTTAAGAAAAACCCAAATTCTCCCATTTTAATGTTTACTATAGTTGCAGACAGTAGTCCAGTTCTGAAACTTAGCCTGAATAATTTTAGAGGCTTGATTGTGCTTAACTCGAGTTTCTAAAATAGCTAGGATATCAAGTCTATTATTCCTTAGAAAATCTTTAACCTCACTATGCTTGGTAGGACAATTGAACCCTCTGACATTCCAAGAAGCAATCTTCATAGGGAATGAATAATTGGGATAGAGGAACCACTAGGAACTTGAGAACCATTAGCAGAACTTCCTGAGTGCATATCAGTCCTGATATCAGGTGGAATTGGTGCATCATAAAGAGAGTGTTGGCCTAGTGTATCACATTCTGAGCAGCCATCCCATCTTGAACCAAGTCTGAAGTACCACCTAGTTCTGCCGGTAGCACAGGAAACACAATGTCATCAGTCTGAGAGATCTCACCAGGCTCAAGAGCCTGATATTGATTAGAGACTGGAAGTATTGTAACTTCCTTAAAGTAGGCATTTCTTTATTTAGGCTTAGTAGAAACCAGCCTAACATTATCTGTAGGAGTTTGAGCTGGCAAAGGAACAAAACATACTGAATGAGAAACAGGTTCTACAGTTGATGATGTCATGGCAAGAGGGGGTTTCTGACCTAGCACCTGGCATTCTAAGTCATGAGCCCCTTCTCCCTGAGCATCCATCTCCTGAGAAACATGAGTCACATCTAGTTCTGGATCAGAAATGGGAGCTTGCTGCTCAGAGTCATTTTGGGACTTTTTAAGCCATTTACAGGTACTACCCTTATGCCCAAGCTTGCCACAGCTAGAACAATAAAAGGGAACCCACTCATACACTATTTTCTGAGTGATTTGACCTAAGAAAGGAGTATTGATCACCACTTGATCAACAAATTCTTTGGAGACATCAATTTCCACCATAACTCTAGCAAATGAGAGTTTTTCTTTGTTGGTAGTAGCAAGGTCAGCAAATAAGGGTTTGCCTAGCTTGCTAGCAATTTTACTTAGAACCACTTCAGACCAAAGATAAGGGTCAAGACCAGGAAATAGAATCCATAATGGTACCTTAGCAACAGTTTTCATTTCAGAGGAGAAAGCAGGAGACCAAGGCTTCAGGATAAGGGAGTTTCCTCCTATCATCCAAGGGCCATGCCTAAGCACATTTGTCATGGATTCCTGAGAGTCAAAACGAAAAGCAAACCACCCCTTCTTGTAATACTGGACTACAGGAAGAGCAATAGATCCCCAATTCTTTGTTACAAACTCCTGGACAATTTTTAGAGAAGGCTTAGCCCCAATAACATTCCCCATGAGAGTAAATTCCCAAATTTTCATTTCTTTTTCAAAGTCTGATTGTTCAATCTCAATTTCCTCAGCCACTGCATTATTAGGACAGTAAAACAGACTCATGCCAGCATTCAGAGGAGCTTTAACCACATGTGACCATTTTTTCCCCAATTTAGCAGAAGTGGGAGAATTTTGTGCAGAAACAGAAGTATTAACATCATTAACCACATTTCCATTTATCATATCAACAGGTTTCACAATATGGGGAACAGAATTCACAATAGGTGTAGCAGAAACAGTATTCACAATAGGTATCGTATTAACAGCAGCTTAGGAATGAACATTTGCATTAGAACGAGTAAGAATTTGAGGAACAGAACTCGGAGTAGAAATAATCGGAGAAATAGTTCGAGAAGAAGATGGTTTACCAGCCGAAAGACGAGCATCAATGGCGGAAACAATCAGATCATTCAACGTCCCCGATTTTTTACCCTGATATTGAGAATTCTCGCCCAAGGAATCTTCATTTTCACCATTAGAGCCATCAGTTGATAGCTTGTGTACCGGAGTAGCTAAGGTTGACCTAAGCTTGGCAATCCGTCCTTTAGTTCTCGCCATTAATGGCTAAGAAAGCATCGAAAATAAACAGAGTAAAGAAAAGTTTGTTATAGAGAGAAAAATTTTTTAAAGCGAGAAAGTTTTGTTTTTTGTTTTTATGTGTTGCAAGCTAATACAAATAATTTAAAGGTTCATAAATTGTGTAATTTATACGTTCATATTTATGTACTCCTTTGACAAAAAATGTCAGCACATATCACACGCTACTTCAAAAAATGGTGGACATGTTTTTGTAATACCGTTACATTTAAAAAAAAATGTACCCGACAAATGAACCTAATAATCGCAATATAAAAGTGCTAGATTAGACCACCTAACTAACTTATATTACATGATTCTGCTCCTCAAGTACAATGTTACCCTCCACAATAGTTTCATAGGGTGAAAGATCCTATAACTATTGTTATTCTTTACGATGAGGGTATTCTTATGATATCTCCAATATAATAGGTAAAAATATTTAATTTGTACACTTCTAAACCATATTATTTTATCTTCATCCCAACCGAATATCCATATTCTCACCATATTATTTCATTCTAAAATTAAGTCAATGCTAACTGAAGATAGTACAACTAATCTTACTATATGAAATATTATCAGATTTTTGATAATGGCAATATTACAATATTACGATCTTAAAAAAAGCATACCTAAACATCCCCTACCAACTGTCAATCAACGTCAGTGCTCAATCTTTTTGTTATTCGCGGTCTGCAGTAATGCAAATTATTCATATTGATTAAAATAAAAGATTTGAATTCTTACAAAAAGAACTAATACAAAGAAAAGAGGAACTACATATATTATAAACCACAACACACTTGACTAAAGAAGTACAATGTTACCCTCAACAATAATTTCACGTATTATATATGTATCATTCAATAGGTTGAAAGATCATAATTATGACTAATCTTTACAAATGATGATGTCAAAATATTTAATTTCTACACTTCTAAACCATATTAATTTATTCTAAGATATTCATCCGAACCGAAGATTCATATTGTGACCATGTTATTTCATTCTAAAAACAAGTCAATACCAAATTATTTCATTCTAAAAATAAGTCAATGATTACTGAAGATAGTACGGCTAATATTACCATATGCAATCTCATGAATATTATGAGGATATTATTTCAATATGAAATCTTACTATATAATGGCAATATAATGATCCTAAAATCTCTTGAATAATATGATTATACAAAAAATATTCTATAGCCCTACAGTAGATGTCCACACATTTATATACCACATAATACTCCATACTTTATATCACTTGGCACCATTTGGATGCTTTCTTCATTTTTAAAAGACAATGGACCAATCGTCAAAAGTTGCCAGACAAATTAGACGAGCAATCACTAACACAAAGCGCCAACGAACTACACCAGCGAACCAAGGTAATTTCACATCTATTTGCATATATGGATTTCAAAGCAATTAAAACCATTATTCTATATCACCTGGCATGATAATCTACAGAGAATACACAAAGTAGCAGCCACAATGCTTCAATGCCAACAATGGGAAGTTTCGAAACACCACGATCTACACTGTGCAACATTTCACACGGTAAGTAACTACCAATACGTAATTTGGTCACTTACTACGAACATTATGAGGCAATCACTAAATAGACATACTCATACTGAATGCGTACCTTTTTATATTTGTACAAAAGACAATGTAGCAACCCGTTGAAAGACAATGGTGTGTTATGAAAAACTTAACTCCGTCCTCTGGATCAGAATCCAGTTCAGTTGACAGAATCTCATCTTTCACATCTGAAAAATTTATCATTGAAAATAGTTAGATAGTTCAAGGTGTAGCCTTGGTTGATTCACACGTATTAAATTGTAATGATTCTGATATGTATCATTCAATAAGCAATACATGTTTCGTCGATCATTTTTGTTTGACAATATGGCCAATTCTAAGTATTGATAAATTTTTGGATGTATAATATGCAGAGAACACATTCAGGTATAATCAAAATGTTGTACTACCAATAATGAGGACTCCAGAAACTCCTCAAACTCCTCTGAGTGACATTTCAAATGGTGAGTGACATTCAATTTCTGCATCGTTTACAGTTCATTAAAAAAATGTAATACATTCTCAATAAAATCTCAAATACGTTTATAAGTGTATTCTTTTTCGTATCTTAAAACTATAGAGGGCAACGCAACAACACATTCACGGTTAACCGAGCACTTTCTATGGGAGGATTAACTCAGCAATCTGGCTTAGGATCTACAATAAAAGATTCAACGGCAAATTACATGAGTTCACCTTTAGCATCTGGAAAATATATCATTCAAAGTAGAGAAATAATCCAGGGTATATCAAGAAACTTGGCAAAATCACCTGGATCAACAAACAATACATTTGGTCTATATCATTTACTTAAAATTATATTCACTATAGCGTGACTTTTTTAATGGTAGCAATTTCGTATATGGTTGTACACATCACCCCAACTCTTCTTATAAGTACTCAGATGAAAAATAATCTAGGGGCTGGAAATAGAAAGACATATGAAAAAGGTATTAGCATATTATTAGTACGCTAAAATTATAATATTAGCATTATGAGCTGTTACGATGTGGCACAATGATATATACTAATTCACAATGCCATAGGTGAATGTAGCCACTATGAGAAATATCGCTATACTTCATCAAGAAATTCGGATTATAACGAAATTATAATTATGAAATTACGAGTCATAAACGAAATTGCATAAACAAAAGTATAGAGATTAGATTTAACCTTTGGTCCTAGCAATTTGGCCTAAGAACAAATATCGAGATCGATATTCTCCTAATCGTTGCACCCAAAATGTTTTGAGAAATGCCTCTCCTTTTGCTAGAATGAGATCCCTAATTTATAATGATTTTTAGGGTTTTTGTGATGTGAGAATTAGGTCAAAAGGAAGTGAGAAAAATAATCCTCTCCTATCCCTCTTAAACCGTCCAAAATGGAGAGAATTAGGGGAAGATATTTTTCTTCCTCTTTTTCTCCTTTTTCGGTTTCACCAACCACCAAAAATAAGGAGAAAATCTTCTTATTTTTGGTTGTTATCAAAATGTATAAAATGTGTATTATTTATCAATTGTCATTTATGTTGTCCCGTATTTTATAAGTCTACACACAACAGTTTACAGTCGATTTATTAATTTCGGTCCGTCATCAATTATTATGACAATATCGTATAATATATACATTAACTATAAATATCGCATATTTATAATTTGCTAATTAAATATAACCGTTTATGTTTAATTACGAATTAACATCTTAATTCGTTTAAGCTAACATTATATACAATAATTAAATATAACAGTTTATATTCAATTTACGAATTAACAATTAATTCGTCTCAGCTGATATTATTTAATTGTATTAAATAATCGACTCATCATCACATTGACTAACTTTTTAGTCAAAAACATGGACTAACCTTTTAGTCATATAAGGCATCAATGTGATTATATTTTTATATAATCACATCTCTCAAATACATCCTTTAGGTGTGACTTTTAGGGACCAGTTGATCACCGCCATCAGTATGATAATAACGTCAAACTTCTAGCAAGCCAACCGTTATTAATAAACGTTAATCAACTGATAAAATACTAAGTATACCCTGTGAACCTATAAGAGATTTATACACGTTATCACACTAACTGTGGAGGACACTAGCTCCAACAATCTCCCACTTGTCCTCACAAGTGTATGTGCGATAACCGATTCTCATATCCTTAATTTCTCCCACTCAATGTAAAACAATTTGCAAACTCCTTATTCACAAAGGTCGTATTTTACAAGTGATCAATATCAAGAGTGGTTTTCCCGACTAGAGAGTAACTTAACTGATAAACGTATCATCATTAGAGCATGGCCATGCATTTCAGTTACAACTCCTCGAGTGGCCCTGAGAAATGTCTAAACCTGATAAAGGTTGGATATTTTCTTCAACTCGAATCCTGCAGATACAAGCACAGTATGAAATGACCCAGTGAAAATCTGCTTAGCCTCCTGTTACGGTCGACCATGAGAAAGAAACCAAAGTCACCCAAAAACTGCCTTGATCTCAAGAGACAGTCGATAGTCAAAAGAATCGACTCTAGGAATACAATGGAGGTCCAATCCACGACCTGGCACCGAATGTCTTTAAACATTTAGGACTCCATTACGTTGTCACAATGTCCTACGAGGTATCGTTATAACTCGCATCTGTGATCGATCAGCCAACAGTTTGACTTATGGCTCGTTGAACCCACCATCAATCAACTTCACAATATAATAGCCAGAGTTATCAGCTCATGTAGGCGATTACGGACGAAAACAAATATAATGTAATTCAGTTCACTTTGTGGCGTTCAATGTTGTCGTACAATCCACATGAAAAACAAAATATGAAATAATACGATGAAGTTATAAATAGCATATGAAAAGGAAAAGGTCTCGAATCCATAATCAACTACTACAACTCAGGAACACGTTTAATTCCCATGGAAATAACGTGCCCTTCATGCTTATCATATTTCAATGGTTTAGTGAGAGGATCTGCGATGTTGTCATCCGAAGCAATCTTGTCAATCACTATCTCCTCTTGCTCCACGTAATCACGGATCAGGTGAGCCTTCCGATGTACATGTCTAGACTTGTTGCTAGACTTAGGCTCCTTAGCCTGGAAGATGGCACATCTATTGTCACAATAGATGGTGATTGGGTCATTCGAACTAGGAGCTATGGTTAGTCCTTGTAAGAATTGACGCATCCATATAGCTTCCTTCGCTGCTTCTGAAGCGGCATAGTACTCGGTTCGATAGTAGAATCTGCTACAACTTCCCGTTTGGAACTTTTCCAGTGACCGCAGACCATTAAGAGTAAAAACGAATCGGATGAGATTTGAATCATCTCGATCCGTTTGGAAGCTAGCATCTGCGTAACCGATTGCACATAGCTTAGTATCTCCTCCATAAGTCAATTCCCAATCCTTAGTCCTCCGTAGGTACTTAAGGATGTTTTTAACAGCAATCCAGTGTGTTTCACCTGGATTGTTTTGGTACCGACTCGTCATACTCAATGCATATGCTACGTCTGGACGTGTGCATATCATGGCATACATGATTGATCCTATGGCTGATGCATAAGGAACACGACTCATGCGTTCAACCCCTTCCGGTGTTGTGGGTGACTAAGACTTGCTCAAATGCATCCCAGAAGTCATTGGAAGGTTCCCCTTCTTGGAGTTGGTCATGCTGAACCTTTCAAGAATCTTATCTAAATAAGACTCCTGACTCACTGATAATATCCGTTGTGATCTATCTCGATAGATACGGATTCCCAATATGCGTTGTGCCTCACCCAGATCTTTCATCTGGAAATGGTTCTTCAACCATCCTTTTACCGAAGATAAGAGAGGAATGTCATTCCCAATCAAGAGTATATCATCGACATACAATATTAAGAAAACAATCTTGCTCCCACTCGACTTGATATATAAGCATGGTTCCTCGACCGATCGAGTGAAACCATACTCTTTTGTCACCTGGTCGAAACGATGATTCCAACTCCGAGAAGCTTGCTTAAGTCCATAAATGGAACGTTTAAGCTTGCACACTTTCTTAGGATTTTCAGGATCTATGAAACCTTCGGTTTGTACCATGTACAATTCCTCCTCCAAATAACCGTTTAAGAAGGCGGTTTTCACATCCATTTGCCAAATTTCATAGTCATGAAAAGCGGCGATCGCTAAGATTATCCGAATGGAACGCAGCATAACTATGGGTGCAAAAATTTCATCATAATGCAATCCGTGCACTTGAGTGAAACCTTTTGCCACTAGTCGTGCCTTATAGGTATCTGGTTGTCCGTCTACAGAATGCTTTATTTTGTAAAGCCATTTGCACTGAAGAAGTCGTACCTTGTTAGGTAAATCAACAAGATCCCATACGTCATTCTCATACATGGTGTCCATCTCGGATTGCATGGCTTCAAGCCATAGCTTAGAGTCGGAACAGGTCATGGCACCTTTATAGGTAGCGGGTTCATTACTCTCTAGGAGCAAAACGTCATTTTCCTCGACCATACCAATGTATCTGTCTGGAGGATTAGAGACTCTACCCGACCTCCTAGGTTCCTGAGGAATGTTAACCGTATCATTAGTTGAAGGAACATCTTCCTCCATCTGTTCCTCGGTTGTTGGTTCTTGAATCTCCGACAGCTCGAAGGTTCTATTACTTGACTTGTTCTCGAGAAATTCTTTCTCTAACAACTTTGCACTAGCCGCAACAAAAACTCGATGTTCGGTAGGCGAAGAGAAGTAATGACCAAACATTCCTTTTGGATAACCAATAAAGTATATCTTGACCGATCGCGGGCCGAGCTTATCCTCGTGTCTCCACTTGACATAAGCCTCGCAGCCCCAAACCCGAATAAAGGACAAGTTAGGGACCGTTCCCTTCCGTAACTCATACGGAGTCTTGTCGACAGCTTTAGACGGACTTCGGTTAAGTATAAGAGCAGCTGACAAAAGAGCAAAACCCCATAATGAATCAGGTACTACCGTGTGACTCATCATGGATCGAACCATATCAAGTAGTGTTCGATTTCTTCGTTCGGACACACCATTTAATTGAGGTGTTCCAGGTGGAGTTAACTGTAAAACTATTCCACAGTCTTTAAGGTGTTGATCAAACTCATTTGAAAGATATTCGCCACCCCGATCTGAACGAAGTGCTTTAACCTTTCTTCCCAGTTGGTTCTCAACCTTATTCTGGTATTCCTTGAATTTTTCAAAAGACTCACTTTTATGCTTCATTAAGAAGACATATCCGTATCTACTTAAATCATCCGTGAAAGTGATAAAATATCTATAGCCGTCTCTTGCGGTGATTGACATAAGTCCACATACATCAGTATGTATGAGTCCTAATAGGTCATTAGCGCGCATTCCAACACCTTTGAAGGAAATTCGAGTCATTTTGCCGATAAGACATTATTCACACGTGCCAAATGATGAGAAATCAAATGTGGGGATAGTCCCATTCTCGATGAGTTTCTTTACACGTTTTTCATTTATCTGTCCCATTCGACAATGCCATAGATAAGTTTGATCTTTGTCACCAACCTTTAATTTCTTATTATTCACATGTAATATATTTGTTGTTTGATCTAAGATATAAATTCCATTCATGGAAACTGCTTTGCCATAAACCATTTCATTAAAAGAGAAAATACAGCTATTGTCCTTTATTGAAAATGAAAATCCGTCTTTATCAAGGACGGAAACAGAAATAATGTTCTTAGATAAACTGGGTACATAGTAACAGTTATATAAATATAACTCAAAACCACTCGGGAGCTGGATTACGTATGTTCCCTTTGAGACTGCAGCAACTCTTGCTCCATTCCCGACTCGCAGGTCCACATCACCCTTTGCGAGAGGTGTGATGTTTTTTAGGCCCTACAAATGATTACACAGATGAGAACCACAACCAGTATCAAGTACCCAAGTTCCGAAACTTGCATGGTTAATCTCAATCATATGAATATAAGATGACATACCAACAGGAGTGACGCGGCCTGCTTTTATGTCCTCACGGTACACGGGACAGTTCCTCCTCCAATGTCCAGTCTTGTGACAATGGTGGCACTCAACGTTACCGCCCTTGCTCTTTTCCTTGCCTTGTGAGCCACTAGTCTCACCAGGCCCACTCTTACCGTTTCCTGACTTCTTAAACTTTGGCTTTCCTACAGTTAGGTCGCCGTGAGCTTTGCCCTTACCCTTATTCTTGTTGGAAATCATGAGAACATCTTGCTTCATGCTCCCACTCAATTTCATATCCTTCTCGGTCTGTACGAGAAGTGAGTGTAGCTCATGAGGACTTTTCTTCATGTCATTCATGTAGTAATTTGCCCTGAAGAGGGCAAAATCATCATGAAGTGAATGAAGCATACGGTCAATGACTATGCTCTCACTGATTTTGCAATCAAGTGCCTCCAGTTTCTCGACATTCCCAATCATGTTAAGAATGTGTGGGCTAACCGGTTGGCCCTTCTGGAGTTTCGCATCAAAGAAGCGACAGGTATGCTCATAAGTAACTATTCTCGGTGCATTTGAGAACTCATTAGTGAGCGTGGTGAAAATCTTGTTTGCACCTTGGGCAATGAAGCGTCTTTGCAAATTTGTTTCCATTGCAAAAATGAGTACGTTCTTTATCGCACCCGCTTCCATGACGAAGTCATTATAAGCAAGTGACTCGTTAGCTCTTGCATTGGGGCCTGGGTTTGGCGGTATTGGCTCAGTTAAGTACTTGAGCTTACCGTCAGCAATGGCAGCATTCCGTAATGATGCCTCCCAGTCCACAAAGTTGGACCCGTCATTCTTCAGTCGTGTGGACTGATTCATGTGGTCCATGAAAGTTTTGAGACAGGACTCGCGTGCAAGTGTGGCACTTGGCATAGGGATATCATTATTTCCAGCCATTTGTTGTAAGCAATATTATCAATATAAACGAATTCTACACTGCGAAAAGAAGAATAAAAACATAATAAGCTTACTCATCGTTATGATTTAAGTCTAATGCAAAACTGTTATAAGCGAAGACTCAAGCATTTATACAATTGACCTCCCTCAAGAATTATATAAATGATCCCAAGACTCAATTATCTGTAAATTTATAAGCCAACCTCTTGGCTAATTCTACTGTTAGAATTCTTGGTTGATAAATTTCTGTAAATTCTATCTATAGTCCAACATAATCACGAGAAACTCTTCGGATTATAACGTTGAGGTAAAATAAGTCAACACAAACTACTTACCCAACGTAGAAGGGGTCATATGGAGAGTAAGGTCATATATGCCTACCGACGAAGAAGGGATTCATAGTTGTTTGGCCTTATAAAGACTAGTCTCAATTTTAGTTTTAGAGGAAGATCACATCAACTTTATTTTAATTCATTTTAAGTGAACTAATATCTAGCATGCGAGAATGAATAAACTAAGGTGATGGCTTAAAAATTGTGTGACATCTTTATGTCTATGATAACTAACATTCAATCTCTATGAGTCAATTTTCATGCATATTAGTAGGTGGTTTGGTTTAGGCGGAAAATGATGCACTAATTATCATGCGATGAAAAGCAACAAGAAAGGAAAAACGTAAAATAAAACAAAGTCCTAGTGTGGCCTATCTACCAAAAAAAAACATAAATACAACTTTGGAATCCTTCCTAGGATCCGAGAAGCTTGTCTTGATGTTCCATCTTGGTCCATGTAGCGGGAGTGAGCAATCCAATCTCCATCTTTAGTCTTCTCAAAATTACAATTAATAAATTACAAAAAAAACCTATTTACATTCTAATTTTAAAACCATAATACTAAAGAAAACCAAAGGAGATTCGAGATCTCAAAATTACATCAAGACTATGTTTCCATCATTACGAAAACATAATCAACTAAGGCCACACTAGGTAATACAAAATTACAACCGATTGCAAAAATACGTAAATTAAACCATTCAACAATTCATACAACTAAATAAAAATGCATCAACTATAAATTAACCATTCAAGACATAATTCCTTAATTATGTAGAGTAATTTATCCAAACCACCTATTTTATAATTATCAAAATTATGTGACAATTCCTCAATTACTCACAATAATTCCAATCTTAATTCACATTAGCTAGTGATATGAATTAGTCCAACATTATTTTAAGCCTCTTTAAAATAATTGGGTATCTTTAATTTCGGAACTTTTTCACAACAAACAATCATACATTATAAATTTAATGTATAATAATTATTGGCCAAAACAAACATAAAAAAAAAAAAAAAAAAAAAAATTAAAAAAAAGTCTCGGCATTTCCAAAAACAAAAAAAATTGTTTTTTTTTTATTTTAATTGCCCTCGGAAAAAAACCGTTTTTTTTTTCCTTTTCTCGGAAAAAAACTTTTTATGTGAACAAAAATGTTTAATGTTGCTAATATAACAAGATTGGCATAATCATCATCTTTTAATTTAAACATAGATTCAAACTAGATGATTCAATTTAACCTCTTAAAATGAATATCTAAATTATGATTAAATCGATTATCCGAATATTTGATTCATCACAATTGATTTGAACATTATTAAATTAACTTGTATGCCATAACTATATAGCAAAAACAAATCATCAACAATTAAAAACAATTTCCATTTACATTTTAATTTAATTCTTATTAAATCAAAACATCTACAAATTTATCATATTATCATCTTAACATATTAAAACAACAATATGAATAAATCAAATGGAAACAAAACATCAAAATCCCAAAAAAATGTCTCGGCAAATTTTTTTTTTTTTATTCGGCCGAAATTTTTTTTTTTCTCAAAATTTTGTTGTTTAAATTCATTTATGAAAATCATATAAAATAATTTCGTGGCCTATGCTCTGATACCACTTGTGAGAAATATCGGTATACTTCATCAAGAAATTCGGATTATAACGAAATTATAATTATGAAATTACGAGTCATAAACGAAATTGCATAAACAAAAGTATAGAGATTAGATTTAACCTTTGGTCCTAGCAATTTGGCCTAAGAACAAATATCGAGATCGATATTCTCCTAATCGTTGCACCCAAAATGCTTTGAGAAATGCCTCTCCTTTTGCTAGAATGAGATCCCTAATTTATAATGATTTTAGGGTTTTTGTGATGTGAGAATTAGGTCAAAAGGAAGTGAGAAAAATAATCCTCTCTTACCCCTCTTAAACCGTCCAAAATGGAGAGAGTTAGGGGAAGATATTTTTCTTCCTCTTTTTCTCCTTTTTCGGTTTCACCAACCACCAAAAATAAGGAGAAAATCTTCTTATTTTTGGTTGTTATCAAAATGTATAAAATGTGTATTATTTATCAATTGTCATTTATGTCGTCCCGTATTTAATAAGTCTACACACAACAGTTTGCAGTCGATTTATTAATTTCGGTCCGTCATCAATTATTATGACAATATCGTATAATATATACATTAACTATAAATATCGCATATTTATAATTTGCTAATTAAATATAACCGTTTATGATTAATTACGAATTAACATCTTAATTCGTTTAAGCTAACATTATATACAATAATTAAATATAACAGTTTATATTCAATTTACGAATTAATAATTAATTCGTCTCAGCTGATATTATTTAATTGTATTAAATAATCGACTCATCATCACATTGACTAACTTTTTAGTCAAAAACATGGACTAACCTTTTAGTCATTTAAGGCATCAATGTGATTATATTTTTATATAATCACATCTCTCAAATACATCCTTTAGGTGTGACTTTTAAGGACCAGTTGATCACCGCCATCAGTATGATAATAACGTCAAACTTCTAGCAAGCCAACCGTTATTAATAAACGTTAATCAACTGATAAAATACTAAGTATATCCTGTGAACCTATAAGAGATTTATACACGTTATCACACTAACTGTGGAGGACACTAGCTCCAACAGCCACACCAACGGAATCAACGACATACCTATGCATAACGGCGGACAACATGGTAACAACGATGAAGGTAATGCATTTACAACATTTTTATACTACCTTTCCATAATGAACTTACCTCATTAAATAATTCTACATTGTATATACAATAATGTGTCAACATTTAACCAGATGACGACAACGACAACTTTGATGTTACTGAATCAGATGAAGGTAAAATTGTCCCTGATTCACATATGTTCTTATTTCTACAACAATTTTTACTTCTACCACAGTACAGTTACCTATTAACCTTTTTGTGTATTTTACATGTGCAAAAGAAGAAGATGACTTGATCACATTTGGTGAAGGTATTCACTTGAATGTAACCCTACTTATTATATTAGTCATATGTGTATCATACTATATAATAATTATCTAACTATTTGTCCAGAGTATTGGGATATTGGAGAACCTACAAGGAGTTGTGAACTCTGTGGATCAATGATGTCGTTCGACGAAAGGGTTCGGAAAGAACGGAAATCACTTAAACCACGGTTTTCAATATGTTGCTTGCAAGGCAAAGTGGAACTACCGCCTCTCAAAGAACCTCCTACAACACTTAAGGACTTAATCACTAAAAAGGATGACAAAGGGAAACAGTTTATAGAAAACATCCGAGCGTACAACATGATGTTTTCTTTTACCTCTGTGGGAGGAAAGATCAATAAAACCATCAACCGAGGCCGATCTACTTACACCTTCAGATTACGCAGCCAGAATTACCATAGCATAAGGAGCCTCCTGCCTGTAGAAGGGTCGTCACCAAAGTTTACCTAACTTTATATATATGACACCGAGGATGAGGTTTTGAATAGACAGCGTGCTATAAGGTAACTACATATAGTACTATTTTTTTTTTATATGAACGTTTATCCTTATCTGTTCTCCAATACTGGGCCAATTTTCCAAGCTAACAAATTTACTAATGACAACGTTGCAGCCCGAATAATCCAGATGCATTCGATGCTGAATTAATTGAACGATTGACGCACATGATAGATACGCACAACGTCCTCGCTAAAGCATTTAGAACGGCTAGAGATCGATTTGCCGCAGATGATTGCAAAGAAATAAAACTGCGGCTAATAGGAAGAAGGGCAAAGGATGGGAGGACTTACAATCTCCCTACTGCAAACGAAGTTGCAGCTCTTATAGTTGGAGATATTGGGTGTGCAGTTGATGAGAGAGACATAATTGTCGAGACACAAAATGGGAGGCTACAAAGAATAAACGAGTTGCATCCTTCATATCTTGCACTTCAATACCCCTTGCTCTTTCCCTTCGGTGAAGATGGGTATAGCACTGATATTCAACATGCAAACTCTCACCATAAGGACACAGATGCATCAACTTCGTTGACTCAAAAAAAAGATTTAAATAAAAATAATGACTCAAAAAAAAAAGATTCAGACTCACCATGCGCGAGTTCTTCGCATACAGGATTATGGAAAGGAAAGACGATCATTCCATTTTGTTGATTTCACGAAAACTTTTCCAACCATTTTTAGTTGATGGATACACAATGATTGAGACAGAGAGTTAAATTTCATACGTCGAAATCAAAAAAAATTACGAGCAGACAAATATATAAGTTTGAAAGAATCCGTTGCTCAAGGAATTACAAACCATTCTGCTCGAGGAAGACGTATAGTGCTCCCTTCATCTTTCACCGGTTTAGCTAGATACATGATTGGAAATTATCAAGATGCCATGGCTACTTGCAAGGAATTTGGGTTTCCTGATTTATTTATAACATTCACTTGCAACCCAAAATGGCAAGAGATCACTAGGTATGTGAAGAGGATTATTGTGCGGCCAGTGGATAGACCTGATATCCTATGTAGGGTGTTTAAGATAAAGTTGGATCAACTGATCAGAGACTTGAAAAATCAAAAACTATTCGGTCGAGTTCAATCAGGTTAGCCCCTTTTGATACTATGATTTCTTTCATTTTAGCTACAATCACATCAGAGTTTGCACAATTGATTCATATTTTGATTTCTATTTCTCTGTTATTTTTCCAGTTATGTACACTATAGTGTTTCAAAAGCGTGGCTTACTACATGCACATATATTGCTCCAAGATAAATTCCCAAATCTAGAGTCTATTGATAAAATCATTTCTGCTGAGATTCCTGACAAAGAGAAGAATCCACATTTGTATCAAATTGTGTCAGAGTTGATGATACACAACCCATGCCGGTAATGGTAACCGACAATTACCGTGTATGGAAAATAGAAAGTGCTCAAAGCATTTTCCAAAAAAACTTACTGAACACACCACTGTTGTGACACCCCGCGATAAAGCGGAAAAATATAACTAATAAAATGCGAAATTTTAGGGAATTTTTGAAACTTTTAAAATTTAAAGCGCGGGTTCACCAAAATCTAAAACATAAATAAAGAGTGCGGACATAAAGATTTTAAATTATACAAACGTGATAGTCGAGGTGAGGGAAAATATATCCCTCGAATGACAATACAATAAAAGGTAGGTCTAAACAATCCTAATAAACCAACTACTAGGCCGAAGTGCTCGCTAGCTCACACATGTCTGTTAGAAATCTATATCTCTTTACTCAACATATTCATATATGTTATGATTTTAATTTAGTCATAAAATTAAAACATGATCTTATGCATGCAAACTATAAGTAAAATAAGGAATAAATCTTCATTCTTACATTGATATTTCGGATCAAAGGGCATAAGAGAGTTCTCCTACTCTCTTGCTCTTGAGCTTTCCTTAATTGGATGAACAAGGATTCAAGTGTAGAATCCCTCCCAAGGAATAATACCCAAAGTAAACTCTTAACAAAAATTAATATTATTATTACTAGAACAATATTAATTTAACTTAAAATGACCCAAAATATATATATTTGGCTCTCTTAAGTCGGCTACGAGAGGAAGAATATTGGAGTTTTATTTCTCTAATTTTCTTAGAGAGCTTACTTTTTTCTTACACTAGAAATATTGTGTGAATATGAATGAATGAATGAATGATAGAGCAAAAACTCTCTATTTGGTCTTCACAAAACCGGTGGGAAGGAGAAAGAGAGAGAGCCAATACATGCACAAGTTTGTCTTCACAAGAACAAGTAGGTATGCATGGCTAGTATTAGGCTAATATCATCATGTCTTCCACTAACTCAATTAACATAATATATTGCTAGTACTTCCCCTATTATTTCGGTCCAAATAGATAAAATGGACTCCATTTTATTTTTGTCAATTTGTCAATATGTCACATGTCATATGTCACATAAAATTTGTTATGTATTTTTAACATATTAAAAATCAACGCATTAATAAAAATACGTCATATACAAAATCGACTTAGTAATTCATAATTACTTGTACCAAAATAATTTACCAATTATAAATCACAACATCTTGTATTTATAATAATTTATTCATTCAAATGCAATTGTTTCCTTAAACAATAATTTCATCTAAGTAATAAAACAATTCGATTACTTAGACCGTATCTTATTTAATCAAACTTCAATAAGACACGTAAATATTACTTCCAAAATCGTCCGTCAATTTTAAGTAATTTAATTGACCCATATCGTCATACGATCAATTAAATGATCAATTAAGAGTGTTACCCTATATGTATGACCTAAGGGGATCAACTGGTCACCACCGTCGTACGACAGTAATGTCAAACTCTAGTCAGCCAATCATTACCGATATGTGTGGACCAGTTGACAGTAAAATATTACTTCCCAATTGTATTCTTCAAAATGAGACTTAAACATGTGATCATCATGATCAACAGTTGTGATCGCATTATTGTCGGAGGACACATATTCCAACAATCTCCCACTTGTCCTCGACAAGTGTGCGTCACCAATTCTCTTGTCCTATTACTATCTCCCACTCAATGCAAGGTGTCTTTCAGGTGGTACTTGCAAGTGATCATATCGAGAGTGGTTTCCTCGATCTGGAGAATAACTGATTGACCGGATTTATCCACCATGGATACATTCCGAGCGTGGCCACGCATTTCCAGTTCATTACTCCTCGAGTGGCCCTGAGATATTGTTATAACCCTGACTAGGGGTGGACAATTCCTATCGCACTCATTCCCTTCGACTAGCCACAACCATCATAACCCAAAATATGCCCATTTGACCCCATTTACGAAGGTCGTAGTAACACAAATTAAAGTTAATCTGAAACTGTGCCATCTTAGGCGAATAGTCTTTAGTCAAAAGAATCGACTCATTAGAATACTATAGTAGCTCTCGCCACGACCAGGCTATATAAATTTGCCAGAACTCTATAAGCGGTCATAAGGCCCGACAAAGTGTTCCTAACAGTCTGCCTATGTGATCAACTAGTCATCTCACATGACTCTATGGCACTTGAACTTGCCATCAATCGCATCACACTCTAGTCACTTCGAGACGTCACCTCATACAAGTGACTATGGGCAAATACTATATTAATCCGTGTTCACTTTAACGAGGTTCAATTGTCATTACAATCCGTTTGGATGTAACAATGTATAAATTAAAGATAAAAGACAAATGTGATTATGAACATGAACAAAAACAACACTTTTATTTCATTTCAAAATCTAACAAAAACTTGGTACACGTTTAAGTCCCATGGACGCAACATGTCCATCATGCTTGGCCTGCGATAAAGGCTTGGTGAGCGGATCGACTATGTTGTCATCCGTCCCAACCTTACAAATCGCAATTTCCTTTCTTTCAATGAAATCTCTAATTACATGATATTTTCTAAGTACATGTCTAGATCTATTACTAGACTTTGGCTCTTTAGCTTGGAAGATTGTCCCACTATTATCACAATAGAGAGTGATGGGATCATTTGCGGTAGGTACTACTCTTAGACCTTCCGTGAATTGCCTGATCCACACAGACTTCCTTGGCGAGCTTCGATCTTTGCAATGTACTCGACCTCCGTAGTTGAATCCATGATCCACGCTTCCTTGAAGCTTCTCCAGCTAACGGCACCACCATTGAGCATGAAAACGAAACCAGCTTGTGATTTCATGTCATCTCTATCCGTTTGAAAACTCGAGTCCGTGTAACCATTAACACGAAGTTCGGTGTCTCCTCCAAACACTAAGATAGAATCCTTAGTTCTTCTCAAGTACTTAAGGATGTTATTAACGGCTATCCAGTGACTCTCACCTGGATTTCCTTGATATCTACTCGTCATGCTCAAGGCATACGAGACATCAGGACGTGTGCATATCATGGCGTACATGATTGATCCAACAGCGGAAGCATAAGGGATCATCTTCATGCGTTCAACATCATGGGGTTCAGAGGGAGATTGAGTCTTGCTCAATATAGTCCCAGTTACCATAGGTACCAAACCCCTTTTTGATTTGTCCATGCTGAACCGTCGAAGAATCTTATCAACATAAGATTCTTGACTTAGTGCCAATATCCTCTTGGATCTATCTTTATGGATCCGGATACCTAATATGCGTTGTGCCTCTCCTAAATCCTTCATTTGGAAGTGGTTACCTAACCACTTATTAACAGAAGACAACATTGGAATATCATTTCCAATGAGTAGTATGTCATCGACATACAAGATTAGGAACACAACATTGCTCCCACTAAATTTCATGTATAAACATGGTTCCTCAACACTTCGAGTGAAACCATTCTCCTTTATAACATGATTGAATCGATGATTCCAACTTCTAGATGCTTGCTTAAGACCATAAATGGATCTCTTAAGCTTGCACACTTTGTTAGGATTCTTAGAATCAACAAAACCTTCGGGTTGTATCATGTACACCTCCTCTTCTAAATGCCCATTTAGAAAAGCGGTTTTGACATCCATTTGCCATATTTCATAATCATGAAATGCGGCAATCGCTAACAAAATCCGTATGGATCTTACCATGGCTACGGGGGCGAAGGTTTCATCATAATGGAGACCTTGGACTTGGGTAAATCCTTTTGCCACTAGCCTCTCTTTGTAGACATCATCATGTCCCTCTATGACATTCTTGACTTTGAATATCCATTTGCATTGAAGAGGTCTTGCTCCTTTAGGCAAATCTACCAAGTCCCAAACTTGGTTTTCATGCATAGAATCCATTTCGGACTTCATGGCTTCAAGCCATAAGGAGGAATTAGGACTAGAGATTGCGGACTTGTAGGTGGCGGGCTCGTCACTTTCTAAAAGCAACACATCGAGTGTTCCATCTTCTTCGATAAGTCCCACATATCGATCGGGATGGCGAATAACTCGGCCCTTTCTTCTAGGTGGAGGAGGGACAACCACGTTAGACGATGAAGGAACATCTTCTTGCGTCTCTACTTGGGTTTGTGGCTCTTGAACTTCATCAAGTTCAAAATTTCTCCCACTCTGTCTCTGAGAAATAAATTCTCTTTCTAAGAAGACAGCCTCGCAAGACACAAACACTTTGTTATCTTGAGGTTTGTAGAAGTAGTATCCTCGAGAGGTCGAGGGGTAACCTACAAAAATGCATTTTTCGGATCTTGGGGCAAGCTTGTTGTCGGTCTTAGCCTTGACGTAAGCATCACATCCCCAAATCTTCATATAGGATATATTGGGAACCCTTCCCGTCCACATCTCACATGGAGTCTTTTCGGTGGACTTTGTGGGACTATTGTTCAAAGATCTAATTGCGGTTTGAATCGCAAATCCCCAAAACGAGTTTGGTAACTCGGTTTGACTCATCATGGATCGAACCATATCAAGTAAGGTTCGATTTCTCCTTTCGGCAACACCATTAAGTTGTGGTGTTCCAGGTGGAGAAAGTTGTGATATAATACCACAACCTTTCAAGTGTGAATCGAATTCAAGGCTAAGATATTCTCCACCACGGTCGGATCGTAGTGCTTTTATCTTTTTGTTCAATTGGTTCTCTACTTGATTTTGAAATTCCTTGAATTTCTCAAAAGCTTCACTCTTATATTTCATTAAATAGACATGCCCATGTCTACTCAAGTCATCGGTGAAGGTTATGAAGTAGTCATAATTTCCTCGAGCGGTGATACTCATTGGTCCACATACATCGGTGTGTACGAGTCCCAATAGTTCACTAGCTCGTGTCCCTTTACCACTAAAAGGATTACGAGTCATTTTGCCAAGTAGGCAATATTCGCATGTACCATATGATTGATAATCAAATGGTGTAATCACATTACTTGAAATTAATCTTTTGATGCGATTCTCGTTTATGTGACCTAATCGACAATGCCAAATGAACGATTCACTTGGGTCACTTGATTTGAGTTTCTTTGATTGAATGTTATAGATATCATTAGTTGGATTTGAGGTTTCTAAAATGTAAATGCCATTAATAGAGGAAGCTTGGCCTATAACCAAGTCGTTCCTAAAAATAGTACAACGATTGTTCTTAATGACAAAACAAAAACCGTCCATGTCTAGCATAGCGATAGAAATAATGTTTTTAGAGAGTGTAGGCACATAAAAACAATTATGTAAATACAACTCAAATCCATTACGCAAAGCTAATACATAAGTTCCTTTGGATTCGGCCGCTACTCGAGTTCCATTTCCAAGGCGTAGATCCACATCTCCTTTTCTAAGCCTCTTCACGTCTCTTAAACCCTGTAAATGATTACAAAGGTGAGAACCACAACTGGTATCCAGTACCCATGTCGTAGTGGAAGTATAATTTATATCAATAACATAAATTTCCTTAGGAATTTTACCTTTTGGAACGATGATTCCTTCCCTTATATTTCGCAAATATACGGGACAATTCCTAAGCCAATGTCCCATGCCATAGCAATAATGGCACTCATCATCAACTTGCTTGAAGTTTTTGACTTTCTTTCCCTTCTTCTTGAACTTTTTGCCCTTTGAAGCAAGAACTTGATTGCTTGAGCTCCCACTAGTTTTGGCATCTTTATCTTCCAGAGACAAAGATCCTATAGATTGTATGAGGCGGTCTTCCTGAGACCGGCTCACACGAGATCTAGTACTAGTAGGTGGTCTAGTAGAAGTGATGAAGTTAAGGTTTCCATCCGAACCAATCCCAAAATGAAGTTCTCTAGTAGTGTCGAAATCATTGTTGGAGCAAACGTCGTCAAAAACATTGTGGCATGACTCAATAGTTATTGGTGCGGTAGCGTTTGATGGATTCATTGTAATGAACTACAAATATGGAGGAAAGGAAATATTAACATTTGTCTTTTTGAATCATACTCGTAAATAAATTAACAAGATATGAGCATTTATTGTTGGGAAATGTGTCCTCAACAATAGTGCGATCACATGATTTAAATATCATTATTAAATCTCATTTTAAGAATACAATTGGGAAGTAATATTGTTACTGTCAACTGGTCAACATATATCGGTAATGATTGGCTGACTAGAGTTTGACATTACTGTCGTGTGACGGTGGTGATCAGTTGACCCTCTAGGTCATACCTATAGGGCAATACTCTTAATTGATCATTTAATTAATCGTATAATGTTACGAGTTAATTAAATTACTTGAAAAATTGACGGACGATTTTGGAAGTAAAATTTACGTATCAAATTGAAATGTGATTAAATGAGATACGGTCTGAGTAATTGAATTGTATCATTACTCGGATGAAATAATTGTTTAATGTAACAATTAAATTTGAATGAATTATTATAAATACAATCCGTTGTGATTTATAAATGGTAAAATATTTTGGCACAAGTAATTATGAAATTACTAAGTCGATTTTGTATATGACGTATTTTTATTAATACGTTGATTTTTAATATGTTAAAAAATACATATCAAATTTATGTCACATATGACATGTGACATATTGACAATTGACAAAAATAATATGGGATCCATATTATAGATGTGCCGAAAATTTGGAAGAGGATTAGGATTAATATTGTGTTTGCAATTAGTGGTAAACATAATGATTAAAATAGGAGAGTAGGCATGCAACCCTATTCACCTTGTGAAGGCAAACTAATGCATGTATTGGGTCTTTCTCTTCCCCTCTCCTCTCCTCTTTCACGGTTCACTAAAAAGAAAAGAGAAAGAGTTTTGTCTTTTATTTTTGGTGATACACTACATGCAAGATTGTAGAGAGTTTCATTCATTCTTACTTCAAAATATTTTAGAAAGATAAAACCTCTAAAATCCCTCTCCTCTAACCGGTTTTAGAGAGTATAAACCAAATAATTTTTGGTTCAATTTTTCATTAGATTAATATTATACTAGCTCAAATAATATTAATTAGATTAAGAGTTAAGCCTTGGGTATAAAGCTTGGGGAGAGATCTTATACTTAGATCTTTGTTCTTCCATAAGGATAAGCTCAAGAACAAGAGAGAAAGGTGATCTCTCTTGTGCCCTTTAAACCCAAATCTACAATGTAAGGACATGATTTCTCCTCTTTTATATTATTGTTTGCATGCATAAAATCCGTATTTAATTTTATGACAAATTAATTTTGACATATATGAGTATGTTAATATGTATATGAATCTACATTTCCTTCAATCGGTATCAAGAGCCACGGTTGTTTGCATGCAAATTGGTTAAAAGTTTTTCCGAGTTATATGAATAACAAATAAAACTTGTAAAATTTGTGTTATTATGATATATCACGAAATTATTACATGCATGTTAATATTTCTGGTCCTAAAGTGTTTTAGGATATTTTGGTTAATTTTTCGGATTTTTATTGTTCATATTTTACAATAATGGCATTTAAATGTGATTTTATGAGTAAAAATGTCATTTTTGGTCGAAAATTAGCTATACTTCGAATTTTAAGTTGATTTTTGGATATGTTATCACATATATTATTTTGAGATAACCTGTAAATTTTCATAATTTTTGCACTTGTTATGCTCGAAAAATGAATTTTTCATTATTAAATTCGGTTTTAAGAGAAAAATAGGTTAATATGAGTTAAATTTCGAATCTGGTCATAGAAAATTTATATGGTTTCACATGCAATTTTACAAGATGTGTGTAAAATAATTGGCTATAAAGAAGTCTTTTAGCATGATTTATGAATTTTTGAAGAAAAATGGCATAAATAGTGACATTATTAGTGAAAATTAATAAAATATAATCTATGACTTAGGAAAAACGTATAATGTTGCATTTTATTATCTTTTTCAGATCTAAAATTGAAAAGTTGGTGAAAATAATTTTTCCATGTTTTTATGATTATTTTATTATAAATCGATAAACCGCAACATTGTTTTTCCGAAAATTTCGAAATTTTTAACCTAAGATTTTGAACATTATGAGTGTCATGGAATTTTTCCAGAATGTTCATGAATTTAAATTTCAAATTTTGAATTTATTTGAAATTTTTGGATTTATTTGAAGTTTAAATAGCTTATTTTTGTAATTTTTGGTCCATTTATGAACAATTTTATAAATAAAAGTTAATTATGGTCAAATTATTAGTGAAGACTATATTTTGAGTCCTAAGAGGTTAGGGTAATTAACTTATGCATAAATATGAGTTTATGTATTTTTGTGATTATAAAATGTTGAAATCACGCAAATCCGTAAAAACCGAGTAATATACGATATTGGCTAATTAAAAGGCGATTTAGCATTAAATTGAGCATGTTCATACATATTATAATGCTGCATTTTTCCTTTATGATTGTCATAATTTTTAATTTATGTAATTTTGAATTATGTAATTTTACTTAGTATGGCCTTAGATTTTAATTGGTATTTCCCGAAATGTATGGGAATATCGATTCGGTTGTAATTTTATTGTGATCTCGTATCACCGTTTTGTAATTTAATAGATTTATTTTATTTTAGTTACAAATGTATAATAGGAATTATGTAATTTATTATGTAATTTTATTCATTCCGGAGTTCCAAAAGACGGATTTCTTCAAGAATGACGATACATAAAGACGGTGTTACCTCGAGATGCGTGCCACAACCGAAGTTCAAGGGACCAATGGAGTTGGTTTCCGAATATGTAATAGTTAAATAGTTTTTCTATTTTAGGAAAGGCCATACTAGGATTTATTTATTTTATGCTTGCATTTTATTTTATGTCGCATGCATCGCTAAATCGCCATAACTAAAACATGCAATTTTTATCTTATCGAGTTTATCGACCGTGTCAATTCAAATTATCGTAGTTCACCGCTTTAGTTCACTTAAAACGTGATAGATAATAAATTGACATGACCTCTCGCTAAAACAATTAATTGAGACATAACCTTACCAAATAGTAGAAACCATGAAAACCTATTTCGCGAGGGAGTGCACTCGGCTACCCCGGGGTACAAACCTTGTTACGTAGGGGAAGTGGGTGATAAATGTCTATCCACCGAATTCATGTTAATAAGGGGTATTTCGGCACACCGTGCCCTAAATTGATATGGGTTTGGATTATGGACACATTTATTCGAAATTTGGGTTGTACTCAACGAAAGTATTCACGACGATTTCCGGATGTGTTTCGGGCTAAAGATAAATATTAATGTAATTTTATCGACCAAGAGTTCTAAAAGTAGAATCGATTAAAGAGTTAATCCACCGAGTTATATTGATAGGGGGTATTTCGGCACACCGTGCCCCAAGTTAATATGAATTTGGGTCTTGGAATCATTTATCATAGTTGGGTAGAGGTCACTATGTAAATGCTATACTTGTTATTTCAAGTATTTATAAAACGATAAATGTTAAGTTTTCCATTATTCCGTTATAATATTGTTCTATTTCTTTACCACAATTCATATACGATATCATTTCGATTTTTGATTCAAATCTCCATTAAAACATCGTAACTAAAGACAAAATTTGAATTTTTCTTCTAAAAACCTCGTTTTATCCATTGGAAGGATCTCTTGTAGAGAGTATAGATAAAAGTTATTCGTTATCAAACAGGTTTTTGATTCTTGACTAACACATCTACTTACAATGGATTGTTTTTCATATACTTAAATGAATTAAGTACCTTGAAAAGATAAAATTGTTTTGGTGATTAGATTTTCAGAATTCGTAATTGACCAAAATAACACAACCACTTCGATGAAAGTTTTAAGACTAAAACGAACAAATGAAGAGTAATCTTCATGAAATTCAATTTTGCTTCTCAAAGCAAAGACTCATTGAAATAAGTGGGAGCATTCTCTTAAACCGTTAAGATGAGGACGAGGTTCAAGAAGTAAAGATAATAATGGAATTGATACAAGGTAATGTTGAAAGTAAAGTCATTGAGGAATGACGATACTAAACCTATCAATCCCGACCAATAAAGTTTCCATTGTCTTAAATGTTGGACACAAGAAAGGAAACTGCCCCAAATTATTGAAGAATCAACAAGTTAGTTGTGGGACATCTAATGGGACCTTCTTCTTTAAATGTTTATTTGATTAAACATAAATTTTGCTAGTACCACTTCGTCAATATTAGAAACCAAGGGAGGTTTTCATCATTGTACTTGATACATAGGATGATTAGAATATGACGACTAGCAACAATAATGTCGAGAGATAGAGTAATTGTGTACTCAATCTAGTTTTTGGATTTAAAGTTGTACTTAATTGTGACTATTAAGTGCATAAACTCTAAATAAGAATATAAACTTGTTAAGATACAAAAAGGGTTTTCACTTTTGTGACCCTATACACCACGATTTGATGTATGGCTAGCCCATTATCAAGGTGATTATATTCTAAAACAAACTAGAATGATATATCATGTAGATGATGTAAGATTCAAATTGGTAACCCAAGATTAAACCTTAAATTTTGGAATGATGAACGCAAAGAGTTATCAAGTACTCTTGAAACCATTAGATCGTTAATGGTATATGCGTATCTTGTATTCAAAGCAAGATGTCTCGTGCCTTTTGGTTGAAAAGGAGATCGAGGTTGTAAATCATTGATCCAAAATAGGTTGATCATTTTCTTTTACCAACGATTTAAGTTGACACTAGTGTGTTCACTTAATAAGGTAAATAGAGAAATCTTTGAAGAAGTTCAAAAGTTCTAGGAATCACGATTTAGTCGTGATGGGATTATCAAAGTGAAGACTTTGATATAAGCCAAAGGAAATGTGATATAGTATCACAAGTTAATCTCTCTTAGCACGCATCATGGAATAATGTGTGATTGGATAAGAATTCAAACGCTATTCAATATGGTTTGAACTTCGATCAAGTTACTTTGAGTCACTTGAATCCTTTTGGGGATTTTATCATTTTTGTCTAAATTATTTTCCACTAAATCGAATCATATGAGATATGAAATGGTAAGGGTACCATGTTTGTAAGTTTTCACAAGAAACAAATGCTCATTTTTCCCTTTCAATTATCATGAGTACGACGGGTTTGCGGCTCGTGAAGCTGTCTTTCTAAAATACAAGTTTATTTCTAGAAGACAGAGTGGGAGAAATTATTCAAGAGCCTCAAAGAATGCCACAAAGAATATTATGTCGCAAGAAACTGAAAGAATGCCACAAAGAATATTATGTCGCAAGAAACTGGTCTTTCTTGGCTACGTGAGACGTTTTGTGTAAAACATTGTTTCTTCAAAACCTAGGAGGTTAAAATTCATCACTTGTTAAAAATGATGGATTCATGCTACTTTTAAGAAAGTAAAGAGCTTATAACTTACAAAAGAAATCGTTTGATTCAAATTGATTACTTCTAGAAAGTAATGAACATATGACTTAGATAAGAGTGTTTAAGTCACAACTCAATATAAGGCTTAGAGCCATGAAAATCCAAAATAAAAAGGCTTGATTAGTTGCAAAGGGTTTTGCACTAATAAAGGTTTGATTGGATGCAAAGGGTTTTGCACTAATTGAAATGCTTAAGTCTATTTGGATCTTCTTAGGGATTGTGTTTCATTATGAGTTATGAAATACATAGCAAGTGAATCTAAAACCCACTTCTTCAATTAGAAGGAATGTATTCAATACATATCTTGAGTTTTGAAGATTCTTGCAATCCTAAGATAATGTGAAACTTAAGAGAGGGTCTTAAGTAGGACATCAATGAGTTGGAATCAACATTTTTGGATCATGTGATAAAACATTTCTCGATATGTCGAGAAGTTGTGTTTATACATGAAGTTTAGTGGGAGTTACGGAAATTTTAATTAGTCCAATATGTGGATGACATATTGATCATCGAGAATGATTCAAGACTTTTGGAGTATTATAATACATCTTGAATATCCGGATTTATGAAGATAAATCCACATGATATTAGCGTTAGTAAGAAGTCTTATGTTGATAAGATTCATGACTAGTTCAATTAAATCGAACATATTCGATTGATTCCATTTGCTTCCGCTGCCGGATCAATTAAATGAGTAATGATGTATAACACTTCATATACTTTGAGTATGATGAATTGTTTTCAAAATCGAAATTTAAGTAATCTTTACCTAGTATATAAAGATTACCCTTAAGTGCTTGCAGAAGCATTAAGGAAGTAAAGCAAAGTGTTTATGATGCAATTTTGTGTAAGGGTGTTACACAAGTGACAATTGACAATTGAGGTTGCGCATGGTTTCCGACAAAACCATAATCAAAACACATTAGGATGGTTAAGATACCATTGTGGCTATGATAATTAAGAAGTAGATTTTCTAGAATCGTTCTAGGCAATAAAGAACAATGAGAGATATATATAACGGAAATTGAGTACACTTGCAATCATGAGATGTGCAAAAGGATGAGTCCCGCACACTGTGAAAACAGTGGGAGCTATTCTTAGGCTAGAGGGCCTATGTCTTGATTGGATCTCGACACGTACTCAGAAAGTTTTGTAATGCAAATGTATACATTACAAAGGAAACCGAGTATGTAGTAAGGTTGAGTAAGGTGCAAGAAATTGATAAAACCTACTAACCAAAGCCTTCTCAAAGGCTAAACATGATGAGTCATGTCATTTCAATTGAATTGAAATGAACAACTACGTACAAGATCAAATTAGATTATAGAACATGAAATAGTAATCAGGCATTGACTATTCATGTGTGATAATCGCATTTGTCGTTCGAGTTTTATTTTAAAACTCTTTTATTATACTTTGTTACATCCAAACGGGTTGTAGAGACAACGTTGAACCCCGTTAAAGTGAACACGGATTAGCATTGTATTCGCCCATAGTCACTTGTATGAGGTGACGTCTCGAAGTGACTAGAGTGTGATGCGATTGATGGCAAGTTCAAGTGCCATACAGTCATGTGAGATGACTAGTCGATCACATAGGCAGATGTTAGGAACACCTTGTCGGGCCTTATGACCGCTTATAGAGTTCTGCAAATTTATATAGCCTGGTCGTGGCGAGAGCTGCTATAGTATTCTAATGAGTCGATTTTTTTGACTAAAGACTATTCACCTAAGATGGCACAGTTTGATTAACTTTGATTTGTGTTACTACGACCTTCGTAAATGGGGTCAAATGGGCATATTTTGGGTTATGATGGCTGTGGCTAGTCGAAGGAATGAGTGCGATAGGAATTGTCCACCCCTTGTCAGGGTTAAAACAATATCTCGGGGCCACTCGAGGAGTAATGAATCGAAATGCGTGGCCACGCTCGGAAAGTATCTATGATAGATAAGTCCGGTCAATCAGTTATTCTCCAGATCGAGGAAACCACTCTTGATATGATCACTTGCAAGTACGACCTGAAAGACACCTTGCATTGAGTGGGAGATAGTAATAGGACAAGAGAATTGGTGACGCACACTTGTCGAGGACAAGTGGGAGATTGTTGGGAAATGTGTCCTCAACAATAGTGCGATCACATGATTTAAATATCATTATTAAATCTCATTTTAAGAATACAATTGGGAAGTAATATTGTTATCACAACTGGTCAACATATATCGGTAATGATTGGGTGACTAGTTTGACATTACTGTCGTGTGACGGTGGTGATCAGTTGACCCCTAGGTCATACCTATAGGGCAATACTCTTAATTGATCATTTAATTAATCGTATAATGTTACGAGTTAATTAAATTACTTGAAAAATTGACGGACGATTTTGGAAGTAAAATTTACGTATCAAATTGAAATGTGATTAAATGAGATACGGTCTGAGTAATTGAATTGTATCATTACTCGGATGAAATAATTGTTTAATGTAACAATTAAATTTGAATGAATTATTATAAATACAATCCGTTGTGATTTATAAATGGTAAAATATTTTGGCACAAGTAATTATGAAATTACTAAGTCGATTTTGTATATGACGTATTTTTATTAATACGTTGATTTTTAATATGTTAAAAAATACATATCAAATTTATGTCACATATGACATGTGACATATTGACAATTGACAAAAATAATATGGCATCCATATTATAGATGTGGCGAAAATTTGGAAGAGGATTAGGATTAATATTGTGTTTGCAATTAGTGGTAAACATAATGATTAAAATAGGAGAGTAGGCATGCAACCCTATTCACCTTGTGAAGGCAAACTAATGCATGTATTGGGTCTTTCTCTTCCCCTCTCCTCTCCTCTTTCACGATTCACTAAAAAGAAAAGAGAAAGAGTTTTGTCTTTTATTTTTGGTGATACACTACATGCAAGATTGTAGAGAGTTTCATTCATTCTTACTTCAAAATATTTTAGAAAGATAAAACCTCTAAAATCCCTCTCCTCTAACCGGTTTTAGAGAGTATAAACCAAATAATTTTTGGTTCAATTTTTCATTAGATTAATATTATACTAGCTCAAATAATATTAATTAGATTAAGAGTTAAGCCTTGGGTATAAAGCTTGGGGAGAGATCTTATACTTAGATCTTTGTTCTTCCATAAGGATAAGCTCAAGAACAAGAGAGAAAGGTGATCTCTCTTGTGCCCTTTAAACCCAAATCTACAATGTAAGGACATGATTTCTCCTCTTTTATATTATTGTTTGCATGCATAAAATCCGTATTTAATTTTATGACAAATTAATTTTGACATATATGAGTATGTTAATATGTATATGAATCTACATTTCCTTCATTTATATAGTGACCTCTACCCAACTATCATAAATGATTCCAAGATCCAAATTCATATTAACTTGGGCACGGTAGGGCCGATTCATCCCTTATCAATATAACTCGGTGGATTAACGCTTTAATCGATTCTACTTTTAGAACTCTTGGTCGATAAAATTGCATTAACATTTATCTTTAGCCCGGAACACATGCGACTACGGTCACGAATACTTCCGTTGAGCTCAATCCAAATTTCGAATAAATGTGTCCATGATCCAAATCCACATCAACTTGGGCACGGTAGGGCCGATTCATCCCTTATCAACATGAATTCGGTGGATAGACATTTATCACCCACTTCCCCTACGTAACAAGTTTTGTACCCCGTTAGGGCCGAGTGCACTCCCTCGCGAAATAGGTTTTCATGGTTTCTACTATTTGGTAAGGCTAAGTCTCAATTGTTTATTTTAGCGAGAGGTCATGTCAATTTATTATCTATCACGTTTTAAGTGAACTAAAGCGGTGAACTACGATAATTGTAATTGACACGGTCGATAAACTCGATTAAATGATGATGCATGTTTTAGTTATGGCGATTTAGCGATGCATGTGACATATAAATAAAATGCAAAACATAAAATAAATCCTAGTATGGCCTTCCTAAAATAGAAAATCTAATTAACTATTACATATTCGGAAACCAACTCCATTGGTCCCTTGAACTTCGGTTTTGGCGCGCATTTCGAGGTAACACCGTCTTTATGTATCGCTTCTTGAGTGACACCGTCTTCAAGGAACTCCGGAATAAATAAAATTACATAATTTCCTATTATACATTTGTAATTAAAATAAAAATAAATCTATTAAATTACAAAATGGTGATACGAGATCACAATAAATTACAACCGAATCGATATTCCCATACATTTCGGGTAATACCAATTAAAAACTAAGGCCATACTAAGTAAATTACATAATTCAAAATTACATAAAATAAAATTATGACAATCATAAATAAAATGAAGCTTTATAATATGTATGAACATGCCCAATTTTATGTTAAATCGCCTTTAAGGAGCCAATATCGTATATTTAACGGTTTTTACGGATTTGCGTGATTCAACCTTTTAAAATCACAATAAAATACATAAATTCATATTTATGCACAAGTTAATTACCCTAACCAACTTAGGACTCAAAATTAGTCTCCACTAACCATTTGACTATAATTAACTTATATATGTTAAAATTGTTCATTAATGGACCCAAAATTACATAAAAAAGCTATAAACTTCAAATAAATCACAAAAATTTCAAATAAATTCAAAATTTGAAATTTAAGCTCTTGAACATTCTGGAAAAATACCATAACAGTCATAATGTTCAAAAAAAAAAAAACTTAGGTTAAAATTTCGAAATTTATCGGGAAAAACAATGTTGCGGTTTATCGGATTTATCAATTATAATCATAAAAACATGAGAAAAATTATATTCATCAACTTTTCAATTTTAGATCTGAAAAAGATAATAAAATGCAACATGTGACGTTTTTCCTTAGTCATGGGGTATGTTTTAGCAATTATTCACTAATTAAGTCATTATTTATGCTATTTTTCATCAAAAATCCATAAATCATGCATAAAGACTTCAATATAGCCTATTATTTTACACACATCTTGTAAAATTGCATGTGACAACATACTAAATTGCTATGACCAGATTCGAAATTTATCTCATATTAACCTATTTTTCTTCTAAATCCGATTTTTATCATGAAAAATCCATATTTCGAGCATAAAAACTCCAAAATTTCTGAAAATTTACAGGTCATCTAAAAATAAAACATGTGATAACATATCCAAAAATCACTGGAAAATACGAAGTTTAGCTAATTTTAGTCCGAAAATGACATTTTAATCATAAAATCATATTTTTAATGCCATTATTATATAAGATGAACAATAAAAATCCATAAATTAACCAAAAAATCCTAAATACATTTTAGGACCAGAAACTTTAACATGCATAAATTTATTTCGTGATATATCATAATAACACAAATTTACAAGTTTTATATGTTAATCGTATAACTCGGAATAACTATAACCGATTTGCATGCAAACAACCAAAGGCTCTTGATACCGCTTGTTAGAAATCTATATCTCTTTACTCATTATATTCATATATGTTATGATTTTAATTTAGTCATAAAATTAAAACATGATCTTATGCATGCAAACTATAAGTAAAATAAGAAAGAAATCTTCATTCTTACATTGATATTTCGGATCAAAGGGCACAAGAGAGTTCTCCTACTCTCTTGTTCTTGAGCTTTCCTTAATTGGATGAACAAGGATTCAAGTGTAGAATCCCTCCCAAGGAATAATACCCAAAGTAAACTCTTAACAAAAATTAATATTATTATTACTAGAACAATATTAATTTAACTTAAAATGACCCAAAATATATATATTTGGCTCTCTTAATTCGGCTACGAGAGGAAGAATATTGGAGTTTTATTTCTCTAATTTTCTTAGAGAGCTTACTTATTTCTTACGCTAGAAATATTGTGTGAATATGAATGAATGAATGATAGAGCAAAAACTCTCTATTTGGTCTTCACAAAACCGGTGGGAAGGAGAAAGAGAGTGAGCCAATACATGCACAAGTTTGTCTTCACAAGAACAAGTAGGTATGCATGGCTAGTATTAGGCTAATATCATCATGTTTTCCACTAACTCAATTAACATAATTTATTGCTAGTACTTCCCCTATTATTTGGGTCCAAATAGATAAAATGGACTCTATTTTATTTTTGTCAATTTGTCAATATGTCACATGTCATATGTCACATAAAATTTGTTATGTATTTTTAACATATTAAAAATCAACGCATTAATAAAAATACGTCATATACAAAATCGACTTAGTAATTCATAATTACTTGTACCAAAATAATTTACCAATTATAAATCACAACATCTTGTATTTATAATAATTTATTCATTCAAATGCAATTGTTTCCTTAAACAATAATTTCATCTAAGTAATAAAACAATTCGATTACTTAGACCGTATCTTATTTAATCAAACTTCAATAAGGCACGTAAATATTACTTCCAAAATCGTCCGTCAATTTTAAGTAATTTAATTGACCCGTATCGTCATACGATCAATTAAATGATCAATTAAGAGTGTTACCCTATAGGTATGGCCTAAGGGGATCAACTCGTCACCACCGTCAGACATTTACGTAATGTCAAACTCTAGTCAGCCAATCATTACCGATATGTGTGGACCAGTTGACAGTAAAATATTACTTCCCAATTGTATTCTTCAAAATGAGACTTAAACATGTGATCATCATGATCAACAGTTGTGATCGCATTATTGTCGGAGGACACATATTCCAACAATGTCTTCACCCCATGAATGCATCACTAATACCTGTCATTCATGTAAACATGAACGCCACAGTCAGTGGGGAGTAACTCAAGGTTCTCCCAGCCACAAAATGACGAAACGAACATAACAAAGAACTAACACAGGTAAGTCATGTAAGACTCTTACAAAGATATGGATATCAAGTTTACGTTTAAACATGGTAATTAAATGAGATGGAACAAGATAGATCAATCATTAGCATGATAACGGTTAAACTATTCATGTGAGACAATTAAATAATATGAAAGGCAAGAATACGGTCATTTATACAAAAGCACGCATTTCAAGGAAATACAACATAGATATGAGATTAGAATCTGAATCATGTGAAGCAGTTAAGTAAGGGATCAAATAGAAACTATAGTCGTTACTTTTAAAACCTCTTAACAAACAACCACATAGGACGGGATTATTAATGTCACACTCATACTTATGGCTTGCATCTCACCATAAGTACGGATGGGAACATCAATCCCGACGACCTTATCGCAACTAGAGGGCCTATGGCTCACCCCCTAGTATCCGATAGGACCGTGACTCAGGGACGGAATGATTAATGTCACATTCATACTTATGGCCTGCATCACCATAAGTACGGATGGGAACATCACTCCCGACGTTCATACCGCAACTAGAGGGCCTCTGGCTCACCCCTAGTATCCGGTAGAACCAAGATTAACAACACAAGGCATAAAAGATAGATACCAATATCTATAACCAAGCAAGACATTTACTACTCATATAAGACATCCAACTCTTGGCAGGACGGCCAACGAGAGAGGTGTCGAAAGGGTATAGTAACCAACTCTCGGCAGTGCGGCCAACGAGAGCGGCGTAAATAAAATAAGATATCCAACTCTCGGCAGTGCGGCCAACGAGAGAGGTATCGAAAGAGTATCGTAACCAACTCTCCGCAGTACGGCCAACGAGAGCGGCGTAAATAAAATAAGATATCCAACTCTCGGCAGTGCGGCCAACGAGAGCGGTATCGAAAGAGTATCGTAACCAACTCTCGGCAGTACGGCCAACGAGAGCGGCGTAAATAAAATAAGATATCCAACTCTCGGCAGGACGGCCAACGAGAGAGGTATCGAAAGAGTACGGTAACCAACTCTCGGCAGTGCGGCCAACGAGAGAGGTGACCTAAGTCCAATGAATAAAACAAACTTAGCCCAACAAGCAAGCTAGACAAGTCCAATTAAATTAACAAGACAAATCCACTTAAATTAACAAGACAAATCCACTTAAATTAACAAGACAAACCCACTCAAATTAACATGCCGGTTAAATAAAATATGATAAGCGATAATAAATAATTTACGTTATATGAAATTTACGGGTTAAAATGGAAACTCACACAAGTGATTTCTTCATGAACCTATTACAACACATGACATTGGCCCAAACCATTCAATCATAAAGGTCCAACAAAAGAAATGAGGTGAGCCTAATAATTTAACCAAGGTGAGTCCAAAAATCTTAAGGTAGTGAGCCCAACAAACAAAACCAAATGAGCCCAACTTTTAATCTCAAATGAGCCCAACTGAAATAATATGTAAATGAACGATATTAACGGATTACGTTATATAAAATATGAGACGGAATTTAATTAATCAAATAACCCGAAATGGACTCCAACAACACCCATAATAGGTGTGGTCCAATAATATAAAACGTAACCAACCCAATCCAAATAAATATGTGAAAGAAAGATATTAACGGATTACGTTATAAAATACGAGACGAGAATAACTAATTTCAAACAAACTAAACTAGCGCCAAAATCACCTATTACCACAATTCGGGGAAAGCCATAAGGGCAGCCCCTTACCCGCCTCAACAAGCACCTATAACCACCGATATTCTACCCCCAAAACAGCCACCATCCGACTACCCACAACTACCCTTCACACCACCCATTTCTCGCCCCAAAACAACCCAAGAGCAGGCTCGTGAAACCGTATAAGAACAGCCCCAAAACAGTACCCAAAACAACTCGTATGACACTCATAGGAAACCGTGTGCGGCTGCCCAGAAGAACTGTAAACAGCCGCCCAAGACAGGGGCAAACACGACACTATAGCTGGGTTCTTAAAGCGGGAAAACCGAGTGTACAAGTGACGATTTTACATGAAGATGGCAAGTATATAAACAGTTCCGACAGGTTACCACATCCGTCCCAAAACAGGGTTCACGAACTCCCCTGTCAAGGTTTCAAACTGAAATCGACAGCCCATACCAACTCAGTTTTCAGACGGAATATAAAGTAGGATTGAGGCGGAAATAAAACGCAGCTAAACATGAATAACATTCACCAAGCTTAACTTAACCCAGCTCGAAAATCCGTGTAAAACAGTCCGATTCAAACGTTATTTTAAGACGGAAACTCAACACAATTACTTCATGAACACAACCAGCGAATCCGAGCATAAAGACAGAAATGACGAGATAAAATTGAGCATACAAATGAGGAAAGGTGTAAAGAACGGAACTTTAACAAACAAAGACACATAACACGACACTTAAGACAGAATTTCGACATTTTGTCGAGTAACCTATCACCGTTACCTGACTATGCTCTCTTAAACGTCCAAGGAACCATCCAAGGGTGATTCTAAACCCAAAAATGGAAGAGATTAGTCCAGAAACCGCATCCTTGAAAGATGGCCGAAGTGAAACCGGACGAAAGCTAGGTTCTTTCTTGCATATAAAGAAGGAGGACGAGATGGGGAAGCTATTGGTGCAAAATTCATGGAATTTGGTTGAGAAATAAGGGAGAAAATGGGGGTTGAAGGTCGATGGAAATGGAGTTTTGGGGTCTGGTAAGTTGTTGCTGCTGTTTTGAAATAAAGAAGAAGGCGAAAAGAAGAAAGCAGGGTGTGGGGTTGGGGACTTTCGGGTAAGACAACAACATCCACCAAATGTCCACTAACAATAATATATAATAAATATATATAATAATAATAATAATATATAAATATATGGAAAAGTAGGGTGTGGGTGAGTAGGTGTATGTGTTGTTGGTTTTTGGTCGGTCCGGCTTAAAGTAGGTACAAAGTGAAATGTGACGGTCTAATATTAGAGGTTGCAAGGATTGATATACCGATATCCTCAAATTGCTAAATTAAGTTTTAACCACGCAAAAGTCATTACTTAGCCACATTATGAAAATGAATTGGTTAAACCTCCTTCTGAAAGGGATATTTTGAAGGACGTGTATTAGATATTACTTATATTTAATAAATGGCATTGCCACACATCATTATGAAATGAATGTGTTAGAGATTAAAAATCTCTTTCCATAAGGTTAAAAATGAGACCACTTCAAAATAGGTATTTTGAAAGGATATGATGGGAACATATATGGTTTTATCTCAAACAAAAGCAATATAATGTCTCAATTGAGTAGTCAATTGCGAATCAAGTGGGAGTTAGAAATTATCATGTGAAGACATGGAATTTAGTGGGAGTAATCATCTTATATAAGTTTATAACTCATCACTCATTGAAGAATGACAAGCTAATACCTTCCTTCACAGAGGAAGATTTGAGTTTTCAAAATTCTGGATGAAAATGGACCATGATGAATCCAATTACATCAAGAGATGTTGGATAAGTATTGAAAGATACACATCGAATCAACAAGAAACGTAGGTTAATCATTTAAATGAAAATGGAATTACCATTAGCAGTCATGGTCGTTCCTTGAACCTAAATATAGTTGATGACATGATTAAAAGTTACTAATGTTTCCGCCATTAGAATAATCATGCGCATGTCCAATTATGAATCATATGCATAAGAGCATGATGAATCATTGGTAAGCCATAATAGAAACGTCATGAATTCTCGAGAAGAATCCGATGAGCGATTTCGGTGTTTGACAGAATGCTCTGTTATGTGACAAGAGGTTGCACATATTAATGAAAATCCGAGCACATGTAAGGATTTATGAGAATCCTAAGCCTTTCAAGCTAAAAAGAGAAATAAGAAGTTTGGAAAGATACTTAGTTATTGAATAAGAAGTTGCTCAAAACTAATCTTTCCTAATATGCTAGGACTTGTGAGAAGTGCTAGGCTAATCATCTTGACAAATTGTTGCAAGACTCTACAAAACATATACCTAGTGCATTGTCTGTGGATGGAGCACTTGATCAGTACAAGTTATATCATTCACCACAAATTCGTTCGTTATGTGATAATCGATAAGGAAGTTCTTTTAAGATAAAGAACCGAAACCAAGGTCGGGAACCTTGATGTGTACTTGGTAAGGTTCATGCTATGAGTAATAGCATGAATGTAAAGGATAATACGATTAAGAAGTTTGAACACATGGACGCGTAACATGTTAAACTTCTATTGCAATCAACAAGTGTTTACACACTTACGATATGCATCACAAGGTTGTAATATGGTATTGACTACCCGAGTGTGATGTCGACATTTGTCGTTTGAGTTATTATTAACTCACCTTATACTTTGTTACATCCAACGGGTTGTAGAGACAATTGAACCCCGTTTAAGTGAACACGGATTAGCATTGTATTTGCCCATAGTTACTTACATGAGGTGACGTCTCGAAGTGACTAGAGTGTGATGCGATTGATGGCAAGTTCAAGTGCCATAAAGTCATATGAGAATGACTAGTCGATCACATAGGCGGACTGTTAGGAACATTTTGTCGGGCCTTATGATCGCTTATAGAGTTCTGGCAAATTTATATAGCCTAGTCGTGGCGAGAGCTGCTATAGTATTCAAATGAGTCGATTCTTTTGACTAAAGACTATTCGCCTAAAATGGCACAGTTTCAGATTAACTTTGATTTGTGTTACTACCACCTTCGTAAATGGGGTCAAAAGGGCATATTTTGGGTTATGATGGCTGTGGCTAGATGAAGGGAATGAGTGCGATAGAAATTGTCCACCCCTAGTCAGGGTTATAACAATATCTCAGGGCCACTCGAGGAGTAATGAACTGGAAATGCGTGGCCACGCTCGGAAGGTATCTATGATAGATAAATCCGGTCAATCAGTTATTCTCCAGATCGAGGAAACCACTCTCGATATGATCACTTGCAAGTACGGCCTGAAAGACACCTTGCATTGAGTGGGAGATAGTAATAGGACAAGAGAATTGGTGACGCACACTTGTCGAGGACAAGTGGGAGATTGTTGGAATATGTGTCCTCCGACAATAATGCGATCACAACTGTTGATCATGATGATCACATGTTTAAGTCTCATTATAAAGAATACAATTGGGAAGTAATATTTTACACAACCGGTCCACACATATCGGTAATGATTGGCCGACTAGAGTTTGACATTACGTGTCGTGCGGTGGTGGTGATCGTTGATCCCCTAGGTCATACCTAAAGGGCAACACTCTTAATTGATCAATTAATTGATCGTATAACGTTACGAGTCAATTAAATTATTTAAAATTGATGGACGATTTTGGAAGTAATATTTACGTGTCTCATTGAAATTTGATACGGTCTGAGTAACCGAATTGTTTCATTACTCAGATGAAATTATTGTTTAAAGAAACAATTGAAATTGAATGAATTATTATAAATACAAGTTGTTGTGATTTATAAGTTGGTAAAATATTTTGGTACAAGTAATTATGAATTACTAAGTCAATTTTTGTATATGACGTATTTTTATTAATACGTTGATTTTTAATATGTTAAAAATACATAACAATTTTATGTGACATGTGACATGTGACATATTGACAAATTGAAAAAAATAAAATGGATTCCATTTTACCCATATATGCCGAAATTAAGGGGAGTATTAGGGTGAAATTGTGTTGATTATGTTAGTGGTGAACATAATCATTCCCCTACTAAACTAGCCATGCAAACTAGTTGTCATTGTGAAGACAAACTCAAGCATGCATTGGCTCCCTCTAATCCCCTCTTCCACCCGGTTTTTTGAGGAGAAAAACCACTTTGGTTTTTCCTATTATTTTACCTAATATACACCAAAAATAAAAGTGTGACATATTCATTCATTCATTCATTCATTCATCAAAATATTTTAGAGAGATAAAATATTTCTCCTTCCTTCCTCTCCTTCTCCTAACCGGTTTTAGGAGACCAAAACCAAATATTTTGGGTCAATTTTATCACTAAATTAATATTATTCTAGTATACATAATATTAATTTTATTAAGAGTGTGCCTTGGGTATTATACTTTGGGAGAGATTCTATACTTGGATCTTAGTTCTTCCATTGAGGAAAGCACAAGAACAAGAGAGAAGGAGATCTCTCTTGTGCCCAAATAAACCAATATTCCAATGTAAGATAAAGATTTCTTCTTTATATTGATTATAGTTTGCATGCATAAGATCACCATTTAATTTTATGACAAATTAACATGAAACATATATGAATATGTTGAGTATATAGATCTACTTTTCCTTCAATCGGTATCAAGAGCCTTGGTTGTTTGCATGCAAATCGGTTAAAAGTTTTTCCGAGTTATACGATTAACATATAAAACTTGTTTAATTTGTGTTATTATGATATATCACGAAAATCATTATGCATGTTAAAGTTTCTGGTCCTAAAATATTTTTAGGATATTTTGGTTAATTTATGGATTTTTATTGTTCATATTATATAATAATGGCATTAAAATATGATTTTATGAATAAAATGTCATTTTCGGACTAAAATTAGCTAAACTTCGAATTTTCCAGTGATTTTTTTATATGTTGTCACATATAATATTTTGAGATGACCTGTAAATTTTCATAATTTTTGGACTTCTTATGCTCGAAAAATGGATTTTTCATTATTAAAATCGGTTTTAGGTGAAAAATAGGTTAATATGAGATAAATTTCGAATCTGGTCATAGAAATTTAGTATGTTGTCACATGCAATTTTACAATATGTGTGTAAAATAATAGGCTATATTGAAGTCTTTATGCATAATTTATGATTTTTTGAAGAAAAATAGCATAAATAGTGACTTAATTAGTGAAATATTAATAAAACATACTCCATGACTAAGGAAAAACGTCACATGTTGCATTTTATTATATTTTTCAGATCTAAAATTGAAAAGTTGATGAATATAATTTTTCTCATGTTTTTATGATTATTTTGTTAAAACCGATAAACCGCAACATTGTTTTTCCGGATAAATTTCAAAAATTTTAACCTAAGTTTTTTTAACATTATGAGTGTCATGGTATTTTTCCAGAATGTTCATGAGTTTAAATTTCAAATTTTGAATTTATTTGAAATTTTTGTGATTTATTTGAAGTTTATAGCTTTTTATTGTAATTTTGGGTCCATTAATGAACAATTTTTTAGAAATATGAGTTAATTATGGTCAAATAATTAGTGAAGACTAAATTTTGAGTCCTAAGAGGTTAGGGTAATTAACTTATGCATAAATATGAATTTATGTAATTTTTGTGATTATAAAACGTTGAATCACGCAAATCCGTAAAAACCGTGTAATATACGATATTGGCTCCTTAAAGGCGATTTAGCATAAAATTGGGCATGTTCATACATATTACAATGCTGCATTTTATTTATGATTGTCATAATTTTACTTTATGTAATTTTTGAATTATGTAATTTTTACTTAGTATGGCCTTAGTTTTTAATTGGTATTACCCGAAATGTATGGGAATATCGATTCGGTTGTAATTTATTGTGATCTCGTATCACCGTTTTGTAATTTAATAGATTTATTTTATTTTAGTTACAAATGTATAATAGGAAATTATGTAATTTGTTATGTAATTTTATTTATTTCGGAGTTCCCAAAGTCGGATTTCTTCAAGATGGCGATACATAAAGACGGTGTTACCTCGAGATGCGCGCCACAACCGAAGTTCAAGGGACCAATGGAGTTGGTTTCCGAATATGTAATAGTTAATTAGATTTTTTATTTTAGGAAGGCCATACTAGGATTTATTTCTATGCTTTGCATTTTATTTAGGAGGCCGATAATGAACGCCCCGGGGGCATTCGATAACTCTCATTCCGGACAAAGAATATGTATTACATTCATTTAGCAGTTAGCAATAGATTGACACAGTCTTTGTTTCCTTTTTCTCCCCTCCCAATAATACTTATATACTGCCACCAAACTCCAACCACCACCACCCCTCCGTCCCAACCATCACCCACTACCTCGAAAACCTCACTGGCTCACTGCCTTTGTCGCCGCTTTCCGACGACCACCCTATCCCCTTCATCTGCACCATGATTCATCCCCGACCACAAAAATAGATCGCGAGATCGCTTTCGAACCTCAAAGCACCGATCAAATTTACAACCACCACAAGAACCGCCTGTTAAATCAAATCCCCTTCTTTTATACTCAGTAATTTTTCCAAAAAAGGGTTTAAGGTTCAATTTCTCGGCACCGCGACCGTCGGCTTCGCCGCCGGAATCCCGAACCAATAGACACCCTAGGAGGGGAATGGGGTTAAAAGAGGGTTGGGGAGTGAGATTGTCGGAGGGAATGGGTTACCGGCAACCAGAGGAGGTGGTGACGGTTGGGCGTGCATCTATTCAATCTAATATTGACTTGGTCGTTGTGCATTTAAGTTTATAAATTATGTTGCTGCATATCTAGGGGACTGATATTACAATGAGTCATCATTTTTTTATATTGTATTTTCCCCTATTCTTTAGCTTAACCAATGCCCCCGGGGCTGTTTCTATCATTTGCCTTTTATTTATATGTCACATGCATCGCTAAATCGCCATAACTAAAACATGCATCATCTTTCATCGAGTTTATCGACCGTGTCAATTACAATTATCGTAGTTCACCGCTTTAATTCACTTAAAACGTGATAGATAATAAATTGACATGACCTCTTGCTAAAACAATCAATTGAGACATAGCCTTACCAAATAGTAGAAACCATGAAAACCTATTTCGTGAGGGAGTGCACTCGGCCACACCGGGGTACAAACCTTGTTACGTAGGGGAAGTGGGTGATAAATGTCTATCCACCGAATTCATGTTGATGAGGGTTTTATCGGCCACACCGTGCCCAAATTAATATGGGTTTGGATCATGGACACATTTATTCGAAATTTGGATTGAACTCAACAAAAGTTTTTCGATAAGGGTTTTATCGGCCACACCGTGCCCTTGTTGAATGTGTTTTGGGCTAAAGATAAATGTTAATGTAATATTATCGACCAAGAGTTCTAAAAGTAGAATCGATTAAAGCGTTAATCCACTGAGTTATATTGATAAGGGTTTTATCGGCCACACCGTGCCCAAGTTAATATGAATTTGGGTCTTGGAATCATTTATCTAGTTGGGTAGAGGTCACTAGAAAAATGCATATAACTTGTTTAAATTATAAATTTTTACGAGTATTATTATTAAAACGACATTTGTTTTACTCCTTCTATTTTGTTTTGTAGACCACTTCTTTTTCTCATAAGAAATGGCTACACCAACCCCTAATGCCACGCCTCTCGCTAATTCATCATGGCTCCGATCCTTCATGGATCGATGTAAACTTGAAAAGAATGGGTCAAATTTCTCCGATTGGGATGCCCAACTCAAATTAGCCGCCCAAGGTGACGACAAGCTTCGTTACCTTACCGAGGCCTCTCCACCCGAACCTACTACTAGGTCGACCGCCGCCACTAGGGAAGCTTATGAGGCTTACCATAAGGAGTCCGCCGCAATGAAAAACGTGTTGATCTTTGCAATGGAGGCGGATCTCTAAAGGAGAGCCTTTAAAATGGGCACCGCTAATGAGATTTACTCCAAGCTTGTGACAATGTTTTCACAAACTCCGCGGATCGTCCAATATGAGGCGGCCGCGGCATTCTTTGATCTCGACTTCAAAGAGGGCCAAAAGGTTAGCCCTCATGTGCTCAAACTTATGGAGCTTGTCGAGACCTTGAAGATTCAAAAGGTTGAAATCCCCAAAGAACTCATTGTAGATAGGATTCTACACTCCTTATCCAAAGTCAAGGCGTATGTTCAATTCCGGGTGAATTTTAACATGCAAGACAAGGATGTGTCTCTTGAAGAATTGCACAAGTTACTTGTGCAAGCCGAGAGGGACATGGGGTTAAATGTGAACCCACCAAAGGATGTGCTTAACATAAGCACTAAGAGCAAGAGGAAGTTCAAGAAGAATGGGAGGAAGGGTAAGAAACAAGCTCCCACTTTCACCAAAGCTAAGACTAATGAAGCTAGCACTTCAAAAATCAAGAAGGGTCCTCTTGATAAATGCCATTATTGTAATGGTATTGGTCATTGGAAAAGAAATTGTTCCAAATACCTTGGTGATATTAAGGCTGGAAAGATTACTCCAGTAGGTAAATGACTATCCTTTTTTTTATGTTTCTAATTCAACTATGGTATTGTGATACAAAGTTGTGATAATGTATCTCCCTTTTTATTGTAAATAGGGCCTCCACCAAGCAAAGACAAGGGAAAAGAAAAGCAAGCATGAGAAACCATCAAGAAGCTAGGAATAGCTTTCATGGAGCTTCGCTTTTTATTGTCTTATTTTAATTGTGTTTTGGATTTTAGAACCTTTAAGTTTCCGTGTTCGACATGGAAAGGTATTTTGGATAATTGGTTGTATTTTGGATAATGGTGGCTTGGTTTGCAACCCAAGTCACCCGTTTTATCATTTTATCCTTGTTCTAAAACTCATATTTAAATGCTTGCTCTTAGAAACATATGATTATTCACTTAAAGTGATCTAATAGACAACTATAATGACGGGATTCATTATATGTCCACATGCTTAAGGCTTGTGTATGATCATTTATAAAGTGATATTGAGTCTATGAACTCTCTTAAAGGAATGTCAATCACCAAGTACACTTACGAAATCTAAAACTATTAGTCAACCTATGAGATAGTTCTCCTTATACTTCAAAATCATTATTTGTGTCTCATATGCTATCTTTGAATCTATAGTGTATTTATTCTAAAGATAGAGTGGGAGAAAAATGAGGACACAACTCACACCAAGATAAGTTTGTGTACTTGTGTAAATGAGATCTACGCAAGGAAGAATGATTTGAATGGAGGTATATCTATTTATATAGTATACCCAATAGATGAGATCTATGGTCTCAAATAGTTCTATATGACTAAAGAGACCAAGTGAAGTAATCATAAGAGTATGTTCTCAAGATAACTACACGAGGAGACCAAAAGAAAGTTTTGGAACAACAATGACTAATGTAAAGTCTTAATTGACTAGTTTATGATAAATTTTGACCAATAGTTTCAACTTTACTTAAGAGCCTAAATGAATCAAACTAACATTCTAGTAATAAACAATATTTATGACTAGAGGTTGCAAGGATTGATATACCGATATCCTCAAATTGCTAAATTAAGTTTTAACCACGCAAAAGTCATTACTTAGCCACATTATGAAAATGAATTGGTTAAACCTCCTTCTGAAAGGGATATTTTGAAGGACGTGTATTAGATATTACTTATATTTAATAAATGGCATTGCCACACATCATTATGAAATGAATGTGTTAGAGATTAAAAATCTCTTTCCATAAGGTTAAAAATGAGACCACTTCAAAATAGGTATTTTGAAAGGATATGATGGGAACATATATGGTTTTATCTCAAACAAAAGCAATATAATGTCTCAATTGAGTAGTCAATTGCGAATCAAGTGGGAGTTAGAAATTATCATGTGAAGACATGGAATTTAGTGGGAGTAATCATCTTATATAAGTTTATAACTCATCACTCATTGAAGAATGACAAGCTAATACCTTCCTTCACAGAGGAAGATTTGAGTTTTCAATTCTGGATGAAAATGGACCATGATGAATCCAATTACATCAAGAGATGTTGGATAAGTATTGAAAGATACACATCGAATCAACAAGAAACGTAGGTTAATCATTTAAATGAAAATGGAATTACCATTAGCAGTCATGGTCGTTCCTTGAACCTAAATATAGTTGATGACATGATTAAAAGTTACTAATGTTTCCGCCATTAGAATAATCATGCGCATGTCCAATTATGAATCATATGCATAAGAGCATGATGAATCATTGGTAAGCCATAATAGAAACGTCATGAATTCTCGAGAAGAATCCGATGAGCGATTTCGGTGTTTGACAGAATGCTCTGTTATGTGACAAGAGGTTGCACATATTAATGAAAATTCGAGCACATGTAAGGATTTATGAGAATCCTAAGCCTTTCAAGCTAAAAAGAGAAATAAGAAGTTTGGAAAGATACTTAGTTATTGAATAAGAAGTTGCTCAAAACTAATCTTTCCTAATATGCTAGGACTTGTGAGAAGTGCTAGGCTAATCATCTTGACAAATTGTTGCAAGACTCTACAAAACATATACCTAGTGCATTGTCTGTGGATGGAGCACTTGATCAGTACAAGTTATATCATTCACCACAAATTCGTTCGTTATGTGATAATCGATAAGGAAGTTCTTTTAAGATAAAGAACCGAAACCAAGGTCGGGAACCTTGATGTGTACTTGGTAAGGTTCATGCTATGAGTAATAGCATGAATGTAAAGGATAATACGATTAAGAAGTTTGAACACATGGACGCGTAACATGTTAAACTTCTATTGCAATCAACAAGTGTTTACACACTTACGATATGCATCACAAGGTTGTAATATGGTATTGACTACCCGAGTGTGATGTCGACATTTGTCGTTTGAGTTATTATTAACTCACCTTATACTTTGTTACATCCAACGGGTTGTAGAGACAATTGAACCCCGTTTAAGTGAACACGGATTAGCATTGTATTTGCCCATAGTTACTTACATGAGGTGACGTCTCGAAGTGACTAGAGTGTGATGCGATTGATGGCAAGTTCAAGTGCCATAAAGTCATATGAGAATGACTAGTCGATCACATAGGCGGACTGTTAGGAACATTTTGTCGGGCCTTATGATCGCTTATAGAGTTCTGGCAAATTTATATAGCCTGGTCGTGGCGAGAGCTGCTATAGTATTCAAATGAGTCGATTCTTTTGACTAAAGACTATTCGCCTAAGATGGCACAGTTTCAGATTAACTTTGATTTGTGTTACTACGACCTTCGTAAATGGGGTCAAAAGGGCATATTTTGGGTTATGATGGCTGTGGCTAGATGAAGGGAATGAGTGCGATAGAAATTGTCCACCCCTAGTCAGGGTTATAACAATATCTCAGGGCCACTCGAGGAGTAATGAACTGGAAATGCGTGGCCACGCTCGGAAGGTATCTATGATAGATAAATCCGGTCAATCAGTTATTCTCCAGATCGAGGAAACCACTCTCGATATGATCACTTGCAAGTACGGCCTGAAAGACACCTTGCATTGAGTGGGAGATAGTAATAGGACAAGAGAATTGGTGACGCACACTTGTCGAGGACAAGTGGGAGATTGTTGGAATATGTGTCCTCCGACAATAATGCGATCACAACTGTTGATCATGATGATCACATGTTTAAGTCTCATTATAAAGAATACAATTGGGAAGTAATATTTTACTGTCAACCGGTCCACACATATCGGTAATGATTGGCTGACTAGAGTTTGACATTACTGTCGTGCGACGGTGGTGATCAGTTGATCCCCTAGGTCATACCTAAAGGGCAACACTCTTAATTGATCAATTAATTGATCGTATAACGTTACGAGTCAATTAAATTATTTAAAATTGATGGACGATTTTGGAAGTAATATTTACGTGTCTCATTGAAATTTGATACGGTCTGAGTAACCGAATTGTTTCATTACTCAGATGAAATTATTGTTTAAAGAAACAATTGAAATTGAATGAATTATTATAAATACAAGTTGTTGTGATTTATAAGTTGGTAAAATATTTTGGTACAAGTAATTATGAATTACTAAGTCAATTTTTGTATATGACGTATTTTTATTAACACGTTGATTTTTAATATGTTAAAAATACATAACAATTTTATGTGACATGTGACATGTGACATATTGACAAATTGAAAAAAATAAAATGGATTCCATTTTACCCATATATGCCGAAATTAAGGGGAGTATTAGGGTGAAATTGTGTTGATTATGTTAGTGGTGAACATAATCATTCCCCTACTAAACTAGCCATGCAAACTAGTTGTCATTGTGAAGACAAACTCAAGCATGCATTGGCTCCCTCTAATCCCCTCTTCCACCCGGTTTTTTGAGGAGAAAAACCACTTTGGTTTTTCCTCTTATTTTACCTAATATACACCAAAAATAAAAGTGTGACATATTCATTCATTCATTCATTCATTCATTCATTCATTCATCAAAATATTTTAGAGAGATAAAATATTTCTCCTTCCTTCCTCTCCTTCTCCTAACCGGTTTTAGGAGACCAAAACCAAATATTTTGGGTCAATTTTATCACTAAATTAATATTGTTCTAGTATACATAATATTAATTTTATTAAGAGTGTGCCTTGGGTATTATACTTTGGGAGAGATCCTATACTTGGATCTTAGTTCTTCCATTGAGGAAAGCACAAGAACAAGAGAGAAGGAGATCTCTCTTGTGCCCAAATAAACCAATATTCCAATGTAAGATAAAGATTTCTTCTTTATATTGATTATAGTTTGCATGCATAAGATCACCATTTAATTTTATGACAAATTAACATGAAATATATATGAATATGTTGAGTATATAGATCTACTTTTCCTTCAATATGTCATCCCATAAAATCCTACTCTGCTTCTAAAATACCACGCACATATAAATGTTGAATGGTGCAATCAATCAAGATCCATTAAGTATATGTTTAAATATATAAACAAAGGTAATGATCGCGTTACTGTGGCTGTCTCTGCCGGTGATTCAGAAGATGTGGATGAGATCAAGATATATTATGATTGCCGTTACATTTTAGCATGTCAAGAAGCTTGGAGGAATTTTGGGTTTGATATATATTATCGAACACCATCGGTTGAAAGACTGAACTTCCATCTCCCAGGGGAGCAAAGTGTTGTGTACAACGAGTCAGACTCACTCGATGCCATATTGGATAAGCGTTCTATTGACGAATCCATGTTTGCATCATGGATGGAATGCAATAAGAAATATGATGAAGCTAAGAATCTAACCTACGCTGAGTTCCCAGAGAAGTTTGTCTGGAAAGCTAAATTGCGCGAGTGGAAACCACGTCAAAAAGGCTACTCCATTGGTAGAATATATCACGCTTCCCCTGGATCAGGTGAGCGATACTATTTTAGGACTTTGTTAAACCACGTTCGAGGTCCTACATGTTATGAAGATATAAGGAGGGTTGATGGCATCCCGTACAACTCTTTCAGAAATGCGTGTTATGCGCGGGGTTTACTTGACGACGACAAAGAGTATATTGATGGCATCGAAGAGGCAAGTCGGTGGGGATCAGCAACCTACTTAAGAAGTCTTTTCGTGACACTCTTAACTTCTGGGAGTGTATCAAGAGTTCAAGACCAGAGGAGGTATGGGAAAAAACATGGCGGCTATTATCAGACGACATCCTGCACAGACAGCGAAGGTTTTTCCAAATACCAGGTAGTACCTTAATTATCAATATAGATTTAAGGATGCTCTCTTCCAAAGCGGTTAAACACTTGCCTTTTATTTTTACTTTTTTTAAAGCTAAAATGCGCAACCATATTTTTCTATTCTTATCAGATTCGCAACTTACTGAAGAGGATCTCAAAAATTACACATTGATTAAAATTGAGAACTTACTCCAGAAAAACGGAAGTAGCTTGGAGAAGTTTCCATCAATGACTGTGCCAAGTGAAAATTTCATCAGAGAAAGTGGTAACAGGCTTATAGCGGAAGAGCTTCGCTACGATAAGAAGTGTTTGGCAGAAGAATTATCTAAACTCCTACCATGCTTAACAGATGAGCAAAGGAACGTTTACGATCTCATCATGACTACTGTTGCTAACGACCAAGGGGGTCTTTTCTTCATTTACGGTCATGGTGGAACTGGCAAGACGTTGGAAAATACTATGTGCCGCAATTCATTCCAGGGGCGAGAAAGTACTGCCAGTTGCTTTAAGTGGAATCGCAGCATTGTTGTTACCAGGAGGGGTAACCGCACATTCTAGGTTTGGCATACCTCTGAATGTGGATGAAGACTCTTTTTGTGGCGGTATAACACCAGATTCTGATTAAGACGAAGCTTATAATTTGGGATGAAGCTCCAATGACCAACAAATTTTGTGTCAAAGCTTTGGACAGAAGTTTGAGAGATGTAATGCGCTTTCACAATCCGCAATGTGCTGACCAACCATTTGGTGGTAAAGTGGTTGTATTTGGAGGAGATTTTCGACAAATCCTGCCTGTTGTCCCCAAAGGAAGTAGACAAGATATTGTGCATGCCGCATTAAACTCCTCATATCTGTGGAATTCATGTACAATGTTGAAGCTCACAAAAAACATGCGACTCCAATCAACTAGCTCGAGCTCAAGTGCGAATGAGGTAAAAGAGTTTTCAGATTGGATACTGAATGTTTGGGATGGCAATGCCGGAGAATGCAATGATGGAGAAGCTATTATACCCATAAAAGATGACCTTCTAATAAAGGAGGCGAATGATCCTATAGAGGCAATTGTTGAGAGCACATATCCATCCCTTCATGAAAATATGTGGGTATCAAAGTACTTTAAAGAGAGGGCAATTCTAGCCCCTACAAACGAAATAGTTGCGAAGGTCAATGATTATGTTTTATCGAAGATGACCGTGGATATGAAAGATTACTTGAGTTCTGATAGCATTAGCAAAGCCGAGGGATATGCGAGTAATCAAGAAGAGTTGTACTCCACTGAGTTCCTGAACTCCATTAGATGCTCTGGTCTTCCAAATCACAAAATAGCATTAAAGATTGGCACCCCGATTATGCTCATGAGAAACCTTGATCAGTCAGCTGGGTTATGCAATGGAATTATATTGGTAGTCAACCAACTCGGAAACCATATAATCCAAGCCACTGTTATCACCGGGACCAACATAGGCCACAAGGTTCTCATTCCACGAATGAGTTTAACCCCATCTGCTAACAGTACACTACCTATAAATTTTCAGCGCAGACAATTTCCGGTGATGGTTTGCTATGCGATGACTATAAACAAAAGTCAAGGACAGTCACTTTCGCATGTTGGATTGTATCTTCCAAGGCCGTTTTTTAGTCATGGTCAACTTTATGTTGCAATCTCTAGAGTCACTAGCAAAAAGGGACAAAAAATTCTAATATGCGACCATGATAGCCGCACTCTTAGCACTACTGAAAATGTAGTGTACAAAGAAGTGTTTGAGAATCTATAGAGACTGATGTAATTTACATTATTTTCTTTCTTAATAAACTTAGTGAGCTTTTTATTTAGTTTAACGATTTTCACTTATGAATATACTAAAGAGATAAAACAGACAAGAAACAAGGACACTATCCTACACTGAAAAATACACATGCATGTGCATCAACTTGAAATTTCACCAATAATTCAACATAAGACAGGTACACGGATTAACATTATTGAAATCTGGAAAGATTTTAAACAACCAAATCAACGATCTCGATTTGATAAGCAATTTTGATCAATTACTCAGTTCATCACAATCATATATATACCAAAAGTAATCAAACTTTGATTCTACCATTGATAATCAGACAATAATACCTGAGTATCTTCTCTATTTTCTCCTTCTGCGAAGCTTAAGCAACTGCTACTTAGTACCCGGGATAAGATCGTTTGTTACTAATTAAAATGGAAATTACACTCTTCATTAAAATAAAATTTGGGATTGTATGTGAGATTTTTGGGTGTTTTAGATCTGAGAATGTTGATTTGAGATTAATTTGATATATTGATACCAAATTTTGTAGGAGATTGAGATTTCTTACTGATGAATTGATGATTAAAGAAAAGGGGATCTGGGAATGTAACGAGTGAGATAGAGAAATTTAGGATTGTTAGAGAAAGTGATATAGTTAGTCAGACGGTGTGTCATGTGTGTTTCTATTTTTTTTCTTTTAATAATTATAATCTATTTAAACTATATGTCTCTCTTACAACCATATATCCGTGTTAAGTTCAAACGAGTCAAATAATATACGACATTATGACTTGCACATGTAAGACAAGTCTTTTCATAATATCTTCAAATTTTGTTTTTAACTTATCTATACGAGTGGTATACTTGACCAGTCTTAAATTAAGACGGAAATTTTCGTTTGAAATGAGAATTCATGAATTTTTAAAAGTTTTTTCAGGAACTATCTTTTGATAAGACTATAGATTGCATTTGTCGGTCGAAGTAGATAATATTTTGGTTTGCATTTGATGACGTCCACTTAACTTTACGCCTTCGAAAACTAATTATCATTGAATAAATTAATCAAATAACCATGTAATACAAATTTTCAAAATCCGATAACAATGCTATACTACATTAACATTGTCAGAGTACTGTGCAACTTTCTCTATCAAATTCTCCTCTAATACATACCCATACAAGTAAACGTTGTCAGAGTACTGTGCAAATTTCTCTATCAAATTCTCCTCTAATACATACCCGTGCAACTTGCACGGGTCCTAAACTAGTTTCCATTGTATAGATAAACCAATACTAATACTAATCCAATTCAAAAAAAAAATTAAATGTAAAAAAATCAATTACATAACCTCAAACTGAAGTTAGGGTTTACTTTTACTGAAAATGAAAAATAAAAGAGAAAAAGAATAATGAAAACTTACCAATTGAAGAGAACAAAACAGATCAATAGTGATCGAAGGAGACGAAGGAACAAGTTGAATATAGGCGAAATCGATGAGTACAGTGGTTGAATTAGAAGGAGAAAGAGGGACGATTATGCGTGAGAGGGTCGGAGGCGATGTCCCTGGCGGAGGAGTGTCACCGGAGTGGAGGAGGTGAAGGCGATATTGGTGGAGAGAGTTAGGGTTTCACTAGGGAAAGGGGAAAAATAAAATTGAATTGAAGGGATGAAGGTTAGGCAGTGAGACAAAACGTAAATGTGTGTGAGAATTCTAAAGGGCTTTACGTTTTATTTTATTTTTTTTCTATCACTACTACAGATACAGGCTATAACAACGGGTAAAAACCGTTGTTAAAACAAAAAGCGGACGTTGTTAAAGCGGCCGTTATAAAAGGTATTTACAACGGTTAGGTTATTTACTAAAACCGTTGTGGAAATTATTCACAACGGTTAAAAGCCGTTGTTGTTGCGAGTAAGTCGTTGTGTAAAGTTTGACAAAATTTTGGTGGGAAAGATATAACAACGGTTATAATATAAAAAACCATTGTTGTATCTTTCCCACCAAAATTGTGAAGACATTTAACAACGGGTATACGGAACATAACCGTTGTTGAAATTGTTAGTAACAACGGTTCTTCTTTTAAAACCTGTTGTTGAATATTATGCGCGGGTATTTGTGAAAGGTATTTACAACGGTTCTTCTTTTCAAACATGTTGTTGAATATTATGCGCGGGTATTTGTGAAAAGGTATTTACAACGGGTTTTTTTAGTAACCGTTTTTATTACTTTTTCGTAATTTTTTTTAAAATTAAATTTGTTTCATGCCATTCAAAATCCTGCATAAATCACAGCTCGGTTCATCAGAACTCAATAGATACAATTCAACCACAACAGCAACATCATACTTACAATTTGTTTCACTTTCAGATTAATTCATACTAACAATTTGATCACTTTACATGAACTAAGATTCCTAAAACTGTGCATCCCCCTAGCTCTATCTACAAAGATCATTCCCTAACTTCAACAAAAAATTTACTAAGCTGATCTAAGCTCTAAGTATCATGCATTTAGTCTCCATTGCAATGTTCTAAGACGTATTTGCCCAACAAGTCCCTTACCTCGTCTATTTGGTGCTTTTTGTACTCAGGTACTTGTGGCGCGTTGATTACATACTGCGGAAAAAACAAAGATAAGACATTATTGATTGACAGCAGCATTAGTGTTGTTCATTAGTGTAACAACATACATCATTCAGCATAGCAACATCATGGTATAGTAGCAAGCAAGACAACATCAGCTCTAATTTAAAAAAAGTAATAAACATATTATTAAATTACTAACCTTTTCTGGAATAAGGATATATCTTCGCATAATAACCTCCAACATGAACCGACAAACGTAGTATCCACATTGTATGCTATCCGGCTGGTGATGTGACCATAATTTAAGCACATTTAGTCCCCGAATTAGCCTTGTTCCAATGCTTTTTAGTGCATATTCGGGTCATTTATTGTCTTTAGTCCTTTGTTTTGCATATTCTTTGAGGTTTTGTGTCCTTGGTAGGAAAGGAGTGCAAACCTTGCATTTTCATGGCAAAATGAAGCTAAATTGATTGAATTTAATGAACAAGCATCAAGGAGAGACAAGATTAGAAGGCCTTTGTACATACTATAGTAGATGGGCAATGATGAGAAAATATCCTTGCATCCCCGAGGAAATCCTCGAGGATTCTATGAAGAAAAAGGAAGAAAAGAAGAAGAAAAGAAGTTGTAAGACAATCCGAGCGGATTGTCCACAAGACGCCCGTCCAGCACCCACAATCCGAGCGTCTTCCCTTGTGGACGCCCGTCCAAAACGCCCCAAATCCGCCCGTCTTCCCCATCTGGACGCCCGTCCAGAATCACCCAAATCCGCCCGTCCCGTGCCCTGGACGCCCGGATTCCCTTACAGCCATTTCGTCTTCTACAAGCTTCAAGGAAGGATGCGCATATTTTTCTAAAGACCGGAGTCTCCCTAGAGACCGGAGTCTCCCTCGAGACCGGCGATTCCTCAACAAGGGTCTTAATCATCATTTAAGCCCTTAGTTAACCCTAATTCATGTACCTAATCCCCACTATAAATACCCCATTAGTCTAATTAGAAGAGAATGTTCTTCTTAGCAATCTTTAGTGTAGTTAATATCAATCAAAACTCTCTTTAATCTTGTAATCAACATTTAATCAAGTTTTAATACAAGTTTCATTTCCTTAATCTCTCTTTTGTTCATCCTTTATTTTGGGTAATTGAAGATTATTTGGGTTATTATTGGGAGATTGACAACCTTCCAATCAAGCATCAAGTACTTCTATTATTCTTTGCTTTATTATTGGAATCATTAGTAGGTATTCTCTTAATCCCTTTTTAATTATTGTTAATCATCTTCATTTATTCATCATGTTTCACTTTGTTGGTATGATTGACAACCTTGCTAGCATGTTCAACATGATAATGAGTGAGTAGTTTCCTTAGCTAGGGTTAATGGGTAATTAGGGGAAACCAACATGGGGGATGATTCATGCTTAAATTAATATGCTTTCATAGTTTATTTGCTTGCTTGTTGTGATCTCAACTCATGCACATGTTATGTTTGATGAAATGCGAGCCTATGAATCCTTGCATTTTTTTACCCATCACCTATCTTTTCAATGAGACTTGTAAGACATAAACCAACTCGAGTCTCATTAGACCATGCATGTTGTTGAGTAGGGAAGATTAAGTCGACTTGTAGGTGTTGTACAATCTAATCGATTCGGCTCCGGGACCCAAACTTTCCTAGGATTGTAAGATATAAACCAACTTGATCCATCACAACAATAATTGCTTGCTTATAATTTGAGAATGTGTTTGTATGATCAATTCCCATGAATCCCCTATGACCCCATGACACCCTAGTGCCTTTTATCAATTGTTTACATCCCTTTTAATCATCTTGCTTGTTTACTTTCATTGCTATTTAGTTTAGTGATCTTCTACATCAAACCCCAAATTGTGACACCCTTAGACACCACTAGTTGCAATAGAAAATCTCATCTCAATTCCCGTCCCTTGGGATCCGACCTTTACTTGCCTCTTTACTAATTGTAAGACTTGTTGGTAGAGTTATAAATTGTGTTTTGGTCTAGGTGCTCCTCACGACAAGTGCCGAAAACTAAACCCCGTCGAGGGAACCCGACCAAAAATGGCGCCGTTGCCGGGGACGGTGTTAACTTGATTTAGATTTTCTTAGATTGTTATTAGTTGTGTCTTTCTTTGCCTTGGGGAAGTAAAACTCCTCAAGGTTTGTTCTAATCATTTTCGAGTTGTTTGATATTTTGCATGTCTAGAAGGTCACAAGGTAACTTGTTACCCTTTGATCACGAAATTGAAAGGACTTTGACAAACAATAGAAGACTTGCTAGAGGAACTTTGAGAGGTAATGGTGAGGTTATTCAAACAAACACTATTGAGTTCATCAACCCTTTTGCAAGAGAAGGTGAGGAGAACCCAACACAAAATCAACCCACAATGCCTAAATTTTCATCACATTCCGTACCCACCGAGGAGAACCTACCCAATGGTACTCCCACTCCACAACATTTAACCGGAAATTTTATTGCCAAATCCGCATTTATCCAATTAGTCGAAAGAAGCCAATTTGGGGGGATGTCTAGTGAAGACCCTCATTCTCATATGGAGACTTTTTATGACTATTGTGATGCGATTTCTCAAACCGGTGTAACTCAAGACCAAATTCGATGGGTCTTATTTCATTTTTCTCTAATTGGCACCGCGAAACAATGGTTGAAAAGCCTTGATAAGGCTACTCTTGGAATTGATTCTTGGAAGAAATTGGCTCTAGCTTTCTACAAAAAGTTCTATCCACCGGAAAAGACTAACATGCTAAGAGCTCAAATTACGGGCTTTAAGCAAAGAGATGAAGAATCTTTGTATGAAGCTTGGGAGCGATTCAAAGGAATTTGTCGCTCATGTCCTCACCATGGACTTAGCGAGTGGTTCTTGGTTCAACAATTTTGGAACGGTCTTTATGAAGACTCAAGAAACATTCTCAACATGGGATCAAATGGAATGTTCACCGAAGTTGACGACAATCAAACTTGGAACAAGATTGAGGAAATGGCGGTCCATAACTCACAATATAGTAGACCTCGCAAGGCTACTAGAGGAGGAAAGCATGAAGTGGACTCCATTACTCAATTGGGTGCTCAACTTAGTGCTCACATTGATACCATCAATTTGAAGTTTGAAAAAGCTATGGCTAGACTTGAAGATGCCTCAAAATCACCAAAGCATCATGTTAATGCCATGACGGCATCTTCATCAATCCCAAGTGGGATATGTGAGAATTGTGGAACTTTGGGACATGACCAAAGTGAATGTAGGGGAACAAATGAACAAGTGAATGCTTTTCAAGCATACAAGAGTGGTACCCCTTACTCCAATTATTACAATGAAAACACCAAATTCCACCCAAATCTCTCATACAAAAGCCAAAATGTTCAAAACCCTCAACCAACATACACCCCACCTCCCATGAGAAACCAAAATCAAAGACCCTTTTACAACCAAAACCAAGGTTACCAAAATCAAACTCCATACAATCAACAAAATGACCAAGGTTTTGATGTTCAAAAAGCGGTCCTCCAAATGCAAAAGAATCAACAAGAGTTTTTCACTCAAATGCAAAAAGATAGTCAAGCAAAGGAAATCACCATCAACAACATCCTAGCTCACACCAAAATGTTGGAAACCCAATTGACTCAACTAGCATCTTCAAGCTCGCAAAGACAAAAGGGGCAATTACCACCTCAAAGTAATCCCCCAAGACATGAAACGGTTAGTGCCATTCACTTGAGAAGTGGTACGAGGTATGAAGCACCGAAGAAGCAAGTTGAGGATGAAGTTGTGGAGGCTAGTGACAAAGAAGAAGTTGTGCAAAACTCCAAGGATGGAGAACCATCAAAAGAAGAATTTTCAAAGAAAAATGAAGACAAGGTCAAGGAGAAGGATCCCATTGTGATTAGACTTCCTTTTCCAAGTCGTCAAGCCAAGCCCAAATTTGATGACCAACTTGGAAAATTTATGGAAATTGTGAAGAATTTGGAAGTCTCGATTCCTTTCACGGAATTAATCAATCACGTGCCGGCCTATGCAAAATACATGAAAGACATCCTTACAAAGAAGAAGTCGATCCGGAAACTTGAGACCATCGCCTTCACTAAGGTGAGTAGTGCAATCCTTCAAGAGAGTTCACCTCCAAAACTCAAAGATCCGGGAAGCTTCTCAATACCGTGTACCATTGGCGACACCACAATCAACAAAGCCTTATGTGATCTAGGGGCTAGTGTGAGTGTTATGCCGTACTCGGTGAGTAAAAGGTTAGGGATGGGAGAGCTTAAATGCACCAATATCACACTCCAAATGGCCGATAGATCGACGAAGACACCATTAGGGATATGGGAAGATGTTCCCGTAAGAGTTGGGAAATGTTTCATCCCGGTGGACTTTGTCATTGTTGACATGGAAGAAGACTCCAACATTCCAATCATTCTAGGAAGACCTTTCTTGCACACCGCGGGTGTGGTGATAGATGTGAAGCATGGAGAGCTCAATCTAGAAGTGAGAGATGAGAGCATAACTTTCAATCTTGACAAGACCATGAGAGCTCCCCGTTTGCATGAACCATGTTTTATGGTTGATCATTATAGCCGGAAGGATGATAGGAAGAAGTCGGAATTCCAATGGAAGAAGAAAATTGATGATGCTCCATTCAAAGAGCAAGTGAATTGTAACAAAGAGAGCTTGAAAAGCTCACCAAAGTCAAGCAATGAAGAGGATGGCCTCATTGGCCAAGACAAGAAAGTGGGAGAGTTGTCTCTATCAACTCAAGAAATCTTTACTGACCAAGTAGATGAAGTTTGTGGTCTTTGGGACGATGAGTTTGAAGGGATTTTCAATCCCTATATTGGTAATGCTATCGATCAAGACCAACATGAAGGACAACAAGGGCAAAGATCTATTGAAGATCTTTATCATGATAATGAACAAGCTTTTGACTACTTTTTCAAGGTGTTGAGCAACATCAACAACACCTTGGACATGCCCCCATGACATCTCACTAAGGATGAGAGTTTGGTGGAGTCCTCTCCAAACCACCATTTGTAAATATTTCTAACTCCCTAACTCGCATTTTAATTCTTACATTGCATTTTTTGTCATTTTTGGATTTTTATGCTTTGATCAAGATAATTATCATTTTCTGAGAGAAGTGAGGGAGGGACTAATGATTTAATTGATGTGTAGTGCTTTAGCTTAGTGTGGGGATAGCAATTGCCTAGGCTATTCATGCCTTAGTAGTGCCCCTACAATGAAGAACACGGGATTTGAAGAATGAAAAATGACACGGGATATGCAAGTGCACGGATGGAATTGAATCCGGGTAGACCAGAGGGAATCCGAGCGTCCTTAAGGGGAATCCGCTCGTCTTCAGGGAATCCGATCGTCTTTGGCAGAATCCGTCCGTCCAATTGAACTGAAAAAATTGAAATTTTGGGACTGTTGAAGAATCCGAGCGTCCTAGCAGAGAAGACGCTCGTCTTGAAGAATCCGCTCGTCTTTGCAAGAAGACGCCCGTCTTTTTGCCTGTGCAAAATAAGAAAGCTTGCCGTATCAGAATCCGCCCGTCTTCAGTAGAATCCGCTCGTCCTGCAGTCAAAGAATCCGAGCGTCCCAGCTGAAAGACGCCCGTCTTTAGGCGAGAATCCTGAACCCAGATTAGGCAGAATCCGAGCGTCCCGAAGGGAATCCGCTCGTCTTCCCCTGCAGTTTCGAAAATTTCGGGTGTTTTAAATACCCCCTCCCACATTCATTCCTTCATTTATTCATCAAAAACACTACCAAAAACCCCAAAACCCTCATCCTCTCCATCACCAAAACAAGATTTCCTCAACCAAATTCAACAAAATCAAATCCAAACTTCCTTACAACAACAATTAATCACTCCTTTTTCCAACAATAATCAAATCCAAGCACCAAAATCTTCAACCTTTGAGTCGATTTTTGAAATACAAAGGCAAAGCCTTTCATCTTAAAATCGATTTGGGTATAATTGGAAATTGAAGATTTTCACTCTTTTCTTGGTATAATCATCAATGGCAAGAACAAAAGGATCAATAAAGGCACTTAAGGCAAAGGCACTCTCACAAAGGCAACAATGTCTTCAAGCAAAGAAAGCCTCATTGGCTATGGTGGTTGCTAGTGCAAACTTGGAAGTTCAACAACAACAAAATCCTCCCTTGGAAGCAACAACATCAACTACTCCGAAAATTGCTCAATTACCAAACTATCCGGAGGTAATTTTCATTTCTAACTCCCATAGGGATACATTTGCCAAGTATGCTAAGAAATCCATTCTACCCACCAAATTCATATGTGAAGATGCCTTGAACAAATTGGGTGTCCTTGAACAAACAAAAGCCTTCTTTGAAGCCATGGGGTTGGGAAAATTGTTTGCTACTAGAGAATTGACATACCCCTCCCTTACCTTGGAATTCTTGAGTTCATTGAAAGTGAATAAGGTAGAGACTAGAGAATACATCGAGTTCCGCCTTGCCAATGTGAATAGGCGCATCACCTTTGATGTTTTGAGTAAAGCATTAGGTCTTAGTGATACACCTCGTTATTACAAGAAGCCCGAAAAGTATGACCCCGCTCCTCTTTGGGAAGCGATTTTCGGGAAGAAATTTGAGAACTTTCATGCTTGTCGCGCTCTATTAGTCCACCATCCGGGCATTAGAGTGTGGCACAAGGTCATCAGGAATACTATCATTGCAAGAAAAGACACTAACCACTTTACCAAGCTCGATTGTGTTCTACTTGAGTCGGCCTTAAATATTGGAAGGGAATTCACCAAGCCTTATAATGCTCTAAGGCTTTTGGTGGATAGATGGCTCAATGTTGATTGTGGAAAGGAAGGCACCGCTTTCATCGTAAATGGAGGTCTAGTTACTCTCTTGGCCAAGTACTTTGATCCGAATTTCAACAAGGATAGCAAGTATGTGGCGAAAAAAGGGGGTCATCTCATTGACATGGATGCCATGATTAACAAGTACAAGTGGGTCAAGCATAATCCTCTTGACACCAAATTTGGGTGGCTCACCAATGATGCTAGATCTTTTACTTTACCTTCCAAAATTTGTCGTTTAAGTGTCCATCGAACGAACTACCTTCTTCCCCTCTCAAAGGAAGCCGAATACATCATCCGTCAACAAAGGGGTGAAATTGAAATGCCCTCCTCCTCCATTGTCACACCACCCTATCCATTCAAATATCAAGAGTTCAAGCCCGAAGGTGTTGAAGTAGGCAATGACTACATGACTCTACTTATGCAAGAGATGCACAAACAAGCTTTTAAGGATCGGGAAGATGCATACTTGGCCCAATATCCACCCCTCCTTCATTTAGCTAGGCAAGTACTACTTGATCCTTCATGTCCTTTGCCTAGTTGGGCGGATAGGGAAGTCTTCTTTCCAAGTGCATCTAGGGGTGAGAGACCGGGTGATGATGAGGTTGTCGGTGATGAGGTTGTTGATGATAAGGGCATTGTTGAAGAGGTAAATGAAGAAGAAGAGGATGATGAAGGAAGTGATGAAGGAAGTGAGCAAGGAAATGAAGAGGGGAGTGGTGATGAGTCCACTTCTATTGAGGAAGATGTTGACAATGATGATATGGTGGAAGACTAGCAAGCTTTGGAGGCTCCTACCCTCTTGAGGTTTGTCTACTTCTTTCTTTGTTTTATTTATTTTTATCTTGACCATGGTTGGAGAGTCCTAGCAACATGAGGACTAACACCTCGGCCCCATTGAGGTGTTCTTATTTTATTGTTCCCACTTTTGAAAATCCAAAATGACAAATTTAGTTTCATGCATTGCATCTTGTGTGCATGAACTACCCCAACTTTAGGACATTAGAAATAATGTCTATTTCGGTTTGGGGAAGTACATGCATACACAACGGGAGTTAATCTAAATTACGCTCTCCGTCATAAACAAATACCCATGCATCATGTAGTGTAGATTAGTATAGCTTGCATTTAGTATAGAATTTATGCATCATACTTGCATAATTTCCCATCATTTTGGCCATTGAGGACAATGCCCATATTAGTGTGGGGATGGGGAATTCTAACTTAACTTTTATTCAAAAACCCAAAAAAATCAAAAATCTTCGAAAAACCATAAAAATTTGAAAAATTGAAAAGTCCAAAAACATGTTCATTTCCTTTGTAGTGTAGTCTTGTATATATTGTTTGTATATATTATTATGTTTGTCTATCCTTGTTCACATTGATCGACTACACCACATCCGAGGCATGAGGAATATGAAGACCGCATGGTATGATCTTTCCAATCTCTTTTTTCCTCTTTATGTTAATGACTATGTGGCTTTATTTTGATTGATGCGGTATAACAATGTGAACTTAGGACTTGCATTTAGTTTATATGTCATATTAGTTGGTAGAATCATATGCATTAGGATGAATATATATTAGTTGCATCATGACATGTAGTTTGCATGTTAGAAAATTTTTGAGAAACCATCTACTTGGGAAGCTTGACAAGTGTATATAGGCCCTAGTAGATGCTTTTTCTTCTTAAGACTTTGCTTGTTAGAATACTTGTAAAACACCCTAGGATGTGTGATACTAGTATCCTTTGACCCATGGATTAAGGCCTAGTCAAGAATACCTTGTGGTTTGATAACTCCTTGGCTACCGTTTACTCCAAGGTGACCCTTGAAACCATGCAACCATCATTCATCCATGTTCTACCACATTTTTGTCATCAAAGGGAATGGGCACAAAAAGAAATTGATTTGAGTTCAATGAAATGAAAAGTGAAAGAAAGTTTGCAAAAATGCATCAAATGAAAAGAGGAGCAAAAATAGAACTCCTAAACCTTCAAATATAAGCCACCCTCACTACATATGGGGTGACTTTGAAAATGTTCAAAAAAGAAATGCAAAAAAAGGTTGAAAAGTCGTCAAGTATTGAATTGCCAAAAATCAAAAGAAATGGCAAAAAGAAAGTGTTCTCAAATGTTTTATGCCACAAGAAATTGGGGGGAAAAACAACAAAGCAAACTCCCAAAATGAAACTCAAATATCTATTGATCCCTTTATCCATCGTATCCATTTTTGTGCATGGTAGAGAGGGGACGACCCTTCTTCTTGTCTAGGCAAGAGGGGGAATTCCGCGATCCTCCAGTGTTTCTAACACCATAGAGAGTCTACTCTTGACAAAAGCATTTAACGATTGAGGACAAAGGTACCCTAGCTTGACACAACTTGGAGGTGATTTATTGGTATCCTTCTAGGCTTAGTAGTTTGAAGAAATTGCATCTATGAAGGAGTGTGTACCCTTGAATTGCTTCCCTTTTAGATAATTTCCGGCACTTAGATGAGGAAAATGGCTATTCTTTTGTAGATGCATCCATTACTTGATTTTGTGAGCTTTAATGTTTGGATGTGTCGCCATTTTGGCAAGACCCACCTTGCCTTGCAAGAAGGCATCCTACCTCATGATTGTCTTGTTGTGAGTTGAAGGGGCGGAGTGAGACCCGCTAATTGTCTCATATCGGCTATGTTATTAGGTTAGTTTAAATAACGGTCCTAGTCTTTGTCACCTCTTTACTCGAGACGAGCAAAGGTTCGGTTTGGGGATATTTGATGTGACCATAATTTAAGCACATTTAGTCCCCGAATTAGCCTTGTTCCCATGCTTTTTAGTGCATATTTGGGTCATTTATTGTCTTTAGTCCTTTGTTTTGCATATTCTTTGAGGTTTTGTGTCCTTGGTAGGAAAGGAGTGCAAACCTTGCATTTTCATGGCAAAATGAAGCTAAATTGATTTAATTCAATGACCAAGCATCAAGGAGAGACAAGATTAGAAGGCCTTTGTACATACTATAGTAGATGGGCAATGATGAGAAAAGATCCTTGCATCCCCGAGGAAATCCTCAAGGATTCTATGAAGAAAAAGGAAGAAAAGAAGAAGAAAAGAAGCTGTAAGACAATCCGAGCGGATTGTCCACAAGACGCCCGTCCAGCACCCACAATCCGAGCGTCTTCCCTTGTGGACGCCCGTCCAAAACGCCCCAAATCCGCCCGTCTTCCCCATCTGGACGCCCGTCCAGAATCACCCAAATCCGCCCGTCCCGTGCCCTGGACGCCCGGATTCCCTTACAGCCATTTCGTCTTCTACAAGCTTCAAGGAAGGATGCGCATATTTTTCTAAAGACCGGAGTCTCCCTAGAGACCGGAGTCTCCCTAGAGACCGGTGATTCCTCAACAAGGGTCTTAATCATCATTTAAGACCTTAGTTAACCCTAATTCATGTACCTAATCCCCACTATAAATACCCCATTAGTCTAATTAGAAGAGCATGTTCTTCTTAGCAATCTTTAGTGTAGTTAATATCAATCAAAACTCTCTTTAATCTTGTAATCAACATTTAATCTAGTTTTAATACAAGTTTCATTTCCTTAATCTCTCTTTTGTTCATCCTTTATTTTGGGTAATTGAAGATTATTTGGGTTATTATTGGGAGATTGACAACCTTCCAATCAAGCATCAAGTACTTCTATTATTCTTTGCTTTATTATTGGAATCATTAGTAGGTATTCTCTTAATCCCTTTTTAATTATTGTTAATCATCTTCATTTATTCATCATGTTTCACTTTGTTGGTATGATTGACAACCTTGCTAGCATGTTCAACATGATAATGAGTGAGTAGTTTCCTTAGCTAGGGTTAATGGGTAATTAGGGGAAACCAACATGGGGGATGATTCATGCTTAAATTAATATGCTTTCATAGTTTTTTTGCTTGCTTGTTGTGATCTCAACTCATGCACATGTTATGTTTGATGAAATGCGAGCCTATGAATCCTTGCATTTTTTTACCCATCACCTATCTTTTCAATGAGACTTGTAAGACATAAACCAACTCGAGTCTCATTAGACCATGCATGGTGTTGTACAATCTAATCGATTCGGCTCCGGGACCCAAACTTTCCTAGGATTGTAAGATATAAACCAACTCGATCCATCACAACAATAATTGCTTGCTTATAATTTGAGAATGTGTTTGTATGATCAATTCCCATGAATCCTTTATGACCCCATGACACCCTAGTGCCTTTTATCAATTGTTTACATCCCTTTTAATCATCTTGCTTGTTTACTTTCATTGCTATTTAGTTTAGTGATCTTCTACATCAAACCCCAAATTGTGACACCCTTAGGCACCACTAGTTGCAATAGAAAATCTCGTCTCAATTCCCGTCCCTTGGGATCCGACCTTTACTTGCCTCTTTACTAATTGTAAGAGTTGTTGGTAGAGTTATAAATTGTGTTTTGGTCTAGGTGCTCCTCACGACAAGTGCCGAAAACTAAACCCCATCGAGGGAACCCGACCAGCTGGCGAGGGACCTATTATTTTATTACATAAAAAACGAAGAGACGAGAAGGCCCACATCAGAATCTTGCACTTTAGGTATTATATTTGCCCACGTATTATTATTAAAGACAAATTTTTGCACTTAAGGTATTGTATTTGAGCACGTACCCCTATTATCATAATAAAAGTCGCGCCATCATCAGAATCTTTCGTGGGTTGATCCTCGTTAGCTCTTTTCTTCTCAAAGGCCCTTTTTTTATTAAAAACAAAAAAAAAGGCAGAAACTCATATTTTTGGGGCAAAAATGAGCTCTTTGTTATAAATAAAAATTGAAACTTAATGTTATTATAAGTAAATCAGTATTATAAACTTACTTAATAATCAAGCCCTTAAAGGTCTCGTTTGGTTCTCTATGCAAAGAGTCCAACCAAAAAACTTTCTTCTTGGTCGGCATGATGGCTGCTAGCACCTAATGACTCCTACATCAAGAGACATTATCATTATTAACAAGTACATATATTAGTTATGAAAATGCAATTGTAGGTGGAATCGTAATATTAATTTGTTTATTACCCGATTTCATTATAAGGGGCAAAAATGAGCTTTTTTTGTCGCCATTTCCCGAGCAATATAATCTACCCGATCTTCGTACGAAATCAACGTGATATGCATAGATAAAATATAGGGGCACAGAAATCCGTATTGATCACATGGAATCTTGTTCTCGGGGATCACTCTCGATTTCAAGAACCTACATTATTACGGTATTAATTCCGGTATTTAAAACACTATCTAGTCAGAATATTAGAATATGAAATGATTTATTAAGAAACTTACTTCATCCAAACAAATAGGTGTTGGACATCAATCTCGAGAAGGCCAGACAGAATGGCTAGCAGCTCCCATGACAGAATTGCTTCGCGCTCAATCCCTAAAATATCCTCATTGAGCGAAATAATTATCAATTGCTCGTTTGCTATGCGACGGCTAGCCTCCAAATACAGTTATCTCATCGTCAGCGTTCTTACTTTTTGCATGTATTCACTCCCACAAAAATTAGTGGAGGTTATACTCCTAACATCTTTCAGTTCGGGGAATAATGCTTTTCTCTTTTTGTGCTACTACCAGACTATACATGTAGATAAATAAAATAATAAAAAATCCAAAGGTAACATATCCTAGTTGGAGTAATAAAAATAAAAGAGTACTTAACTAAATACCTCATCAACCTGCTCTTTCAATTATGAGGCAGTAGTAGGCATGTCTGGGGACTTAGGCTTATCCGTCTTTTTTGTCCCCTACACAAAATTTCCATGCTTTTTAGAAATACAAAAAAAATATAAATAAAGGGAGGTTTTTAAAAAAATGGAGAAGTTAATTAAATACCTCATCAAGTTGTTGTTTCGACGAGGTAGTTGGCATGTCTGGGGACTTAGGCTTATCTAGGGGTGTAAACGAGCCGATCTGAGCTCGAGCTCGGCTCGATTTTTTTAGCTCGAGCTCGGACTCGGCTCGAAGCTCGTCGAGCTTAAAAAATTGAAGCTCGAGCTCGGCTCGGAAAAAGCTCGAGATCGGCTCGAGTTCGAATCGAGCTCGTTTTGTCTTTATATTATTTTCACTTTCTAACTTTTTTTAATCTAACTAAATATAAATATTTTTAAATAATAAATAAGATTATAAAATTCTAAAAATTATTATAATATAATATAATTATACATGACTAAATAACATATAATTTATAATAAAATTAATATTAAAAATATAAATATTGTACAAAAAAAACTATAAACGAGCCTAAACGAGCTTCCGAGCCGAGCCTTGCTGAGCTCGGGCTCGGCTCGTATTTAGCCAAGCTCGGCTCGAGTTCGAGCTCGAGCTCGTTTTGACCGAGCTCGAGCCGAGCTTTGACCGAGCCGATTCCGAGGGCTTGTCGAGCCGGCTCGGATCATTTACAGCCCTAGGCTTATCCGTCTTTTTTGTCCCCTACACAAAATTTTCGTGCTTTTTAAAAATACAGAAAAAATATAAATAAAGAGAGGTTTTTAAAAAAACGGAGAAGTTAATTAAATACCTCATCAAGTTGTTGTTTCGACGAGGTAGTTGGCATGTCTGGGGACTTAGGCTTATCCGGCTTATCCGTGTTTTTTGTTCCCTACAAAAAAAATAACATATAAATTTAACATATAAAAACATTTAACATATAAAAATTATATAAAGGTATTTTTCTAACCCCAACTGCTTTCGGTTGAGGCGGAGACGAACGAGCCAGGAAGATGTGAGAATTAGGCCATTGGATGAAACTTCCAACCGTATCTGCCAGAATGGTAATGTCGTCATGAACTGGGACGGGCAGTTGAAATTTTTCATGGCCTTCAAAGACTTGAGTTATCTCCACTTTTCTATGATTCGGCAAAAGTGATTCGCCATGAACCAATAAAGTTTCCGTTGATTTGGTGGGCGAGTCTACGAGACCCCGGCCAACACGCACAGGTTTCGTGGATTTAGGTCAGTAAGAATAACTACCTTCCTGTTTATGGCCTGAAGAATACACATACATTATATATTATATCCCAAAAGTTAATAGAATTCATATAAATTTCACTAATAAAGACTTCATGCATACCTTGCCGAAAACTGGGAACTGATTTAAAGGGGATGTATGCTGCTGTTTTTCATCAGCCGTCTTCTCAAGTTGCATCCCTTGATTATTGTCAGCTGTGGCGGATAACTCAAGTTGCGTCCCCTTTTCAGACTCATTAACCTAATAAAATTAACCAATGGCACGGTGTCAGAAGTTATAGCATTAGAGCTGGCAGGGAACGCACCCCCCTGATCTTACCCAAAAAAAGAAAAGAAAAATAAGGAAGTCATATATTTACCTTATCGGCTTTAGTTGTTAAAACTTCAGAAGCTGTAGGTACCTGATCTTTCTGAATCTCGTAGACCAATACTTCCTCCTCATGTATTGCCAAGGTAGTAGTGTTCTCGGCCTCTTAACCAATCTGTTGTACCTTACCCCCTTTAATGACATCCTCCATCATCTTCAATTCTTCTTCAAAAGGCTTGCCTCCAGAATTCATCTTTAGTATCACGGATGCCAATAACTGAACCTGCGTGCCAAAAATGTAATGTTTAAGCAATTTGTTTAAAACAATAACATGTGAACTTAAATGAAAATAATATAATAAATGGTACCATGTCAGCCTTCTCAGCCTTAGCCTTCCTTTTCTTCTTTTTTTTGGCGTTGTCCCATAATATTTCGTGACTCCAACATGTAACGGGACGCCCCTCAATCGACCTGGATGTTCGGGTCGGCCGATCGCTCTAGCAAGAACGTCATCACGACCATTGGGAGTGAATTTCCCTTCTTGTACGTTCTTCAATACCTTCTCCTATAATATATTAAATAAACTTCAAATTATATTTTTGACTAAAATAATAAAGTTAGTAATGAACTCGTCTTAATAAAATAATGCTTACTATGTTGGCCAACACTTCCTGATCATATTTGTCACACGGTCGGGATCCTTTAGGCGTGTGCCCTTCTTTATAAGTTACGTGCCGATTCAAGTCGGTCACTCCCTTTGCTGCCACCTACACATTAACATGGTAACAGTTATATATATAAATGTGTATCAAGTCTAAGTGTGATTAAAAAAATCAAATAAATAGGGGGATGCTACTTACGAGTTGGTCTTCTATCAATCTGTAACCGCCTCGAGAACCATACCATTTTCCCTTCTTGCATGAAATGTTAGCACGATTTCTTTTGCTAACGGCCTTCAAATTATATAAAAGCGCAAGTAGATGAGATAATAAAAAAATTATAGAGAACTCATTAATTAAAAAAATGATAGGTAAATCATTAAAAGGCGAGGATACTTAACCTCAAACTTCTCACTAGCTCGAATCGCTTTGAAAAGATCCCATTGTTCCTGAGTGATGGTGGGACACTTGTTTGACGGTGGTCTCTTACGCATCTCCCTCATCTCCTTGTCCACATACAACCAATACTTACCAACGTCACACTTCCACTGCCTTAAGACGCCTCCTGCCTTCTGTATTAAATATTTATCATAGCATTCGGCAATATCAAAGGCTTCCTGCATCATCATATCATCATTCAATTTACATAGCATTCAATTTACCTCCAAAATAAAATGTTGTTTCGCTACATAAGTTATCATACCTTTATACGATCCAAGAATAACTTCTCCAATACAGGATTCAAATTCCTGATTTTATCTAAATGGATAGGCACAAACTGTCTTGTGCAACATCCAATCCAAGTGGATAAATCCTTTGCATTTAGACTAGTAGGCAAACCCTTCGCGTTCCATGTTATACTAAGCGGCTGTTTAGCCACTATAACTGCAAGGGCTGCAGGGCACTTCGTAGCACCCCTCTCACCAGGCTTATTATCCTTTTGACTTCTTTTCCGTTTTTCACCCATGATAATCCTAAAACCCTAAATATGAATGAAATAGGAAATGAACAAAGACCTGCAGAGTATCTAAAACCCTAAAGAGGAATGAAAATTTAAAACAACAGTTTGAGCTTCTAAAATCCTAAAACCCTAATAAGAGGAATGAAGTAGATGATGCGGGATGATAAAGATAACAAAGAAGATGAAAAACAAACTGATGAAAAACAAAAAAGATGATCTTAAAACCCTAATGACGAAACAAAAAAGTGAACATACCTGATGATGATGATGATAAAGAGAACGAGCAGGATGATAAGGGAAGGCGACGGAATCTGGGCATCGGAAACTGGGCGACGGCCGGCAACGAGAATGTAGAAAGCGGGGGAGAGAGAATAAACTCAGGATACCAACGGTTGAACTGTTGTGTGTGTTTGTGTGGTATGCTGTATACCTGTATGTGTTTGTAAATTAGTTTTTTATTAAGACAAACTATTAACAACGGGTCCTTAAAACAAAACCGTTGTGATATGTTAATAACAACGGGTCAATAAAAGTCAACCGTTGTCATAACTTTATTACAACGGTTAAAATATACCCGTTGTAATATATTTTCACCCAATTTGCGCCAAAATGAAATACGTCTAAAAAAAGCAATGACAACGGGTAGAAGTACTACAACCGTTGTTGAAAGTAATAACAACGGGTAATGTCAATATAACCGTTGTTATTGTTTAACACTTTTTTTAAAAAAAATTATTGTAATTGCATTACAGTCCAAACCTATAACAATACAGCAGCATAACAACTGTGACAGCAGAAGCACTATATACTGCAACATTAATCAGCAATTTCAACAATAGCATCCACATCTAATAATAAGATCAAGAAAATAAGACAACAACAACAGCATGCATACTGCATATCTACAGGATTTACCATGCCATGCAAATTTGGGAATCTTTAACAATGACCATTGCTTCTATTGGCTTTTTAAAGCTACCAAAAGCTAAAGACAACATACATACACTCCAGCAACATATCTCAAACTTGCTATAAATTCAGAAAAGAGGCATCCCATTAGCTCAGTATCCATTAGCTCCACGCAACTCACAAATAAACCATCAAATTACTGGTCTGAAAATGACTCAAAATGTTGGTCGTCCATATCATTGTGTCCTGATGAATGCCCCAGGCCACATAGATATAGACAATGGAAAATTTGCTGCCAAAAGCTTTAATCCTTTGAGGAATAAGCTTATTGAGCTGGGATACTCCGTCAGCAGAATTAAGCCACAATGGGGGCCATGGGGATTCAAAGGGAGTCTACTCATTCAGTTTGGAACATCACCTGCACATGCAGAATCAGCATTTAAGCTTGACATGATATTTCAACTCAGAGGCCATGGCAGGAACGACTGGAATGCTCCGAATAGATCAACACTCGAACCATACCTCTGGGTAGCCACAGACGAGGATGCCGAGCTTCTGAAGAATACCGTGGACTATGTCCAAGTGCCTTATGCGACCATCTTTGATGGGCAGCAGTCGGCCAGTTCAGAAAGCGTCGATGCCTAAAACCAGGTTGTGGCTGTTTTCCAAGCAATGTACCCCTAAAACCACTACAAAATGTGTCTGTGGCTGTGGCTGAAACTTCCAAGCAACGTCGTGTGTTATTTATTGAGTGTCAAACTGTGTGTGTCTGTATCCGCCTACCATAAGCAATGTCGTGGGCCTGTATGAAAAGACAACTTAAATAAAGGTAATGTGTAACCCTGTGGTCTTGTAAGATTTCCAGTACTGTTATATAAGTAGCGTCGAGAGTATCAGTGCTTTACGTTTGTATAAAATATGCGTTCCTAAATGAAAATCATTCAAAGTGGAGATAGTTATTTAAAAAAAAAAAACTAAAAGGAAGATATATATATATATATATATATATATATATATATTTAAAAAATAAAAATAAAAATAAAAGCTAATAACTTACATTATAGACCATCTCAGGATCGGGGACGTTTCTTGGATGTCATAGTTTCTTCGTTAACCCAAATACCTTCACCATGGTCATCACGCATATAGATGCTTTCAGTGTCCTCATGATCAGTGTCAACATCGTCGAAATAAGATACAGTGGTAGAGTGATCCATTCCCTCAAAAACGACATCCTGATCATCATCACCATTATCGGATGCACTACTCCTTCTACTCCTTATAGACAAGACAATGGACCACTTCTTATCCATAGGATCGGTGACATAGAACACTTGTTTAGCTTGGGATGCCATTATGAAAGGATCATCCTTATTATTGCCAACCTTACCCAGATTGACCAACGTAAATCCCATCTTATCCTTTCCGACACAATGGATGTTGTTATCAACCCAGTTACATCGAAACAAAGGCATTGTGAAATCAATGTAATCTAATACCAATATTTCTTGAATAACACCATAATAAAGGCATTTTCCTCAAATAGGCTTTTTATCTTTTAAAGTAGCAAAGTGCATTGCCTCAAATTCAGAACTCACACCACTATTTTGCATTGTGCTCAACTCATCTTGCTCACGGGTGTAAAAAAGTATATCCATTAATGGCAAAACTGCTGTAAAAGGTGACCCTGGCATTTGGACCTAAACCAAGACGTAGTAACCTAGGAGAGATGTCATCACCAGTTTGATTCTTATACTCTAAGACAATATTCCTAAACCACTCTCCAAACGTCTTCGTATGCTCGTTTGCAATCCACTTCTCGGTCTTGTTTGGGTGATCGTATTTGAGCTCATCTTTGTGTTGTTGAATATAAGGTTGCACCTCATCTTCATTGTTTAGCACATACATATGTGCTAAATGCAACATTTCATGTGTCACAATTTTTTCAACCCGGCCCCTAATACCTTTTCCGGTCATCCAGTCACTATGACGATTCTTAGGAACGCCAATCAACTCCTCAGGGGAGAGATGAGCGTAACAATATGAAAGAGCTTCGTCTAAAATAGCGCATTCAGCAATACAACCTTCCGGACGATACTGATTATATGTATAGTCCTTGTAGACTTTCATCAATCTTGCGAAAGGATACTGGTATCTCAAGTACACGGGCCCAAGGTACAAAATCTCCCTAACCAAGTGAATGGTCAGATGAATCATGATAGTGAAGAAAGAGGGTGGAAAATACATTTCCAACTGACAAAGAGAGGTTACAACGAGGTCCTGCAATGAATCCGCGTCATCGGGATCGATGACTTTCTCGCATATAGACTGGAAGAAGAGACAGAATCTAGTTATAGCATATCTTACCTTTTCAGGTAAAATGGAACGAATAGCCACAAGTAGTAATTGTTGCATCAAAGTGTGACAATCATGTGACTTTAACCCGGTGAGTTTTAGGTCTTGCATCGACACTAGGCTTTTGATGTTCGACGAATAACCATGTGGCACTTTAATTCCATTCAAGCATGCACAGAACTCTTTTTTCTCATTCCGTGAAAGGGTATAAGCTGCTGGCGGTAAAAATGTACGATTACCTCTCTTCTGTGGTGCCAACTCTAGCCTAATACCCATCATTTTCATATCTTCCCCAGCTACGGCGTTATCCTTTGTTTTACCGGGAATATTCAGAAGGGTATTGATAATATTATCACAGACATTTTTCTCAAAGTGTATGAAATCGAGGCAATGCCTGACCTCCAGGCCAGGCCAATATGGAAGTTTATCAAAAAATATGGATCTTTTCTTATACCCACGAGTAGACAATTTAGAGCCGCTCTTCTTCCCATAATCTATCTCAATATGCTTTACTTTCTGATAAACTTCATTCCCACTCAAAATTCTAGGAAGTTGACGAAGTTCTTGTCTTCCATTGAATGCTTTCTGCATCTTGCGATAACAATGGTCATGATACAAGAACCTCCTATTTCCCATATACACATACTTACGAGAATACTTCAAGTATTCAGACTCGATATCCTCCCCACACAATGGACAAGCCTCTTTCCCATGAACTGTGTGCCCAGAAAGGTCGCTATAAGCCGGATAGTCAGATATTGTACACAATAACATCGCTTTCAAATTGAAAGTTTCGTTCTTATATGCATCAAATACTTCTATCCCACTATCCCACAACATTCGCAAATCATCTAGAAGAGGTTCCAAATAGACATCTACATCATTTCCAGGTTGTTTAGGGCCGGAAATTAACAATGACAACATCAAATACTTTCTTTTCATGCACGCATATGGAGGTAAATTATAAATAACCAACACTACTGGCCAAGTACTATGTTGGCTACTCATGTTTCCGTGTGGGTTCATTCCATCAGTGGACAGCGCTAGACGTAAGTTTCTAGGTTCATTGTCGAACTCGGGATACTTAGCGTCGAACGATTTCCATTGCATACCATCTGCCGGGTGTCTTAGCTTTCCACCATTTATTCTTCCAGTTTCATGCCAAGTTAACATTTTTGAATCATCGCTATTCGCATAAATCCTTATGCATCTTGGTATCACTGGAAAATACCACAACACCTTAGCCGGGATCCCTTCCTTATCCTTATAACGTCACTCCAAACATTTAGGGCAATTGGTTAAGTTTTGATATAATTTCCAATACAATATGCAATCATTTGCACATGCATGTATTTTCTCATATTTCATACCCACTCCTCTTATTAGTTTTTAAGCCTCATATGTCTTAACAGGTAGAACATTACCATCTGGAAGCAACTCCTTTATCAAGGCTAAAAAACTAGTGAAACACGTGTCACTCACCCCATTTGCCCCCTTGATATTATACAACTTCACCACAGCCGACATTTTTGTGAACGTACAACCAGGATACAGAGGTGCTTCAGACTCACACAACTTCTCATACATGTTGTTAAGGTCATCCCAATTAATAGTGTCATCACCTACATCTTGAAAATTATTCGACTCATCATCATTCTCTTCATTATCTATAGACCCAGCATTCAATTTGTCTGCTTCCAACTCTTCCAACTCAAAAAACTCGGCAAACTCAGGATCATCAGTTAGCCTTTCGTATACCTCAACATCATCTTCTTCAAAGCTATTCTCGTCCTCTAATGGTTCCCCATGAAAAATCCAACGTGTATAGGATCGACTAAATCTCCACTTTTCTAGGTGTATTTTAACGTCCGGAAAAGCCATATACCTAATATTACCACATCTTTCACAAGGAGATGGAATACTAGAAGAACCTTTCAAATTGTTCGCAACGACTTCATAAAATTCAGCTAAACCATCCTTATAGTTGGGGTCACTCATATTTGCAGCAATCATCCAAGTTCGAGTCATTTTTCTACATTCGTAATATATAGGCAACTAATTCATAAAATCCAATAATAGGCAAACAAATAAACGAAATTCAGGAAATCAATTAAGCTAAATTATCAACAAATTAGATAATAACCCAACAAATTCACAAATTCAAAAATAATCGACATTCATAGGCCAGGAAATTGAACAATCCTATATATATATATATATATATATATATATATATATATATATATATATATATATATATATATATATATATATATATATATAGCTTGAAAATCTTAATAAGAAATAGTTAATAAGAAACATATATACCTGATTGATAAACACGATGAGGGAGAGAAGACGGTGACAACAGTGACGGAGATGAAGGCAGAGAGAGACGATCAGGGAGGAATGGAGGATGATATTTGTGTAGCAGTATTAGCTTGTGTTTGTGTTTTGTAGTGTATAGAAGAATAAAGCGATCTGTACGTGGTGTTTGTTCTTTCTTCATAACTTCAATAACAACGGTTATTGCGTCTACAACCGTTGTTAAAACCTAATAACAACGGGTACTAATATAACCGTTGTAATTACATTTCACTAATTTTGCGCCAAATTATTAACAACGGTTATAATGTATTACAGAGTAAACTGTTGTTATTAGTTTTTCTATTAACAACGGTTGTGCAATTTTGACCCGTTGTTAAAACCAATAACAACGGTTAACAACACATAACTGTTGTAATTAAGTTTGTAAAATTTCGCGCAATCAATTCTACAACGTCTTTTGGTGATTTTCGTGAATAAGCGTTGTTAAAGGGCCGTTGTGGTTCCTGGATTTGTAGTAGTATATTAAAGTCGGTTGTGATTAAAAACCGACATAAAACCATATAATGGCGGTTTTTTAGCCCAACAAATTGTAACTTAGCATTAATTTTTAGCGTCATTTTTAACTTCGGTTGTTAATATAACCGCCACAATTGACTTATGGTGACATCTTCTATTTGAAACATCCGTAAAACGTTTCAATTATCACGTCGGTTCTTACTTAAACCGCAATAATAGACCTTCTATAAACATAAAAATTCTGTTCCCGCCAATTTTTTGGGCTTTTTGCGGCGTTTCTAGTAGAACCGCCACGATAAAGGCGTCACGATAGGGGTTTTTTCTACTAGTGATGGTGTGCAATGAGCCTCTGTCATGATTATCTTTCCCAACTCCTCATCACTTGGAACACACCATCTCCCTTCAAACCGAACACTCTTATCTGTATGAATAGAGAACCGGGACACTATCCCTTTCTCTACTCCAGCTCTCCATTCCTCAATCTTAGGATCCAAAGCATGTTTCCTGCGAATGTCATCATATAAATCTGGCTCCACTATCAAGTCCCCTCTAGCATCCTCTTTCTGTATCACATGTATCCCCATCTTCCCCACCTCATCTCTCAATCTCATCAAAGACATAGTTGTGCATAGGGAATGCACACACTAACTGCTCAGCGCATCAGCAACCACGTTTACTTTCCCTTCATGGTATATAATATCCATGTCATAATCCCCTATCAGCTCCATCCACCTCCTCTGTCTCGTGTTCAGCTCCTTTTGAGTAAAGATGTACTTGAGACTCTTGTGATCTGAAAACACCTTAAAGGTCGCCCCATAAAGATAGTGCCTCCAAATCTTGAGAGCAAACACAACTGCACCCAACTCCAGATCACGTGTCGGATAGTTCTCCTCATAAGGCTTCAATTGCCTAGAAGCATAGACAATTACTTTCTTATTCTGCATTAACACACACCCCAAACCATTCTTCAAAGCATCTATATATACCTCAAAGTTCTTGCACCCTTTCAGGTAATGCTAAGACCGGAGCTGTGGTCAAACGCTCCTTTAATGTTTGGAACGCCGTCTCACAACTTTCGTCCTAACGAAACCTGCCTCTATCTTTAATGTTTGGAACGCTATTCTTTCACAAACCGACGATGGTACCCTTTCAAACCCAAGAAACTCCTGATCTCAGCCACATTCTTCGGTGATTCCCACTTAGACACTGCCTCTATCTTTGTTGGATCCATAGCTACACCATCCTTGGAAATCACACGCCCTAGAAAGGCAACTTCCTCGAGCCAGAACTCACACTTAGACAACTTTGCATATAGCTGATTGACACCGAAATTTGTAAAACTAACCTCAAGTGATCCTCATGCTCCTCCTTAGTCTTGGAATAGACTAAGATATCATCTATGAACACCACCACAAACCGATCCAAAAACTGACTGAAGACTCGGTTCATCAAATCCATAAACACTGTAGGTGCATTAGATAACCCAAACGGCATCACCACGTACTCATAGTGACCATACCTAGACGTAAAAGCTTTCTTTGGTATGTCCTCATCCCGAATCTTCACTTGATGGTAACCCGACCTCAAGTCAATCTTGGAAAAGACTGTTGCCCCGTTTAACTGGTCAAACAGATCATCTATCCTTGGCAAAGGATACTTATTCTTCACTGTAACCCTGTTCAGCTCTCTGTAGTCGATGCACAACCTCAAACTCCCATCTTTCTTTTTCACAAATAGAACTGGTGCTCCCCACGGTGATACAATAGGTCTAATGTATCCCTTATCTATCAAATCATCCAGCTGTTTCTTCAGCTCCTCCAACTCCTTAGGACCCATGCGGTATGGGGCCTTAAAGATTGGTCCCGTCCCCGGTTTCAGCTCCACACTAAAATCTATCTCCCTCTATGGTGGTAAACCTGGTATCTCCTCCGGAAAAACATGTGGAAACTCTCCCACCACTGGTATCTGCTCAATTACCGAACTCACCTTACGATGTTCTCTCACATGGCATAGAATCAAAGGACACCCCTTCCTCAGATATGACTTCAATGTCACCGCTACAATCACTTTGACTTTGGGATTGACAACAAACCCACGATAAGACACACTAACTCCCTTAGGACCCCTCAAAGAGACTCTCTTTTGGTGACAGTCTATTCTAGTTTTGTACTTACCCAACCAATCCATACCAACTATCATCTCAAAACCATCCATAGGAAACTCTAACAAATCCACTGGAAGGTCAACTTGCCCAACTATCATAGACACACCCTTATACAACCTCCCACAAGATACAAACTCACCCGACGCTATAAAAACTTCATCTCTTATAGACTTAAACTCTCCCAAACCCAAAAGCTTAACATGACTCGACTATACAAAAGAATGTGAAGCCCCCGAATCAAACAAAACAAAGGTAAAAACACCATTAACAAGAAAAGTGCCCGTGATCACGTGAGCATCATCCTCAGCAGCTTTCTTGTCCATCATGAATAACTTGCCACTGGTCTTCTGTCCACCTCCCTGGACAGTACTAGCAGAAGTAGATGGCTTGGCAGCCGACCCCTGGTTGTTGTTTTCTGCCGGTCTCTGATATGAACTACCGCCATTGCGGTTAGCCCCATCGTTGTTGTTACTCTGATCACCCAGATTGTTCCATGACCCCGCCGGCCTGTTGCTAGCATAGCTCTGAGACGGGCCCTAAGAGAAACTCCCCTGTGATGGCCTCTGAAAACCCCTGCCCACAGCACTGATGCAATCATGTCTCTTGTGGCCTATACCGCCACAGTTAAAGCAAGATAGACCCCGGCTGCTACTACTACCACCTCGACCACGCCCATAGGAAGCTCCAGCACTAAAACCCGATGAATCAGCCCTCGCTTGATTATGGCCGCCCCTCTTGTAACTGGACTGACCACCACCCTCACTCTTAGCCTTCCTTTTCTCGGGACCTCTCTCCTTATTCTCCTTGGCCATCTCAACCAATCTCTCAGCTCTTCCCGCTCTCTCATACACTTCCTTAACATCTGTAAGGACCCCAACCGGTAACTTTTCCATAATCTTATACGTCAGACCCTTCTCAAATCTCAATGCTAAGTTCTCCTGACTCAGCCCCATATCCTCTGCATACCTAGACTTTTCATTAAACTTGTGGTATTACTCAGCCACAGTCATCTCCAGAGTCAACTTGAAATCATCAAACTCCTCCCTCAGCTTACTACGAACATGCTCCGACACAAACTCTCGACGCATAGCTCTCTTAAACTCACTCCAAGGTATAGCTGACTTCCCTTGTCTCACATACAGGTCTAAAGCACTCTTCCTTACCTTATCCCACCATTCTCCAGCCGCATCTCTCAAGTAGAACGCAGCTTGTTCCATTTTAAAGTCCTCAGGGTAATGAACCACATTCAGAATAGTCTTCATCTCCCTATGCCAATTATCAAGCAAGATTGGCGCACCTGTACCCATATACTCCTTTGGGTTGAAACGAGCGATGTTGATGCTCATCTTAGCAAAGTCTACCCCAGCCTCCTTATCCTTCCCAAACTTCTTTAAGGCGTCCGTAAGCGCGTCTTGATGCTCTAGCATCTTAGCAACCTCATCAATACTCATCATCTCGGCCCTAGTATACAAAGCAGATCTCTTTGGCGGCATCTTTAAGCTATATAAGAGAAGAGGTAAACATAAACACACATCCCACAACTTAAATACGAACATGTCCTGAGCAGCTCACACTCGACCGAGCAACACAACCCACTCGATCGAGTTGAGGTCGCTCGATCGAGTTGCCCAATTACTCGATCGAGTTGCCCAATTACTCGATCGAGTGCCTCAACTCCAGAACCTGACCAGAAAGCATTAAAAAACATATTCGATCGAGCCTCCTCTACACTCGATCGAGTAACCCCCACTCGATCGAGTGCCCCGAAAAGCAACTACTACCCAGACTCCGTCATATACCCCACTCGACCGAGCTCAGCTCACTCGATCGATCCCCCTACCTACTCGATCGAGTGCCCCCCACTCGATCGAGTCATGCTGACTCGTAAGCTACCCGCATGCTCAACTCCACTATTTTCCATAACAACTACATATGTATATAGATATGATAACACAACTTCCTAATCACATGTTTCTATAAACCACATTATAAATCAATCATCATGCAATTCCGTTATTCACATTAACATACAATCATGCAATCTATTTCATATTTCACCACTACATCCTCTATTCTCCACATTCATTTATCCACCGATTCATAAAACACATTTCAATATAGATATGCAACATAACTTAAATAAACATATAGCGATCCCAAGACACCCCATAGTGACTGTGGACAGCTGGGGGCCCACGGGGGCGCTTGGGAGGAAGAGAACAAGCGTTTGCATTTTTGTGGAGTCGCCACCAATTTTTATGGGAAATTGGAACCGTTCGAATACCTCATGTCATGTCAAGACACAAAGTAAAGACATGAACACTAAGCAATCGTTACCCTTAGCATTCTATGTCTAGAATGACTCTCGTGGATGCCAATGAACACGGGTGTTCACGGAGATCTGGAGTAAGGGGTGAGGGTACGTATTAGGAAGCTCTTTTGATCGAACACCTAATCCCGCCCGCCTCGATAGCGGCCTCTACTAATGATTAGGGACATCATTTATACTCGATATATCGTCGGTTATATGCATGCAATGCAACATCCAAGTTTTAAGCCTAGCATGTGAGAATTAGACTAAGTCGGTGAACAATTAGTTAGCACACAATTGGGTCAAAGTAGGATTTAAGGTTCAATTACATGTGAAAACATACAAATGATACAAGAAATATGATAAATACAACAAAGAAAATTGCAATAAAGAAAATTACAATAATTACATTGGGATAGGCGATTTATGTCGAAAATACCTTTAAAACGGATAATTTGAGAAAAAGGAATTAAAGAATGAATTAATAAATTAAACAGAAGGTGATAATATGGTTAATAGTCAATTATACGTAAGCTAATTAAACTAAGTCAAACAACGACGGAGTTCAGGGACAGAATTCAACTCGAATAAAGCAAAGAGAGTGCGTCCCTTGAATAGGCGCAGCATTCTTTGCGTCTGTTCTGACCGAATTCTCAATTGAATTCGAATTGCGTGTTGTTAATATCGTTGGTGAATTTAATGATTGATTAAATTATCTACTCGGATGAAAGTGATTAGCAGGTTATTTACATATGAATGATGGTCATGAAAACAATAAAACATGGATGAGACGGAATTAAACGAATTAATATAAGATTAATGAGAATTATTAACAAGTTAACAAACTAAATCAATCAATTAGGTTAAATACAACGGATTAATGACGAATATATGATAGATATGACAAATAACAGATGTAAATATGTCAATGATGAATTCCAGAAACTCAATATTGATGAATTGAATCTCTAAAGCCCGAATTGAGTTTAATGACGAAAACCCGCAAATATTGATTACGTGGGATTTAAGTCGAATTTATGATGAATTATGTGCTAATGAATGATAAACAATATACATGCGAAATTATTGTGCTATGATATCAAAGAATTAAAGAACAAATGAAACAAAACAAATACTTGACGAATTACAGAGGACGAAGGAAGAAGAAAGGAAGCAGAACATGGCGGCCCTCACGAAGAGGCGCAGCAGAATCGCGCTCCTTCAAGAGGCGCAGCGATTCTTGCGCGTCCTTTCTCAACGGTTTGTCTTCTGAAAATCCGTAAAAAGGGATTTTAAAGCATGGTTTTAGAAATCGGTTTTAATGATATTTTCGACATAAACCTTACATTAATGATACAAAAAGTAAATAACAATAATAAAAGAGAGATTTACACCCTCAGACTTACATGTTTGACGAAACGAGAAGGACTAATATATCGATTAGTGATGCTCGACGCGAACTATAATGCAAATATGAAAGTGCCCTCGTAAGAGGAAAACGATTAGATTAATTAAGTTGATTGATTGTGGAGTTGGTCAAATTGGTCGGTCATGCAAACGAGGCTGGTACTCAGAAGGATCCGAGTTTACGTGGTCGAATGTTCAAGCACGTAGACGCCAAAAAGTAAGAACAAAAGTCTAGAATGCAAAGGGAGAAGAGAAGGGCGGACACTCGCGTGAGAAATATGAGGAGCGAAGGCTCCTATTTATACTAATCACGTGAAGGAATTAGGGTTTCGGAGAGACTTTGGAAATGAATCTCGGAAAGATATGAAAAAGATAGGAGAAATACGCAGAAAAGGACCTGGGAAGAGACGCAGCAGCCACTGCGTCTCTTGGAAGAGGCGCAGCACCTGCTGCGTCTGTTCCCAAGTGGTTTCCTCCTGCGGAAGAAAGATTTCCGTGTTTAAATTATGGAATAAAGGGATAATTCGGTTTTCCTTAATATTTTGCATGAATATTACGGGAAATTGTTTACCAAAGAATAAAGATTGTGAAATACGGAATAGAAATATCCGGAACATTCCAGAACATTCTGACTCGGGATTTAACGGTTATCAGAAAATGAAGACGGTTTTAGGCCCGGACTCCAAATGTACTCTAATTACTGTCAAAACGACCGTATCGGCACGTAGATGACAACTAAGAGGTAGATACAAGTATTTGAGCTATCACTTGACGATAAACTTACAAACTGTCACAAATCGTTCCGCATACCAAACATGCGGCCCAATCATCACCGGGTGGTTTGCGAGGGGTGCAAAAGTGAGGTATCTACAGAGCCCCCACTTTGACTGAGGCTTGGACAAGGCGAAAGTCAAAGTATAGCCATCAGGTCAATCGAAGATTACAACCTGACGACTATGGCGACGCGAGGCGGCTCAAGGGGTCTGAGCCAAGGACCTATCGTCGGGAACATTTTAGAGTCTGTCGACTATCGGGGAGGGTCGTTTAATGTCCATTAGACTACGTAAGGAAGCTCGCCAGCCATAAGAAGAGACCATACCTGAGACTTCTTTCTTGAGATGCTTCTGGAGGTGCATAGGAGCTAAGGGTAAGCGTAGGAGCTAAGGTTAAGCGTAGGAGCTAAGGGTAAGACTTAAAAGATATATAAGGATTGTGCTAGGGTGTCGGACCCTAAAGGAAAGCATCATCGGGAAGGAGGTCAAATATAAGTTCAACTTAAGGGGTAACCAAGGTTTAGGTGTAGTAACTCTAAGAAAAGGTGATCCTAAAGGAATATGATCCTAAAAGGAAAAGGTGATCCTAAAGGAATATGATCCTAAAAGGTATAAGGTGATCCTAAGGAATATGATCCTAAGGGTAGAAGTGTATGAACTCTAGGGAGTTTGGGAACCTAAAAGAAGCTAGGTGTGTGAACCTGGGTATACGAACCTAAAAGGACGGCTGGTATGTGAACTTAAAGGCTTGTGAACCTAAGAGGATTTGGGATCCTAGGGTTAAGTTTAGGAAATACTGGGTTACTAATTCTTGTTTTAAACGCGTGCGCTTAAGCTTTCTGAGGTATGAGAACTCCAAAAGGATTTATGGGTTTATGAACCTAAGGATGTTGGTGTGGGAGCTTAAAGGTTTATGAACCTATGGGAAGCCATTTTGGGATCTAAGAATCTAGGGGGTAAGAATCCTAACTTTGGGTTTACGAACCTAAGGAAGGAGGCGCTGGTTTGGGAACTTCTGGAGAACGACACCTTTGTCGAACTCCGAGGGGAAACAAGAAAATGTCAAGGGTAGCAGGACGTAGGTGGGAACTGCTGGGGAAAACTGCTTGGGTAGTCGTCAAACAAACTTCGATAAGTCTTGGGGTTGATGTTGATCTCCACGTATTGAGAGGGAATGTCTATCTGTGAACTCTCGTTAGGGGAACATAATCGGGAACTGATCTCCATGTCTCGAGAGGGAATGTTTGTCCGTGTACTCTCGCTGGGGGAACATAATAGAGGTGTGTCGAAACACCTGTCAAAGAATATTCGCTCGTTGTGGCAAGCGAGGTCTTGATAAAGTACTGCTTCTGATACTTACCTGCATGGTTAGTAGCCACACAAGTATGCAATCTAATATATGCACGTAAGCGATTATCACATGGACCTCGAATGAGGAAACACATAGGCTTTGCCAAAGTCGTCTCTTTATAAAAGTTGTTTAAAACTTGTTCAAAGAAGTTTGTCGTTTGTAATGCGTTATGCATATTCAATGGGCTTTAGACACGTGACTGACATGACACAGATCTACTAGGACGCGACGCGAAATGTAGACTTAGGTTTGACTGACGCGACACTAACTTAGATTTGACGCGACACAGGGATGACTTTGACAGACTTTGTTTAAGTACGCGCAACCCCTAGGCAAGTGTGGGTGACAATGCGTATCGGTTCCAAAGGTAGAAGAATTGCAAGAATGATGAAGGCATATAAAGGCAAGGCATGAGCCATGGATCATCTGTCTACAAGGACTTCTTTCGCCACCGTTTGCTGTAAAAGAGAGCCCTCTTGAGGCACGATAACTTGGAGAATTGATCTAAGATCTTTGTCATTGTCCGGACCGAGTACTAACTTGGCTTAAAATAAGAGAGGAATAAAGGAAGGGTGGCATCTCGGAAGAGAAGCCCCCAGGATGAGAATATGACTCTGGAATTTGGTAAAAAAAGAGACTGGGCGACAATAAGGAGCCCCCAGTATAGAGGTGAAAATGGAAATTGAGGTTGGAAGGTTGAAATGGAAAGGGATGGTTGATAATTGAGATTGAAAGTTGGGATGGTTGTGACCATGAGGACTGCCTACGTATTCACGTGAAGTGAAATCAAACCAGATCGTAGTTCTGAGGTTTGGTTAATTTTGTTTGGGTGTTGTGGTTGTATCCTTCTTGTGTAAGAAAGGACTGCCTACGTATCCACCTGAAGAGGTGAAATCAAACCATGCTCGTAGTTCAAGTGTGTGCCTAAGCTTATGTTATTAGGACCTTAAAGTGCAGGGGTCACAAGGGTAATATTCCTTTGGTGACTCGAAGAATCGATTTGAGATAACTCCCTCTGATTATAGACCAAAGAGGTGTAATCAAGTTTGTAAAAATTTCCTTGTCGCGTGAGCACACCTAAAAGTGGACCCTAAGGATGAATATGGGTATGTCCCGTTCTAGGTAACAAAGTATTGAAGATTCCGTGTATGGGTCAAGGTGAAACTGGATTGGATATTTGGAATGTGGAGCTCGGTAATAAGAGGCTTTGATGAAACAAATCTCTGGAGCTTGATTTTGTGGAGTTAAGGCTTTATTGGGCTATGGCTTGTAATATGGCTTGGAAATGGAGTCTCCTGGCTTAATGTAGCCTGAGCAGATGAAGGTAGGTTAAAATGACGTGGGTTCAAGTTTCCATGTCTTGGCCCTAAAGGATGGGTATACTTGACGAGCTTGAGAGGATTCTCAAAATTCCTAACTATCTCCCTGGTAACGATCTCGAGAAGGACTTAGGGTGTGCGATGTGTGAAAGGCTAAATGAGGGTGCTAGCTGACCATCTTCATTGATGCCTTGATTCTATATAGACTTCAGCAGTATTCCGTATTTGATCTTAGGTTTGTTCTTGATTCAGACTCAGATTCTTGGTCTGAAATATATCTCGGCTTTTTGCTCAGATCCTTGATTCGGGTTTTTGAAGATAACTTTGACTTTGGACATTGATATTAACTTGCTTGACTGAGCCTTCTTCTTTTGACTCTTTTGTCTTGGGCTATAGACATAACTACGGTTTTGGATATTGATCTTGGTCATTTCTCTTGATTGAGCCTTTGTCTTTGATCATGGCTCGTATCATCTTGGACTTGCTTGCTACCATGGATTTGGGTCAGACTAGCACCTTTGGTGTGAAACGGGTCGGTTTTCAGTAACTCGGGTTGTTTATTGTGGGGAATGGGCATGCCTTCCGTCATGGATCGTTAACAAGGGAGATGGTCTGGATTCGTCCTAGAATCTCTTGAGGTAGGCTCGTCCTAAAATGGGGTTTAGCAAGGTTTCTATTGCCAGACATGGAATAGGTAAGAAAAGAACACGGAGTTTCGGGTCCTCTACAACTTAGAATGGAACATATCTAAGTGTACTCACATCGACTGTCATGCATAGTTGTTGTTGTTCATTTTAAAATGTCTCAAATCAATTCTCGTTGTCACAGGAAAAGGGTAAAGGAAGAGACAGGATAGAATATGTGGATTGAAAATTGTATTTTATTGAAATGAATAATGAATGTATTTAACATAGACTTGAGAAGACATGTGACTCGTGGGACAGCCCCCAGGTTGTCACTAGAAATGAAAACGAAGAAAGACACTAGAACAATTATGGGAAAGAAAGCCTAAGACTCGGACTCGGACTTTGACTCGGTCTTAGATCCGGACTTGTAATCATCGGCCCACGCTTGAGCATTTTCTTTTCTAAGGACTGGCTTCGGCATCTGGCTTTGAGCATTCACCCATTTGAGCACCTCATCCTCATCATTGGGAACACTGGAAGGATAACAGTCAAGAAGAGTTTCTTGATAAGTGGTATATCCATGAGGATTGCCTAAGCTACCTTGTGGGTTAAAATTTGAGAGGGACAACTTCCCGTTTTCGATCATATCCTGAATGACATGTTTTAATTTGTAACATTTCTCTGTATCATGTCCTTTGCCTCTATGGTATTTGCAGTAGGCATTCTCATCCCAGAACTTGGATTTCTTTTCTGGTTCAGGCGTAGGTCCTATAGGCTTCAACATTCGTTGTTCCATGAGTCTCTGAAAGGCATCGGCGTATCTAATACCAATGTTGGTAAATTTCCTAGGAGGTGTGCCCTTATTTTCGGAAGCCTTTGTAAATGACCTTGTTAGGTTTCTTTGACGAAGGGTCCATGAGGTTGCCTTTGTTGATTTTCATTCCCGGATGAGAAGAACTAAGAATAGATTGTCCACTTGTTGCTTTCTCCTTAGGACTGTCAAATTGAAGGTTTGTCTGGATATTTTCCATCTTGAGAGGTTGGGCATCAAGCTTCTTACCCATTTCGGCGAACTGGTTTTCTATGTTGGAAAGCCGAGAATTTAGGCTATCAATAGCTCCCTCTATTTTGGAAAATTTGTTGTCGAAGGCCATGGAAAGCATGAGCATTCCATTTCGGATACCTTCGTCTTCGAGGACATTGATTTCTTCACTACCATGAGGAGCGAGGAGGTGAGAACAGTCTAGGGATGATTCTTTGTCATGTTTAATGATATTATACCCAAGAGGGTCGATTTTCTTGGATTTCCCGACAGAAGGTGGCTTAGGAAGCATGCCCTCTTCGATCATATCTTGGATGGTGTGTTTCAAGAGAAAACACTCTTCAATATCATGGCCTCTACCTTGGTGATATAAGCAGTATTTGTTGCCCTTCCAGAGGTTCACCTGTTTCTCTAAAGGTGGATCCGGAGTCGGCCCTATTGGATGTAGCTTACCTTGGGCAGAGAGTCTCTTCAAAGCATCGGCATAAGACATGCCTAAATCAGAAAGCACCCTTTGATGCCTCCCGGGTTTCCTTTCAGCTGTTTTCGGCTTTCTAGGACGATGGTTATTGCGAGAGGTAAGCTTTGGACGACCTAGACTAGAGGTTTCTCTAGGTGGTGTGTTCTTTTCCACCATTCCATTTTCAAGGGAGAGGACGCGAATGCTCAAATTTTCCACTGTAGCTTGAACTCCTAGGACCATAGCATAAACATCTTGGAGAGACACGGTGATTGCGGCTTGAGTTGCTTCGTGACTTTGCTGATTGACAGAACTTGCTGGATTCCTACTCGACAGAAATGACGCGCATTACAACTCGATTCGACATGGGGTCACACATACTAAGGCAACAAACAAAAGAAGGGACAAGATGACAAATCTAGACTTGAATCGTGATTTCGTGAAACGTCGTGAGCGACTTCTCGTGTTTGAATTCACGGTGCTTGACTTTAATTTTAGACTCGAGTGTTGACTTTGACGGAGTGACATTTATGTGGTTGACTTGATTGACGGGATTGATGACACATTCTAGATTCGAGGTTTGCTTATAGGTGTTAAGAAGATTGTTGTAGTTTAGACTCAAATATGAGGCCCATTGAGACTCGTGTGTTGAGGCTCGGAACGTGCGACTCGAGGTGTCGGAAATGTTTAGATCCTAACTGAATTGGGGTAGGGGGTCCAAAATGACGGCGTGACGCCTTAGGACTTGACTTGAATTTTGAAAAGACCCAAAATGTAAAGGAAGACGGGTTTATGACTTGACAGAGTTCCGACTAGGACATAGTCGGTTTGAACTTTGACTCTAACTTAGCCCAATTGAATTTACATTTTTACATGATTTGAAAATATTTTGATTTAAAACGTTTTTTTTTTTGGACCTTTTTATTTTTGTTTCGTTTTTTTTTTTGGTTTCTTTTTTTTGGTTTTTTATTTTACACGGATTTTGAAATGGGTTTTAGGCCCGAAGTTTGACTCGACATATGGACAGAGTTTTGACTTATTTTGCTCTATTCATGGGCCTTTTTCGAAATTTTGATTAAAAAAAGGGGTTTTGATTTTTGAAAAATTGTCATGGTTTTGTTTAGAAATGGTGATCACGTAAGGTACAAACATTTATACAAGCATTATAACGGGATGCTGAGTGCATTTAAAAGGGTTTTGGTTTAAAGGGTGGGTTGCCATACCGAACCATCAAACCCGAAGTCTGTGGAGAGGCTCGTACCAAACAAGAGTAAGGCCGATTCCTAGTCCATTTTTTCAAGTAGTGAAGGCCCTTGATACAAACAAGAGTAAGCATCATGGTATGGATGACGCCAATCGCTATCCATCCTTAGGCCCAAATAAGAATTAGGACCGTTTAGACGGGACGATTGGTCGAATGGGTTGGGTTGGGCCTAGGAAGGCCGAATAAAACGGTGTAGGAAGACTGAGTTATGAAAACCGACAATTGTCTTGTACAAACTATTCCCTAACCTTGTTCAAGTTTCACCCTTGGCTACACGTAAGTGTATTTTCCCAAATGTGAGTCGCCAAACGTGGACAGGACGGGGGGGGCCACGGGGCGCTTGGGAGGAAGAGAACAAGCGTTTGCATTTTTGTGGAGTCGCCACCAATTTTTATGGGAAATTGGAACCGTTCGAATACCTCATGTCATGTCAAGACACAAAGTAAAGACATGAACACTAAGCAATCGTTACCCTTAGCATTCTATGTCTAGAATGACTCTCGTGGATGCCAATGAACAAGGGTGTTCACGGAGATCTGGAGTAAGGGGTGAGGGTACGTATTAGGAAGCTCTTTTGATCGAACACCTAATCCCGCCCGCCTCGATAGCGGCCTCTACTAATGATTAGGGACATCATTTATACTCGATATATCGTCGGTTATATGCATGCAATGCAACATCCAAGTTTTAAGCCTAGCATGTGAGAATTAGACTAAGTCGGTGAACAATTAGTTAGCACACAATTGGGTCAAAGTAGGATTTAAGGTTCAATTACATGTGAAAACATACAAATGATACAAGAAATATGATAAATACAACAAAGAAAATTGAAATAAAGAAAATTACAATAATTACATTGGGATAGGCGATTTATGTCGAAAATACCTTTAAAACAGATAATTTGAGAAAAAGGAATAAAAGAATGAATTAATAAATTAAACAGAAGGTGATAATACGGTTAATAGTCAATTATACGTAAGCTAATTAAACTAAGTCAAACAACGACAGAGTTCAGGGACAGAATTCAACCCGAATAAAGCAGCAGAGTCAGCGTCCGTCCCTTGAATAGGCGCAGCATTCTTTGCGTCTGTTTCGACCAATCTCGGGCCGTGAAGCCGAATGCGTGTTGTTAATATCGTTGGTGAATTTAATGATTGATTAAATTATCTACTCGGATGAAAGTGATTAGCAGGTTATTTACATATGAATGATGGTCATGAAAACAATAAAACATGGATGAGACGGAATTAAACGAATTAATATAAGATTAATGAGAATTATTAACAAGTTAACAAACTAAATCAATCAATTAGGTTAAATACAACGGATTAATGACGAATATATGATAGATATGACAAATAACAGATGTAAATATGTCAATGATGAATTCCAGAAACTCAATATTGATGAATTGAATCTCTAAAACCCGAATTGAGTTTAATGACGAAAACCCGCAAATATTGATTACTTGGGATTTAAGTCGAATTTATGATGAATTATGTGCTAATGAATGATAAACAATATACATGCGAAATTATTGTGCTATGATATCAAAGAATTAAAGAACAAACGAAACAAAACAAATACTTGACGAATTACAGAGGACGAAGGAAGAAGAAAGGAAGCAGGAACCGCGGCAGCCTCACGAAGAGGCGCAGCAGGAACTGCGCTCCTTCGAAGAGGCGCAGCAGTTGCTGCGTCCTTTCTCAACGGTTTGTCTTCTGAAAATCCGTAAAAAGGGATTTTAAAGCATGGTTTTAGAAATCGATTTTAATGATATTTTCGACATAAACCTTACATTAATGATACAAAAAGTAAATAACAATAATAAAAGAGAGATTTACACCCTCAGACTTACATGTTTGACGAAACGAGAAGGACTAAGATATCGATTAGTGATGCTCGACGCGAACTATAATGCAAATATGAAAGTGCCCTCGTAAGAGGAAAACGATTAGATTAATTAAGTTGATTGATTGTGGAGTTGGTCAAATTGGTCGGTCATACAAACGAGGCTGGTACTCAGAAGGATCCGAGTTTACGTGGTCGAATGTTCAAGCACGTAGACGCCAAAAAGTAAGAATAAAAGTCTAGAATGCAAAGGGAGAAGAGAAGGGCGGACACTCGCGTGAGAAATATGAGGAGCGAAGGCTCCTATTTATACTAATCACGTGAAGGAATTAGGGTTTCGGAGAGACTTTGGAAGTGAATCTCGGAAAGATATGAAAAAGATACGAGAAATACGCAGAAAAGGACCTGGGAAGAGGCGCAGCAGCCACTGCGTCTCTTGGAAGAGGCGCAGCACCTGCTGCGTCTGTTCCCAAGTGGTTTCCTCCTGCGGAAGAAAGATTTCCGTGTTTAAATTATGGAATAAAGGGATAATTCGGTTTTCTTTAATATTTTGTATGAATATTACGGGAAATTGTTTACCAAAAAATAAAGATTGTGAAATATGGAATAGAAATATCCGGAACATTCCAGAACATTCTGACTCGGGATTTAACGGTTATCAGAAAATGAAGACGGTTTTAGGCCCGGACTCTAAATGTACTCTAATTACTGTCAAAACGACCGTATCGGCACGTAGATGACAACTAAGAGGTAGATACAAGTATTTGAGCTATCACTTGACGATAAACTTACGAACTGTCACAAATCGTTCCGCGTACCAAACATGCGGCCCAATCATCACCGGGTGGTTTGCGAGGGGTGCAGAAGTGAGGTATCTACAGTGACCGGTTCAAAGTTGTAGGGCGAGATCGCGACTTTAGGACGTCTCCCAAGCCTTTGCATTAGCTCCTAACAACTCCTACCCGGGTTCATTTTATTTTGACTCTCTAGATTTATTGGTTTCATTAGTTACAGGTTCCAAAATCGTCGCTCTGATACCATTTTATAACACCCTCATACACCAAGTGCCTTACCAGGACTACCTAATTCACGAGAATGTTACCATCTCGGTTACCCGAGGCAATGTATATCAAAAGGGCCATAAAAGAACGTACTTTATTAAATAAGTTTAAAGTAATACATGTCCAAACCAAAACTGTCAAATGGAAATACAACTGTTCCAAAATGATAAACCAACTAAAGTAAATAAATGTTTAAAGACACAATGGAAGACTTCTAGACATCTCTGGTGACTCAACATAGCTATCCCATGCGCGTCCATCTCATACCTGCTCAATAACTGCTCACCATCCCCAAATGGATCACCACAGTTTTCAAAACATTTAAACGGGGCTAGTTACTGATTACACAAAATACAATATATAAGATACACATATACATTACCCAAACTCCGCCACAACTCCACACACCTGACTAGTGTTTAGTCCTGCCAGAATACCCATCATAACAGATATTCCTCGCCGCTAGTGGGGGACCGCATCCGTTCCCACCTAAGCCCGGCTCATCTCATCCGAGCGATAACCCATGTTCCTTAATGTGCACATCCCCTCTGTACCGGATTCCACAGAGGGCGAATCAAGGGTGTGAAGCCACTTCCACAAGTGACTTCACTCAGCCGAGGACGCACCTCATGAACCACAGACAGTTATACAATCAATTATGCAACAACAACTCCAACACCAAACCAACATGTTATAGATCAACAATAAACACAATCACTGTCATAATTATGTAACCAATAACCGAGTAGGGAAACCCTATCTGGAATAAGCAATCACGAGACCGTCACAAGCAGCTAATCAATAATGCTCCTCTACGAAACCTCCTCCTATGATCACATAATCATGCCATTACCATCTAATACAACAATATACTCCCAAACCTCTAATCTACCCAATTAGGGTTTTAAACAAAATCAACGAAACGATATAAAAAACTATACAAGGATCTTACCCTCGACACGACGAACTCAACGGCGTAAAGAACACGACGATCCGACAACCTTAGCCTTTGGGGTTTGATAGCAACACGACGAATGAAAGCAACGTAACTTGTTTTCTCTTTGAAAGGTTTTAGAAAAGGTGAAAAGTGATAAAGAAAGTGACGTAAGGCTTTATATATTAATCACGCGTTATTAACAAATCCCGGCTAAAACAACCCGTAAAACAAACTTACTCAATCGAGTAAGTGACTTACTCGATCGAGTGCCCGTTATTCCTTACTCGATCGAGTGTCACACATACTCGATCGAGTACCCATCAGGCATACTACTGTTTCGTATCCAAACATACTTACTCGACAGAGTAAGCCTCACTCGATAGAGTACCCATAGACATAGAAAACCGTAGTATTACAGCCAGAAGCGGAAGAAATAGATGATACATGAAAAGGTATTTTAAATCTGAAAAGACAGTTGGAAATTTATACTAACAGTAGATATAATAGTTGATTATCATTAAAATGTTTGATAAAGTCATAAAACTAATTAATAAACTATTACTCCCTTCATTCAATTTTTATTATCCCGTTTTCTTTCTAATTTTATTCCATAGTTACTGTCCACTTTCTAAATTTAGTAAGGACAAACTTTAGACATCCAATACCACCTTAAATACACTAAAAAAACATTAAAAAAATAGTTAAAAAGATAAGATAAAAATAAAATAGTGATAACTTCCTATTATGAAAGAGATCTTTCACTAACATTAATAATAGACCGTCTCTCTTAAGAATTTGTGTTCCTCAAATCATTCCAAAGTAGAAAGAGGATAAGAAAAAGGAATGAAGGGAGTATTTAATAAATAAAACATAAAGAAACATACTTTATAATTTTTTCATATTATGATAAATAATTAGAATAAAACATACAGAAAAAGAAACATATTTTACAATTTTTTCATATTAAAAGTAAAAATATACTTCTAAATATATTTTTGTAATCTCAATTACCTTTAGGCCATGTTCTTTTGGACTGAAACGGATATGATCTGAACTGAACTGAACTTATAGGATCTGAACTGAACTGAAGTTATAGGATCTGAACTGAACTGAACTTATAGGATCTGGACTGAACTTATAGGATCTGAACTGAACTGAACTGAACTTATAGGATCTGAAGTGAACTTATAGGATCTGAACTGAACTGAACTGAACCTATAGGATCTAAAATGAACTTGATCAGAACTGAACTTATAAGATCCGAACTTAAATTAACTTAATTTAATTTAATTTAACTTAATTTAATTTAACTTAATTATTATTATTATTAGAGTTTTTTGTCAGAAACTACCTTTTATTTAGGGTCATTTGTGAACAACTACCTTTCATTTTATTTTTGGCTTTCAACTACCTTTCATTGCTTCATTTTGCGAAAGTCTACCAAAAATCCACTTCCAGCGAAAAGAAGTCGACTTTCCGGCGTTGACTTACCATTTCACGTTGAATCTAACTCTTTACTTCATAACCCCAATAATCGATGATAAAGATTGATTAAACCCAATACTAATCACCTCAATTTGTCTATCTCTTACCCGAATCAAAGTCCTAATCACCGAAACAAAATCATCATTGATATTAATCTTAACATGGTAAATAATTCTTCAACAATAATGATCTATTATGGCCTTGTTGGCAAAATTAACTCCTAGTATTAACTATTCGAAAATAATCATGGATTCACTCTTAGGATCACTTGTGTGCTACTATCTCATTAGTTTTCGTATACCCACCATCTTACCATGAAGAGAGAAAGAAGGTACTTTAATATGACTTAGATGGACAATAGGTTGATGAATCATGAGTAGTCTATAAGATTGTTGAAATGTAAGGGTGAAGGTGAAAGTGGTAGTAAAGGTGACGACGGAGATGGAAATGGAGATTGAGATGGTTGATGCTTTGGTATTGCTTTGAACAAATTTTTGATAAGGTGTTGGGCATGGAGATGAGCTTTTTCGGATTTTGTTGGGTGAAAAAGGCAGAAATATGGGTAATATGTCTGAAAAAGGGAGAAAAGAGCAAGTCAACGCCGGAAAGTTGACTTTTTTCGCCGGAAGTGAATTTTTGGTAGTCTTTCGCAAAATGAAGAAATGAAAGGTAGTTGAAAGCCAAAAATAAAATGAAAGGTAGTGGTCACAAATGACCCTAAATAAAAGGTAGTTTCTGAAAAAAAAAAAAAAAAAAAAAAAAAAAAAAACTTATTATTATTATTAATATATTTTTTTTAATAAAAAGGCTCAACTTTTATTATTATGATTACGATTATTATTATTATTATTAAGAGAGGACATTGATAAAAAAAAATAGTCTAAAACACAAGGTAATATAAAACATTTTTCCGCTTTATATACATTGGTTTGTTCATACATTATACTACGATTACATTTCGATAAAAAAATAAATCACATATTACATCTTTTTTTTCTAACCATTAATTTTCATATTATCATAATCATCATCACTTTCATCTTCACTATCACTATCACTCTTAGTCTCGACAACGAATCCATGACCTCGCCATATGTTTTTGACTATGTTGTTCTGCACCTTATACATGGCCTTCTTCCGCTTATTATCAAACATGCCCGAATCTACTGTTCCTTGAATGTTCACATCATGTATTCATGTTGTATAATAGGTATTCCAAGAGCTTGCATCCTTATAAAATTATGGAGTGTGAATGTAGAAACAATGATCGACATTTGATGCTTAGATGATATTTGGGACATATTTTTTAAAACCTTGGTGAAACGAACAATGGTGATGAAGGAGGTGATTAATGGGAGAGGTGATAATTAGGTGAGGTAGGGGAGTGTGGTAAATGTATTGAGTTTATGAGGGGAGTGAATAATTTGTGTTATTAATGAAGAGTGAACTCACGGTGAAATTATTAAGTTTTTTTTAAAAAAATATTATGTGTATCGAATAATTAATATGAAATGTTTTTGTATCGGTTTTTAAAAATAATGCTTCGTATATAATTTTTCTGAACTGAACTTATAGGATCTGAACTGAACTGAACTTATAGGATTTGAACTAAACTTATAGGATCTGAACTTAAATGAACTTATAGGATTTTAACTGAATTTAAATTAGGTGACTTTAAGTAAAAAAAAAAAAAAATAGGGCTTTAGACTATCTAAAATGGCAAACAACACTTGTTAATTGTCATGCACTACTGCTATAGTGCTATCAAGTATAAATATCAACCTTGACCAAAATGTGCATGGCCGCATTGAATTCTATAAAATCTAGTACTTGTAAATTGAAATAGTGCACATAGCCACATCTTACCTACACAAGTACACAACACTAACATTAAAAGTCTTTCTAAACCTTAAAAAAAAGAGCTAGTCTCATCCGTCACAAGTGAGTGACGGACACTATCCGTCACAAGTGAGTGACGGGTCACATACCTCTCACACAAATGCAAGTGGGAGGCAAGTGGGGCGCTCCATTTTCGCCCCTTGTAAATTGAAATAGTGCACATAGCCACATCTTACCTACACAAGTACACAACACTAACATTAAAAGTCTTTCTAAGGCCCTTTTTTTTGGACCAAACGGATCGATCTGAATCGAATCAACTTATAGGATCTGAATCGAATCGAACTTATAGGATCTCGAATCGAACTTATAGGATCTCGAATCGAATCCGAACTTATAGGATCCGAATCGAATCGAACTTATTGGATCTCGAATCGAACTTATAGGATCTCGAATCGAATCCGAACTTATAGGATCTCGAATCGAATCCGAACTTATTGAATCTGAACTGAACTTATAGGATCTGAACTGAACTTACAAGATCCAAATTTAAATTAACTTAAATTAATTTAACTTAAATATTATTATTATTATTATTATTATTGTTGTTGTTGTTGTTGTTGTTGTTGTTGTTGTTATTTTTATTTTTATTATTATTTTTTGTTTTTTTAAACCGCAACTTTTTTTATTATTATTATTATTATAAAAACGCAAACTTTTAGTGAGATTAAACAAAAAATTTACATGAAATTAGTGGGTAACCAAAAGAGAACACTGATAAGAAAATATAATCTAAAACACAAGGTAAAATAATAACATTTTTCCGCTTTATATACATTGGTTTGTTCATACATTGTACTACAGTTACATTACGATAAAAAATAATGAGAAGAATGATAATTTTATTTTGAAAATAATAATGTATATATGTATCGAATAATTAATAATGTCAAATATTTTTGCGTCGGTTTTTTAAAAAAATACTTTGTATATTACTTTTCTAAACTGAATTTATAGGATCTGAACTTATAGGATCTGAACTGAACTTATAGGATCTTAACTGAACTGAACTTATAGGATCTCGAATCAATCGAACTTATAGGATCTCGAACCGAATCAATTTATAGGATCTCGAATCGAACTTATAGGATCGATCTCAATCAATCGAACTTATAGGATCTGAAGTGATCTTAAATTAAGTGACTTTAAATACAAAAGAACAGAGCATAAACCTTAAAAAACAAATTGTACGTCTGCTGCAGTAGTGGTTCACTAGTTCTACTTCTTCGTACCCCGTACCCAACATTTTTATTACGGTATTTTTCTCATGTATTTTTTTTAAGTTTTTGAACTTTATAAGTTATATTTTAAAATTTTGACTTCAAAACTCAAAATTACTTAATTTATATGTATAATTTTTGAGCTATGTTGTATTTTTTAGTTTAATATTTAAAAGGAATGAACTCAAAAATTTTATATATATAGTAAGACTCATAATATTTAAAATAAAATTCAAAAAATTTATTTTAAAACTCAAAACTTTACACAATCAGAAGTATTACGAGTATAATCTATTAACTACGGAGTTCAATATTTATATCATGCGTAGAAAGTCTACATAACATATTAATAGGATCTTCTTTCCAACTACCTTTTACAAGTTTTTATCTAGGATATTTAAACTAACACCTTATTTTTAGGAATTTATCTACTCTCCTCCTTCATTTTCTTCAAAAAAAAAAACAAACAAAAGGAAATGACAAGACTAAAAGAGATTATATTCCTTGCCTATTCACGTCAAACATCATACAATATATATCAATACAATTACCTAAGTTAGCTATTCTAAATCCCACAAATCATGGGCAATTAGCTAGAATCAGGGGAGATCAATCCCATACAATAAGCAACTAAATAAGCTAAACTAGGAATACAAATAACAGAATATTTACTAGAATATTTACAAGAATAAGTCAATATTGGAAAGATAATATTGACATATTCTAATACGCCCCCGCAGTCGAAACGGGAGGTGAACCGACATTGAGACTGGCCCGGAAATCATAAAATAGTATTTTTGGCAGTCCTTTAGTAAATACGTCGGCGTACTGATATCTTGACGGAACATGGCGAACTTGTACTTCATTTATTGCGACTTTTTCCCGGACAAAATGGATATCTAATTCAATATGCTTTGTTCTTTGATGATTAACCGGATTGCCCGATAAATAAATAGCAGACACATTATCGCAATATACAATGGTGGCGCGTTGGATAGGACACTGAAGCTCAAGGAGTAGATTTCGGAGCCAGCATGACTCAGCTACGACATTTGCAACGCCACGATACTCGGCCTCCGAACTAGACCGTGAAACAGTAGGTTGTCGTTTTGACGACCAGGAAATTAAATTATGGCCAAGGTAGACACAATAACCGGAGGTTGAACGGCGGGAATCGGGACACCCTCCCCAATCAGCGTCCGTGTAAGCAACAAGGGAATCGGTGTTCGACCGACTAATATGTAAACCATAATGGAGCGTACCCTGGAGATATCGAATGATACGTTTAAGGGCTCCGTAATGCTCGTCACGCGGGTCATGCATAAATAGACAGATTTGTTGCACCGCGTAAGAGATGTCGGGACGAGTGAATGTTAAGTATTGTAATGCCCCAGCAAGGCTCCGGTACAAAGATGGGTCGGAAAAGGGTTGGCTGCCTGTAGCACTAAGTTTCGAATTAGTATCGACGGGTGTGAGTGCGGGTTTGCAGGAGGACATATTGGCTTTGGCAATTATCTCCTTAGCATATTTAGATTGATGCAAAAACAATCCCTTGGCGTGTCGTACAGCAGCAATGCCTAAGAAAAAGTTGAGAGGACCCAAGTCGGTCATGGAGAATTCGGACTGGAGCAGAGACATAATAGTAACCCGGAGAGAATCAGACGATGTGGCAAGAATTATGTCATCAACGTACAAAAGGAGATAGGCTAGCTGACCATCTTTATTGTATATGAATAGAGAGTTGTCTGATTTGCTATGAAGAAACCCAATTGTAGAGACATAACTTGCAAAACGTTGATACCACGCCCGTGGTGCCTGCTTAAGACCGTATAAAGATTTTTTTAAAAAACATACATGATCGGGTCGTGATTTATCTCGAAAACCGGGTGGCTGATGCATATAAACCGTCTCAGCAAGGTGGCCATGGAGGAAGGCATTTTTAACATCAAGTTGATGGATGGACCAATTCTTTGACACGGCCAGGCTAAGTACGGTCCGTATAGTAGCGGGTTTGACCACCGGACTAAAAGTCTCTTCACAATCAACTCCGACCTGCTGTGACCTGCCATTAACCACAAGACGAGCTTTGTATCGCTCCAAATCACCATTAGCCTTAAACTTATGTTTAAACAACCAAAGACAACGAGTAATATTGACATTCGAAGGTCGAGGCACAAGAACCCAAGTCTCATTCTTAATGAGGGCATCGAATTCGTCTTTCATGGCACGATTCCAATTCGGGTCTTGGAGGGCAGTGATGGGACATTTCGGTATGGGTGAAAGGGTCGTAGCACATAAATCGATGATAGTTTTGGGTTTAAATATGCCATGTTGAGCTCGAGTTGTCATTTGGGGTGATGGGGCTGGTGGTGTAGGTGGAGTCGGTGGGGAGGCGTGCGGTGGGGATGAGGCAGGAGACGCCATCGGAGAAGGAGCAGGTGACGTTACAGGGGTAGAGGCAGGGGAATTCCTAGGGGAATTTGGAGGAGTTGTATGTGGTACAGTGGGCTCGGGGTGATGAGGAAGGGAAGTTGAGTTTTGTAAGTGGTGGGCCACATATGGGGAAATATCATCAGTAAGAAAATTGTAGGAGGTAAGGTCCGTGGGTTTTGGGCTAGCAAAGGGAAAGACCGTCTCGTCAAAAGTCACATGTCGGGCAATAATAATTTTTCGAGTCTTAAGATCATAGCATTTGTAACCGCGATGAGAAGACGGGTAGCCTAAGAAGACGCACGGGGTCGCTCGAGGGGCGAGTTTATGGATGGTGGTAGATGGGATATGTGGAAAACAGAGACATCCAAAAGTGCGTAGATGGCTATAAGACGGGTTGCGAAGGTAAAGACTCGATGTAGGTGATTTGAACTTGTTGGCTTTGCTAGGGAGTATGTTATGGAGATAAGTGGCCATGGCAAGGGCATGGTGCCACATGGAAGGGGGTAAGTGAGCATGTATGAGAAGAGTCCGAACCATATTGTTAATAGTTCGTATTTTTCTCTCGGCCTTACCATTTTGTGAAGAAGTGTGTGGGCAAGAGAAGCGAAATAACATCCCGTGAGACTTGCAGAAATTATGAAACAAGGAGTTGTCGTACTCGCGACCATTGTCGCATTGTAGTGTCTTAATGGGGGTTTGAAATTGGGTTTTTACCATGTTATGAAAAGTTGTAAAAATAGCATATACCTGAGATTTTTGAGCAATAGGAAACGTCCACAAAAAATTCGTGTAATCATCAATAAATAAAATATAATAACGATGGTGAGTCGAACTGACGACCGGAGAGGTCCACAAGTCCGTGTGGACAATATCAAAAGGCTGCAAAGTTTCAGATAATGACGTACTAAAGGGGAGTCTAACATGTTTACCCAATTGGCATGAATAACAAAGAGACAAAGACCTACGAGGACGACATGTGATGTCGGATTTATTACAGACAGAATTTAAAATACTAGGGCCTGGATGACCTAAACGTCCGTGCCAAACATCGGACGAAACAGCGGTAAGGGCTTGAGTTGGTGCAGTAGCGGTGTGGTGTGTGGGAAGAAGAGGATAGAGATCCCCCGTGCTATTACTTCTCAGAAGCGGCGTCCCCGTCTTGAGATCCTTCACGGTAAAACCAAACGGGTCAAATTCCACAGAAACACAATTATCAACCGTAAATTTGCGGACTGAAACCAAATTCTTAATAAGACGAGGCACATGTAGCACGTTATTCAATTTAAGGGAATTATGAGGGAAAGGTAAGACAGTGTGACCAATGCCACGAATTGGAATCAAGTTACCATTACCGACGACAATAGCACGATTACCACTCAAAGGAGAATAAGAAACGAGATTACCGTTGTTTGAGTTCATGTGAGACGACGCCCCGGTGTCCATATAATAATTGTCGTCGGACTGTTGCAGGTTGAGAGATTGCATTACAGCGGCCAAGTCCGTGGGAACCAGTGCTCCTGGTGGCATGCCAAGGACGCCAGGTTGAGCGAGGAAGGCCTGTTGAGGGCGTGGGCCGAGAATGCCTGGCCCATTGTTGGCGGCTGGTGGTGTCCAACCGGAGGTTGGGTAAGGACATGGCGGCGCAGTCCATCCCTGTTGAGAGGAGGCAGGCCACTGCGCAAGTGGGACCCACGCCCAGTTAGAAGCAGGGGTCGTGGATGATGTCTGTTGTCGGCCTGTTTGTTTAGAGGAGCCACCAGAATTATTGCCATAATTACCACCTCCGTGATTCTTACCCCGATAATTATTTTTGTGATGACGATTCCCCTTTCCCTTGTAATTATTATTCGAGTGGGAGGAATGGCCACCATCTTTGGAAGTGTTTGGGGGCTTGGAATCAGACGAGGCAGCCATGAGTGCATTGTCAGAGGACATACCAGAGTTTTTAGCTTTCCGAGCTTCTTCCATGGTGAGCATTGAGCGAGCTTTGTAAAACGACGGGAGCGGATCACTTTGTTGAATGATAGTGGCCACGCTATCATAACCCTCAGACAAGTGGGTCACGAGTTGGAGCACCAATCGAGTCTCGGACACCGGAGAACCGACATTAGATAACTGATCAGCGAGCATTTTCAAAGCCTGACAGTAAGCAGAAACATTAGGGTAGTTATCCATGTGTATGTTGCTGAACTGTTGCTCCAAAGTGACGGCACGAGAGTTTTGATTGTCGTTAAATATATCCTTGAGACGGTCCCAAGTTTTCTGGGCCGATGCACCAGGTTCAAGGATAGTATGCAATAGGTCGATAGAGATGGTGCTAAAAATCCATTGTTTAACAATGGCATCAAGACGATCCCAGCCGTCATCCTTCTTGAGAACCGCACCTGTGGGAGGAGCGATATGGTCAAGAACGTCAAAAGCACGAGCAGTGTTCAGAAAAAGCTCGGCCCATGACGCGTAGTGCACATTCTCGATTTCAAGTGTGATGGGGACAAAATTCTTAATGTTTGAAACTGAGTATGCAGGGGAGAAGGATGGCTTGGATGGTTGAGCGTCGTTAGTCATGGTGAGAGAAGAAGGAGAAGAAATTTTTGTGAAGGAATTATTGGAGCGGAAGCAGAGAGATCGAGATAGGATGATACCATAAAAGAGATTATATTCCTTGCCTATTCACGTCAAACATCATACAATATATATCAATACAATTACCTAAGTTAGCTATTCTAAATCCCACAAATCATGGGCAATTAGCTAGAATCAGGGGAGATCAATCCCATACAATAAGCAACTAAATAAGCTAAACTAGGAATACAAATAACAGAATATTTACTAGAATATTTACAAGAATAAGTCAATATTGGAAAGATAATATTGACATATTCTAATAAAGACCACAATTCGTATTGTTTGGATCGTCGATCGTACAGCTTAGCTTCGGTAATGGAGGTTGGGGTGCTAATCTTACTGATCTTTATGCTCGCAAGGTTACTTTTTCTTATTATTTCTCTTTCTTTTGCATTTACGGCTTCATACTTTGTCAGTCTGTCCTTCATTTTTCGTTCAAAAACTTCTTTTGTAAGATTGTTTTACGATTAACTTATTGTAAAACCGCCATTTGTTTATCCAAATAGGTACTTAAAACAATCTTTACGAGGATAACTAAAAAGACGGTTTTACAATAAAGTGATCGTCAATATGTGGTTTGTTGAGATATGTGTCGATATGTTAAGATATCGACATATCATAATTTGGGAATACGGTATATTGAAATATATCGCAAAGAATGATATCGTGATTTTCAAGAATAAATAAAAGAGGTTTTACAATCGGGTTTTTTCTAACGGGCACACGTTAAGAAACCATAAAAGGAAATATTCTCAGGATAATTTCATGATAAATTTAGAGATGAACTCATTGTTGCTATTTTTAATGAAATTATCCTGAGAATCTTTCTTTTTATGGCTTCTTAATGTTAGAAAAACCCTTTACAATAAACGGATCGTCAATATGTGGTTTGTTGAGATATGTGTCGATATGTTAAGATATATACATATCATAATTTGGTAATACAATATATTGAAATATATCATAGATTCAAAGGGAAAGATATTGTGATTTTCAAGAATAAGATATATTTAGTAACCGATATGGCGATATATATACACCGTAATTGTAATACGAGTAGTTAGAGATACGAACAATTATAAATAATACGACGATTCTCTTTATGAATTACTCCTCTCTCAAATTCTAATATGGTTTTTAAGCATTTTATGTTTTTTCTTAATTCCTAAAACAGCTACATAATACTCCGTATATATTTTAACTATTAAATATCTCTCTTATAGGTTATGTTTGTATTCATTTTGATAGTAGTTCATATATAAAAACAATTTTATTTAATTTATTAAATATATAAATAGTTATTGAAAAAAGGAAATTATATTAGGTACTTTTTTGAACAAAATTGATGGTAATCTATAGTAATAAACAACACCTCTTTTGAACGAGTAGTTGTATGTAATTTTCAATATTCTTTTATTGTCAAGTGTGACATTAGTTGAAAGTTGTTACAAAATGTGTAGTTATTTGGACTTATTTCATTGGAGTTATTATTATGAAGGCTTCTGGTTTTTCTACTTGTGTCTAAATATTAGACATGCATATTATCTGGCTGGTTTACATTTGCAGTGTGTTTAGCTGAAAATGTCTCGTTTTTTATTCGATTATCGTGTACATGCAATTTGCAAATAGGTACCTCATAATCCATTCACCTTTTTCTGTTGCTTGGCATATATTCTTCTATATTGTCTTGTTACAGAATAAAATTGATCTTGGGACTCAGCTTAAACTTTTGATTTTGGTTGAGATGAAATAATCTTGATATGTCTATCTCTATTTTTCATTACTGTTTAGTTTTCATATATATATATATATATATATATATATATAGAGAGAGAGAGAGAGAGAGAAGAGATCATGTAAGGCCATGATATATATTGAGTCCATAAGGTCTTTTGTGAGCCATTGGATGGAGGGAGATGGAGGGATGAGATGAACCCACCAAAAGTCATTATACAAGCAAATTAACACACTTTACTAATCCACCCTAATTAACCACTAATTTACTATATATTTGTTTTCTACCCACCCATTTCTCTCTCATCTCACACATTTCACTCTTCTCTTCTCTCAAAACCTCAAAAAAAAAAACCCAAAAAATCCAAATAAATAAAAAACCCAAAAAATCCAAATAAATAAAAAAAAACCCAAAAAATCCAAATAAATAAAAAAACCCAAAAAATCCAAATAAATCAAAAAATCCAAATAAATCAAAAAACCAAATAAATCATTCATTTCTCTCTTCCTCATTCACCACCACCCACCACTATCCCAACCGCCACCACCCACCGCCCACATCCACCGCCACCTCCACCACCGCCGTCGGTAATTATATAAACTCTTTTTTTTTTTTTTTTTTTTTTTCCATTTTGCGTCTCGGTTTATTTCGTCACTTTTTTTTTTTTTTTTTTTTTTCGATTTTGTGTTAAATTAGTTGTTTGGGGTCGGTTTATTCTATTTCTTAATTTTTGTTAGTTTTTGTTGTTATTTATTCTTTTCAAATCTATTCTTATTATACGTTTTTTAAATAAAAATTTCGGGTTTTAAATATCGTTTTTTTTGGTGATGTACTTTTTTTCAACTAAGATCTACTAAAATATTGACTAAAGTTATACAAATAAGGACTAAAGTTATACAAAAATTGACTAAAGTTATACAAAAATGAACCAAAGTTATACAAAAATAGACCAAAGTTATACAAAAAAAGACTAAAGTTATACAAAAATTGGACTAAAGTTATACAAAAAATTGGACTAAAGTTATACAAAAAATGAACCAAAGTGATACAACAATGGACCAAAGTTATACAAAAATGGACCAGAGTTATACATAAATGTACCAGAGTTATACAAAAATGCACCAGAGTTATACAAAAATGCACCAAAGTTATACAAAAATGGACTAAAGTTATACAAAAATGAACCAAAGTTATACAAAAATGAACCAAAGTTATACAAAAATGAACCAAAGTTATACAAAAATAGACCAAAGTTATACAAAAAAAGATTAAAGTTATACAAAAAATTGGACTAAAGTTATACAAAAAATGAACCAAAGTTATACAAAAATGAACCAAAGTTATACAAAAATGAACCAAAGTTATACAAAAAATGAACCAAAGTTATACAAAAATCGACCAGAGTTATAAAAAAATGCACCAAAGTTATACAAAAAATGGACTAAAGTTATACAAAAATGAACCAAAGTTATACAAAAATGAACCAGAGTTATACAAAAATGAACCAAAGTTATACAAAAATGGACTAAAGTTATACAAAAATGGACTAACTTTTGTATAACTCTGGTGCATTTTTGTATAACTCTGGTCCATTTTTGTATAACTGTGGTTCATTTTTGTATAACTTTGATTCATTTTTTGTATAACTTTAGTCCAATTTTTTGTATAACTCTGGTGCATTTTTGTATAACTCTGGTGCATTTTTGTATAACTTTGGTTCATTTTTGTATAACTTTGATTCATTTTTGTATAACTTTAGTCCAATTTTTTGTATAACTTTAGTCCATTGTTGTATGACTTTAGTCCAATTTTTGTATACCTTTGGTGCATTTTTGTATAACTCTGGTCGATTTTTGAATAACTTTGGTTCATTTTTGTATAACTTTGGTTCATTTTTTGTATAACTTTAGTCCATATTTGTATAACTTTAGTCCATTTTTGTATAACTTTGGTCCATTTTTGTATAACTTTGGTTCATTTTTGTATAACTCTGGTTCATTTTTGTATAACTTTAGTCCAATTTTTTGTATAACTTTAGTCCATTTTTTCTATAACTTTAGTCTTTTTTTGTATAACTTTGGTCATAAAATGTATAACTTTAGTCATAAAATGTATAACTTTAGTCATAAAATGTATAACTTTAGTCGTAAATAGTAAAAAAATCAAACAATAAATATGAAAAATATGAAAAAAAATAATAATAACAAAAACCAAAAAAACTCATAATAACAAAAACAAAAAACCAAATAACAATAATAAAACCAAAAAACCAACAACCCAACCAAACCCGAAATCTAAAATAAACCAAATAACAATAAAAAAAACCAAATTTAAATATCGTGTGTATAACTCTAATGCACGCAGTGTATAACTTTAATAGACAAGATTTATAACTTTAGTCATAAAATGTATAACTTTAGTCATAAAATGTATAACTTTAATGTTTTAAGTGTATAACTTTAATCGTAAATAGTATAACTTTTATAAAAACCAAATAAATATGAAAAATCGTAATTAATCAACAAATATTAAATCTGAAAAAAAATTAAATAACAACCATCAATAACCAACAAAAAATTAATAACCAACAAAAATTTAAAAACCAAATAACAATAACCAACAAAAAATTAAAAATCAAATAACAAAATACAAAACACAAAAAACAAAGAACAAAAGAGAAACAGGCTAATAATTGTAAAGTTCAAAACAAAACAAAAACAAAGAACAAAAGAGAAAAAAAACGGAAGTGGTGGGTGTTTTGGCAACAAACTAACAGCACACACACAACAAACAAAAAATCAAATAAAAAAATCAAATAACAAAACCAAAACAGCCTAATAATTGTAGATCTGGGAAAAAAAAAATATAACAAAACCAAAACCAACACAAACTCAAAAATCAGAAAAAAAAAACCATCGAAAACAACGCAAAAACCAATCGAAAACGAAAAATCCCGAGGGTGGTGGTGGAGACCGCCGAGGGGAGAGGATGAGGGAGGTTGCAGAGGGTGTTGTGGAAACCACCGAGGGTAGTGGTGGAGGTTATGGGTGGTGGTGGCCAGATTTGGCGAAGGGGGTTAGTGGTGGCGTTGGGTGTGGTTGTCGGGGTAGTGGGTTGTCGGTTAAAGGACAGGGGTAGTGGGTTGTCGGGGTGTGGTTGTCGGCGGTGGTGGGGCTGGAAGTTGGCGGTGTGAGGAGGTGGAGGCAGTGATAGGAGGGTGGTGGGGTCGGGTAGTGGTGGGGTGGTGGTGGGTCGGGTGTGGTGGAGTGATTTTTGTGGTTTTTTTTTTTTGTTTTATTTTAGTTTGGGTTTTTTTTTATCAACTTGGTTTTTTTTTTTTTTTAGAGAGGGTGGGAGAAAATGAGAGAGAAAGAGTGAATGTGAGAAATGAGAGGGGATGAGTGAATGAGGAAGTGAGTTGGGAGATTAGAATGGTGGTAGAGTTATACACAATTAGGTAGAGTTATACACAATTAGGGAAGGAGATTAGGGAGGGAGAATTGTGACCCTTTAATGAGATGTAATCTCATCCCTCCATCCCTTCCATCCAAGGGCTCTTATAAGGACTTAGGGCCTTATATGGTATGAAGGCCTTATAAGAACCCTTCTCTCTCTCTCTCTCTCTCTCTCTCTCTCTCTCTCTCTCTCTCTATATATATATATATATATATATATATATATATATATATATATATATATATATATATATATATATATATATATATATATATATATATATAGAGTGAGCATCCCATGAGTCTAGCATCTTAGATGAGTCTAGCATATCAATAAGGACCATTGGATCAACAAGATCCAATGACCCTCGTTCAACCACGTCACCCCTAAACATTCAGCCAAATTATAAAACCTAAACATTGTTTATCGCAGTCTTATTATTTTCTTAAATTTTCTCTCTCTTCAGATATTTTCTCTGTTTCTCTCTCTCTAGTAACTGCAACCATCTCTCGTTGCCAAAAAATATTCCACAATCAAGTAAAATTATCACCACAATCAATCGAAGATCTTCAAAAAAGTATAGTCAAGATTCCGTTGCATCCGTTTCTCACATATTGGAGAGGTATAAATCGCGCTCTTTCCACAATTTTTTTTTAAAATTTTTGTTGTGATTGATCTTATCGAATGTTGTTCTTGATTGATATGAAGAATTTGTCAACTGATTTCTGTTCAATTTTGATTTTCGTTTTCAACAAAAAAAATTAGGGTTAGTGTTGTGCTTAAAGTGATTAATTGATTTTTAGTCCTAATTTGTATGTGTTCATATTGTTGTTGTCGATTGTTCATACTATTAACTTTGATTGTATTGTTCATAGTGTTTGTGCAAAAATTAGGGTTATGACCTGATGAAATTGTGCGTAGTTTTAATTTGTGGTTTTTAATTTACGGTTGAATTATGTATTAATGTGTGATTTTGTGGATTGTTAAATAGTTTTATAATATCATTTTTATATTCTTCATTTGTCGATTCTATGTATTCATAGTATTTGTCAAAAAGCTAGGGTTACGACATTATGAAATTCATAACTGGATTTATTTTCATGAAATTGAGCGGAAACTGTCGCGATTAAATTAGCTTTTGTAAAATTTTCAACACATGTTACTGTAATATTGTTACTGTAATATTGTTATTCTCAGAATAATATTATCTTTGCATCACATTATTGTATGGTGATTTTGCAAAAGTATAACTGGACTTGATTTCAAGAAAATTGGGGTAAATTTGAGGATTAAATTTTCATAAGATATTTGACGCATGTTACAGTATCATTGTTACTGTAACATTGTTACAGTAACATTGACACTGTAACATTGTTACTGTAACATTGATACTGTAACATTATTACTACACAAGATAATGCAGTTATTATTGAGCAAAGGTCAATATTTTTTTAATCGAACTTGCAATATTATTATAACTATATATATTGGATGTTGTAACATCATAAAATAATATTGTGTGCTTTTGTCCAATTAAATTTAATGGTATAGCATTGTTATAAACTCAAAAGAGTGATGTTGAACACTAATAATGCTCAAATGCTGTTTTAAATTTCAGGAAATTCGAAGAAGAAAGTTTGATTAAGCAACACAAAAATTCGAGTTGCGCAAAAAGATGGCACATACAAACAAAGAGTAAGACATCGACATGAAGATATACGTGAAGATGACAACGTTATTGAAGTTGAAATGCTAGTATAGACTTTTAACATTGTTGTGAGATTTTGGCGTGGGATTATGATGTAAACTTTAACATTGGTGTTTTGTGGTATTATGTAACAAAGTTAACCTTGCCTTTTGTCATTGAAATGAATTCAAGTTGAAACTTAAATATTGTTACAAATATTACTTTCATGAATCAATTATGTTACAATAATGAAATATTGTAGTAGCGTCACCGTAATGATGTTACAAAATACTAATACAATAATAATTAAAGACTAATCTCTACCTTCACATTTTTAAATTAATCTATACACTCTGTTATATAGTAAATGAACAAGATAATTATTACTCTATCGTTGTTCTCGTGTTATTCTTGTAATGATTTCTTACGATGAATCGTGTTCTTCGTAACATTGATCTCCCTTTGATGAAGTAAATTAAAAGATGTTACAGTAACATTATCACTTTAAAGTAGCATGATCAGGATTAGTTGTATAAGTGTTAATGTACCGAACTAAATAATATTTCTCTTAATATTGTCCAATGTTACCTTGATAAATAAATTATGCAACAACAAAAATGTTACGATAATAGTAATCAGCCTTGCTTATGAAAAATAAATACATGAATGAAAGTCGTTATTGTATTACAAACAAAACATTAAAAGCTCATAAACTCCATTATGTTGAACCTCTTTGTAGCGTCGATGTAAACTTTTGAATGGTCCGCAAAAATCTGCTTATGAAAAGAAGAAAAGATCACTCGAAAGTGTTCGGAGGTCTTGATCATTAACAGAGGATGACCGATGATTATGAGCCTCATCGAATTCACTAATATTACAGCCCCTTCTTCAAAGATAAATATGATATAGCAATCAATCCTTGGTAAATTGATTCACCTCTGAGCATGAAAAACATTGACAACGATTAATATAAGACTATATTGCTATTATTATGAAAGACTCAGACATAAAGAATAATGTTATTGTTATCAAATATTGAAAACAAGTTATGTTTTACTTGTTATGGAGACCTAGTATTACCGTAATAATGTAACAATAAAATATCAACATCGTATGACATTGATGAAATAAAAAGAAAATCACCAAACCAAAAAAAAAAAACTCAGATGCAAAGGAGTAACAAAATTATCTGTACACATATTCTTACGATCCATACAACTAATGAACATAAAATCCGATGAAAAAAAAAAACGAATCGTAAAAAATATAAGTTGAACATCAATTACGAAAATTAAAAATTCAATAACCAAATCGAGTTGCTGTAATTGAATAAAAATTTAAAAGCAACTATAAAGGTGTAGATCTAGAAAAAAAACCTAAAAATCAGGGGCTACTCTTTTTTATATGGCATAGATGCAAGCACTGAAACAACAAATCACTTTTCTAATGTTTATCGATAATAAATGATAACATTATAATGAAACAACTTCATCAGAAGAAGGTGCTAAATATAACATTATACAATTATAAAGATATTAGAACACAATTTCACTGTTACTGTAACACACTCACACAATAACACTGTATTACAATTATTTCAAGTTCAACTTTGTTTGTTCAATTTTAATGTTATAGTAACGTTTATTCTGATAACATGCGTCGATTATTTTACGAAACCTAATATAATTCCTACAGTTATCACAATTTTCATGAAAACAAATCCAGTTATAAATTTTACTATGTCATAATCCTAATTTTTTGACAAACATTAAAAACACATATAGTAGACCGTAAACAATGTGAAGATGGTGTTATAACACGAAACATCAATTAAAAGTCAACAAAAATGGAATTAGAATCATGCTCTAGTTAACCACGAGATCTAGAAAATTAAATATTCAATTTAATCAACCACAAAAATTCTATTATCAATCTTAAATTTCTTTTTTCGTTTGCATTCTAATTAAAGATCCAACACACATCAATTAAAAGTCAACAAATCTGGAATTAAAATCGAATCATAATAGTGGCGTAAAATACTATGTTCATGAACTCTAAAACACACGAAAATTAGGTTTTAACATCCAGGTGTTTACTTGAGATGAAAAATCGTTGAGAAAATAAAAAATACATAGGAAAATCAAGAGGAAACTAAACATGAAGAAATAGTGAAGATGATTCACCTGAAGGATAAGCTAAATGTTTGAGATCCGAAAATCAATTGATGAATGAAATCGAAATTAATGTCGTTGCTTGAATTAAATTAGTGATAATCGAAAATTTAAATAGGAGGAAAAAATCATCGTTAAAAATCGTAAATCGACATCAATTTAATCGAAAGATAAAGGATCAATGAAATTACTGCGCGCATGTTGATGTCTCGAGAATCGCATCTATAGTAGCAACGATAAATCGAAAAACACATGGAAAAAAGGAATCGAATAAGCGGAGGAAATTGGAAATCAAATTGAAAATCAAAATTAAGTTGAATAAATTGAATCGTATGACAGGAGTTGATTGAATTCTTGAATTAATTGATTCCAGAATTGAAAATTAAAATTAGGTTTGTATATTTGGGATATTTGTTTTACAGGAGAACGAAGATAGGGAAAAGAGGGGAATTCGTAGAGAGAGAATAAATAAAGAGAGAGAAAGTGATATTGAATTATGAGGATAGAAGCGTGAAACTGAGGTTTATGTAGGTTAGTTTTAATTTCTGAGATTTAATCTCAGCCGTTGATTAGGAGTAGATCTAATGGATGAGATTAAAATGCTAGACTCACCTAAGATACCTAGACTCACTTGATGCAATTTCTATATATATATATATATATATATATATATATTAGATTTAATGCCCGTGCGATGCACGGGCTACTTGTTAGAACCTTTTGTTATGGTTTTATTTATACTTTGAACGTTATTTGATTATCTAATTTATGAGATTGATTTATCCGTGCGACGTGCAATGGTAAGATCGTCCGTAGTAACCATACTTGCACTTTAACCGAAAAAAGTGAAAATTCACATAACTTTTTCCTAATAACTATGTGCGTGGAGAAATATAAAGAAAGGATACATACTTCGTCATGTATAATACATTATTATTGTAACTAAATTAAACTTAGAACTTGAACTAAACTAATAGAAGCTTAACTTTTCTGAACATAATTTATAGAAGCTGAATTGAACTAATAGAAGCTTAACTTTTCTATATTACACTTATAAAAGCTGAACTTAACTTAAAAAAGGGTGACTTTAAGTTTAAAACAACATAACCTAAGTAACTAAGCCAAATGACATTATTATAATATCAATATATAAACCCAATAAATTAAAATGATAAATTATTTTATTTTCTTAATAATTCGGAAGAGTGAAGTGTGCGTGCTCATGACCAATGCTAGATGAGAAGCATAAACTATCTGCTTTTGTTTTTTCTTTTTAATATATACATAAACTATCTCACACTTCTAATTAATTAAGCCTCTACATAGAAACAGATAATATTTTGATTAGGCTTCATTAGCTCCACAGTCCACACCATTAGTATTGTATTTGCATATGAATACAATGAGATAAAATATTATCTTACTCAATATACAATAAGTTTTACATATTCTTTTGTTATCTCTAAAAATATATTCCCATTAAAATTTCTTGTTTAAGACAATATTCTAATTAATTAAGCCTACACATAAAAATATACTGGAGTTAACCCCAAGACAAGGACCTGAACTTTGTTTTTTTTTTCCATTTAAGGATCTCTACTTTAAAATTTTCCAGTTAAGGACTTCATGTCCCACTTCCGTTATTTGCCATTTAAAACTAGAATCAAAAAAATAAAAGGCTTAATCTCCTCTTTCCTTCCTATCCAGACCTAGAGAATTCCAGAGAAAGCATAGCTAGCCATCTCTTTAATTTAACAATTAGTCTTGCTTCCCTCCCTCCTCTATTTGGGTCATTTGTGAGAGAAAATGGTATCCGTCACTTCAAAGTGACGGATACGTGCCGTCACAAATGAGATTTTGTGTTAATTTAATCGTCTAATAATTCTGCCACCATTATTTTCCAAGCAAGATTATCCCCAGATCAAAGATTTGGTATGTTAAAAGTAGATGAGAATTATGGATTGAAATTTGAAGCCCACAAATTGTACTATGGAGATACAATTTTACTGCTCGCACATCAAGTGTTCGGCGAATAGCACAAACTCATTCGGAGCTTTCATTCAAATCAATTAGCAATAAATTTAAGATCATACTTCGTAAAGAAATTTCAAAAACTATGTGAATTCCGTCATCGGATTTGTATACAAGTTCGGTCAATATTTCAATTTACTTATGTACATATTCAAATAAGAGTCAACTTCAAACACACTCTTGCCTTGAGAAATAGGAACATACATCGGATGTACTACCTCAGACCTCATTAGTTTTTGAGCTTATGTGTATTTTTTCTGAGCTTTTTAAAGTTTATAAGTTACATTTTAATTTTTTGCCATCAAAACTCAAATTTAACTGAGTTTATATGTAATGTTTTTGAGTTATATTGTAATTTTTTGAGCTTAATGTTTAATTGAATGAACTCGGAAACTTTATAGTAAAACTCAAAAATTTTAAAACAAAGCTCGAAAACTTTATTGTAATGCTCAAAAACTAAGCAATTGGTGGTAATACATCGGATGTATAATCCACTTACTGCTCTTGCCTTCCACCATTGATGAGCCCATTTTGTGCTTCATAATCCACCTGAGCATTGCTAGAGTAGTAGACGGTAAAGGAGATAATGAGATGGAGAGAAAGATGGGGAAGAAATGTGTATTTTGATTTTAGTATTTTACCTACCACAAACATTCGAACAAATTGGTTCAAAAATGTATATTCCAGCTTTTACGGTATTTGATTTTTTTGCTCAATGTTTAACGTTAACGGAAAATGTAACGGTGTATGTGCTGGAGTCCCTTATCTGTAAAATTTTAAAGTTCAGGTCTTTATCTGGAAAAAAACTGATAGTATAGGTCCTTGTCTTTGGGTTAACTCAAAATATACTCCCTCCTATTTACTATATTCTTCCCCTTTCCTTTTTGCATAAGAAATAAGAAAGTTATTTTGAACCACACAAAACACACTAGCCCACGTGTAATTTAATTTGGACCACACAAATCAACCCAAAAAAGGAAATAGGGAAGAAAACCCGAATAATCCGAATATGGAAATAGGGAAGAAAATGGTGAATAGGAGGGAGTAATATTTTGATTAGGCTTCTTTAGCTCTAATGGTTAGTATTGTATTTGCATATGACTGCGATGAGATACAATATTATCTTACTCAATATAAAATAAATATTATAATATCCATCTTAAACTTAAAATAGGTAAAGTATGGTAGATGACAAAAAAAAAAAGACATAGCCGAAGACTAATAAAAAATTTGTCCCACTCATTTACATCTCAAAACGAAGACTACCAATCTAAAAAAGGTTAACTATGGTACACAAAAACTTACAAATAGTGATTGTTCGTATTCGTATTTACTATGTACTGTATTTCATATGTACGTTGTACAACATAAACTTAAGCCTTTATATACGGACTATCTCGCATTAAATTATGAAATGTTCAACAAAAAGGGGGAGGATAGGTACAATATCGGCAATTACATTGGGGCACACATCAACTCGAATTCTAATCGTGTAGTTAGAGCCTAGAGGTACATAATGTGCCATACGGTGACCCGCTACTTCTCCATTCTAATTTACAAAATTGTAACTTATTCATTCGAAATTCGCTCCTAACTCAAGAATTTCCTTCACAAAATTCCTCATGTAATATCTCGGGGTATTTTGTGCTTTAAGGCTTTAAGCATTTAGATCAATTGTTTGGAGTCGGATTTTAGAATTACTGAACGATCCTTCATCCGCCTTGCTACTATCAACCCCCACAACGCCGCTTTCGCCTTCGTAACATGAACGCCCCATTAGTGTCTAACCTGCTTGACCAATGCGCGTCCCACGTATCCCAAATGATCTCGCACCACTACCTCTTTAATTATCGAGCCATTACATATTAATAATATTTTTTTTTTGATGTTGACCAGAAGTATCCCCTACCGACAGTTGGGCAATCTCCTTCGGGGTACTGAAGGCAATTTAATGGGTTGACCCCTCCCAAGTTTGGCTTTTTTCATTCGCAAGAGTCAGGAATCGAACCCCTGACCACTTGTTTAAGAGATGAAAGCCCTTACCACTCACACCAGCCAACTTTGGTACATATTAATAATATTGGTAAGCATTAAGGAATAGCCGTGCAATAAACATCACGTATAACTTTTAATAAAGATAAAACGACAATCTTCTAACTTTGGCATGTCGTTAGTTGATACCTTACGACGTGAACGTAAATGTGCGGCAAAAAAAAATAAGAAAATAAAGTGATCATGACCAATGTAATACTATGAGCAAACTTAAAAATACGTGGAAAACTAATTGAAAGAAATTGGATGGTGACAATGAATATGTATGTATCTATATATATATATATCTATATATATCTATATATATATATATATATATATATATCGGTATTACTCTTTCACATACGGCTTTTACTCTTTCATTTACATTTTTCCCATAATATTTCCAATCACTACCCTTCTCTCAACTAAAAAACCTTGATTTTATTCTCTCTTACTCCTAAAATCTAATCAAATTTCACTCAAATTCTTCAAATTATAGATCTTAATTATTGTATCGAACAAGTAGTCATCTCGATTGATTAAACAATTACATTAATTTGTTATTTATTACACGCAATTGCATTTTGCGTGAAAAATGAATTTGTCGAAGCTTTAGTGCGGCAATACACAAGTTGAATTTGTCGAAGCTTAGCAATACATCACGTTTCATTGTACATATTTCTTGTCAATATTATATATCAATCAAATTGTCATTTGTCATTCAAGACTTGATTGTCTTTTCCTTTATTTTTTTTCCAATTAATTATGAATTATTTCATTCATAGCCTCATAGGAGAACATGGATTGACTGGGGCTCACGGCTATAGTCGTTGGTTGGGGGGAAAACGGCTAAAGTATGTGGTCGGCCTCTGGTAGATGGGTCGCTGGTGGGTAGGTCGTTGGTGATAAGGGTGGTTGGCGGTGGTCAGGTTGGGGAATGAAGGTGGTGACAGTGGCGGAGAAGGGGCGATTGTTTTTTTTATTTATTACTCCGTATTATTGATGGATAGTATGGGAGACGATGGATGAGAGAAAATTGAAAATAAAAAGGGTAAAAGGGTAATTTCTTTATGTGAAAGAGTAAAATGCGTATGTGAAAGAGCAATAGAATTCTTTAACAAACTAAATATCCTACCATCAATTTTGCACATCTGTTACAAACTCTATCTTTGAATTTTGTTTAAAAAAAATTTATCTATTTTTGTACGGATACAAACTACAAACCTACGGTGATATGGCTTGTAAGTGTTTGCAAATTGTTGGACTCTGTATAATCGCTCGAAAAAAGCTTCATTTATTAATATAGATAGATAGATAAATAGATTCGTATAAAATAAAGATGGAAGATTATGATGGGAATTGGTTAGACTTAGAGGGAATAATTAACAACCACCATGAGGTCACAATTAAAGATGCAATCCGGATAGTTGTATACATGATCATAGGTTACATGTAGCATCGTATAAACATTGTAAATAACGATACGAAGATTTTGATCTTATTTGTTCGGTACTCAGTAGTATTTGCATCCATGTGCAAAACAAGTGTATGTATTAACAAGCATTGATATTCGCTCCGTCTTAGTCGATTATCTACGTACTCCCTCCGTTTTTTTTATACAAGTAGTTTTTACAGCATTTCTCTAGTATTAACTATTAACACTGTTTTGTATAAGCAATAGAAGCTTGCAGTTTTCCACTTATTGTGTGATTTTCTCGTCGAGCTTTGTCAGTAGAAAAAAAAACTGAAAGAAGTATCCCTTATGGTAACGCCTGGTTCACATTCAATTTATTGTACTTTCCTAGTTTTCTCTGCAACTGTAATTGTTATCAACATGCGCTGTATAGTTTTTAAATGTGTCGTGTAGAGTTTGCTCTCGTCATCCTGCGTGCTCTTATTCTATTTATTACCAGGAAATATGCTTTTCTGGCGCTGCTGTTCAATGACATCTCGCCTTCTGATATGCTCAGGCCGACATTGTTTTACGAGGATATAGTGGCTGGACCTCTCGCTGTGCATTGCAGGTCCTTGACAAAGTGTTTCCAAAGGTATGATAATGGTAACGTAGTTTATAAGTTAGAATGACCTAACATAAATTATCAAGGCACTTATCGATCTTAAAGTATCTTCTATTACAATGCATTACCCGATTTCAAATTGTTTTGTTGGTCCGAACTTGAGATGTGCTCTTTACGGAGTACATCCTTACAATAACGTAGAACCCCATTTCCTAATTAGTGTTCTGTTGGTTTTGTCTTCATTTTAGGATGCTGGAGTTCAGCCATCATTAGTCATAACATACTTTGGAGGGAACGATTCGATAGGGCCTCACCCTTCTGGCCTCAGCCCACATGTACCTCTTTCCGAATATGTGGACAACATGAGGAAGATTGCTACTCATCTCAAGGTGCTTTTTCATTATCTTCATTCTGCCACATGAACCTCGGGTTTGGGGAACATAAAGGAAGATTAAATCTCGTTAAACAAAAATAACTTGGATAAGCACATGCGAGTAGTCCAACCCGATATCCCTATAATCCATTGACTAAATGCAGAAGAATCGTTGTTAAGCTAGGTCCTATACCCCCCAGAATTTAATTTCAGTGAAAATCCTAACATAAACCTCCTAAATTTAGGGTCTTTCGGAAACTACACGGCTCATTTTCCTTGGCGCTCCTCCCGTAAATGAGACCCTTATTCAAGAATCAAAAAGGTTTTCTCCTTTAAACCCTTTTTCACTTCTTTTTTTATTTTCAGGAAAATCAAAATGCTAATTCTGCAATGTGTTTTTTTGCCAGATTGACATCTTGTACGTTTCTTAAGGACTTAGTTCGAACCAATGAACTGTGTGGCAAATACTCTAGAGCTCTTATTGAGCTATGCAGGGAAATGGATGTCAAAGTTATTGATCTTTGGACTGCGATCCAGAAGAAGAACGACTGGTTGACAACTTGTTTTACGTAAGTTTACTTGATTATTGAGTAGCTTCGAACTTTATTAATGATGGCTTTTATTTTCTTGTATAATCAATCATATGCAACTTATTTTTTGTATAACACACCCTTATCCGTCTCAATCATTTGTTTATATTGAAAGGCAAACATATAACATTAGTGCCTCAACGGGTTCTCCACATGGTAGGAAAAGGGGTTGGATGTAGGAAAGCCGCTACCTAACAATTTGTTATCAATGTAGAAAAAGTTGTTTTCAGATTACAAATAGTGAAAATTAAGTCGACATCAAATGACAGCTAGTTTTTTTAATGAAAGAATCATACTGATATGTTAGAAGTTACTTGTGGGCACTCAATGTAAAATGTTAAATTTAAGCTGAATTCTCAGGGACGGCATCCATTTAACCGCTGAAGGAAGCAATATAGTGACAGAAGAGATTCTAAAGGTGCTTAAAGAAGCAAACTGGGAGCCGAGTTTACACTGGGAATCCATGGAGGCCGAATTTTCAGAGATTAACCCTTTTGGCCCCGTCAATTCCGATGGTATTCTCGCACTTAATCCGTCTGAATGGGATTTCCATCGGAATGTGCAGTGGAAATGAGTGACTCGGAGATTTCTTAGGTTCCTTGCAGCTTGCAGTTGCAGGGGTGACCTGGTAGGTTGAATACTATTGAAGTACTGGTAGGCTTCTTCAAAATAAATTGGTTACTTGCTTCTGAAATGCTGTACACAATGTCGCCATCTGCTAGTTTGAGCTTGAGTTATTCAAGTTCCGTATCATTGTAAGACCAACTCAAATCCTTATGTATTCCTTGTTTAGTAACCGTGTTAATGGGCTATGAGCCTATGATCGATCACCTGTAAGTGGCATCCTATCTATCTATATATATATATATATAAAAGAGAGTTTTTTCGAGCGATTTGAGAGCGTCCACATCATCAAAAATAAATTTAGGAAAGTATAATTTTTGATGTAAAAATAAAGTGGAGAATCTTTTAATTATTATAATATGTATATTTCCTAAATAATATTCAAGTGATATTTCCAATTTTTATATCAAACTTTTACATTTCATTTGTCAAAAAAATATCGTTAAAAAAATTATGAAAATAATATAATTAGTTTTGTGGTAAAAAAAATGCTATCATTAGAGTATAAATTTCATATTATTTGAACATATTAAAGATGGTGTAGTTCTTAATATGTAAAATTGTGTACTTTTTAGTATGTTTTGTCCCACATTGGAAAATAAGTATGCGTGGTGAATATACTACATATAAATAGTAGAATTGTCCCACATCGAAAGATTAGTATAAGGTGAGTTATTCTATAATTATAAATAGGAGGCATACTTGGAACTTAGGCATCAACCCAAAATCTTTTGAGTCTCTTAAGTATTGTCTTGGAGAGCTCTTAAAAGTTTATATCATTATATTTTCTACCTATAGATTTTATATGTCCCACATTGAAAAATAATGTAGGTGTGGTAAATATACTACGTTTAAATAATATAATTAGAATTGTGTTAAAAAAAATTTATCATTAGAGTATAGGTTCATATCATTTGCACATATTTTAATTATGATAAAAAAAATAAAAAACAAACGTATGAATATTAATAGATAATATAATATTTACTTATTATTAAATCAGGTTGGATGTCGAATTAGGTTCAAAAAATATGGTGTACTTTTAAATATGTTATTCGTCTCACATTGAAAAATAATGTAGATGTGATAAATATACACGATGTATAAATAGTTGAATTGTCCCACATCATAAGATTATCATAAGGTGGGGTGATCTCATGATTATAAATAGGATTTATCCTTGGAACTTAGGTATCACCCCAAATATATTGAATCTCTCAAATGTTAAATTTTTAAAGTTGTAACATTTTTTTAGGTGTGAGAAAGATCGATAAAATGGTCAATATTATAACGAAAATTTTATATCATTATAATTTCTACCTATAGATTTTATATGTCCCACATTGAAAAATAATGTAGGTTGGTAAATATACTACGTTTAAATAATATAATTAGAATTGTATTAAAAAAATTCTATCATTAGAGTATAGGTTCATATCATTTGCACATATTTTAATTATGATAAAAAAAAAAAAAACGTATGAATATTAATAGATAATATAGTATTTGCTTATTATTAAATCGGGTTGGATGTCGAATTAGGTTCAAAAAATATGGTGTACTTTTAAATATGTTATTCGTCTTACATTGAAAAATAATGTAGATGTGATAAATATACACTATGTATAAATAGTTGAATTGTCCCACATCATAAGATTATCATAAGGTGGGGTGATCTCATGATTATAAATAGGATTTATCCTTGGAACTTAGGTATCACCCCAAATATATTGAATCTCTCAAAGCATACTTATTATATAAGAGACTTTAAACATAATCTTGAATTAAATGTTAAATTTTTAAAGTTGTAACATTTTTTTAGGTGTGAGAAAGATCGATAAAATGGTCAATATTATAACGAAAATTTTTCATGGTACCCTCGAATTTTGTTAGATTACACATAATACCCCTAATTTTATGTTTGTACATATAATACCCTTGTGTTCACTTTTTTCATAACGCTGTTACTCCTATGAGTAATTGAGCATGCCATGCTATTTGTGTTTTGTTATTTATGTATTAAATGTTAGTTTATTAAATAAAATATGGATTTAAGAATCGATGATGAAGTGTTTGTGTAATAGATAAAAAAAGAAAAAGACGTCAAAAGTCATAGGAGTAATGACGTTATGACGGAAGTTGTCAAATGGTATTCTGGAAAAAAAAAAAGGTGAACACAAGGGTACTATTTGTAGAAACTTAAAATTAGGGGTACCATGTGTAATCTATCAAAGTTCAAGGTTACCATGAGAAATTTCTAATATTATAATGATATAGTTAATTAAATTTTCATTTAGAAGAGAGAGATATCGGTACCAATAAAACAATAAAGGGGGTATTATTTTTTAATTGTTATTTTATTGTCACGCCATCAAACTTGGCGTCAATTTAACAGCCTTTACATTAGGGGGTATCGTGGGCAAAAAAATGGAACCTCAAAGATACCATAAGCAGATTCTTAAAAGTAGGGGTAACAAGGAAACTCTGACAAAATTAAGGGGTACCACGGGAAATTTCCGTATCTCAACTATGATAAAAAAAAATGAAGAAAAACGACAAATATTAATGGAGAGTACTTGATCATATTATTAAATTTAAATATAACTATTAGATATAATGAGTAGCAATTGTCCGTATTCGGTATTCGGGATCTGGTTGAATGTCGAACTAAGTGCAAAAAAGATGGTGTAATTCTGTGTATGTTATTTGTCCCACATTGAAAAACAAAGCAGGTTTGATGATATACTACGTATAAATAGTAGAATTGTCCCACATCAGAAAAATAACCCAAGTTTGGTGAATATATTACTTATAAATAGTAGAATTGTCCCACATAGAATTGTCCCACATCGAAAGATTAGTATAAGGTGGGTTGATTATATGATTATAAATAAGAGTTAACCCACGTATATATTAATCTTGGATTTTTTTAAAGAGATATTTTAATAATATGTAAACAAATCATTAGACATAGAATGTAAACATTAAACCCTTATAACATTTTTTTGCATTATAAATAAGTTAATTACCCCGTTGCAACGCACGGGCATTCAAACTAGTATATATATATATAACTGGGTTGAAACGCTGTGGATACGCCACGTGTCAACCCAGCATTAAATACAATATTAATTACAGCTAAACATTAAATATAAACATAATAAATGTTGTATAAATCTCAGCAAAATATTAATTATAGTTTAATAAATTTTATTATAAAATTACATTAGATAATTACGATAATTTGATACTAAATTTATTAAAAAATTATTTTGATAAAAATTCAAAAATGTGAATATTATGTTCATTGCGAAAAATGCTTTAAATTAAGTATAATTTTCAGTATATTTATTGAAATATTTTGATTTGTAGAGATGATTAAAGTGAGTGTCTCATAATATTTTATGTTTACATAAAAAGACATTTTGAGAAAGTTATAAAACTTAGACCATTAAATCCTAATAAAAATATATTTGGAAGAGTCATTGTATTTCTTAAAAACATAACTTAAAGAAACTACTAAGAGATAAGTTTTTATGTGGGAATGAAAAAAAATATATTGCGAAAAATTGAATACATGTGAGATTTTGATAGGTTTAAAATTTGAATAGTGTGATAACGAGTATGTGTACGAGTATGTATGTACGCAGTGATCGCGAGTGCATTTGAATAATCAAAATAAATGTAATGATTATTAAATAAAATAGTATTATAAACGAAATGAAAAAGTAGAAAAAACGTTACATTTTTCTTTAATATCTTCAATTAAAATATGTATACGTCAAATATAAATATTGATTATGACTAGCTAAATATTACTTTTAGTTAAATATTTTATATGTTATCTTTTAAATACTATGAAGTTAAACCTCAAAAAATATTATTCGAGAAAATTTAACCTATTTTATTTACAGGTAAACTCTTAAACATGATTTATATATAGTTGTTTAAAAATACAAAAGGTGCAATTCTTATAGATATGTTTGACACATAACACATCTAAGACAAAATCAAAACATTTGAATAAGTTGGGTTTAACTCTATATGTTTCATACATAAATATCGTACGGTACATAAAAAATTAAAAATTACATAAAATTATATTCACATCATTTTGAACAAATATTAATTGATTTGGAACATAACATATCGTGAAATGCTATAATTTGAGAACTTAATGTTGATTGTTGCATTATTTGAATAAATTTTAATTTAATTAATATGATATTTGATCGGTCACAAAATAATTTATAAAACGTTGATCATGCATAATTAATTATCACTTATTAGTTTTAATTAAAATTGTATGTATTTTATTATAAAACATTGAAGTTAAACCTACAAAAATTAAATTTGAGAAAAATTAATTTATTTTTATTTATAAGTAAGAATATTAAAGGTCATATATAAATTATGTTATTTTTATTCAATTTATAAAAATAAAATTTTAAAACAGGCCGCGCGAAGCGCGGGATACTACCTAGGTATGCTTCGCGCGGTCATAATAGGTAGTATCTGAATAATAATTATGTTATAACAAAAATTTTCTTCAATTATGTCACAATAGGAACTCTCGCGGCACAATAGGTAGTATCCGAATAATAATTACTACTTATTATAAATTGAAGAAAACTGGGTTGAAACGCTGTAGATGCGCCACGTGTCCTATACAACATTAATGACAAGTATTAATTACAGCTAATCATTTAATATGAGTATAATAAATGTTGTATAAATCTCAGCAAAATATTAATTATAGTTAAATAAATTTATTATAAAATTACATACAAAAATTACGGTAATTTGATTCTAAATTTAGTAAAAAATTATTTTGATAAAAATTCTAAAATGTAAATAATTACGTTCATTATGAAAAATGCTTTTAATTGAGTATAATTTTGATTATATTTATTAAAATATTTTGATATGTAGAGATGATTAAAGTAAGTGTCTCACAATATTTTACATTTACGTAAAAAAATATTTTGAGAAAGTTATAAAACCTAGACCATTAAATCTGGTAAGAAAAATATATTTGGGAGAGTCATTGTATTTTTTAAAAATGGAACTTAAGGAAAACTACTAAGAGATAAGTTTTTATAGTGTGAATGAAAAAAATTATATTGCGAGAAATTGAATACATATTAGATTTTGATAGGTTTAAATAGTGTGATAAGGAGTATGTGTACACAGTAACACATTGATCGCGAGTGCATTTAAATAATCAAACCTAATATACTATTACAAACGACATGAAAAAGTAGAAAACACGTTAAATTTTTCTTTAATATCTTCAATTAAATATGTATGCGTCAAATATAAAAGATTGATTATGACTAACTAAATATTACATTTAGTTAAATATTTTATATTTATCTTTAAAATACTTTGAAGTTAAACATCAAAAAACAATATTAGAGAAAGTTCAACCTGTTTTATTTACAGATAATCTATTAAACATCATTGTAGAAAAATAATATAATTGATAGTTGTTTAAAAAAACAAAAGGTGGAAATTTCTTATAGATATGTTTGACACATAGCACTTGCAACACACAATCAAAACAATTGAAAAAGTTGAGTTTGGACGCTATATATTTGATACATAAATATCAGAAGTTATACATAAAAAATATAAATTACATAAAATTATATTCACATCATTTTGAACAAATATTAACTAATTCGGGACATAATGTATCGTTAAAATAATATAGTTTGAGAACTCAATGTTGATCGTTGCGTTATTCGAATAAATTTTATTTTAATTAATATGATATTTGATAAGTCACAAATTTATTTATAAAACGTTGATCATGCTTAATTAATTATCATTTATTAGTTTAATAATTAAAAGGGTTATTTCATCCATCCTATTGGTTCGTTATTAGTAGGTATGGTATTTAGGTTGGATTTAATTGGTATTATTGATAGGATTGAGTGATTATTGTAGATCACCAATAGGATGGATTATTGTTATGAAATAACCCTAATTAAAATTGTACATACTTTATTTTAAAACATTGAAGTTAAACCTAAAAAAAATTAAATTTGAGAAAAATTAATTTATTTTTATTTATAAGTAAAAATGTTAAAAATCATATATGAATTTTATTATTTTTCTTCAATTATAATAATAAAATTTAAAAACAGGCTGCGCGAAGCGCGGGATACTACCTAGTTTGAGTTATTTCTGATCTCTTAAGAGTAATGTACTTAATTTGCTCATTATTGGCAGTACACATCAAATTGCTAGAAAATCCGAAAACATGATCATCAACTTTAGCAAACCGTAAAACTAGCTCAACTGAGAATATACAAATACCGTTTTCCAGGCAGAAAACGAGAAAGGAAAACAAATTCAGCACACAACTAAAACGATCAGCTAGGGGCAAAGCCAGAATTTTTTGTGGGAAACGACCGCGGGAAGGGGAGAGTATCCTTCCAAGTGTTCCACTAGCAAATTATGAAGCTCCTAAGAGCCGTTGCAAAGCAGCCAAAGAGCCAACGGCTCTTGCCTATCATCTCGATGCCCCTCTCATTTCAACCCTCTCAAATTCATTCAATTCCTCTCATCTCTTTATTCATCTTCTCCAACTCCCTCTTCCTTCTTTCCTCCAACCACCAATGCCTACCACCGCACCCACCACAACCAACGTCGCCACATCCGCCATACTCATTAGCCACCCTCGCCACGGTCGGTATAGCATCTATAAAATCTTATTAAAAGGCGTACCTAAAAAATGTGACATGGCAAGTTTAATTGTGACGTGACAACTTTTAATGTGAGATGGCAAAAAAAAAGTGACATGGATTACAAATTTAAGAAAATTAAAAAATATAAGTTAAAAAAAATTAAAAAAAAATTAAGGCATCAACACAAAAAAGAAAGAAAAAAATATTGTAAACTATTGATCTCCTCTCATAATTTTTGTTATTTATTTACCTTATTTATTTAACCATTATTTCCTTTATTTAATTAAATGACCTTTTAACTTTTCTTTCATCATTACTATATATACTCAGTAGTTATGTACCGTATTTTTTATTTTCCTTTCATTCTTAAAATTTGAGAGAATTAGTAATAGACTAGTTTGGATGCCCGTGCGTTGCAACAGGATAATTAACTTAGTAACAAAAAAATGGTTATAAGGTCTTAATATTTACATCTTATGTCTAATAATCATTTATTTAGATATAATCAAAAGTGATTCACCAAAAAAATATAATCAAAAGTCAAAACATCTTATTTAAGAGACGCAAAAAATATTGGGTTGATACCCAAGTTCAAAGGATGCCCCATATTTATAATCATAAGACCACCACATCTTATGTTAATCTTTCGATGTGGGACAATTCTATTATTTTTATATAATCCTACATTATTTTTCAATGTGAGACATGTAACATACTAAGAAGTACACAATTTTATATATGTACAAATTATATGAAATATATACGCTAATGATAGCATTTTTACCACGAATCAAATTATGTTATTTTCATAATTTTCTTAATGATATTTTTTTGCCAAATGAGATGTAAAAGTTTTTATATAAATATTAGAAACATCAATTGAATATAATATAGAAAATAAATATTATAATAATTAAAAGATTATCCACTTTATTTTTTACATCAAAAAATATTATTTATGATACTTTCCTAAATTAATTTTTAGGATCACCCCACCTTATGATAATTTTCTGATGTGGGACAATTCAACTATTTATATGTAGTATATTTACCACACCTACATTATTTTTCAATGTGGGACAAACAATATACTTAGAAATACACCATTTTTTTCGCACCTAATTCAACATCTAACCCAGTTTAATAATAATAAGCAAATACTATACTATTTATTAATATTCGTATAGTACATTTTTTTTTAACTTCTTATCATAATTAAAATATGTGCAATAATATGATACTATATTTTAATGCTAGCATTTATTTACCACGAATCTAATTATATAATTTTTCCAAAAAAAAATTATGTTACTTTTTTGCTAAATGAGATGTTTAAGTTTTTATATACAAATTATTAACATCACTTGGACATAATATAAAAAATATATATATCATACAGTGGAGATAATGATAGAAGCTCTTAAAAGCTATCCAAGACAATGCTTAAGAGACTCAGAAGGTTTTGGGTTGATATTTAGGTTCTAAGGATGCCTTCTATTTATAATCATATGATCACCCCACCTTATGCTAAACTTTCGATGTGGGACAATTCTATTATTAATACGTAATATATTCACCACACCAACATATTTTTCAATGTGGGACAAATAACATACTTAGAAATACACCATCTTTTTCTCACATAATTCGACATCTAACCCGGGTTAATAATAATGAGCAAATACTATACTCCCTCGATTCAAGACCAAATACAACATTCCTTTTTTTACACTATTCATGAACGAATAGAATCTTTACGATTCTTTGCAATATGTAAGACAAAATATGGTCATGTAAGATCTTATTTGATTACCCTATAAAGTACAATGAGAATATCAAATTTTTAAATTTTTTATAATGTAAACTTAAATATATTTACGTTGTAATTTGTGTCTTGGCAAGTGTGTAAATGAAAATATTGTATTTGGTCTTGAATGAAGGGAGTACTATTTATTAATATTCGTACGTTTGTTTTTAATTTTTTATCATAATTAAAAATATATGTAAATAATATGATACTGTATTCTAATGCTAGCATTTCTTTTACCAATAATCTATTATAATATAATTTTCATAATTTTTTTTATAATACTTTTTTGCAAATGAGATGTATAAGTTTTTATATAAATATTATAAACATCACTTGAATATAATACATAATATAGAAATATAGAAAATATATATATCATACTGTGAAGATAATGATATAAACTCTTAAGAGCTCTCCAAAACAATACTTAAGAAACTCAAAAGGTTTTTGATTGGTATATAGGTTCCAATGATAACTCTTATTTATAATCATATGATCATCCACCTTATGTTAATCTTTCGATGTGGGACAATTTTATAATTTATACGTATTATAATCACCACACTAACATTGTTTTTCAATGTGGGACATATAACATATTAAGAAGTACACCATCTTTAATATGTGCAAATTATATGAAATCTATACTATAATGATAGCATTTCTTACCACGAATATAATTATATTATTTTCATAATTTTTTTACCGACATTATTTTGCCAAATGAAATGTAAAAGTTTTTATATAAAATTAGAAACATCACTTGACTATAAAATAGGAAATATATATTATTATAGTAATTAAAAGATTTACCACTTTATTTTTTACATCAAAAATATTATTTATAAAACTTTCCTAAATTAATTTGTGATGATGTGGACAGCCTAGAATCGCTCGAAAAAACTCTTATATATATATATATACTAGATTTAATGCCCGTGCGATGCACGGGCCACCTAGTAAAGTCTTTTAAATAATATACACTTAGTAAGTTATATATTAAAGAATAAGGAACTTAAAGAAACACAAATGAACTTAAACGAATTTAAGTAATTGACTTTATTAAACTTAAATTTAACTTTTAAATTAATTGATTTAAATTTACTTCATTTTAGTAACTGGGCTATGTTGGTGTTAACTAAATTGAACTGAACTCAGTGAACCTGAATCAAACTTAACTTAATTTAACTCAGGTTAATGAAGTTAATTGGAGTAAACTGAACTCAAGAGTTGGATTGAACCTGATAGGACTATACTCAATTTAACTCAGTAGAGCTGAATTGAATTTAACTAAAAAGAACTGAACTAAATTTTATGAAGTTAAACAAAGTGATCATTTTTCTTTAATAAGAAACTAAGCGACTCACACTCTCCACTAAATCCTCGTCTTGAAATCTCAATAAAACCCAGTTACTAAAGCTCATGTTTTCTCTGATTTCTATTCTATGTCTATAAGATAACTTTTCTTATAATGTGTGTCTAAAAAACAAATATATATTAATATTAATCGTTTGACATATCGATTCATATGAATCTTCAATTTCTCTTTGTCAACGTTGAATTATTGTTTAATTTCTCTCTATTTTGCTTTTTATTCTTTCTAAATTTGATGTAAGTATCTTATCTAGACTACCACACTTATAAATGATCAAGTACATTTCAAAAACCAATTTATCGCTCTAATTTATTAAAAAATCATAACAAAAGAAAATAATCCAATTAAATTTGTGTAAGACGGTTAGACCTAATACGAATATAAAAGGATCCAAGCATCTACATATAATTGTTAAGTGCGTTTAAACAACCAATTCGCCGCTCCGATTTAATAAAAAATCATAACAAAAGAAAATAGTCCAATTAAGTTTGTGTAAGACGGTTATACCTAAAACTAATATAAACGGATTCAAGGGTAACCATATTAGTGTAAAAGATACATATTAAAACCTGTTTATAATAAATTTATGTAACATTTTGCACAATTATTTATGATATAAGGACACAATTAAAATAAAGAGAGTTCATAAATATTCTCAATTTCTCATCCATCCAAAATCAAACTATATGGATGAGACTGGTGTTTGCATTGCATGATACTGTATTAAGAGAGTATTGACTATTGAGTGAGTTAAAAGTCTTATCAATGCATGTAAAAAGCATTAATCGTTAAACAAACACCAATTACTTGCCTTTGTAAATCTATGAAAAACGACTAATAGAGGCGGCAAATTTATCAACCAAAATAAAGAATAATTGAGGTACACCAAATTAGAAAAGTTTGGACTTTATATAATAAAAATAAGGAGGCATCATCGATTATATAGGGTCTTTTACATAATTTTACTAATATATTTAACGGTTAATATGTCAATTACATACGCTTTTAATTTAAGTTAAAATAACTAAACTTGAATTAGCTGGAATGAATTCTAATTTTTATTATCAATAACAATATCTTATCGGGTATGCGAGTTTTAAACATCGACATAGTCGAACTTGTCAGTTAGTTAGCTGAATTTTTTAGGAATCGTATTCGTAACTAAAAACATATGTATTATACATCATAATTTCTACCGTCATTTATTTTCTGAAAAACTAACTAAAAACACATTAAGTACAAACACAAATTAATAATTACGGCATACATCCTCCAACCAACACCACCATAATCACAAAATTCAGAAGGACACCATAACCACAAATATCAGAAGGATGTTTGAATCAAAATACGAATAAAATCAAAGAATACTCACTTTTATTGTACTTTGTAGATATGATAATTGAAGCAATACTTTTCGAACAATAACGTAATTTTATTAAGTTGGTTACATTGATATCAATGAATAGACTATACCACCAGTTATATGATGTAGAAATTCGAGTTTTCTTTTAAAGAATCCGAGTCATACTTGTAAAATATCTGAATTCATCCACTTAAACATAAAAAAAATATAATAATGCTTATTATACCATTGGAGGTATAGTAGTATTTACCCATTGATATGGGGGGACACGTTCCATATTTGCAATTCATAGTTCTTAGCATCTCCATCCTGTCAACATAACAAAAAAAAATCCATTAGTAAAAGCATCTTAATTAATCACCATTAGTCCATTATATAAATTGTCATAAATAAAGTTAAATGAAAAGAAACAAATTTCACAATAAATAAAAAGGAATTCAAGCATAAATATACACACATAAAAACAACACAAAGGCTTTACTACGACAATGATTCTATAAACCATATGAACCATCTTATTATATAGTACGGAGTAGTAAGGATAGAGAGTTGACTTGGTGTAGCATTAGGATACCAATAGACATCGTCTCCTGCTAATCTTCTTGTGGAGTTTTCATGCTGTCACCAAATTCTTTTTGGATCAACTTTTAGAAAACTGTGATAATAATCAGATGGGAGGAATATGCGCAGATGCTTAAGAAAAGTGCAGATTACCAAGGTGCAAATTAAAGAAGGGTTTCCGTATTTTTTTCATTGTTAATTCAACGTCCTTATATCCTGCAATCAAATCAATAAGTTCTTTCCCGCCTTTCGTCATGATCTTCGCCGCGGATCGAAATTCACTTCTATGATTGTAAATAAAACCATAAAACTTTTTAAATAGATCATAATGATTCAATTCTTGCACACTTTCAACAAAAGTATATAGAAATAGAATATATAAAAAACAATTAACAAATATGATGCAATGGATGATAAAAACAAAAGTTTCAAAGCATCAAACCTGTAAGACTACTGCAAGAGATAAATCCGAAAATCAATGGGGAAATAAAGTCATATCATCGGCCTGCAAAACCAAATCAAAGGGGACGCAATTAATTAGAGGACAAAAAAATAAGAATAAGAATAGAATGAACAACAAACGTATAAAGTGTAGAGTAATTATGTTTTGGTAAACGATAAGGTAATAAGATTCATGTTTGGTAAACGATGCGACAATAATAGGGATTATATATTCACTACATTTAGGTAATTGGGTTTACCTAGTGTTGTTATTCTCATACAATTGTAGTTTGCAAACAAATCTAATCTAATATAATATATGTAATTGAGTAGTAATCAACTTAATGTCATACGTGATATTTTTTGATATGGTTATTATTATTTAACATTATCTATTTTGTTGAGGTATTTTGCTAATGTTGGAGACTCTGTAATCGCTCGAAAAAAGCTTCCTTTAATAATATAGATGTAACACCCCCATTTACTCGGGAGCCTTTAGCTAGACATTCCCAAATAAATAGGACCGTTACCATCTCGGTTTCCCGAGGTAGTAGATAACAAAGTCCAACTCACCAAAGTACTTTAATTAAAACTTTAATGATTACATAAGTTTTACAATTTTAATCAACTAAAACTTAATATAAAAATAAATACAACTCGCAGCGGAAAATAAATAAGTGATATAACTATATATGTGATCTAGACTTCATCTATGGTTCCAAGTTTGGCTCTCATCCCGATGCTCCCAAGTCAGCTAATCTTTGGTACCTGTCAAATCTGCTCCCCATAAAACGGTTCACCGCAGGTGTTCACGAATACACAGTCAACCGCGAGGTTGAGTAGGAATAAACTAAACAACATAATTAACGGCATGATAGAGCCCACAGTGCTAACACAATATTAATAAATCCACCCCGTCAATATAATCACAGGTTATGGTAACACCCATAACATTCAAATAAATCCACAATATACTCCAATCACCCCCACTCCTCTAAACTCCATCTTAACGCTTCCTCAGCTCCGAATGTGCACATCTCCCTAGTAGTGAGCCTACTAGAGAAGAGACTCGAGGGGCGGCCAGTGATCAACTGACGCCACAAGGACTAGCGGTTGCTCAGACCGGTCCCTTCAAAATAATAACCAAGGACTAGCGGTATATCGGTCCCTTCAACAAATAACTCACAAGGACTAGCGGTATATCGGTCCCTTCAAAATAATATCACCATCACCCACTCCTCAGCATCCAAATTCTCATCATACTCGTTACAACTCCATCATAATCTCACCTCCATATAATCGAAACCACAATTTTCCAAGAACAATATATTCACAAACAATTACAATTGCACAATTAAATAGTTGAGTAGGATAATCCCTACCTGGCAAGCAAGCACTCCAATTACGCAATCCAAATAAATAAAGCAAATCCAACCCGACTATAATTCTTCACAATTTCCGTCACCTATATAATAATAACAATCACAACAATCATAATTACTAACTTTATTTATTTACTCCTTTTATTTAATTATTCAAATTAATTATTAAGATTTACGATAACTAAAACACGATTTCAATTATAACCCGAATCTCCCAAAAAAATAATTAATTAAAACCCGTCACCAAAAACAACACACATCACCCCCATACACGGTTTATAAACCGTGACCAACACCCCTCCTAAAAACCACCAAACCCGACACCACACGCCGCCACAGCCACCACCCAGCCTCGACACCCCTAGCCTGCAACCCCACGCATCCAACTCACCCTTAACCACCAGCTAAACCACCACCAACAACCTATAACCCACGCCCTTAAACCACCCGACACCAACCAAACCCCTCTGACACACCCACAAAACCCGTCCCAAAACACCCCCTAACACCACTTATGCCGCCACCTACAACCACTACCCAACTCACCAGACCACCCTCGACAAAGGCCACCAGACACAACCCCAATCCAGACCTCCCACAACCACCAAAACGCCCCCGAAAACCTCCTGCCCAGAACACGGGTTATCCCCTGTTTTCCGTCACCACCGCACAAACCACCATCCATGACCACCCCAACACCACCAGTACAACCGCCCCCTGCCGCCAACATCAACCACCCAAACCCTAGGTCAAGCCGTGTCCAATTAGTGGGTCAAATAACCATCCCAATCACACGAAATCTAACCCAAAATCCCTTCTGCCCAGCCGTCTTTCAACCGCCCCAAAAGCCACCGTAACAAGGTCAACGACGGTCAATTATGGTCAAGTCAGAAACTTTGCAGTGCAAGGTTGCTCTAGGTCCAAATCTCGAGTCCTATGGTGGTCTATACAAGTCACACGGTTGTCTTAAAGATGCTCACATGAAAAGAATATAAATCGATTTAGGATGAATAATTACCTCGAGTTGATTAATTGGTTTATGTTAATTCCTTCTTCTTCCGTCTCTTAAAGCTCTTCTTTTAATTTGTGAATTATTTCTCAGATTTGAGGTGGTATTTATAGTGTAAGATTTAGAGAATACGAGGCCAATTAGGAAACTATATAACTTTCCTTATTCTAATTAGTATAGAAATTGTCATTATAATTATATCATTATTATTTATCATATACTATTAATCCTACCATAACTATGGTTTACTCATATAATATTTACTAATTTATTATTGCCATAACTTTATTATTATTATTATAACTATAATTACCTTTATATAATATTATTTCCTTGTTATATTATTATTAATTCCCGATATAAATCCCGATTATACTAACACCAATTTAATAATTTCGGCCCATATAATAACAACACACGGTCCAACACTCGATCACCAACTAAGCCCAAAGCACAAATATTAGCCAAACCCAATTCCCGACTTGAATTATTAATTTATTATTTAATTAACGTCTCACTTGTATTTATTATTAGAAATGTCATTTAATTACCCCTTAAATTACATAAATTATTCTTATAAATTATTATTAAAAGACGGAGTATTACAATATATATATATATATATATATATATATATATATATATATATATATATATATATATATATATATATATATATATATATATATATATATATATATATACTAGTTTGAATGCCCGTGCGTTGCAACGGGGTAATTAACTTATTTATAATGCAAAAAAAAAATGTTATAAGGGTTTAATGTTTACATTCTATGTCTAATAATTTGTTTACATATTATTAAAATATCTCTTTTAAAAAAAAATAAAAGACTAATATATACGTGGGTTAACTCTTATTTATAATCATATAATCACCCCACCTTATACTAATCTTTCGATGTGGGACAATTCTACTATTTATACGTAGTATATATTCATCAAACCTGCATTGTTTTTCAATGTGGGACAAATAACATACTCAGAATTACACCAACTTTTTTGCACTTTGTTCGACATCCAACCAGATCCCGAGTACCGAATACGGACAATTGCTACTCATTATATCTAATAATTATATTTAAATTTAATAATATGATCAAGTACTCTCCATTAATATTTGTACGTTGTTTTTCTTCAATTTTTTTATCATAATTGAGATACGGAAATTTCCCGTGGTACCCCTTAATTTTGTCAGATTTTTCATTTAACCCCTACTTTTAAGAATCTGCCTATGGTACCCTTGAGGTTCCATTTTTTTGCCCATGGTAACCCCTAATGTAAAGGCTGTTAAATGGACGTTAAGTTTGATGGCGTGACAATAAAATAACAACTAAAAAATAATACCCTCTTTATTGTTTTATTGGTACGGATATCTCTCTCTTTTAAATGAAAATTTAATTAACTATATCATTGTAATATTGTAAATTTCTCATGGTAACCTTGAACTTTGATAGATTACACATGGTACTCCTAATTTTAAGTTTCTACAAATGGTACCCCTATGTTCACCTTTTTCTTTCCCAGAATACCATATGACAACTTCCGTCATAACGCCATTACTCCTATTACATGACACCCCTAATTTTAATTTGTTTTCTATTTTTTTATCATAATTAAAATATGTGCAAATGATATGAACCTATACTCTAATGATAGAATTTTTTTAAACACAATTCTAATTATACTATTTAAATGTGGTATATTTACCACACCTACATTATTTTTCAATGTAGGACATATAAAATCTATAGGTAGAAAATATAATGATATAAACTTTCAAGAGCTCTCCAATACAATACTTAATTAAGAGACTCAAAAGATTTTGTGTTGATGCCTAAGTTCCAAGGATGCCTCCTATTTATAATCATAGAATCACCCATCTTATGCTAAATTTCGATGTGAGAAAATTCTATTTTTATATGTAGTATATTTGTCACACCTATATTATTTTTCAATGTTGAACATATAACATACTATGAAATACACTATCTTTAATATGTGCAAATTATATGAAATCTATATATACTCTAATGATAGCATTTCTTACCATGTATCTAATAATATTATTTTCATAATTTTTTTACCGACATTATTTTGCCAAATGAAATGTAAAAGTTTTTATATAAAAATTAGAAACATCACTTGAATATAAAATAAGAAATACAGAGTATATATTATAATAACTAAAAGATTTTCCAAAGATTAACTTAGGTTAGAAATCATTATTGTAGAGACAGTAATACAAACTCTTTTAAGAGCTCTCTCTGACAATACTTAAGAGAATCAAAAGATTTTGGATTATGACTTCTATTTATAATCATAAGATCACCCTGCCTTATGGTAATCTTCCGATGTGGGACAATTCTAATATTTATACATAGCATATTCACCACACTTACATTACTTTTCAATGTAGGACAAATAACATACTAAGTACACCATTTTTTTTCGCAACTACTTTGACATCAACCCGATTTAATAATAAGAAAATACAATACAACCTACACTCTAATGATAGCATTTTTTTGTCACAATCTAATTATATAATTTTCATACGATACTTTTTTGTCAAATGAAATATAAAGTTTTTATATCAAAATTATAAACATCACTTTAATATAATATAGAAAATGTATATATATGGGACAGTTCTATTATTTATACATAATATATTCACCACACCTACATTATTTTTCAATGTGGGACATATAACATACTAAAAAGTACATATTTTTTATATCAAAAATTTTGGGTAATACCTAAGTTTCAAGGATGCCCCCTATTTATATTTATAGAATCACCATACCGTATACTATTCTTTCGATGTGAGATACATAATTTAATTATTTAGTCGTAGAATCATCATGCCTACATTATTTTTCAATGTGAAAGATATAACATACCAAGAAGTACATGTCTCTTCTTAAAATAACCACTATTGTATACATATTATTTTTCTTTGAAGATAAAACCACTTAATCTCGATCATTAGATATGGATCTCTAAATCGTACATATAACGACTCATTAACGCTCTACTACTGCATTCAGAAGAAAACCATTAGTAAAATCTTTAGTTTTGTATTGTGTCAGGAGACTACCATTAGTAAAACCTTTAGTTTTGTATTTTTTTATTTTATTGTTCATGTTCTTAACTCTTTCCCGGATAGTTCCCAACGATTTCCACTTTATTTTTTATATCATATCGTAGATAATGATAGAAAATCTTAAGAGCTCTTTAAAACAATATTTATGAGACTCAAAAAATATTGGGTGGATACATAAGTTCCAAATATGCCTCCTATTTATAATCATAGGATCACATCACCTTATACTAATATTTCGATGTGGGACAATTCTACTATTTATATGTAGTATATTCACCACACCTACGTTATTTTCCAATTAATGTGGGACAAAACATACTAAAAATTACGCAATTTTACATACTAAGAAGTTTTAATATGTGCAAATAATATGAAATTTATACTCTAATGATAGCATTTTTTTACCACGAATCTAATTATATTATTTTAATATTTTTTTTAACGATATTTTTTTGCCAAAATGAAATGTAAAAGTTTGATATAAAAATTGGAAATATCACTTGAATATTGATCCGGTCGAGGTCGTCACTCATCCAATCAAACACATTTATAATACTCAACAAACTACTAGTTAGCGGTAAGTCGAGGTCGATCCATGGGACGGTGTGCTTTGGGTTCTAAGTCTTTCTATCTCAATTTATGCTGGTGTCACGATTGATTGGGTTTGTAGTTGTGTCTAGATTAATGCAAGCAATAAAGTAAAACAAGCAATAAAAAGGGGGAATGTAAATAAATGATTAAAAGTGCTAGGATGTCATGGGGTCATAGGGGATTCATGGTGTTGATCATACAAACATGTTTACAAAGTTGCAAGCAATTAATGTTGTGGAGAAACCGAGTTGGGTTATATCTTACGGTTCATAGGAAGGGTTGGGTCCCGGAGCCGAATCGATTAGATTGTACAACACCTACAAGTCGACTTACTTTCCTCCTATTCAACTTCTATGCATGGTCTAACAAGACTCGAGTTGGGTTATATCTTACAAGTCAAGTTGAGTAGATAAGAGATGGTTGTAAATGCAAGGATTCATAGGCTTAGCATTTCATCAAACATAACATGTGCATAAAGTTGACATCACAACAAGCAAGCAATTTAATCATGTGAACATATTAGATTAAGCATGAATCAATCCCATGTTGGTTTCCCCTAATTACCCACTAATCCTAGCTAAAGAAACTACTCACTCATTATCATGGGAAACATGTCATTAATGGTGTCAATCATCACAACAAGTATAAACATGATAATAGAATGAGGAAATAAACAATAAAGAGTAAAGAGTAAAGGATTTATACCAAACTTGAGATGATCCAAATAATAAAGCAAAGAATAATAGAAGAAACTTGATGATTGATGGAAGGTTGTCAATCTCCCAATAATAACCCAATAATCTTCAATTACCCAATAATAAACTTGAATGATAAACTTGAACAACAATTAAGAAGAGATTAATGTGTAATTTGTGGAATGATTAAAGAGTAATCTATTCTAATCTACTCCTAATCTAATCTAAAGAAGGATTTTTCTAGCTAAAAAGATGTGTCAAAGGATTATTACAAATGGGGTATTTATAGTGGATGCATTAGGGTTAACTAAGGGCTAAACTAGTAATTACACTTTTGAGATTTGAGCAGGGAGACTCCGGTATTTTTCGAAGGAAGGGCGTCTTTCTTTGAGGCTTGAAGAAGACGAAAATGCGCTGGGCTGGAATCCGGGGCGGATTAAGGTGAATCCGGCGGATTAAAAATGCAATCCGGGCGGATTTGGGAGAAGACGGGCGGATTCGGGAGATGCAATCCGGGCGGATTTGGGAGAAGACGCTCGGATTGTGGTTCACGTAGCAAGGAAAGTTTCTGTCCAAGAATACGCCCGTCCCGAGCGAAATATGGGCGTCCTGGGCTTCAACCCGAGCGGGTTGAGCTGTATCTTGAGCTCGGATTGTAAAACGGACGTCATTTTCTCATCCGGACTCCTATTGGAGTGATTCAAAAGCCTAGATCACTTGTTTTTTCGACGCCGTTCCATCTAGCATATTTTCAGAGCCAAAGGAGCAGCCCTTGGTTCTGTTTTCGAGCGATTTCTTCTTGTAATGTCTTCCCTCTCGTCATTCTTACTTTTAACCCTTTGATCCTTCTATATACACTTTATTCCTACGTCTTTGGTCATCATTCTTGCCTCCTCTTCATACTAGTCCATCTAATATCATCAAAAAGCTTCCAAATATGCACGAAAGACGGGAATTTCCGCCTTATTATCTCCTTTTCTACAAAACATATGAAATGCGATAGAAAAGCAAATAGGAAGGTTTTGACGGATAAAATGGCCATGAAATGTTATAATAGTATGCAAAATAGGCTCAATTAGGGGACTAAATGTGCGCAAATAATGTTCACATCAAATATCCCCAAACCGAACCTTTACTCGTCCCGAGTAAAGAGGTGACAAAAACTAGACCTTTATTTAAACTAACCTAATAACATAGCCGATATGAGACAATTAGCGGGTCTCACTCCGCCCCTTCAACTCACAACAAGACAAACATGAGGTAGGATGCCTTCTTGCAAGGCAAGGTGGGGCTTGCCAAAATGGCGATACATCCAAACATTAAAGCACACAAAACAAGTAATGGATGCATCTACAAAAGAATAGCCACTTTCCTCATCTAAGTGGCGGAAATTATCTACAAGGGAAGCAATTCAAGAGTACACACTCCTTCATAGATGCAATTTGTTCAAACTACTAAGCCTAGAAGGATACTAATAAATCACCTCCAAAATGTGTCAAGCTAGGGTACCTTTGTCCTCAATCGTTAAATGCTTTTGTCAAGAGTAGACTCCCTATGGTGTTAGAAACACTGGAGGATCGCGGAATTCCCCCTCTTGCCTAGACAAGAAGAAGGGTCGTCCCCTCTCTACCATGCACAAAAATGGATACGGTGGATAAAGGGACCGATAGAATTTGAGTTTCATTTGGGAGTTTGCTTTTGTTTTTGTTCTTTTTCCCCCCCAATTTCTTGTGGCATATAACATTTGAGAACACTTTCTTTGCCATTTCTTTTTGATTTTTGGCAATTTCAACACTTGACAACTTTCAACTTTTCTTTTGAACATTTTCAAAGTCACCCCATATGTAGTGAGGGTGGCTTATATTTGAAGCTTTAGGAGTTCTATTTTTGCTCCTCTTTTCATTTGATGCATTTTTTTTTTTTTTTTTTGCAAACTTTCTTTCACTTTTCATTTCATTGAACTCAAATTGATTTCTTTTTGTGCCCATTCCCTTTGATGACAAAAATGTGGTAGAACATGGATGATGGATGGATGGATGCATGGTTTCAAGGGTCACCTTGGAATAAACGGTAGCCAAGGAGTTATCACACCACAAGGTACTCTTGACTAGGCCTTAATCCATGGGTCAAGGGATACTAGCATGACACATCCTAGGGTGTTTTACAAGTATTCTAACAAGCAAAGTCTTAAGAAGAAAAAGTATCTACTAGGGCCTATATACACTAGTCAAGCTTCCCAAGTAGACGGTTTCGCAAAATTTTTTCTATCATGCAAACTACATGCCATGATGCAACTAGCATATAAACATCCTAATGCAAATGATTCTACCAACTAATATGACATATAAACTAAATGCAAGTCCTAAGTTCACATTGTTATACCGCATCAATCAAAATAAAGCCACATAGTCATTAACATAAAGAGGAAAAAGGAGATTGGAAAGATCATACCATGCGGTCTTCAATATCCTCATGCCTCGGATGTGGCGTAGTCAATCAATGTGAATAAGGATGAATAAACACAATATATACAAAGCAATATATACAAGTCTACACTACAAAGGAAATGAACTTGTTTTTGGATTTTTCAATTTTTCAAATTTTTTATGGTTTTGTTTTTATGAAATTAAAAGACATATTTTTGTGATTTTTCGAAATTTTTCAATTTTTATGCATTTTTGGAATATAAATTCCCATCCCCCACTTTATTTTGGACATTGTCCTCAATGTACATGTAGGAGTAGGAATGAAAAAGAAATACATGTTTTTGGATTTTTGATTTTTTGAAATAAAGTGCAAATGCAATGATATGATATGAATGAATGCATGCTCTAACTAAATGCAATTCTATATGACATATATAACAAATGAATGCAATCTAAACTATATTATATGATGCATGATTTAAATTATGGTCACTTATGATCAAACCTCCCCAAACCGATTTAAACATTATTTCTAGTGTAGAAATGAATAGGTTTGGCCATTAGTGACTATGCATGAATTCTAGTCTATATGCAACTATCTACATGAATCATGTGAGATATATTACAATGCGACTATACTATATGAACTAACTAATGTAAATGCAATATGAAATATAATACAAATGCAAGCTAAATGTATATGTAAATAACTAAATGCAAGTGTAAATGTAATGCAAAGATAAAGGATAGGATATCTTACAAATGGTGGTTTGAGGGAGGACTCCACCAAACTCATTCCTTGTTGCCATTATTATTGATGTTGTCCATGTTGCTTAATGCTCTCAACAACCGGTCAAAGGCTTTTGAATGGGCTTCATGTAGGCATAAATAGGAGATTGGTGATGTCAAAACGTAGTTTACCCATCTTTGCTTGGAATAGAACTTGCCAAACACTCTCCCATTTGTTTTGCCCTTGGCACTTGGCTTCTTCCAATGCTTCAAACCAACAAGCCCATGATTCTTGTCAATACAAGGTATGAAATATTGCCCATATTCATCCGGAGGCTTCCACTCTTTACCATCTCTTTCAAATTCTATGATGATAGAGCATTGATTCATCAATCCTTCAATAGTAGAAGGAGAGTTCTCATTTCTTTGATGAGGGGATAGTTGAAGAATAAGATGTGGAGGAGTCAACTTCTCACCATTGAGGTCATTCATGCTTTCATTGTCTTCACTTTCTTCTTGACCCTCCTTAGAACTTGAACCATTTCCAAAGAAAAGAGCTTCAATTTCTTCCAAACTATGATCAAAGATGCCAACATCATAGTTTTCCTCTTGGCCTCTCAATTCTCCAAAGATAGCAAGTTCAAATTCATCAACCTCTTCTTTCCAAGTTTTACCTTCACTCCCATAAGTGCCAAGGGAGCACACTTCCTCTACATGGGTCATAGAGGGAAATTGTGGTGGGAGGTCTTCCTCATCATCATCATCATAGGTATCCCAAATTGGAGAAGCAAGGCTAGTGTGTGAGCTAGATTCATTAGACAATTTAGACAAAGTGCTTGTCTCATAATTGGCCTTCAACTCACATTCATCATTGCTCTCCACCCCAACTTCATCATGCTTCAATTCATCATCCACTCTTGGTCTATAATCAATCAAGCACTCCCCTTCCTCAAAAGTAACATCTTCATATTCACATCTATCATGAATGTTTGTAAAGTTGGGTACAAGTTGGAATATGGGGTGTTCAATACTTATGAATTTAGGAGGTGGTGGGGGATTCACAAGAGTAGCTTCATAATGCCATCCAAATTCTTCTTCACCCTCATTATTTTCCCCTTCTTCTTCATTTAGCATTTGGGTGGCTTCCATTTGGGCAATTTGATTTGCCAACTTCTCACCATTAGTAACAATGTTTTTGAGAACATTGTCCATAGCTTGGCTCTCTTCTAGTATTTTCATGAAGAGATTTTGTTGGTCCCTTAGCATTTGGAGAACCACACTTTGCATGTCAAGATTATGCTCATTCTCTTGTTGTGGGTACATGGGAATTTGGTGGTATGGGTGTTCATTGTAGGATGACATTTGGCATTGATTGTAAAGTGGGTTTTGGGAGGGTGGTTGTTGTGGATGTTGGATGTGGGGGCTTTGGTAAGAAAAGTTGGGGTAGTGGTTAGGACTTTCATTGTATGAGTTGTAAGGTAGGTTTGTTTCAACTTGCTCCAAAAACTCCCCATACCCATGGTAGTCATACTCAAAAGATTCACCACATACTCCATGTGCCAAGCCTTCGGTCATCATCATAACTAGGACAAAGATATAACTACAAACAAGGAAACTACAAGAAAACGGTAAAAACAATCCTTGAGGAACAATTTCCTCAAGGTAAAAGCACAATCAAAATAGACAAACAAGTAAGAACTTAATCACATAACACCATCCCCGGCAACGGCGCCATTTTGATGGGTGATGTCGTCGGGTCACATCCAATCAAACACATTTATAATACTCAACAAACTACTAGTTAGCGGTAAGTCGAGGTCGATCCATGGGACGGTGTGCTTTGGGTTCTAAGTCTTTCTATCTCAATTTATGCTGGTGTCACGATTGATGGGGTTTGTAGTTGTGTCTAGATTAATGCAAGCAATAAAGTAAAACAAGCAATAAAAAGGGGGAATGTAAATAAATGATTAAAAGTGCTAGGATGTCATGGGGTCATAGGGGATTCATGGTGTTGATCATACAAATATGTTTACAAAGTTGCAAGCAATTAATGTTGTGGAGAAACCGAGTTGGGTTATATCTTACGGTTCATAGGAAGGGTTGGGTCCCGGAGCCGAATCGATTAGATTGTACAACACCTACAAGTCGACTTACTTTCCTCCTATTCAACTTCTATGCATGGTCTAACAAGACTCGAGTTGGGTTATATCTTACAAGTCAAGTTGAGTAGATAAGAGATGGTTGTAAATGCAAGGATTCATAGGCTTAGCATTTCATCAAACATAACATGTGCATAAAGTTGACATCACAACAAGCAAGCAATTTAATCATGTGAACATATTAGATTAAGCATGAATCAATCCCATGTTGGTTTCCCCTAATTACCCACTAATCCTAGCTAAAGAAACTACTCACTCATTATCATGGGAAACATGTCATTAATGGTGTCAATCATCACAACAAGTATAAACATGATAATAGAATGAGGAAATAAACAATAAAGAGTAAAGAGTAAAGGATTTATACCAAACTTGAGATGATCCAAATAATAAAGCAAAAAATAATAGAAGAAACTTGATGATTGATGGAAGGTTGTCAATCTCCCAATAATAACCCAATAATCTTCAATTACCCAATAATAAACTTGAATGATAAACTTGAACAACAATTAAGAAGAGATTAATGTGTAATTTGTGGAATGATTAAAGAGTAATCTATTCTAATCTACTCCTAATCTAATCTAAAGAAGGATTTTTCTAGCTAAAAAGATGTGTCAAAGGATTATTACAAATGGGGTATTTATAGTGGATGCATTAGGGTTAACTAAGGGCTAAACTAGTAATTACACTTTTGAGATTTGAGCAGGGAGACTCCGGTATTTTTCGAAGGAAGGGCGTCTTTCTTTGAGGCTTGAAGAAGACGAAAATGCGTTGGCCGGAATCCGGGCGGATTAAGGTGAATCCGGGCGGATTACAAAATGCAATCCGGGCGGATTTGGGAGAAGACGGGCGGATTCGGGAGATGCAATCCGGGCGGATTTGGGAGAAGACGCTCGGATTGTGGTTCACGTAGCAAGGGAAAGTTTCCTGTCCAAGAATACGCCCGTCCCGAGCGAAATATGGGCGTCCTGGGCTTCAACCCGAGCGGGTTGAGCTGTATCTTGAGCTCGGATTGTAAAACGGACGTCATTTTCTCATCCGGACTCCTATTGGAGTGATTCAAAAGCCTAGATCACTTGTTTTTTCGACGCCGTTCCATCTAGCATACTTTCAGAGCCAAAGGAGCAGCCCTTGGTACTGTTTTCGAGCGATTTCTTCTTGTAATGCCTTCCCTCTCGTCATTCTTACTTTTAACCCTTTGATCCTTCTATATACACTTTATTCCTACGTCTTTGGTCATCATTCTTGCCTCCTCTTCATACTAGTCCATCTAATATCATCAAAAAGCTTCCAAATATGCACGAAAGACGGGAATTTCCGCCTTATTATCTCCTTTTCTACAAAACATATGAAATGCGATAGAAAAGCAAATAGGAAGGTTTTGACGGATAAAATGGCCATGAAATGTTATAATAGTATGCAAAATAGGCTCAATTAGGGGACTAAATGTGCGCAAATAATGTTCACATCAAATATAATTTAGGAAATATATATATTATAATAATTAAAAGATTCTCCACTTTATTTTTTACATCAAAAATTATTATTTATGATAATTTCCTAAATTAATTTTTGATGATGTGGACGCTCTCAGATCGCTCGAAAAAACTCTCTTATATATATATATATATATATATATATATATATATATATATATATATATATATATATATATATATATATATATATATATATATATATAGATAGAGAGAGAGAGAGAGAGAGAGAGAGAGAGTTGAGATCCGGTGAGAACGATCACTCGGTGAGAACGGTGAGAACATACTAAATTAATATCCCTTATTAACATGGATAACACCCCAGCTACTCCTCTTTTTCGTACAGTCGTACCCATCCACTACCCCTCCTCTGTACTTTGTTTTCTAATTTCCCATTCGCACACATTAAATGACGCCGGCGCCGGAGCTTCCGCCATCATCGCCGTCAGCAGCAAACTACTAATTTGCGATCGCCGGAGTTGTGGTGACCCATCAAAAATTTGCCACCATAAATCTTCATAAACCAACCAACAACATCTCCGTTAACCATCTCGGAAGCGCTTCTCGTCACTCGACCCCAGTTTTGCACCTAGCATAACCATCAGCGTTAATTTATTCAATCGGCGGCCTACGAAGCAACGCCGTAACCGAGCATGCTCCACCACACGCACCACCACCATTATTTTCTCTTGGTTCAATATCAAGAAGCAATCTCTACAAAATTCACTACAAATTCAACTTGAGCTATACGAAATTGATGTATCTGATTACTGTACTGATGTATCTTAAACCAATTTTAATGTACCTAGTGATTAATTTTGAGTATCTATGGTAAGATACATTAAATTAGTGATTAGATACATCAGAAATTAGTGTAGGTACATTAAAATTGACAGAAAACCAACGAAGGGGATGATTTGAGTTAGTTGTCGCCGGCGACTTGTCATCAGCTATGCACCAGTTCGAACAAAGGCTCCCATTAACAACCATTAGTGGTGGATCAAACGGAGCTCCGGTGTCGGTAACAGAGCGCCTATTTCTCATGATTTGCCGGCCCCATCTGAATTGTCGGCGAAATAGGAGCACCATCGACGGAGAGCACTTAAAGTAGCCCGTGGTTGGCTTGCGTTATCTCGATTGTCGGCAGAGATGGAGCATTATTGCTGGCAGATGGTTGGTGAATATTGGATATGGATATTGATGGAAAGCCCTTAATTATAGGTGTTTGACTTTTGGATAATGTTTTGGGCCATTAATTAAGGGTATCAAGTAATAAGACCCTCCAGCCCAGCGAACTATCTAGTCTGATATTAAGCTCAAGGTAGACTATACAAGCGTTCTCACCGAGTGATCGTTCTCACCGGATCCTAACTCTATATATATATATATATATATATATATATATATATATAATCAGGATCCCGTACGAACTGAATTAAGTTACGAACCGTACGAACCAAATAAAAACCCTCATATCAAAGGTATCACCTACCCCACGTGACACCTTTGTCTCTCACAAACCCCAAATAAAATACAAACTCCCTGTCAATTCCAACATTAACACAAATAAACAAATTGCCTGTCATTTACATCATCAACCTGACGCCATCACCTTCGCCGGCGACGGTGGCTTATGTTCGGCCACCACATACCGCCACCTCCATTATCGCTCTCGCGTTGGTTCCACGAGCATTTCACCGGCGTATCGTCTGTTCTCCTTTGGCACCTTCGCCGGCGACGAAAAACGTTTCAAATAGCATTTTCCGGCTGCAAATATACACCGATGAAGTCACTGTCTTTATTAATTTCTGAAATTTGGTCAAATTTTTGTAATTCTTCTTCATTTTTTTATAGATCTATGAATTAGAGCACACCATTCTTCTCCCATTTCCGTCCATACTTCCTCTTCTTTTTTTCCTCACCCTTGCGCATGACCGGAGCTCAGGCCTTGGATTTCAAAAAAATAATCAGATTCACGTTCGATTTGGAATATAGAGTCATTAAATGGGTTAATTGTGCTAAATCGTGATTTTTAGCCGCCCTTTCATCTTGTTGGAGTTGATCGGGTGAAATTTACTGTTTGCTACATTTTATGTTGCACTTCAGAACGTAAGAATTACTGCTGAATTGAGCGTTAATGAGTCTGGGACAGAAAGTTCTCTGCTTTGTAGTGGATTTTATTGATTCCAAATCCCTGGTTGTTTAGTTATGCACCAAAGGTTATCTGTTAGTACTCCCTCAATCCAATTTATTGTCACTATTTGATTTTGGTGGTCAAAGCATGTCGACTACAACCTTTATTTTCTCCCAAATATTCAAGAGTTACAACTTTTCTAAAATGATGAAATTGAGTGAGTCAATTGGATCTGATGTGGTATTGGAGGATAAACTCAGGCGGTGGCTTGGTGGTGGTGATTAGATCGAATTGATTGTTAGGTGTATTGAGTCAATTGGATCTGATGTGGTTTTACGGGATTGACGGGTTTGAGGTAGCTGGCTGTAAAAGGGAATTTGATTTTGGGTGGTACGGGTAAGTAAACACCGAGCATCGAATGTGTTGAGTGTGGTGGTCATGGATGCGTCAGGTCTCCAGCGACGGGATTGCGTTTGCGGCACCAACAGGGAGAGTATGGGAGGCCGGTGATTTTGCCGACGTGGGTAGTGCGGGTTAGTGCAGGTGTGCTGCCGTTGATGTGAGGGTCATCGGGGTTATAGGCGCGGTGGGGTGTAGTGATAGCGATGACGGTGGTGGTGGTGGCGGTGGCGGTGTGGTTGTGGCGGCGGTAGGGTAGTAGTGGTGGCAGTCGGTGGTGTTGGTGGTTGGTGGTGGTGGTGGGAAGTAGTGTTTGGGGGTGGATACGTGTATGAATACTGCTAGATACGTATATGAATACTACTGGATACACATATAATATGTGTATCTGAAAGTATGGATACACATACAATATGTGTATCTAGAAGTATTGACATGTGTATCTGGCAATATTGTTATGCGTATCTGGGATTATTGACATGTGTATCTGGGAGTATTGACATGTGTATCTGGGAGTATTGACATGTGTATCTGACAAAATTGATATGTGTATCCGCAAATAGTATAAAATGTATCTCGGAATTAATCTTAAAACTCCCAAAAAAATTAGTATAAAAAAAGTGTAAAAGTGCATCTAGAATTTTAGTGTGGAAAAAGTGTATGTGTTAAAAGCTCTTAGATACATTTTATACAATTTACACAAAGTGTATCTGAAAAAAAAAAAAAAAAAATAAAAAAAATAAAGCTAGTTCGTACGGTTCGCCTCGTAACTCAGTTCGTACTGAACCCGCCCCTATATATATATATATATATATATATATATATATATATATATATATATATATATATATATATATATATATATATATATATATTCACTTTAATTTTCAATTTTATTCAAACAAATAGCACCTAAAGTTTACATAGAAAAGTAAATTAATTATTTCGATTTTTATTTTTCTTATGTTTTGTATTAATTTGTTATTATTTTTTGTGTTTGTATTAATATTGCAGAAGAATGAATTTCCAACTTTATTAAAAAATTAAGGTATAAACACAAAAAAAAAAAAAAAAAAAAAAAAATTGTAAACTATTGATCTCCTCTCATAATTTTTGTATTTATTTACCTTATTTATTTACCCATTATTTCCTTTATTTAGTAAAATGACCTTTTAACTTTCCTTTCATCATTACTATATATACTCAGTAGTTATGTACCATATTTTTTATTTTCCTTTCATTCATAAAATTTGAGAGAATTAGTAATAGAATTTTTCATATATATAACTATTATATTCACCCTAATTTTCAATTTTATTCAAAAAAATTGCACATAAAGTATACATAGAAAAGTAAATTAATTATTTCATTTTTTATTATTCTTGTGTTTTGTATTAATTTGTTATTATTTTTTGTATTTGTATTAATATTACTGGAGAATGAATTTCCAACTTTATTCAAAAAATTGGCAGGTAAGGTATAGTTAAAGAACTAAATTAATTATTTCGCTTTTTATTTTTATTATGTTTTGAATTAATTAGAATCTTACTAGTTTTTTAACCCGTGCGTTGCACGGATATTAAAATAATGTGTGATAAATTTTACAATAAAATGGAATATATAGACATATAGTACATCATTCATGTCTAAGATTTTATATATGTCGCATGACCAACAAATAATTCCCGTTAACATAATATTGACATAAGAATAAAAGAGTGTTTGATTAATAAAATACTTTTTTTTAGAAAAATAAAACCAATATGAAGTTTATATATATGATATTTGGACTGATAGTTTTTAGAATTTGTTCATTAATACCTGTTTGTTTTTCAATTGGTCAAGGAAAACAATAATATCTACTCTACATAATCAACTTAATGATGCAACAAATCTCCTTCTTTCGAATAACAACCATAATTTAATCATTGCTGGATCAAATTGTAATTATGTAAAAACATTTAGAGGTAATTAGAATGTTATATCTCCCGGTCAAACTATAGAAGTACGTTTGAATGCGAACCAAATTCCGACGCAATACTACATGGCTAGGGCTGCTTATGAGTTATGACCCCCCCCCCCCCTTCTATAGAAATAGTCTTGGCCCCCATCTTCTCATTTGAAACAAAATCTTTTACGCAGACCACTATTTTTCTTCCCTATTCACACACCTGATCTAAAATAATCTCATCCCTTGAAAGATCGATCCTTGTCTCCGAAACTTATCTCAATTTTATCCAACCAAGTGAAAAACTAAACCCCTACTTTTAGAAAAATCCGCCATCCAATGGAAACTCACTCTTGCTCTCGACAATGTTGTTTTTTTAGGAAAATAAAACCAATGTTGTTTTTATATTTTGTTCATTAATACCTGTTTGTTTTTTCAATTGGTCAAGGAAAACAATAATATCTACTTTGCATAATCAACTCAATGAAGGAACAAATCTTCTTCTTTAGAATAACAACCATAATTTAATCATTGTTGGGTCAAATGGTAGTTACAAAAAAACATTTACAGGTAGCTAAATGTTATATATCCCGATCAAACTATTGACGTACCTTTGAATATGAACCAAATTCCAACGCAATACTACATGGCTGGGGCTGCTTATGACACCCTCTATAACAATAGTCTTGCCCCCCATCTTCTCATTTGAAACAAAATCTTTCACGCAGACTCCTATTTTTCTTCTCTATTCACATACATGAGCTAAAACAATCTCATCCCTTGAAAGATCGATCCTTGTTTTCGAAACTTCTCTCAAATCCCCACTTCTAGAAAAATCCACAATCCAATGGAAACTAACCCTTGCTCTCGGCAATGTTGTTAGAATTAAGATTTTACTTTAATTTGAATTGATGGGGTTAAGATCAAGTTTATCAGTATGATCTTATGAGGTTTCTTGTTATTATTCATGTTACCTATATGTTTTAATGCAAGCGATATTTTGCTGATAAATAACCTTATTTATTATCACTATCCTCGTTAAACTCACCACCCTCCAAAAATGCACCCTCCCTCCACCCCACTAATTTAACCGCAAAATAAAACATTAGTCACTATGATTAGTTCTTACTACGTGAAACAACCTCCAATCCATTACCACTATCACTACTTTTCTGCCACGTTTTTCATCTAAGAAGTCATAAATCACATTCACCTCCATGAAACACCAATCTTTACTCTAGATGATATGGATTCTCGTCTCCCTTATCGAAGACAATTTATTTCTCCTTCAACAAAGAAAAGTTTAAGAAGCAATCTTCCCTCTTATCTCTCTCCCTTTCCCTTTCTAGTCTTTTTCTCGTCCCCTCCCCTACCTCCATTCCAGATACTCAAACAAAGTGTTTGGGTACTATGTTTGTAAACTGAATAAGTTTGAATATTATATATATACACGAACTTTGCTATTTATTTCATTTTGCATAAATAAATCTTACTACCGACCTCCATCTCATTTTTATTGTCCTTTTTTCTTCATATTTTATTATCTCATAATTATTATCCCCTTTCTAGATCTAGTAAAGAAAAACTTTAGTCAACCAACTCGCCGCAATCAACCTCATTCCCACTCGAAACAACCTTTAGTCCACTATTCAATCCCTTCGGTTCACACATAAAACGGTCTAAAATGCAAAGCTTTCATCTCTCTCTTGAAAAGTTCATCTAACTAACAGAAAACTAACCGCTACTTTCTGAACTTCATCATTTTTACATCCCATAAAGATTAAGTTGAACATGACAAAAAAAATGCAGAAACTTAGGGTTTGTTTGATAATGACATATTGAACATTTTTTTTTTAGCATTTTGAGAGTTTTAACACTATTTAAATAAAAAATGTGCTATTTTGAGTGTTGATCATCGACATATTAAAATAGTAGATTGTGGTGTAATTTCTTGTTTTACATTATGACCTTTAATTAGTATATTATAAGAAAATAAAAATTGAGTTTTTTTTTATCTCTGAGAAAATTAAAGATCAAACTTTATCTTTATCATATTTATAATTAATGTTCTTCACTTAAAATATATAAATTTAAGCAAGTTCAAATAAGTTAACTAAAAGTTATAAATCACAAATTGAACGAAGCAGTATAATCATTTTTTTCATTAATATGAAATAAATGTCATAAACTTCATGAGAATATTAATGCGGTAGAGAACTATATAAGAGTTGGCAAGTACGTGACCCCCTTTTAGGTTTAAATTTTTTTCATTTATTTTTATATTTTTGCCTAAAGGTGGATAAAACATCGTATTATGCATGACGAATATGTCTCACCCTTCCCCAATTCGTATCTCTCCCTAAATTATAGTGATGATGTGCTCAATTTACACAAAAAGAAATATATATAGCATCAACAATAATTAGTTTTCTCCACATAATTGAATAGTACCGTTTTTTATGCATGTAAATTTGTCAGAAGAAAAGCTTGAGAGAGACGGACTTCACTATGTTAGGGAAAGACTACTCTTACCCTTTTATGTGTTTTTCATGACTTTTTTTTTAATGTTGATCGTTGCTTGAATTGAATATTAACCTTATGCATATTTCTATAATAAGTGTATCTGATTTATCTTTAAGCCTCATTCAAATCTATTTTATTACTCGTGTTACCATTTTTACTTTAAATTGTAAAACAATCGCACAATAAAGTTTTTCAAAACATTTACTCATTTGTCATAATATGATATTTCGATTCGCATATTATCAACTTTCTTTACCTTTTAATACTCCTTGAAAAATAGATATCAAATTTTGTACTTATCAATAATTTGTGAATATCTTATTTAAATTTTGATTAATATACTTTTATATAATGACCAATGAATGTAAATAATATATAATAAATTATCAATAGAAGTTGAAGTGTATTATGAGGGAAATAACTTTAAAATTGGTAGGAGAAATACATATGATATTTGAAAGATAAACTTCGTATTATGTATAATTAAATATGACATTAGTAATAACAAAAGACATAGGGGCATATTTCAGCGTTCATTTTACTCTTTACATGAGTAAATTCCATGTAGTACGTATTATGCATGCACATTTGCCACAACCTAGTTCGGCTCAGGGCCTTTTAGCCTCATAATACCTCATTTTTTTAATCGAAAGTTGTTATAAAACTGGATATTATAAATATATCAAAGGTTTTTTCCCTTATAATTTAATAAAAAGTGAACAAATACTAATGAATATTTTTTTAATATTAATAAATTGTAGATAATTAATTTATTTTCTGTTTCTAATAATAAAATTGTAAATTAATTAATTAATTCTCATTTCTAATAGGAAAATTATATTCCTAATTATAATAGAAAAATTTAAATAATTATTATCTCCTAATTCTAATAGTATAATTAGGAAAAAAATGTCTTAATAAATTGTTAATTTATTTCCTATTTCTAATAGAAAAATTGTAAAATAATTAATTAATTCTCATTTCTAATAGGAAATTTATATTCCTAATTATAATAAAAAAAATTGTAAATAATTAATTATCTACTAATTCTAATGCTAATAGTATATTTCCTATTTCTAATAGAAAAATTGTAAAATAATTAATTAATTCTCATTTCTAATAGGAAAATTATATTCCTAATTATAATATAAAAAAATTGTAAATAATTAATTATCTCCTAATTCTAATGCTAATAGTATAATTACAACAAAAAAAAGCCTCCTTTAGTTATATTTATTGATTAGTTATTTTTTTGTGTTTATATTAATATTGCAGGAGAATGAATTTTCAACTTTATTCAAGAAATTGGTAGGTAAAGTATACATAGAGAACTAAATTAATTGTTTCACTTTTTATTTTTATTATATTTTGAATTAATTAGAATTTTATTAGTTATTTTTTTTTTGTGTTTTTGTATTAATATTATAGGAGGATGACATATTCACATATCAATAACAATGCACGAGATTGGAAATAATGGTTATGGATCTTCTTTATATATTTTTTCTTTGTTTCGATGACTCTTTCACTTTTGTCGGTTTTTCTTTTTTCTATAATGGTGTATTTGAAATATCGAATGGTAACTAAAATCTTTAATAAGTTGTTGACATGTTGTTACATTATTGTCCTTCACTCTTTCCTACACTTTAGTCTCCTTTGTAACACTTATGTTCTATTTTTGTTTTGTCAAACAGGTTACAAATCAAATTGCTTAGCCAAACTGTTAAAGTACGATGCACATACGTCAATTTGATCTTATCATAGTGTTATAATATGCATAATAATTATTATGCATAATTAGTAATTAGTTAGAAACCGATTCTTATTCTCCAATTCATTGTTCCAATTCCAATGCTTCCAAGCCTTTAAATCATTTTTTTTTTTTGTTTTCCACCAAATATACTATTCTGTAACTCACAATATTTTTTGGATAAATATATTTTTTGAATGACTTGTTTATATTTTATTTTCTCATGAATTAGGAAAGGCTAATATTTCGTATGAAGTATAATAGTATTGTTTTTATTATAATTTTTGATGAATGATCGAATATGAAGAAGCTATGTTTGGAATCGTATATGCATAAATCTCTATTTATTGCGTGATTCCGAGAAATGTGTAATTAGTTTTGCTCATATTATACTAATAATAATAATTATTAGAGTTCACCTATAATGTTTTGATCCTTACTTTACTCTCTTAATTTTTGTCCCAAATCTAATCTTATATATACTACGGAGTATATTATTAGAACACAAAATGTGATATTTTAAATATATGTAGCCTTTCCTTGAAATTATTCGGAATAGTTGTTAAAGTTGCTCACACATAAAAGTTCACGACCGTTTCTTTGCAAGATAAACATAGGGCCAAGTACTTAAAATGCATCAAAACGACGATAAAAATAAAATTTCCATTCAAGCAATAAAGAGGCAAATTGCAATGTTTGTTGGTAAAGAAAACCATTCATATTCTATAATCTTTAAGCCGATCAAAGCAATGTTCAAATAATAAAGAGACAATTGAAGAATCATTAATTAAAGAGGCAATTGAAGAATCATTAGCAATTCAAACGAGAAAATTGAGAGTCATTGATTTTCTTTCTATAAAATCTCATCCAAATACCAATTCATATTGTCTTATTTGATACCGGGTTGTCCAAACCAACATTACCCGTCCTTACAAAAGTCAGTTTTTTTGTTCTCTCTGTAATTTAGAGTATTTTATTGGAATTTTATGTCTCCTTTTTCCTTTTTTTGTTCATGTATTTATATTTAATAGTCTTAATTGGAGGTGTCAATTCAATTAATTAAATTGATAATTTAATTAATGATGTTATTGTAGGAGGTATGTATATGTTAATGCAATCCTAACATGGATGTGCTTTCAACTTCGCGTAATTATTTTGCATACCCAATAAGAAATATTTTTTACGAGACTAGCATAATTATCCATATTGTACGAGTTTTAGGATTTTGACGGGAGTATTTATTTAAATTAGATATCTGTATGTGTACTTATTACTATAAGTGAAGTAATAAGAAGGTTATATTTTTGAAGAGAAAAAAAGGATAATGAATGAAAAGTAATCACGCTATATATTTCGAAGTTATGAGGTTTTTAACCGCATATAGAGTAGAAAATAAATTTCAATGCAATTTGTTCATATATGGAAGGGTGACTTCTTTTAATGTTTTGTTTTATTGGTAGCAACTTGTACTCGTATTTTTAAATCCTTTGAAAATAAGGTGACAACAATGGAGCGCAAATTCATGTTTCAATACTTCTATGGCGTCAAGATTGTCCATAAGACCACAAGTACCCCGAAAGTTCAATTTGACGGACTGTGTCCTCGCTTCAAAACAATGAAGCTATTCACATTTTGGTTTGCCTATTATCCCGAATAAAAAAATTTGAGTGTATTAAACTTTGGTTTTAAAATACCGCTCCCTTAGTCGTGTTCGTTTATTTACATTTTTTTAAAATTATTTGTGAGTGGTTTTTTAATTAAAATTAAACAAATGATTGAGAGAGAGGGACTACACCATATAAGTTATTCACAAATTAAACACTTAAACACAGTCAATTATTAACGATCCCGTGATTTTCACGGGCTGCAAAACTAGTCAAAATATTTTAAAAGAAAAATAAGAGCTTCGGTTAAATAAACTGTACTGCATAAACAATTTTGGGGAAAAAAAAAAAGAACATCAAAATGATAAGATCGAACACAACAAACAGATAGCGAATGGTAAGAAAAGTAAACATCAAAATAAAAGTCGATGATTGTAAGCTATGTCATCATCTTATTTCCTAATTGAATGCATAGTAACACGATGAAAGTTGATGATTGTAATTAAGCTATGTCCTCCACGATATTGAATGAAAGAATCCATGGCATAGTGCGGCAATATACCACAAAAATGACAATAAAAAAAGATTAACTTGGTGGCAAATAAGCCCCATACGTTTGACACTATGTGCAAATTAGCCTCATAACTTTTAACAGGTGCAAATTCACCCCATACGTTATACAAGATGTGCAATTAAGCCCACTTTTAGAAATTCAGGCCATTTACTCACCGGAAAATATTGACATGGCATCGGAATGATGACTAGGACTATGACTAAAACTGAATTACCCTCTACTTCTTCGTTTTTTGGCTGCAACTCCAATGAAGTCTAATCACTGTTCTGAATTAGCAATAAACTAATCCTCAATTAAATAGCAAAGCTTCTCTATAATCACCATTTCATCAATCATCATTATACATTTCGTCCAATTCACCATAATCATAGCTCCACCTTCACTCAAACGAACCCGACTTGGCTGCAAAAACAAATCGATCGAGCTCCATAAATTCAAACCAGGCCACCACTCGACTACCTGGCTCCGCTACTCAATTCGAGCACCCGGCCCCAGAAACGAGCCCAAGTCCAGATTGGCGCACCAACCCAAATGGCATCACTTGAACTACTTCATCTCAGCGTGAAACCCGATCCCGAATCAAGAAGAGTTTGAGCCACCATAGATGGAGTTCTTCGAGGCCGCTGAATTTCAATAACAAAAGCTTGAATGATACCAGTATATGAGAACGATGTTTTTAGACTAAGCAAAAAAACTGGATGTGAAAAATGGAGCAAATGGATGGATTTGAGGGAGGAGCTTAAATGTGAGAGGAAGAGAGATAAGAAGTGGCGACGTGAGTAACAAGAAGTCAGTATTAGGCAAATTAGGTAGTGGTGAAGTGAGTTTTTCTTTTTCTTTTTTTTTTTAATTATATAATTTAGTCTTAGTCATAGTCCTAGTCATCATTCCGATGCCATGTCAATATTTTCCGGTGAGCAAATGGCCTGAATTTCTAAAAGTGGGCTTAATTGCACATCTTGTATAACGTATGGGGTGAATTTGCACGTGTTGAAAGTTGTGGGGCTAATTTGCACATAGTGTCAAACGTATGGGGCTTATTTGCCACTTCCCCGGATCCATAAATGATAATTTATAAATTAAATAAATATACTCCAAATACATTATGATCTATAATTCAAGAAGTTTGATGTTTTTTTGATAGATTTGAGAGGTTACCGAGTTCTATTTTGAGAGAATTAGGTTTTTTGTTGTCAAACCCAAGGGTATGCAAATGAAAATTATTGCGTAAAATGTACTGGATTTGATAAGTAGCATTTTAGTCGTATTTTCTCCCGCATTTATACCTTATTTCGACTCGATTTTGTGTGCTTAAATGTCTAAAAAGCTAATTTAATTACTAATTTATAATAATTAGTCGTATTAGTTTATAATTAATAATTAATTGTATTTATGTATAATATTAGTATTATTATTATTATATTAATTTAATGTGCAGGCAAGACGGGAAAGTGAGGCGGAAGAGCAAGACGGGATTATGAGAAGAAATGGCGGAGGTGAAAATAGGCTAAATCATGGAAAAATAAACTAAGGAGCAGCGGCTAATTTCAGACGGTCTTTGCTGAGCTTTTACTACCACCTCCGGCCACCGTGGCAGCCACCACTCACCACCACTCACCACCCTCCATTTCCAACATCACATCCCAACCATCCAGGACCACCACAACAGCCACCACGAACCCTTCTTCCACCCCTAGCCACAAACATACAATTACAACCATTTCATGCGACCATCTTTCAACCACCACCAAAGCCACCTCCAGCCACCGTGGGAGCCACCCATCAACACCAATAACATCCTCCAACTTCCAAATTTACAACCCAACCTCCCATCACCATCATTGACCACCATAAAAGCCACCACGATCTCCCCTATACCCCCTGTCCATCGACATCAACAAACAACAACCATAATTTAACCCATCTTCAACTCCACCTTCTAACCACCTCCGGCCACCGTGGATCTCACCTACGACCACCACATCAGCCCATAATCACGACAGCCCAGAACTCCGCCACCTCCGACCACCACAGCAGCGGCCAAAGCCATCACGACCTCCCCTTCATCTGTCCGCAAACAATCAACAAACAACCCTTTGTACTCCATGCCGGTTCACCGGCATCCGACTACCCCTACCGGCAGCCACACACCATATTTTGCTCCTTTTTTTCAATGTCTCGCTACCGGTGCCATCACCGACAGCCGGCACACCGGCACGCACCACCACATCTTAATCTCGCATGTCACTTTTGCTACTCTATGCCGGTTGCCCTTCTGCCGGTGAACCGGCTCCCACACACGCCTCCTTTAATTCTCCCTTTGCTCCATGGTCTCGCTACCGGTGACCTCGACGGCGGCCGGCGTACCGGCAGGGCCCCCCTGCTTCCTCAATTGCCCTGTTTCAATCGTTGATATTGTGGTTTTTGTTTTTCACGTTAACCTTGGGTGATTAGCATTAGGATTAGTTTTTTTTTTTTTTTGAAATCAGCATTAGGATTAGTTATTAGGAGTATTAGTTACTAGTTTGGATGCCCGTGCGTTGCAACGGGTTAATTAACTTAATAAAAAAAGGATTATAAGGTCTTAATATTTACATCTTATGTCTAATCATTTATTTCGATATAATCAAAAGTCAAAACATCTTATTTAAGAGACACAAAAGATGTTGGGTTGATACCTAAGTTCCAAAGATGCCTCATATTTATAGTCATAAGACCACCACATCTTATGTTAATCTTTCGATGTGAGACAATTCTATTCGTTCTATTATTTTTATATAATCCTACATTATTTTTCAAGTGTGGGACATATAACATACTAAGAAGTACACAATTTTATATATGTACAAATTATATGAAATCTATACGCTAATGATAGCATTTTTACCACGAATCAAATTATGTTATTTTCATAATTTTCTTAACGATATTTTTTTTGCCAAATGAAATTTTTATATAAAAATTAGAAACATCACTTGAATATAATATAGGAAATAAATATTATAATAATTAAAAGATTCTCCACTTTAACTTTTACATCAAAAAATATTATTTATGATACTTTCCTAAATTAATTTTTAGGATCACCCCACCTTATGATAATTTTCTGATGTGGGACAATTCAACTATTTATATTTACCACACCTACATTATTTTTCATTGTGGGACAAATAACACACGAAAAAGTACACCATCTTTTTTACACCTACTTCGATATCCAACCCGATTTAATAATGAAAAAATACTATATTATCTATTTATATTCGTACGTTTTTTTTTCCATTTTGTGTCATAATTAAAATATGTACAAATGATATGATTTAAATTACATTTTTTTTTTACCTAACACGACTTTTAAGATGTAATTGAGGGAGCAATAAAATGTAACACCCGCGAATTTTCCATTTTGACATTTTAAATTTATTAAACTGTTCGATTACTTTATTTCATATTTTTGAATTATTCAATTTAATTAATTTTATGTCAAACACGATTTTTATAAACGTATTATATAAAAGCTCGTTTATATAAAAATACGTACGATTAAATTATATCTTTAAGGCATGATTTATATAATAATATATATATACGTATTTTTGGTCGGATAATAATAGTGACGATAATAATGACCGTAATAATAATAATTCCCGTCTCAATTTCCGTCTAACTATTGACCGTCACATTTTCATATATGAGGCTAATTTATTCGGACCCGGGAAAAAGTCATCGAGTTAACCATTTTGAATTTATTTTGCTAAATGAACAAATTTCGTTAAAATCCGCTAATTTAGTAAAATCGCTAATAATTCCGTTTCAAGCCGATTTCTTATTATTTCCGTTAACTATCTGAGTTTATTTTATTTTTCATTCTTTAAACTTATTTATTATTGATTCCGTTTCATTTAAGAGACTCTTTCTTAAACCGGTTAAATTTAACTCGAAACGGTTTTAATAACTATCGAAGTTTCTTAACGACGAAGAAACGTACGTATAATAAATAGCTAGCTAGCTAGCTGCTCCCTCATTTCTCACGTATCATTTCTTCTTCTCCCTTCCTTTTTCTTCTTTTCGTTCTGTTTTAATTTTTATCAGATTTTAAATTGATCCTGCCACTCCGTTTGTCATCCGTTATCAATGATTTTCGTTCCATGTTGCTGCTCCCATCGTTCCTGTCAATCCATTGTAAGTAAAATTCATTTTCATTACGAATTTTTACAAACCCAAGTTATATTTTCAGCTTTATTTATTATAAGACGGTTGTAGATGCTAAGATAGACGGTCTTGTAGAAGATTTGTTAGTCATAAATGATTGGTTCAATCGGAAAAAGGTAACAATTATAGGTTACTCGATTTTACTTGTAAAAATATGTTTATTTCGAATGCTGGTTAGTCAGTTGTATAGTTGAGACGGTGTATACTGATATGTGGAGATGATTGAGACGGTGTATACTGACCTCTAGGGATCATTTGGGATGCTAGCTAGTAAGTGGTATATTTAAGACGGTGTATGCTGACATGTATGGATTGTTTTGGGTGATAATTGGTGTGTTTTATAGTTGAGACGGTGTATACTGACATGTAGGGATTGTTTTGGACTGATTTGGACTCTGTGTTGGGGCGATTTTTGTAGTCTTTAGGGACTGTTTTTGAGTTGCTTTATACTTGTGGATTTCCGCTCTAAAACCGTTTTAAATGCTTGACTTAGTTGGCTCGGCTAGGACTTTTTTTTAGGCGCGAGAATGGAGTCTTAAGGGGACGATTGGTACTGTTTTGGGCGGGGGCGAGAGCCGTCATCGTGGGTTTTCACTTTGCATTTGAGGACTGGAGTTGGGGTCGAACTTAGGCATCTTTTGGGTTCTGTTTTGGACTGATTTTTGGGTCAGGTTATGAAGTAGGGTGAAGGGTGGCTATGGGTAGTCGGGTGGTGGTCGTGTCGGACTCCTAGTGGCCTGGCTGTAGCTTAGCTGTGGCCTGGCAGTGGCCTAGCTGTGGCCTGGCCGTGGCCTAGGCAGTGGCCTAGCTAAGTCACGAGTTTGAGTCCATGTGTAGTTGGTGGTTAGGCCGAGTTTGAGGTTGTCATAATATCTTGTGGGCCGTGTCTATAAATTGTTTTGACGCTAGTTTGGTTTATTTAAAATATAATTAAATAACCGTCTCGTATTTTATATCACGTAACTCGTTAAATATCATTCATTTACATATTAATTTAATTGGACTTATTAAGTTAATAGGACTTCTCATATTTAGCTGTTTGAACTCGTCTGGCTAATCTAATTGAAATTGCCTCGTTAATTTAATTGGACTTGTCTAGTTTACTTATTGGGGGTATGAATGAGTCACTTGAGCTTTGTCACATTTTATTCCGTAATTTCATATAACGTAAATTATTCATCGTCACTCATAATATTTTATTTAACCGGCATGTTAAATTATATAATGGAATATTTATTATTATAAGACAAGTTTGAGTTATTCGAGTTATTTAAATCCCGTCTCATATTTTATATAACGATAATTCGTTAATATCGTCCTTTCACATAATTATTTTAGGTGACTCATATGTGGTTGAAGATGAAGAGTAATTTTGGGTTTTAGAAACTTTCTCAAGTTATTATTTGCCTTTTTCTAGCTTAAGGTAACTATTCCGAGTTACTCGACGATTTAATGTCACATTAGTAGTTGATGTTGTGCTTGTTGTTTGTTAAGTGTTTAGGTGATTGATAATGTGTTACTTTCGTTTTTCACATGATAGAAATTGGAAATAGCATGAGAATGACATTGTGATACATTTTGTAATTTGGGCCAAAGTAGGCCAAGACTCTGAGCTGGGCCAGATTGACCGAACGAGTTTGGTCAAACTAGGTTTAAACCGGTCAGCCTCGATTTGACCGATGACCCGTCGCGGGACTCGGGTCGAGGGTTTGTCTTTGAGGTGAGATTGGTTGTTATTGGATGTTTTACGTTGATGCCTTAATATTTGTAATTATCATTTCACATGTTGGTTGTTGGATGAATTGGTTGCCTTATACTTGAGTCTTCTTGCCTTAGCTTGTTGCCATTTTAGCTTGTTCTCATGAATTATGAGATTAATGGTTAGCTGGAATTTGGATTATTATTGATATTGTAGATATTGTTGGATTGTCTGCTGAATAGACATTTATATAGCTTTTCACATGATAGAATGTTAGCATTTATGTTGGTAAGTTGGACTCTTTGCCCCTCTTATGGTTAAGTGGGTGTCCTACTTGTCTTGTGTGGTGTGGGCTAAAGTATTCAAGCTGGGACTAGCTGGGACTAGGTCCTAGGTGAGTATTTCGGCCTTCATCATAGATAGGTCTTTATAGTCTTTGACGAGTGTATGTTCACTGCTCAATAGCCTTTGTGTTCCTGACTTGGTGGGTTTATATCCAAGCTGGGGCATGACCTTTCTGCCTATTTTGTGAGGAGATGGTCAGCTTAAGTACTAGCCAACCCTTTGGTGGACTCCTTAGGGTACTCATGTGGTTTTATCATGAGTCTTGGGTGCGGTGGTTTTATCCGCATTTCTCTAGGTCTCTTGTGATCTAGGATTAGGGTTGAGTCGTATCTTGGCCATGTTTTAAATGTAACCTCTGAGCCAAGATACTAGGTGTTTTGGCCATGTTTTATTCATATTAACCTCTGAGCCAAAATACTAGCTTCCCTACCTCGTGGTATAGACTCGAGTTACAAAGTGACTATTGACCGTGCTAAGAACTTATGCCTGTCTCTAGATATATTGCCCTTTCTTGTTTGATGATTCTATGAATCATAGAAGGTGAGATGCAAGCCGGCTATGGTTGATAGAGTTTGGATTCCCGTGTGTTATTTGACTCACATGATAGTGTAGCTTGAGTCGGTCTAGTATTCACATGCTAGGACTATGTGTTGTTATATTGTTGTTCACATGATAAGCACGATTGTCTAGCATCTATATGCTAAGGCTATGTGTGATTCGTATTCATATTCTTATGTTTACATGTTATATTAATTATGACATTTCGTGGCTGGGAGAGCTCGGAGTTACTCCCCACTGACTGTGGCTTTCGTATTTGTATAAAATGCGATTGACAGGTAGGTGATGCATATATGGGGTACATGGACGAGCTAGCGAGCAAAGTAACCTTGGAACCTAGATTGGCTTTATTTTATTGTGACCCTTAAACACTTTTTATGTCACATACATTTTAGGGACATATGTCTCCCTCTTTACATTGGTTGTATAATTTGCTATTCGCGACTTTAGCGAGGGTTATGTTATGAAACTTCTAGTTAGACCTTGTATGTTTGACACCTTCCAATTTGGATATCTTTATAACAGGTTCAGGTTTTAAAAATTACAGGTTTTTACCCAAATGAACCTATTACAAACATATCCATGCAGTTTTATTCTAGAATTACGTGTTTACTTTTCCGCAATAATTGAGGGTGTCACATAAAATGTATTAACAAATGCAAAATATTTTATTTTTTTGGTGCGATTTTGATTAATGGTTAAAAATTATGATGTGTTTTAGTTACTCAAATGTAATGAGGCATAATAATTAACTATATTTGAAAGTTAAAAAGATTTAATTCTACTATTTATCAAAGTAAAAAAAGCTCATTATTGATTTATTTGTGGATTGAAGATCTTTTTATGCAACACTTGATTGTATTATAATTCATAAATTTTCTATTTTAGTGTAGAGATTGTCATTATATATGACACATTAATAACCAATTTATGTACATTTAGCACCCATTTTATTTTTTAATTATGATTTTATCTTAAATAAAGTTATCATACTATCGATTGTCTTAAAATAAATATTATAATATCACTAATATAGTAATATATAATCGCTTTTATAAATATCTACGTGATTAATATTTGATCTTTTTATGCAACACTTGATTGTATTATAATTCATAAATTTTCTATTTTAGTGTAGAGATTGTCATTATATATGACACATTAATAACCAATTTATGTACATTTAGCACCCATTTTATTTTTTAATTATGATTTTATCTTAAATAAAGTTATCATACTATCGATTGTCTTAAAATAAACATTATAATATCACTAATATAGTAATATATAATCGCTTTTATAAATATCTACGTGATTAATATTTGATCTTTTTATGCAACACTTGATTGTATTATAATTCATAAATTTTCTATTTTAGTGTAGAGATTGTCATTATATATGACACATTAATAACCAATTTATGTACATTTAGCACCCATTTTATTTTTTAATTATGATTTTATCTTAAATAAAGTTATCATACTATCGATTGTCTTAAAATAAACATTATAATATCACTAATATAGTAATATATAGTGGCTTTTATAAATATCTACGTGATTAATATTTGTATGGTATTGTTGTAACTAAGGTTTGTCATTAATACAAACTCTTATAAAAACTCTCTAAGATAATATTTAAGCGATTCAAAAGATTTTGGGTTGATACCCCTAAGTTTCAAATATGACTTCTATTTATAATCTTATGATACCTCACCTCATGATAATTTTCTAATGTAGGACAATTCAACTATTTATATGTAGTATGTTTACCACCTCTATATTATTTTTCAATGTGGGACAAACAATATACTTAGAAAAACACCATCTTTTTCGCACCTAATTCGACATCTAACCCAGTTTAATAATAATAAGCAAATACTATACTATTTATTAATATTCGTATAATACATTTTTTTTACTTCTTATCATAATAAAAATATGTGCAAATAATATGATACTATATTCTAATGCTAGCAATTTGTTTACCACGAATCTAATTATATAATTTTTCAAAAAAAAATTTATGTTACTTTTTTGCTAAATGAGATGTGTAAGTTTTTACCAAAAAAAAAATTATGTTACTTTTTTGCTAAATGAGATGTATAAGTTTTTACCAAAAAAAAAAAAATTATGTTACTTTTTTGCTAAATGAGATGTATAAGTTTTTATATAAAAATTATAAACATCACTTGGACATAATATAAAAAATATATATATCATACCGTGAGATAATGATATAAACTTTTAAAAGCTCTCCAAGACAATGCTTAAGAGACCGAGAAGGTTTTGGGTTGGTATTTATGTTCTAAGGATGCCTTCTATTTATAATCATACTAGTTTAGGACCCGTGCAAAATTGCACGGGCATATGTAAATAACATATAGACCGATAAATATATAATGTGATTAACCTGAATATGAGATGAATTTTTCGAATATGCCATGTCTCTTATTACATTGGCTTGACATAAATTACGCATTATTAGAAATTGCGGTTTGCGTGACAGCCCATCTGTCCTCAAAATTTGAAGTCCTATACTCTGCCCATCATAATGTTGGCGATTCTTACACATTGACCCGTGTCAAATTTGTTGTAGATGAATGCTACTCAGTTTGCTCGTTTGTTTTTATTAATGGTTTTGCTGCAACCTTGTCTCCAACTTTCCTACGTAATCATTTGTGTGATCAACCTCAAGATTGAAAATATATATTCAAATGCAACTATAGCCAAATAAGAAGGAAAATATCATCCAATTGTGGTACTAATAAAAGATCAATAAAGAATCATAGCTAAACTACTCACTCTTACAGGTAAAGAAGAGCATCAACCCTATGGTAGCCTGAGCCTGATGGATTTATAGAATAAATCAGACATGCTAATAAACCTTGTCAATAGGAAGTTTGCAACTTTTTAGCGTCTTTAAACTACGTTCAAGACAAATTTCATTCAAAAGAAAGTTAATAAATGACTTGAAAATCCTTCCAGTTAAAAGTGAGTTACAATAGTTTAAAAAAAGGGAGAAACGAATTGAAAAACAATAACCGACCTTCAAATAACCTAACTGGCAAGACAGTCTACAACCTACTTGATTTTAGACCATTATTATCATAGAGCATAACCCAACTTGATTTCAACCCATTTAGATTAAATGGGTTATCGGGGTTTGTGTCGGAAGATCCTTACCATAACCTGGCCCATTTCACTTTCGTGTCATGTTCGTGTCGACCGGCTACCTAAATGGGTAAAATGTCTCAACCCGAACCCGTTTAACTTATTGTCGTCAAATTGAACATACAAAACACTCACAAAATTGAAATTTAGGGAGGGGTCGAAGTATAAACATATCTATGGAAAAATCAAAATCAACCCCATTACAAACTTCAAAGGGATCTCCTCCCTCGTGCCTCTATGTGATGCATCAATCTGGTGAAGAAGAAAAGATGATGGGGCAAAATCGTAATCAGCCATGCTCATCCAATTGAACTCGCTGACTTTTCCAAAAACAAAAAAAAAATCATGAGAAATTTATCTCATTATGTATATTTTATTTCTGAGTCAAAAATAAGATGAAAAGATAAAGGTGAAGAGAGTTAAGCCCGTAAGATTAGACAATGACGAAGTAAATGGGCAAAAGAGTGAGGACTGAGGATGCACCTTCAAATAATCGAAATCTAATAAACTTTTATACACTAACCTTGACAAATTTAGAATTGCCAAATACAAAACCATACATTCAGATATTGAGAGGCAACTATATAACCAATGAAAATAGTAGCAGCAAGATTGATAACAGACACATCATACTGTATCAACTCTTGCTAACGTAATCTATGAATCAAATTTAAATCAATAAATAGAGAAAAATTTGTAACCTCATAGAAACTCGATGTTGCTAATCTTATTTATTACTCCCCCGTCTCAATTATATGCTTTCCTTTTACTCCCTCCGTCTCAATTATATGCTTTCCTTCCATTAAAATACACCCACAAAAAATAAAAATAAAAATTAAACAAATGATTGATATACATGGAGTGTTCTTTAAAAGAGAGTAAATCTTTACCGACATAATTTACGTATACCTAAACATTTTAACAACATATCTTCCAATGCATTCAATTAAAACCCATTGAATAACTCGTGCATGGATTCAAACAGTTACTCCATTTGTCCCAATCCTTTGTTTGCCTTTTTTATTATTTATAAGGGGTATTTTAATCAAAGTCAAACAAATAATTGGGACGGGGAGAGTGTAATGATAAATCACTATAAAATAATTAGAAATAAAATTATATGCAGAACGAATTTATTAGGGTACATCAAACAAACCACTTCACCTTATTGTTTGGGAAGCCTTTGCTCAATGCATTGTAAATTGTAGATCACACATATGATCTGGAAGGCAGAATCAAAGAATGTAATTAGATTAGTTGATGATTTAATTTAAAATTGAATTAATCTATAAAACATTTCCGATTGTTCAAAAGAAGTGGAGAACTAAGAAAAAGTAAAGTAATCGAAATTTCAAATTACTTGGTAGGAGCATTGAAAGTATACCATCACAAAATACCTACAACAGCAAACACATAACAAATATGGATTACTGCATAGTCAAAATTTCAGAATTATCAATTAATACCGATATGCTATATGCCTACACCGATTCTACTACCAAATCTGCAAACGTATGCGAAAAGTAATTGATAAGACCTAAAATATACAGAATAAAACATACCTCTAATCATTATTAACATGATAAATCTCTTCTTAATTGCTTTCGTCGATCAATAAATATTATTAGGAGAGTTTGTAGGGGGTTTGAAGGTTGAGGAAGGCGCCGTATGAAGAGAAAGGAAAGTAACTATGTGAGAGAGGATAGAAAACAAATTTGATTAATTTAATTAATTAGGGTTTAGTCAAGTGACGGATGGGCGGGAATATTTTCACTGAGAAGCCGACACGTGTGCAGGTAAATCTTTAGTGGTTCTTCTATTATACTTTTATATAGAATATAGATGATCACCCACCTTATGCTAAACTTTCGATGTGGGACAATTTTATTATTTATACGTAATATATTTACCACACCAACATATTTTACACTATTCATGAACGAATAGAATCTAGTATCTAGTATATATATATAAAAGAGAGTTTTTTCGAGCGATTCTAGAGCGTCCACATCATCAAAAATTAATTTAGGAAAGTTTTATAAATAATATTTTCCACATAAAAAATAAAGTGGGAGAATCTTTTAATTATTATAATATCTATATTTCCTATTTTATATTCATGAGAAGTTTCTAATTTTTATATAAAAACTTTGACATTTCATTTGGCAAAAAAATATTGTTATAAAAATTATGAAGATAATATAATTAGATTCGTGGTAAAAAATACTTTCATAAGAGTATAGATTTCATATGATTTGCACATACGAGTAATAAAGATGGTGTACTTCTTTTAATATGTTATATGTCCCACATTGAAAAACAATGTTAGTATGGTGATTATAATACATATAAATTATAGAATTGTCCCATATCGAAAGATTAACATAAGGTGGACGATCCTATGATTATAAATAGGAGTCATCATTGGAACCTCTATAACAACCAAAAACTTTTTTGAGTCTCTCCAGTACTGTTTTGGAGAGCTCTTAAGAGTTTATATCGTTATCTTCACAGTATGATATATTAATATTTTTTCTATATTATGTATTATATTCAAATGATGTTTATAATCTTTATAAAAAAACTTATACATCTCATTTGCCAAAAAATTATTAGTAAAAAAACAAATATTAATAAATAGTACTCCCTCCATTCAAGACCAAATACAACATTTTCATTTACACACTTGCCAAGACACAAATTACAACGTAAATATCTTTAAGTTTACATTATAAAAAATTTAAAAATTTGATATTCTCATTGTACTTTATAGGTAAAGCAAATAAGATCCCACATGACCATATTCCGTCTTACGTATTGCAAGGAATCATAAAGATTCTATTCGTTCATGAATAGTGTAAAAAAAAGGAATGTTGTATTTGGTTTTGAATCGAGGGAGTTAGTATTTACTCATTATTATTAACCCGAGTTAGATGTCGAATTATGTGCGAAAAAGATGGTGTATTTCTAAGTATGTTATTTGTCCCACATTGAAAACTATGTTGGTGTGGTGAATAGATTACGTATAAATAATAGAATTGTCTCACATCGAAAGTTTAGCATAAGGTGGGTGATCATATGTAATACTCCGTATTTATAAGTCTTGGGGTACTCTATCGAGTAGCCCTTACTCTGTCGAGTAAGGGTAAGTTGCGAGATAAAATAGTTTCTGACCTGTTGGGTACTCGATCGAGTAGCTGGGGTACTCGATCGAGTAAGGGGGTACTCGATCGAGTACCTTGGGTACTCGATCGAGTGTCCGGGTTTACGGGGAGTTTTCTCGGGTTTTGTTAATTATGCGATTAAGGTATTTAAACATAGTCGTCATTGTTTTAAATCACTTTTGCAAAACCTAAAACCTTGTTTAAGAGAGAAAGCAACCACTTCATCTTCCTAATCGCATTCTTAGCAATTTCCGGAGTTCAGACGGTCGGTTCTTGTCGTTTTTCGTATCGTTGGATTCCTTGCGTCGAGGGTAAGCTTTTAATATAGTTTTTATAATGTTTTGTTAAGATTTGTTAAACCCTAATTTAGGAATTGGGGGTTTTGGTGTGTAGTTTGTGATGTGTAGTCTTTATGTGTTTGTATGATAGGAGGAGAATTCGTAGAGGAGCCGTTTTGATACAAATTTGTAGATACCGTCTGCGTGTTGTGCTTTCCAGGTAGGATTTCCTACTCGGTATTAGTCCCATAATGGGATATTGGTGATGTCTTTGTAGTTAGTTGTTTGATATGATGATTGTGATTGTGATTGTGATTGTGGTTGTGTTTGTTGATGGTTCTCGAGATGCGTTCTCGGTTGAGTGGGGTCACTTGCGGGAGTGATCTCACGCCCTAGTTTCGCCCTTCGTGGAACCCGCCACGAAAGGGGATGTGCACATTAATGGGACAGGGTTATCGCTCGTACGATGAGCGGGGCTTAGGTGGGAACGCAGTGCGGTCCCCCAGCTGGGGCGGGTCCAAAGTGGACGGTCGGTATTGAGACGATGGGAGTTGGTGGTGTGTGTGTGTGTGTGATTCAGGTTGTCTGTTTATCTTATTGTTGATATATGTATTGAATTGTGTGATTAGTAATGACCCCGTTTAAATGTTTTAAAAACTGTGGTGATCCATTCGGGGTGGTGAGCGATTATTGAGCGGTGTGATATGACGCGTATGGGATAGCCGGGATGAGTCATCACGTGGCGGTTAGAAGTCTTCCGTTGTCCGACGAAGTCTAGTAGCTTTGATAGTTTTAGCCGTAGACCGTATGAGAACCTTGTAATTCCTTTTATTAGTTTTGGTTTGAACATGTAATCACTTAATCTATAATTACTTTAAAAGTACGTTTCTTTATTGTCTTATGATATTCGCACCTCGGCAACCGAGATGGTAGTATCCTTATACCCGAGTGGTCCTGGTAAGGCACTTGGAGTATGGGGGTGTTACAAATGGTATCAGAGCGACGATTTTGGAACTGTAACAAATGAACATAATGAACATAGGGAGTCTAATAAAATGAACCTGGTGTATGTGTAATGGGAGCCCCGGCTGATGCTAGGTTTTGGGTGAGTAGGCGCCCTCACTTCAAAATCTTGGCCCCATGATACTTAAGCCAGTCACATGGTATGGGAACGTGGAGTCCGTGTGTATATGTGCGACGTGTATGTTAATTGTCTTGTATATGGTTTGTTGAAAGCATCTTTGCATAATAGTTGGTTGACATGTTGGTTGGAATCGTTGGAAAAGTATATGAGAATGATGAATGATATGGTAGAAAAAGAAACTAGTTCGTATATGATGATGTGTGATGAAGTGGATTTGCAATGTTGTTGTATTAGCAACATGGAAATAGGATTTGTAGTGTATGGGTGTGGTTTGTGTTATGAAAAGTTATGAAAATTTAAAACATGCGGGTAATACATGATTGAAAGTTGAATGTTATATGAGCATGATAGATGGTAATGTTTGGCTTTTGGTAAGTAGTAACATGAAGAATAAAGGTTCAATGATATGTGTTTTATATAACGAATTGGATGAAAAGCATGATGGTTGTTTATAACGTGGCACTTGATAACACGAAGTAGATTATTTTGTTAATTGTATGAGGAGTCGCGCAGATTTGAATGCGTAGTTGTAATCATAATGTTGAAATAATAATGAATGCATAGTACGTTAGGGTATGTGAGATAACATTCGGGTAGTATTCACGAGTCTGCATGACTCGATCGAGTGGGTTTGATTCGATCGAGTGGGTACTTGTCGTTATTTTGACCAGAATCGTGTTTTTGGGCACTCGATCGAGTACCTCGGGCACTCGATCGAGTATGGGGTCACTCGATCGAGTAGCCGGGCTACTCGGTCGAGTAAGTCAGAGATCAGAAGGTCTGTTTGGGTTCTGGAGTCGGGGCACTCGATCGAGTATGTTGGGCACTCGATCGAGTAGCCTCAACTCGATCGAGTGGGGTCTGTGCAGGTCATATGCGTGTTTCGGGTCATATGTTTATCTTTTGACATTCGTTGCATATTATGTTTAATTCAAAGGTGTTGTATTACTTCTTTATGCATTGTTTTACGTATGTGTTGGTCCTGAAGCGTAAGTTACCCAATCTTATGATGTAAAGAGTGGCACTATGATGAGTATGAGTCCGGTGGGGAGGACATGAGTTATATGTGATTATGATAGATGGTGGAAAAAGAAAAGGAAGATTGGTATAGTTTATTGAGGCATGGCGCACGTTTTGCGAGACGGGATGAGTGATATGATTGTGTGTTGAGTAATGTAAAAATAAGTGAATATAGGCAAGGGATGATGTGAGTATAATGAACGTGAGAATGAAAAGATTGAAAGTAAGAATGTGGATAGTGGCAGCTTGAGATGTGTAAAGAGTTAAGGAGGGAAATGGTTAGGAGTCGTGTGGGTTATGGATTTATGTAGTGAAAGTTCGTTTAAAGGGGTTGAGAAGAGTAATATATAGTGAACTTTGTGGAGACATGTCGCGAGGTGTATTTATAGACAATGAGTGAGTTTGGGAGGTTTGGTTTATTAAAAGATGAAACTACTGTGTGAGTTCCTTGGGTAATTAACGGTATTAAATGAATTCTGATTTCTAGAGATGTAAAAAGGGAGATGCAATTGTTTGAACATTAAACGTTGGTTCTATGGATAGATTAGTGGCAAGTATGAGTGATAGCATAATAAGACAAGATCCATGGGAAGAAAGAGTGAGATGATGTCGGTAGAAAATAATGGAACTGAGTTTTGGAGCAACGAAGGGGTGACCAGATTTCTAAAGAGTTAGCTAGAAGGAATAAGGAGTTGAACTATTAATTGGTATTATTGAGTGTAAAGAGAAAAGAAGGATAAAAGTAAGCTGAGGAAAATGTTCACCGGAGCTATGTGATATAAAGATAAGAAATCATCGAAATATGTGATGGTATCACGAGGATGTTAGCTAAAGGTTATATAGGAGTTTCAGGGCAACATGGTTGGTAATGAGTTTCGAGGAATTAAGGGAGTGAGAAGTTGGTGGAGTATTGGCACGATACGAGATATTTGGTGGAGAGTTGGATGACAATACAAATAAGATAGCATTGGGAATAATGTTGAGGTAATTTTGTGGATGGGTTTGATGTTCGTTATTTGCAATATTAACCAAAAATAGGAGAAAAACCATGTTATTCTGATATGAGTGTAAGAGATTTTATATACGAGCAGCGGTGGCATTGTGGTGTTATCACTAATGGTTAAGAGTGATGGAATATTAGAAAGGTAACAATTCTAAAGAGGTTGATTTGGTAGGGACCTGATTGTTGTGTATGATTGTGAGAGGGTATAAGATGTGGTTAGATGAGGCGGACGCTATTAGTTGAATAGTGAAGGTATGGTTATATTTGGCAGGAAGTGATGGTTGTGCGAATGGGGGAATATGTTATGAGGGGCATATGAGTTAAACTCGGGCGGCAGGTAACCTTTTTCGAGTGGTGACTTACGTGGTCAGGATTGACTAGTTGGTTGTGATTACGGGTCTGTGATTTGTGTAAATGTTTGTGTGAGGTTCTGACCTCACAAGAAGTGGTATGGTATGATAATTATAAAATTGTTTTATGAATGTTCGGTAATATATATGTTGGACACGGTAATTTAATTGAATGATATCCAAAAAGGTAATAATTTGATTGATTTGACATGGCTAGTTATAATTTTATGTGTATTGATAACACATGTGTATTCCGGGAAATGATAGAGATGATGTTCATGAGATGTTATCTGTTTTACTGTTTATCCATATAATATGTTGCGTGGTGATTTAATAAGGTGGATTTAAGTAAGTTTTTCTTGTCTGAGAAGTTATGCTGAGTCAGTATTTATGGGTATTGTATGCAGTTGTGATGTCTATCGGTGTGGTTGTGGTGCCTCGGGTGGTGATCCGGGCACGGTACATAGTGTTATGATGCGGGTATTTTCGCACTACGGTGTGGTTGTTGGTGGCGGTGTTGTGATGCCGTCACCGGTTGTGGTGGAGTAGGCGGGATGATTATGATTCGAGTTTCGAAAGTACATACCAGTTATACATAGATTGTTGTTTTGTTTGATGTTGCTCTCTGCGAGTTTCAGTTTGTGCTGATAGACAGTTGTCTTGCTTATTCATGTTTTCTTTACCAGGTTAAGTTGGGAATGAGGTAGAGTATGATGTGAAATAGAGTTGTATATGTTTCGCTGTTGTCATGGGATGGTGATAATCTGTTGATGGGACACGGTTGTGAGAGGTTGTTACGGTAATTTTGATCTTGTTTTCAGATGAGACATCGGTAGACATGAGAATGGAAAATGATTCGTGGAACATGTGTTGTAATGAGCTGAAAGCGGCAGGTAGTTCATAATCTTTTGTTGAGACAGTGAGTGTAGGGTGTTGGGGAAATTAGTGTCATGTTAAGTTGTGTATGAATTTTGCGGTAATGAAAGAAAGAACTTGAGGATCTAGTGTGCGTGTACGTAACGAGTGCGGACCGTGAGTTATGCTTCTGGGAGAAAAGTGTCTTACGTAGAGAGGTATGTTGTTTGGCAGTAATAATGAAGAGTGGGTATGGTGATTTGCTACGAGTTTATGGTATAGGTTAGGTGCGCTGCCGAATGAGTTGAGGAATGGGAAATGTTTAGGTATGGGAGCCTTGGATATAAGAATGGTGAGTGTTTGGTTGATAGACGGTTATCTTTGACATGTGGTGGTACAGAGGGTAATGAGATATAGATATGGTTTGGTATTAGTGAGTTACGAGGACGTAACATTTGTCTTAAGAGGAGTAGGATGCGATAAAACAGATTTTGATGGTTGTACATATGGTAATATATTCGGAAGTTGAGTCTTGATGTAGAATAAAAGATCGATTCGTGTTGTGGGTGATTTTATTAAAGGTCATGACCGTGCTTGTAGTAGCGTGATGTTTAGGAGTGTGAGAATATTTCGCTAGTATTGACAGTTGGACGATGAGGTTACGAGTGTGAGTAAACTTCGAGGACGAAGTTCCTTTTAAGGGTGGTAGAATGTAACATCCCGTTTGATGTCTATGAGTGTCTTGGTATTGGATTTGATAGTTGATGATATTATGGAGCTAGCAGCATTAGAGGATGGTAGTTGGTTATGTATGGAGTTGGTGTCGTGAGAAATATATATGTGGTAGATACGATATAGTGAGTCATGTTGTGGAAGTAAACATAGTTGGTGGAGTGGGTGTTAAGAGTTCATGTTCTATGTTCGGTCGAGTTCTTGAGTCCTTAGCTAAGTTGTTGTGTCTTGGTCGAGTCTGTATGGTTGTTTTTATGTATGGGTTGAACTTCGGGGACGAAGTTCCTTTTAAGGAGGGAAGACTGTAATACTCCGTATTTATAAGTCTTGGGGTACTCTATCGAGTAGCCCTTACTCTGTCGAGTAAGGGTAAGTTGCGAGATAAAATAGTTTCTGACCTGTTGGGTACTCGATCGAGTAGCTGGGGTACTCGATCGAGTAAGGGGGTACTCGATCGAGTACCTTGGGTACTCGATCGAGTGTCCGGGTTTACGGGGAGTTTTCTCGGGTTTTGTTAATTATGCGATTAAGTTATTTAAACATAGTCGTCATTGTTTTAAATCACTTTTGCAAAACCTAAAACCTTGTTTAAGAGAGAAAGCAACCACTTCATCTTCCTAATCGCATTCTTAGCAATTTCCGGAGTTCAGACGGTCGGTTCTTGTCGTTTTTCGTATCGTTGGATTCCTTGCGTCGAGGGTAAGCTTTTAATATAGTTTTTATAATGTTTTGTTAAGATTTGTTAAACCCTAATTTAGGAATTGGGGGTTTTGGTGTGTAGTTTGTGATGTGTAGTCTTTATGTGCTGTATGATAGGAGGAGAATTCGTAGAGGAGCCGTTTTGATACAAATTTGTAGATACCGTCTGCGTGTTGTGCTTTCCAGGTAGGATTTCCTACTCAGTATTAGTCCCATAATGGGATATTGGTGATGTGCTGTAGTTAGTTGTTTGATATGATGATTGTGATTGTGATTGTGATTATGGTTGTGTTTGTTGATGGTTCTCGAGATGCGTTCTCGGCTGAGTGGGGTCACTTGCGGGAGTGATCTCACGCCCTAGTTTCGCCCTTCGTGGAACCCGCCACGAAAGGGGATGTGCACATTAATGGGACAGGGTTATCGCTCGTACGATGAGCGGGGCTTAGGTGGGAACGGCTGCGGTCCCCACATCGCAGGCGGTGGTCCAAAGTGGACGATCGATATTGAGACGATGGGAGTTGGTGGTGTGTGTGTGTGTGTGACAGTTCAAATTGTCTGTTTATCTTATTGTTGATATATGTATTGAATTGTGTGATTAGTACGACCCCGTTTAAATGTTTTAAAAACGTGGTGATCCATTCGGGGTGGTGAGCGATTATTGAGCGGTGTGATATGACGCGTATGGGATAGGCCGGGATGAGTCATCACGTGGCGCTTAGAAGTCTTCCGCTGTGTCGACGAAGTCTAGTGGCTTTGATAGTTTTAGTCAGACCGTATGAGAACCTTGTAATTCCTTTTATTAGTTTTGGTTTGAACATGTAATCACTTAATCTATAATTACTTTAAAAGTACGTTTCTTTATTGTCTTATGATATTCAGTACCTCGGGCAACCGAGATGGTAGTATCCTTATACCTGAGTGGTCCTGGTAAGGCACTTGGAGTATGGGGGTGTTACATCATATGATTATAAATAGAAGAAATCCTTAGAACCTAAATACCAACCCAAAACCTTCTGAGTATCTTAAGCATTGTCTTGGAGAGCTCTTAAGAGTTTACTCCCTCCATTCAACTCCATAAGACCATTATGTTTTATCACGTTTGCCAACGCGGCTTTTACTCGGCAAATATCTTTAGTTACGTATTTGCAAAAATTATAAAAGTTAGATATTTTTAATGTACTCTTAAAGACGAATCAAATAAGATCTCATATGAATATATTTTCACTTATATATCGAGAGAAAATTGAAGTTGAATGTCCGCTTGTGAATAGTATGCAAAAGAGATAATAGCCTTGTGGAGTTGAATGGAAGGAGTATATCATTATCTCCACGATATGATATATATATTTTTTTTATATTATGTCCAAGTGATGTTTATAATTTTTGTATAAAAACTTATACATCTCATTTAACAAATTAAAGTAACATAATTTTTTTTGAAAAATTATATAATTAGATTCGTGTTAAATAAATGCTAGCATTAGAATATAGTATCATATTATTTGCACATATTTTAATTACAATAGGAAGTTAAAAAATGTACTATACGAATATTAATAAATAGTATAGTATTTTCTTATTATTATTAAACTGGGTTAGATGTCGAATTAGGTGCGAAAAAGATAGTGTATTTCTAAGTATAATGTTTATCCTAAATTGAAAAATAATGTAGATATGGTAAATATACTACATATAAATAGTTGAATTGCCCACATTAGAAGATTATCATGAGGTGGGGTATCACATGATTATAAATATGAGTCATATTTGAAACTTGGGGTATGAACCCAAAATCTTTTGAATCGCTTAAAAATTATCTTAGAGAGTTCTTATAAGAGTTTGTATTAGCGGCAAATCTTAGTTACAACGATACTATACAGATATTAATCACGTAGATATTTATAAAAGCGATTATATATTATTATATTAGTTATATTATAATATTTATTTTAAGACAATCGATAGTATAGTAACTTTATTTAAAACAAAATCATAATTAAAAAATAAATTGGGTGCTAAATATACATAAATTGGTTATTAATGTGCTATAATGATAATCTCTGCACTAAAATAGAAAATTTATGAATTATAATACAATCAAGTGTTGCATAAAAAGATCTTGAATCCACAAAAAATCAATAATGAGCCTTTTTACTTTGATAAATAGTAGAATTAAATCTTTTTAACTTTAAAATATAGGTAATTATTATGCCTCATTAGTCATTACAGAGTAACTAAAACACATCATAATTTTTAACCATTAATCAAAATCGCACCAGGAAAAAAAAAAATTGCATTTGTTTATAAGTTTTATTGCTCCCTCAATTACACCTTAAAAGTCGTGTTAGGGAAAAAAATGTAATTTAAATCATATCATTTGTACATATTTTAGTTATGACAAAAAATGGAAAGAAAACGTACGAATATAAATAGATAGTATAATGTTTTTTCATTATTAAATCGGGTTGGATATCGAAATAGGTGCAAAAAAGATGGTGTACTTTTTCGTGTGTTATTTATCCCACATGGAAAAATAACGTAGGTGTGGTAAATACACTACATATAAATAGTTGAATTGTCCCACATCAGAAAATTATCATAAGGTGGGTGATGTTAAAAATTAATTTAGGAAAGTATCATAAATAATATTTTTTGATGTAAAAAATAAACGGAGAATCTTTTAATTATTATAATATTTATTTCCTATATTATATTCAAGTGATGTTTCTAATTTTTATATAAAAAAATTTTACATTTCATTTGACAAAAATATCGTTAAGAAAATTATGAAAATAACACAATTTGATTCGTGGTAAAAATGATATCATTAGCGTGTAGATTTCATATAATTTATACATATATAAAATTGTGTACTTCTTAGTATGTTGTTATATGTCCCACATTGAAATAATGTAGGATTATATAAAAATAATAGAATTGTCCCATATCGAAAGATTAACATAAGATATAGTGGTCGTATGATTATAAATATGAGGCATTCTTGGAACTTAGTTATCACCCTAACATCCTTTGCGTCTCTTAAATAAGATGTTTTTGACTTTTAATCATATCTAAATAAATGATTAGACATAAGATGTAAATATTAAAACCTTATAACCATTTTTTTTGCTAAGTTAATTACCCCGTTGCAACGCACGGGCATCCAAACTAGTCTTTACTATTCCTTGCAATATGTTAGACAAAATATGGTCATGTAAGATCTTATTTGATTCACCTATAAAGTACAATGAAAATATCAAATTTTTGAATTTTTTATAATGTAAACTTAAAGATATTTACGTTGTAATTTGTGTCTTGGCAGTGTGTAAATGAAAATGTTGTATTTGGTCTTGAATGGAGAAAGTACTATTTATTAATATTCGCACGTTTGTTTTTAATTTTTTATCATAATTAAAAATATATGCAAATAATATGATACTATATTCTAATGTTAGCATTTCTTTTACCAAGAATACATTTTACCAAGAATCAATCAAGTATAATACAATTTTCATAATTTTTTTATAATACATTTTTGACAAAATGAGATGTATAAGTTTTTATATAAAAATTATAAACATCACTTGAATATAATACATAATATAGAATATATATATATATATATATATATATATATATATATATATATATATATATATATATATATATATATATATATATATATATATATATATATATATATATATATATATATATATATATATATATATCATACTGTGAAGATAATGATATAAACTCTTAAGAGCTCTCCAAAACAATATATTTAAGAGACTCAAAAGGTTTTTGGTTGGTATATAGGTTCCAACGATGACTCTTATTTATAATCATAGGATCACCCACCTTATGTTAATCTTTCGATGTGGGACAATTCTATAATTTATACGTATTATAATCACCACATTAAGATTGTTTTTCAATGTGAGACATATAACATATTAAGAAGTACAACATCTTTAATATGTTTAAATCATATGAAATCTATACTCTAATGAAAGCATTTTTTATCACGAATCTAATTATATTATCTTCATAATTTTTATAACGACATTTTTTTGCCAAATGAAATGACAAAGTTTTTATATAAAAATTAGAAACTTTTCATGAATATAAAATAGGAAATATAGATATTATGATAATTAAAAGATTCTCCACTTTATTTTTTATGTGAAAAATATTATTTATGAAACTTTCCTAAATTAATTTTTAATGATGTGGACGCTCTAGAATCACTCGAAAAAACTCTCTTTTATATATAGAACTAGATTTAATGCCCGTGCGATGCACGGGCCTATTTGTAATGTTCTATCGGGGTAAAATGTAGCAATTGAATACGGAGTATGTTTTGTAGTATGATCTAAACTATATGTCGTGTGGTGTTCTACTCTTGATAGCACTGTTGTCCTGAGCAATTATACCAATGACTAAGGCCTTGTTCTTTTGAGTTGAATTGAATTGAATTGAATTGAACTGAAATGAGCTGAACTGAATTTAAATTAACTTGATGAGATGAATAAACCTGAGATAAACTAAGCTGAACTGAATTGAGCTGGAGTGAGCTGAACTAAACTGAAATAAGGTGAAGTGAGCTATAAACCTATAATCCTATCGGTTATGATATTACTCTGAAGGTTAATGGAAATGTAAATCAACTTGCTGTAATGCATACTCCTATTTTACTTCTTTGATCTCACTCATCAACTAAAAATTATTATCTATGACAATATATTTTCTTAATTGCCTTTATTTAAATTTCATTATTTATTTCATAGTAATTTGATCTTGGAAAATTCGCTTTAATTGCGGTGTCTTAATCTCATTGAAACTCTAATATCTCCAGATTGCTTTTAACTCATCTATAACATACTCACATGTTATAAACGGATAGTTTTTTCTGCGATTTATTTATTTATGACCAATGATAGCATCTTAAACTACTACTTAAACAAATTGAAGCATGCATAATGAAACTTACACTAATTATATTTAATGAAATTTCGTTAATCAACGATATAAAACGTATCAACCACAACTACGTGTACAATTAATAATACACCGCTTTTGAGGGAGACAAAATATAAAAACATTGTCAATACAGGAGTAAAAAGAAAAGTAAGGATGCATATATACAACTATTTCATACTTCGATTCTTCATTGAATTCTAGACGGTATAATTCTTGACTTATTTCAAACTCATATGCGGGTAAGCGTATTATCATTTTATTCATATTAATTTAAACAATTTCATGTAAGTTGGACATTTCACGTGTTCGTTAATACAATACTGCAATACATTTGTAGGTAGATAGGAATTCAAGAAATATCTCACGTATGTAGTAAGTAGTAATCCTCAGTGTGTTTCTTGCATTACCAAGAGTTTGAAAAAATAAAGTCTCTAATATTGAATAAAGATTGGTTCATTAAACTTAGCTTCTACTCCATACTTTTTAACATCATTCGAAAGGATTTTGTAAAATTTAAATTCTCTCTTCTCACTTGAAAAAAAGTTCATCTTTACGTAAACTTTAGCATTATTTAATCATAGTTGATTAGTTAAGGAGACTTATTTCAATGCTAAACCTGTAAGCATGCACTAAAGCACGCAGCCACGCACATATCTTCCGAGGTATGAAATTACTCAAAAGTCGCATATAAAAAATTGAATCATCACAATGGCTCGAAAGAAAAAGACCACCCATACTTTCTTGATCAGTTGTCACCATTATTTATGAGAATAATTTCATATAGTGTGTAAATTCCATGAATGACTTGTGAAAAACTACCTCTATAAGTTAATTTACCTTTATTATCCGTCCAGAATGATCTATTTGATTTTGTGCATTGATCCAATAGCTTCGCCTTTCAAAATTCGGGTAACTACATTGTTTATGATGCTATCAATTATACATTGCATATATCGTCATTGGATAATCTCATTCGTATATTCGTTCTAAGGATTAACAAAAAGATCATTTGACTGAACAGTTTTATTTCACCAATATAAAAAGGGTAATAAGTAAGAACTAAACGAAACTCGACCTCAAAAGTTTAATTATTGTTTACCTTGCCTTAGTATTTTCTCTCAATTCGCGATTAGGAGACGATCTAAATAGATTCTTTCGTGGACATTGTCACTTGAGTTTGCAATTTTGCTCTTTCGTAACGGTGATTACATACCTACATACATAATAAATATGGCTCATTAAAAAAACATAAAAACAAATCAAAGCCAACAAAATTATAAAACATGGTGTAACTAAGTGTGGATGATTAAACTATGCCATGGACCATACAGACATAACGATTCCCTAAATGCTAAGAGAACAAAACACAAAACAAAGTAAAAAGTAAAATAAAGCAATGTCAAAAACAACGAATTAACATAATAACATGCAACTTAAATGGCAAAATAATCAATATATTTATACAATTTTAGGGATAAATTTTATTTGGACTGAAATTCTACATTGGCAATATATTATAATCATCACAAAGTTAGATAGTCTTTATGTTGGTATAGAATTCATCGAATATTCTATGCTAATAATTTGAGTCCTATCAAAAGTAAAAAATCCTCATTAAGGAGTTTTATAATTAATTATCTTGATATAAAAACGTGGAGTAGTAGAGCTAGAATACATGCTCCCATAGAATCCTTCTGACATTGCTATCAATGTGTAATGTGTAGTATGTAAGATCTTATAGGATAGTCAATATTGTTATTTTATATTTTATATTTTATACTTTGGAGGTAGTTTGCAAACGTTGGACTCTCTGTAATCACTCGAAAAAAGCTTCCTTTAATAATATAGATAGATATAGATTAGTTATTATTATTATTATTATTAGTTTAATAATATTATTATTCTTAATATTTAGTTTGTATTAGTAGTAGTGTAAAACTAGTATAATTAGACTACTACACACATTAGAATACACATCACCTTAGAATTAGACAATCAATTAGACTAGTTAGATTATTTTCCTTTCTAAATATTTTATAGAACCCTAAATTTATTTTCCTCTTACCCAAGTTGTAATCTTTACTCAAAAATTAATACAATTGTTCTCTTGTTTATCCAAAAAAAAAAAAAACGTACTGCGAAAATGAATTACGTTTGGTAAATATATATTTAGTTTATTCACGATATGACAATATTGCTAGTGTTAGGGTTGCTATGTGATTGTGAATGAATGCCCCTTCCTCCTTCTTCCGTCTTATATAGGGCTAAACCCTAGTAGGGTTTAACTTAATTGCTTCTCGAAGTAGTCGTGGTTCTCGTAGTGGGCCTTCACCCTGTTGCCCGTGATCAGCTACCCACGACCCATGATCTGTGATCCTCCTCTTCGTGCTAAGCTCAAACGCCTGTGGACCCTCTCTATTTTATCTTTTTGGCCCAACTACCTTTCCTGGCCCAATATGCAAGATTTGGCCCAAACAACCACCGACTTCGGCCTAGTCCAACGTACTTTTGATTCGAGGATCTGCCTCTACTAGGAACCATGATGACTTCTAAGTAGACAACCAAGTCTGGTAGAACATAAATTCTCATTTAAGACAGCCCATTTCGTGTTAAGTTTAAGACATATCATATATGTATTTTTATAATAAAATGTGACCATTTAACGATAAAATGATATAGTTAATATTAAGGCTAAAATTGTTCTGTATATGCCCGTCTTAATCCGTAACACGAAAATAACTCGTCTTTAAGGTAGACTTGCCGTAAAATAAAACAGCAAGTCTTGCTTGTGACGGGCTATTCCCGTCACAAGCTTGTGACCTCTCACAAAAGGGAGAGAGGGGACAAGGTGGGGCACCCTCCATGTGCTTCCCACTCACTCCTAAATGGGTATTTTGTGAGAGGAAACGGTATCCGTCACAAGCTTGTGACGGATACCTCCGTCACAAACAAGAATTTGCCAAAATAAAAAGGGTATTAAAGAGCCATTAATCATGATTCATGTCATGAGCCATCAATCATGAATTCCCGGGTACTTCTATGTTGTAGTTTAACCGCTAAAGCAGATCTCGTAAACAACTACAAACCCGCCAAATCGCCAATCATGGATTCCTTAATTTTGAATTTCTAAATTTCCCTCCATTTCCTCACCCCTCTTTCACCTTAATCCAAACCCTAGTTTCCCAAATTTCATCGTCATCTTCTATACTCAGTTATCCATCAAATTCACCGCGGATCTTGCTTCTTTTGATTGGTAATGCTTCATTTTCTGTATAACATCCTCTCTTGCTTCTTTTGTAGCTTTCTCTTTCTGTATCGAGTCGATTGCGCTCTTTGTGTTTTGCTGTTTGTTTCATCCAATCAAGTTGAACAAGTAAATTAATAGATTACTTTGTCGCTATATTGTACGGTTTTATATTTAGATTTTACGTGGAATTAATCGGGTTTTAACAGGGGCGGATGGAGGGGGGAAAGTGAGGGAAGAAAAAAAAAAAAAAACTTGAAAATCTGGAAAAGAAAAAGAAAGACGCGACAAACTCAAAGACAAACGATACAAACATTGTCCACAAAATAAAACAAAACAAAACCTAGATCCCAAACTCAACCACCACCTGCCGTCGACTTACCGCCGGCCTCCTTCTTACCTCCGGCCGTCCACACTCCACGGCCCACCACTCCATCTATCGTCTGCCGCTTACTCGAGTACTTGATTGTTTGATTAATTCGATTAATTTGTTCTTATTAGTTTGATTAATTTTTTCTTACTACTGTTATTAGTTTGATTAATTCAATTAATTTGTTCCCCAAAACCTAGATCCCAAATTTGTTCTTATTAATTTGTTAATTTATTTATCTATTTGTGTAATTGTAAATTTGTGTTAGTTTAGATTGATTAGTTGGTTAATTATCCCATTTCTCAATCACTCACTAGTCTCACTTATCAATTAATTTCGATTTTAATATTGTTTGTTTGTATATTGAATGATTGATGATGAAAAAGAATACATAGAAAGTTATAGCGACCACCTACTAATTCGTGCAAACGTTCAAATTTACTCGATCAAATTTACTCGTTTGTGATCATCAGTTTAGAGTAGCAGCCTAGTGCTGTGAGGTTATGTTGAATAATTTTCAGAGATTTGATGCAGCCTCGATCAAATTTACTCGTCTGTGATCATATCAAGTTTTCTTAGGATGATGTTATTCTTAATCGACCAACGGCTTTTTCAGGGGAATTAGTTTGCGCGATCTAAGTGACATGAGGAATGAAAGCTGGTTTGTATTTTGAGTTCTATTCAAGTTATGAATTCATTAGTCCAGTGCGCCAAGCTCTTGCAACTTATAAATTACTACATATAGTTGCCATTAAGATTGTGAGTTGGATGAAGATGAGTGTCATTTGCGACCGTGTACCATCTTTAACTTAGAACTTATGATACTTATGTGGTTGGCATCTACCTTTGTTAGCCTTGTTTAATCAGAAAAATAAGGACCTATTCTGTTACGAGGAAGGTTTCTGTGTAATTTCTACGCCTCTATTGTATTGAACTTAGGATACTTATCTTAGGATACTTATATTACTATGTATTGACAATATAAGAATTTAATGTACAAATGTTGTCCGCAATTTTTTTTCTTAATGTGCCACCCCTTTACTCAAATCCTGGATCCGCCCCTGGGTTTTAATGTATGTAATCGTAGCATATAAGTAGTTACACCGGGCATTTGTTGATAAGGACGGAGGGATTTCCGATAAAAATGGAGAAATGTGAGTGTACCTTTAGGGTGTGTTTGGATAGCAAAAGTGGAGGGAAAGGGGGGAAGGGGGAAGGAGGGAAGGGAAAGGGAGGTTTAATGGAGTGTGGGTGTTTGGATACAATTTCCCTCCAAATCTTGCCTATTGTGGAGAGATTTTGATTAGGCTTGGAGGAGGGAATTTGGATCCCTCCAAATCTCTCCCCCTCCATTTCCCTTCACCCTCATTTGCTATCCAAACAAGGGATTTTAAATCCCATACTCTCCCTCCCTATTTTTTTCCCTCCAAATCTCTCAATCTAAATATACCCTTAGGGTGTGTTTGGATAGCAAAAGTGGAGGGAAAGGGAGGGGAGGGGGAAGGAGGGAAAGGGAGAGAAGAGAAGGGGAGGGGAGGGGAGGGGAGGGGAGGGGGAATGGGGTGTGAGTGTTTGGATACAATTTCCCTCCAAATCTTGCCTATTGTGGAGAGATTTTGATTAGGCTTGGAGGAGGGAAATTGAATCCCTTCAAATCTCTTCCCCTCCATTTCTCTCCACCCTCATTTGCTATCCAAACAAGAGATTTTAAATCTCCTACTCTCCCTCCCTTTCTTTTCCCTCCAAATACCCCAATCCAAACACACCCTTAAGGAGTGGTGCAAGAAGAAATCCTTGATGATTTTAATTTGATTTATATCGGACAGGACGAGGCCACAGGGGTGTGTTGAACTTGCTGATCATGCTATTTGTTATATCTTTACAATGGTTTTAATTTGATTTGGTTGTTTTGAATATCTTATTTTCGATTTTTAGTTTCTCTTTGCTGAAAACTTCCATTTGGGCCGAAGAACAAAAAATTTAGGATGATAAACATGTCTGTTGTTTCCTGTGTCATAGATGTTGACTATGGATTGCTCATTTTTCTGCAGTGAATGATTCGTTAGTTCTAGCTTGCGGAGACAGGTGATATTTGAGAGCAATCACCACCCCAGTTAAATAGTGTGATTTTTGCTTTGCTTTTTTTCTAAAAATAAAGGTTGCGACTATCAGAAAGAGCCTGTCTATGGCAAATTACTATGACTTAGATGATATCCTTGCGGAAGAGGAGGTTAGTAATCAGCTCTTTTTCTTCTTCTTCATGCTGTTATTTTCTTCCAATTCTGAATGCTAATTCTCTCTTTCCATTGGGTCTGCTTACAGCTCATTCCAGCAGTCTTTCAGAAAGCAGCAACTGGGGTGGGACCCCTTGATCCGAGTTCAGAGACAAACAATGTAAGTTTTCTTCCAGGCTAAAACTAGAACGAAAACAAAATGGAAGGCCAGACCAAGGGGTTGGAGGAGATGGGCGTGAAGAAGCTAGATCTAAGATATGGATATGTTCATATCCGATATTCTTTTCTGGTTAAATTTTCAGGTTGAACAAGGAGCAAAAGTAGAGCTGCCCTTCTGGCTCGCTCATGAATTACATACTAGACAAACTGTAATTATGAGTGTTCCACATTGCTTCAATCAAACGTACGTCCTTCAAAGCTCCATCAATACTTTGCTCCTTATATATATGAACTTTCCCTTTTTTTCCTGATAAAAAGGTTCCTTGTTAATATTTTTATTTTCAGTGGTTAGCCGCCTAAAATCATTTTGGGATAAGGCTGTGTTGTTGTGGTGGGCTTTGTGTGATAGATTGCTCTTTATGCTTATGTTGACTGTTTCTTAATCCAGGACAAGGAAGGAAATCCAGGCTGATCCTGGATCTGTCGATTTACGAAACCGGTGCCAATACTTTTACGAATTAGGATGCAAGATAGCACCTGTGTAAGCTTCTAAATTTGGCTTGCGTGAGCATATGGCTTGTTTACTTCGCTATGGCCATAAAGGTTCTATTATTATTTTTTTGTCCCGTAACTCAATTGCCTTGTGAAGCAGCTCCTTCTCTTGAAGTGACTAAACTAGAGAATCATGTTGATTGGTGTTTCATGCTTTTGAGGACTATGTTGTAGCATTTGATTGCAATGTCCTACTTTTGTACATCGTAATTGGTAGTACACAGATGAATGCTGCAAATGGCTTCCCAACAATGTAAGGGACAGGGACGCATTATATATATATATGGACCCTTACGGCCTTACAAACACCTATGACTTAGCTATGGCCATACCTGTTTCCGGATCTGTATTGGCACAGGGAAATCCAGGCTGATCCTGGATCTGTCGATTTACAAAATTTTGTCTATTTATTGATTGTATGTTTTTAGAAAAATTACCTGCACCTTCAGCCTCAATTCTGTACAGAGTTCCCGCTTCACGAAATTTGATTCATGGCAAGTCAGAGATTAGGACGATATGTACCCAGACCAACACCTGTGACTGTAAGAATGTAATTTTGTAACCGTGTCAAGAGTAACATAGCATGACATTTATATGTCATGCCGCAATATGATTCTGAGGCTGACTGTACTATCACTCTGTCATCAAGTTAGTATTAGTATTTCAGGTTGGTTTCTGTTTATTATATGTCACGAGTAATATGAAATTGTTAGCAGGTAAATTGGCCTGTCACTAATCTGATTTGTACCTTCCCTAGGATCGGTGACAGAACGATTGGATCCTTCCTTTTGTATGCATTTACAAACAGGTATAAGGAAGTACTCAGCAAAGCCCACACTGCATCTTTCACTGCCTCGTCAAAGCCCCTAACTCTGCTTACTAAAGAAGAAACTCACTGTGAGTTTTCCCCTGCATCCCCTAAGAACAATCTGATCACTTTCAAGTTAAACATAAATTTATAATAGAGGTCGTAAATGTAAGACCAACCCATTAAGCATGTATTTAAATCAGTAATACACAAAAATTTGGGTTAGTCTTACATATGAGATTATCTCTTCTAACACTTATTTAAAGTTATGTAAATCATTTGCTTACTAATTTTTATTTTCAATGCTGTTTGGCCTGTTTCAGTGTGTGAAGCAGCTCAATCCTCTATGTTAGCCTTCAAGAAGTGGCGAATGGGAGGCTCTCGTTTTGAAATACCTTCCATTCTTGGGAAGAAGAGAAAACCTAGTGAATAGTTGGATATCTTTATCTTATTTCTTGTATTCATAGTTTTATGAATTTATGGCTCCGTAAGGAACAAAAGTTAAAGAATGTAATACAGAGTACTTCATAGTTTGGTTTGTATTAATATGAAAAGTACCTGAACTCCTTAACAATCTAAAATCTGTAATGATTGCTGAATGCTGAATGCTGAATGCTGAGGACATTATCCTAGCTGACCTAACTTTAAGCCTCGCAATATCAGGATTTGTGTAGCTCGTAAACTCTTCTATGAGCCCTAACCCCTTTTCAAGGTACTAAAAAAGTAGACCACGCTTTTGTAGCCAATCCAGTTTTCTTTTCAGTGAGTAGCTGATAACACAACTGAACCATCTCCCAAACTCATGCTATAACATCCCCCACAAAAAAATTACTGTAAAATTGGAATCATCTCCCAAACCCATGCTATAACGTCCCCCACTCCCCCCAAAAGAAAAAAAAAAATAGTGTTAAATTGGAAAACGCTAGAAGGAGGGCTTGAACCTCCGACCTTGTGGTTAACAGCCACACGCTCTAACCAACTGAGCTATTCCAGCTTCTTGATAGCTTATTCATTATTAGGTATTAATCATTTTCTTGAACATACCTAGTATTCTAGACTTTCTAGTAAGTAGTATTGTACTCCGTAGTACACTAGTACCCCAATGCAAATAGCGTTATTTTTTCTCTTATAACCACACACCCAGACTGTTAAATACTTGAAATGAATCTATAATCTTCTGGGAGGCATCAATCAATACTATATATTAATTTCAGAAATCAAGGGACTTCAATGTAATTAAATAAAGTTATACAAATTAATTATACTATATAGTTTTAAACCCAATTAAGGGATCTCAATGCAAATATTATATAGTTTGGGTTAAAATTAAATCATATAGAAGCTTGGTAATTTTCCTAAACATTTGTAAGAGACTAAAACATGGTCAATTTTCTTAAAATAAAATAATTAATTAAGACAATCAATTTCCTTGAAACAAAATAATTAATTAAGATGGTCAATTTCAAGAAGACTAAAAGAAAGAAGATGTTTGGTAATTTTCCTAAATATTTATATTGATACTAGAAGATGGTCAATTTTCTTAAAATAAAATAATAAATTAGTATAAACATGCACACTTATGGTATTAATTATTATCACCATAAAATTATATATTAAATTTAAAATCTGTGCAATTTTTATTAAACTTTATAGTTTATTAGATGTATAGAGATGTTAATTATTTAACATACAATACAAAAATATAATATAAGTAGGTTATAAATAATTCAAGTTAGATTCCATAATATATAATATTGCATAATTTCTTCGATTTGATTTAATGCATATATGTAATATATTTATATAAATATATAATCCTCTTAAAATTGAATGCCTAAGTAGTAAAAGTAATTTCGTCAGTAAATAAAAGAATTGTAGTAACATTAGATATAGTTATATGATAGTAATCACTCATTTGAATAGTAAAAGTAACAATATTATCAGCGAGATTAGTGAAAGTGGTAGAAACAACGGGAGTAGTGAAATAATCAATATTAATGCGGCAATAGAGAAAGTAACAATAATTACGGCGGGAGTAGTGAAATTATCAATATTAATGCGGCAGTAGTGACAGTAACAATAATTACGGCGGGAGTAGTGAAAGTAACACAATGACTACGGGCAAGTAGTGAAATGCTATTACTATTGTTTCATTAATAAGAGTAAAATATAAATAGCGGAAGTAGTGAATTTATCTAAAAATTTATTTCATCGTTATTTTAGGATATGTCATAGAAAAATATATTAATGATAAATTTATGAGTTATGCAACTTTAAGTAATTTTATTTAATGAAAAAAAAATTAATGATAAGTAGAGATAGTCCGGGCGAAGCCGGGCACCAATACTAGTAATAGCTTAAAAGTAATTCCAATTATCTGGTATTAGGAAATTGCAATAATTACTTTTAGAACGTTATATTGTTATCAAACTTATTAAGTACAACTTTTGTCACTGTAAATTTTAAACACGGGTCCCGCCATATTTAAACAGAAGAGTACAATTACAGGTTCAAGAGTGAGTATTTCATCCCCACTAAACTAAAAGAATAAGGGTTGCTCACAATTTACCTGCTCAATTGATTGACAAATATGGTGGGCCCACATTAAAATTATGACTTTTAATTTATTGACTAAAGGTTGCATCCACCGAATAAAATATTACAATCAGAATAAAATATTACAATCAAATCAAATGCCAACTAAAAATAAACTTAATATTGCCATTATTCACGCTTTATATACCTGTAGTATACTAATTTGTTCTTTTTTAAGTTGGTGGTTGGAGTTTAAGGTTTCAATTTTATTTGCTTTTATTTTTCTAAAATTAATTGTCTTTTATTTTTATTTTTTTTTAAGTTAACTAATCCGTGTTAATATGGCATGTTCTTAATAAACGATAAGGAGTAAGAATCAATAATTCTAATTTTTCTTATTGAAAATAAAAGAAAAAGAATATAAGGGTAAATAGTATTTTTAATTGTTTGTAAACCGTCCTTCTAGATGTGTCGTATACTGTTTATATATGTTTCCGTTATAAGGTCAATATGCGCTTTATAATAACAGAGTACTGACCCTATATTAGATTATGTTATTCCAACATAGTCAACTATTATTATTTTTAATAATAAAAATAGGTTCACACTAAAATAACTTAATCTAAAAGTCCTTTGAATAGTAAACTTTTTTTTTTTTAAAAAAAATTTTACTAACATTATAATTAGTACATTACAACATGCTATTATAACTACAACTCATTTATGTAAATTTTTTTAATTTTTACAAGCTCAATTAATTTAACCCTTACAAATGTCGTGCTTTAGCACGGGATCTCAACTAGTTCTAAAACTAATTGTTTATCATATTACTCTTTGGCCCTGTTTGGTACTCAACAGATTAATATTAGCAGAAACAGATTGGTCAAGTAGATTGTAAATGACAGATTTAGTAGAAGTGTTTGGTAATTAACAGATTTTGGTTAATAGATTGTTGTATCTAAATGGTTGACAGATTCATATTTCACAATCTACTAATGTGAAATTGTGAATATGCTGGGTGGAGCAGCATATTGGAAAACAGTAGATTGAGCTCTAATCTACTCTTTAAATATGTCATTTACCAAACACTCAAAATAGTAGATTGGTGAGTCTAAATGTTAAACGAGTTGAATATGCTGAAAATTTACCAATCCGCCGTTTACCAAACACCCCATTTGTGAGGGTCGACAAATAATTGATTGAAACGGGGGAAGTATCATCCGGGTGGGCCAATCTCATTTAAAGAGGTAAACAAACTTTTCTTTAGCTTATAATCTGAGTCTAACCTGGCCTGACATATATTCAGCCCGACTTGTATATATTTAAATGATTTTTTTTTTGTAAAAAACTACCTTATATTTAGGATTATTTGTAAAAAGACTACCTTAGTATTATTATTTTTGTTTGTTTTCTACTACCTTTATTTTCTTTATTCTTGGTCACTAACTACCTACGCTAAGAATTTAGACAAATTTGGCCAGTTTGTCGGCTTAAACCTATCTCCCTTGACTCTTCTATGTTTTAATCTTGCTTAGGCGCAATTTTGGGAAGTCGTAATGTACATACAGTTAACTTTAGTAGATGTTCGTAGTTATTATTGAAATGTCAAAACATAAATTTTGCTTATGTGAAGTTAAATTGTGGGTTGGACGCAGTTGGTCATTATTGTTTGACGTTAACAAAGTCATGTGAGATAGATTAATGTCGCTAAATCAGCTAAATCTCGCCATATTTTCAGCAGAGGTAGTTTTTAACCAAAAAAAGAGAAAACAAAGGTAGTATAAAGCAAGAAAAATAACATATTCTCTCCATACCAATCCAAAGGTAACATTGACCAAAATGACTGTAACACCCCGTATTTTTATCAATCTTTTAAAAATTCTTCTTATTTTACGTTATATTTCGTTGCGATTTTAAAACTACTAGACCCTCTTTCGCAAGATGACAAAATTTCACATTTTTAATTTTCTACATTTTCGCATTCTCGATAATAATTTTCTTTTCTTTTTAATAATAGATAATATGTAACTTCCTAAATACGTCTTTTACTAACCTAATTCATATTATTATTATCTCCTGATTTATCTTAATCAACTATTTAAATTTTCTATGGCTTAAAACTCGTTTAACATTGTGACTCTCCGTCGTTTTCGAATATTAAAGATATATATTTCACATTACTAATACGTTATCATCGTTATATTTTATTATGTAGAGATGATGGTTATTACCGACATCTGACTGAACCTAGCTTGTTATATTGGTTGAGTCTCGTCTGTTCAGTTACACCATTAGTATTATGAAAATTGTTATGGTTTAAAATTTCTATTTAATTATTTTCGGTTTCAAAATTTACGAAAAACGAGTCAGTTATAAGACGATCTACAAATTCTGTATTTGACCCAAATTGGGCCGTCTTGCGTGTCCATTCCTTATGAGACTCAACATATCCACTTTATTTTCTTTTTTTTTTTAACCAACTTCCACGTCCTACTTCCCACCTCTCTTTTATATTTTATACTATCTCTTTATAACCCATGATATAATCCTCATTTATTTACTACTAACTAGTATAGATTCCGCGCAAATGCGCGGTATTTTAGATAGAAACATTAAAGGAAAAAAAATAATAAAAGGGATATTTAACTCAATTTGAAATTTAATTATAAATTTACTATAATTAATATTTTGTATTAATCGGTCGAAAAGGGAAAGTTCAGTATAATACAGAATTACAGATGTAAATATAATGTAATGAAAACCCAATAACAGATATGATATATTAAAAGCCCAATTACAAATATGATATAATAAAAGCCCAATTATAGCCAAATTCATTTAGGCGGTATAATTTTGGAGAACTCTTATTCTTTTAGTATAAGGGGGATGCTAATATGTTTTATTACTTGCCCATAATTCACCCTACTCTAATTAAAACAACTCTCACCCACTCTCTTATTTATTGTCGGGAGAAAATAAAGCCTTTCATCTTTTATTTCAAACCAAAAAGAAAACAAGCTTCTAACAAGTAATCTCGTTAAAACGAGATTTGTAAGCTTCAAATTTCAAGTCTTATTGATCTCCTTTCTCCATCCAAATTTTAGTTTTCATCATTCTCAATTGATTAAAGGTATTATTACTATTCTTTGATTCAAAATTCAGATTTTTAAATTTAGTATATGATTATAGTACTAAACCTTCATGCATATTATCAATCAATTTATTAAAATTTTTATTTTTTCATTCAACTCACATGCATGTCAAAAGTTTGATTAAATCTTGTATTAAAATCAATTTGAAATTCAAATTATACTTGTATAAAACAAGATTATTCAAGGTATTATAATGGTGGTGTAATTGGAAATTTTTAGGGTAGTTGTTGTGTTGTCATCTGCCGAGAAGGAGGAGACCCTGCTAAAGTATTTACGGTATAATGATCTGCCTCTTCCATTCGTTTCGTAATGTATTTATAGTACATCGGTAATTAGGGTTGGGATTAACCTAAGCCCAACATATAACAATACAACTCGATACGGGCTCAAGGCCTACAAAACGAATACGGTATAATACTCTATTACCCCCCCTCAAGTCGGAGCATAAGGATTCAAAATGCCCAACTTGCCAACTAATTTAACAAACTGAGAAACGCCAAGAGATTTAGTAAGAATGTCCGCAAGTTGCACAAACGTAGAGACATGAGACGGGGTAATAAGACCATCTTGCATTGCATCACGAACGAAGTGACAATCGATCTCAATATGTTTTGTACGTTCGTGAAATACGGGATTTTGAGCAATATGCAAGGCGGATTTACTATCACTTGAAATCGGTACAGCGGAAGGATGAGGCACGCCCAAACATTCCAAGAGACCTTTTAGCCATTTTATTTCACAGGTGATGGACGCAAGGGCACGATACTCTGCTTCGGCCGAGGAAAGCGATACAGTGGGTTGTTTCTTTGTCTTCCATGAGATAGGCGAGGAGCCTAGATATACAAGCCAACCCGAGAGTGAACGACGAGTATCGGAACAACCGCCCCAGTCGGAGTCACACCACCCGGTGAGCATCAAAGGAGTACGAGCACTTAAAAGGATGCCTTGACCGGGTGTGCCTTTCAAGTAGCGAACGGTGCGCAAAGCAGCATTCCAATGATCCTGTTTTGGCGCACTCATAAATCGAGAAAGAATATGCACCGCATAGGAGAGCTCAGGTCGTGTAACCGCAAGATAAACCAACCGACCAACTAGTCGTCTATATGAGCCAGGATCATCAAGTAGCTCACTTGTTGAACATTCGAGCTTATGATGTTGTTCCAGCGGGGTAGGTGACGGTTTACAGCCAAGTAGTCCTACTTCCGAGATTATGTCAAGAGTGTACTTACGTTGGCACAAAAATATACCATCTGAATTTCGAGCAACTTCGATGCCTAGGAAATACTTCAACTCACCCAAGTCTTTCATGTGGAAACATGAATTCAGATATTCCTTAAAATCAGAGAGTGCTTGCAAATCATTGCCGGAGAGAATTAAATCATCAACGTATATTAATACATTGATACGGACCGCACCATAAGCATAGGTAAATATTGAATAATCATAATAACTCTGTAGAAAACCATACCGTTTCAGAGCAAGCCCAAGTTTAGCAAACCAACACCGGGGTGCTTGCTTGAGTCCGTACAGCGACTTTCGCAGGCGACATACCAGGCCGGGTGTAGGAGATTGAAACCCCGGAGGCAAACGCATATATACTTCTTCTTCCAAATCACCATGAAGGAAGGCGTTATGTACGTCCATTTGGTGGAGATACCAATTCTTTGCGGCAGCTACAGCGATAAAGGTTCGGACTGTGGTCATTTTGGCAACGGGAGCAAACGTCTCATCATAATCCACCCCCTCTGTCTGATGGTTTCCAAACACAACAAGACGGGCCTTCAAACGCTCAATCGTGGAGTCCGACTTATACTTAATTTTATATAACCATTTACTACCAAGAGCTTTCTTTCCCGGAGGAAGGCGTTCCATGGTCCACGTACCGTTATCAACCAGAGCTTTAATTTCCGCTTCCATAGCTGTACGCCAATCCGCACTTTTGACAGCTTCTTTGAAATTCCGAGGTTCCGTATGAGTATTTAAGGCTGCCAAGTAAGTACGATATGGTGGCGAAAATTTATTACAGGTAAGGTAATTAGCTAGGGGATACAACGTACCTGAGGATGACGCGGACACAGTGTTGGTGGAAGCGCTTGATGGACTACTACCCACACCTGGAAGATCAATCACATAATCACGGAGATTTTTAGACAAGAATTTGGGACGGTGACCGCGACCCAAAATTTCAGGAGCAGCTGTAGGACCCGCCTCCTCTGTTTCAGACGAAGAAGGAACAGGGTCAGCTGAGGCATCCATGGCCGTGGTCTCGGGCACCGTATCCGAGGTAGGGGACGAACCAGTTGCAGCATCACTCGTATTGGGGCCTGCCGAATCAGTGGGAGGCTCATCCCACTCAATAACATACTCACTTTCAGACCCATTGGGCGAGGAACCACCTGCCAACGAGGACTGGTCGGGGTTCGAGACATTTAGAAACGGAAAATGCTCTTCATAGAATTTAACATCCCGAGATACAAAGAAGTCCTGACGCTCAAGATCATACAAATACCAACCCTTTTGACCAGCCGGATATCCCATATGAACACATTTACGAGTTCTACTTGCAAATTTATCTCCTTTCGAACGTTGGTTATGGGCATAGCATAGAGACCCAAAAACTCGTAAGCTTTGAAAATTAGGCGGGGTATGGTAAATAAGCTCGTACGGTGTCAGACCATCCAATAGTCGGGAAGGAGTCCTATTGATTAAATAAGCAGCAGCTAATGCACATTCACCCCAAAACTCGATAGGAAGACCGGCTTGAAACCGTAATGCGCGGGCGACGTTAAGTATATGCTGATGTTTGCGCTCAACTCTCCCGTTTTGTTGAGGCGTCCCGACACAAGATGACTGAAATAAAATGCCATTGCTCTGAAAATACGGTTTGAGCAGATTGAATTCGGTGCCATTATCGCTCCTAACAATTTTAATTTCAGCGGAAAATTGGCGTTTAATCATGGCGATAAATAGCATAAATTTTTCATAGACTTCTGTTTTTGTATTTAATAGATATATCCACACACCCCGTGAACAATCATCCACCAACGTTAGAAAATACCGGGCACCAGACGACGAAGGGGTGTCATACGGCCCCCACAAGTCACAATGAATCAGTTCAAACAGACACGAACTTTTATTATTGCTTAACGGAAAACTAGTACGAGTATGCTTAGCCCGATGACAAACCTCACATGGTTGTGACAAAGAGTGTTTACTAGAACGAAAAAAAGGAAGTAATTTAACAACTTGTTCAGACGGATGACCCAACCGATTATGCCATAAATGAAAATAAGAATCTACTGCCACGGAGCTCACAACGTCCTGCCGCTCTTGACGTAGGTAGTATAGTCCATCTAGCCTTTCACCTGTGCCAATCGTCAGCCTCGTATCCCGGTCCTGTATAGTGCACAAAGTTGCATTTGTTATAAACTCGCAATTTAACGCATCACTTAATTGAGAGGCGGAAATTAAATTACAATGTAATTTAGGAACGTAAAGAACAGGGTTAAGAGAAATGGACGAGGTCAAAATCACACGCCCTGCTTGTGATGCGGAGATTGTCGAACCATCAGGCAACCCTACAATCCGACTGGGTATAGTGCGAATATCGCATAACAGTGATAAATTTCCAGTGACATGGTGAGAGCACCCCGTATCAATTAACCACTTACCAGATTGAGTATGAGTAGGCGTACCATACACTCTGACCACAGATTTAGGCGGCTCCGATGTGCCAGGAACCGTTGCAGGAGTGGCAGTTTGTGTATGAACAGCATTACTACTCTCGGCTCTGTTCTCATCGCTACGACTGTTGCTGCTGCCATCTTCACGAGGACGAGAGCCACCACGACCGCCTCCCCTGCTAAAACCAGAGCGCCCACGACCCGAATTTCCTCCACGGTTCGGATTGCGGTTCGGATTTTGATTCGACGGAACCGACTCGAGACCGGAGTTGATCAAGAATATCGAAATCCCTTTCTAAGGGTGGGTAAATTAACATTTAATTTAATTATTTTTCTTCCATTCTCTATTGTTGCATGTGGGTAAATTTGACAAATTCATTTTTATAAATGAGTCTTTTATTATATGAAATTGCATGCCGATTTTCTTAATTGATTGTTCATGATATTTATTTTGTTGATTGCATGTATTTAGTTTTATGTTATAGAAAATTTATCATCTAAGTTTATTCATGAATTAAGAATTTGAAAAGTTATGTTTTGGCTATGAATGAAGTTGGTCGAGTAGTTTTGGAAAAAGTGGGTTTTGATTGTTACAAAGTTTGGCTCAATTTAATTGATAATGTAGTGGTATATTTTTTTTCTTTGACATTGCTATTCTATGTTCATTTCGTGGTCTTATAATTTAAATTTTCAATTCATTATTTATTTGTTCAAGCAGAAATGTAATTTATTTATTATTTGCGAGACTTAATTTTAGATACCCCCAAAAATGTAATAATTTAAGGACTTAGTTTATTTCTATGATTGAATTAGAATTTTAGAACCTTGGCAATCGTTTAGGCCCGACTCACGATATCGCTAGTCCGAGTTAAGTTGACAAATGTGATGAGTGTTGAAATCAGAATGGATTTATTGTATGAGTCATTTGTTGTCACTTTGAACAAATTGTTTAAAAGAGTACTGTCATTTCAAATTTAATTAATTCGTAGCCTAGCATTTCATTCAAATGAGATTTTAGAGTCAAATTTTCAAAGGTTGATCATATTTTCTCAATTAATTTCTTAATTAAAAACTGAAATCTTTAATCTTGTTATCTCATTCCAGTCTAATATAAAAGTAGTACCAAAACAGACTTATAAAACAAGTCATTTGCCACTTTTGATCAAATTTTCTCAACTTGGATTATTTTGTTAATAAAGTCAATGGTATAAAACAAGCCTAATAAAAATTGAATTAGAAAACGATTCTTACAATAATTTAACTACCAAGGGTCTAAGACTGTCCCTTAGTTGAATTGATTAAACTTGGTCTAATGATATAGTTATTCGCTTGCATTATTAACCAGGTTCGACAGCTGAATCCCGACTTATAAATAGGGACATACCCAATAAGGAAACTATTATTATTGTTTGAACACGTGTTATGTGGTTTCAACAAGACTTTATCCAGGAAAGAAATTTAGGAAATTTGGAGTTAACACAACGTTTTAAGAATGAATTCCGAAATATTTCATGTTTTATTGGGCATTTTTAGGATTGAATTCGAAAGCTCATTGAGCGGGAAAACATGTCGTTAATATTGTGTACGTAATGACATGGAAGGATAGCAATTAGCTTAACCGTATAAAGCCGTCTGTGCGGTCTTTGGTAGACCTATCCTTAGACTCGAGAGTAGGCGGGAGTGTGGCCATGCTTTAGGTGGGGACCTGATCAGTCTCGTACGTGTTAGGTGGATCGCATCCGGGTTCCCTAAGGTCTATATTTGGTTAGGCTTAGGGCCGGGATAATAGCCGGGTGGTGTTTAGTCCGTGGTGCGGGTCTGTCAACCCCACGCACCGGCATTATTCGACCCTGGAGATGAGTGGACGAATTTTGTTTTAAACGTGCTTATGTCACCACGGTAAACAGGGGTACGTAATAATGTAAGCCCCCTGGTATCGGTGTGATTGGCGGTATATGATTATTGTACAAGTTTCGGTTATTGGTCATATAATCGGAAAGCGTACGGTAATTGGCCGATATATCGTGATAAAATGTTACTAAAATATATAATACGGCAATGAAAAACTGATTTGTTTCTCGAAAAATTTATGTGTTAAAGGTATTGATATATGGTTATGTTATGCATGCTGATGATGATTGTTACGTTTTAATTGTTTAAAGAAGTTAATCTACCCACCTGACGTTTGTTATTTTTCTTATAAAACTTTTACAAATTTTAAAACGTCAGATTTATCAGATTTGTGGAGACCGAACATTCCCAAGACAGATGAAGCTGAAGATGGGATTTAGATATATTTTTGTTAGAAAGTGTTGTAAATTGTTAGAAACAATTGTAATATTTAATATTCTTTATATTTGGGTTAGTAGAGAATAGTAATGACTCGGATATGTAATGTATCTTCCGCTGTTTCCTATTTTCGACTTATTAAATAAAGTCCTGAAAATCCGGGTTGTTACAATGACACTATTCATGGTTGTAGGGAATCTTCGATATTATTCTTAATCTATAAGACAAAATATAGTCATGTGAGATCTTGTGTGATTTATCGTCATGAATGCTACAAGAATATTAATTTTTTATAATTTTTAATAATATGTAACTAAATATATTCACATTGCAAAACGTGTCTCGGCAAGTGTGAAAAAGTCGATGTTACCTTTGGATTGGTATGGAGGGAGTAATATTTTTAAAAATACTCATAAATGTAAGGTTGTTTAAAAAAAAAAAAAAAAATCAGATTTGTGTAACCCGACGAAAGCCTAAGACCATCCGCAATGGTGAAATTTTCACCAATTTTCACTCTATACTTTTCACCCGCCACCTCAGCTTTCCACTCACCACCAAAATTTATCAAAAAACATCAAAAAAACACTACATTAACAAATACTCAACTTTTCTTGTCTTTCATACTTTATTATACCCCACATATCCATATCACCATTTCACTCGACCCACTTATTTTATTTGACAAAGTTATACGATGTGCTTTTGGTGTATGTGTACTGGTACTCGTCGTTTTGAAATGAGAAAAGCAAAAAAACAAAGCAATGGAACCACATGCACTGACAATCGGACAGGCGAAAATTTTCACACCCTCTCTCCCCTCTTTTATTGTTTTTTATTCAAAAAGCAATTTTCAGCATTTGTGTGAGAATGGACGAAGACCCGTTGTGGGTGCTCTAACCAACACGAGCTGTTTGACAGATCAAGATGTGACCCAATCTGCCCGAAATCAAGGCCCGTTTGCGTATACATAAAAGACGTGAAACAACAAAACGACGCCGCATCTTTTCATCTTACGTGGGGGAATAATTTTATTACGCTTTGCACTTTTTGCTGACAAAATATCTCTTCTCTTAGATATTTTACACAGGACATCCGCCACTCTCACTCACAAATCCGTGACAAATTCCATTTCAGCCCTCTTTTTCACCATTTTCCACGCGCCTTTAATATCTATCCTTCTGGATCACTCTTCTTTATAAGCAAATCTATCCTCAATACCTTCACTTCAAACCAAACCACAAATTAAAGTCGAAAAAAACAAATAGTCAAATACGTCATATATAAAAAAAAATGGGAGGGAGTAATCTTTAACGTGCATGTCATTTCCTGCAATAGAATCGAGCATGGACGATGGAGATCTTCGGAACAGCGGTGACGGCAGCCGGAGAAGGAAGAGCAGAAGCAACGGCGGAGATCCGGCAGCGTGGAACGCGTTTGCGGCGAGTTTCAGTCAGGTGCAGACGGTGTTGGATCGAAACAGGGATTTGATTCAGCAGGCGAACGAGAATCATCAGTCGAGGATCCCGGATAATATGGTGAAGAATGTGGCTATTATTAATGAGTTGAATGGAAATATTTCCAAAGTCGCTTCCATTTATTCTGATTTATCGAATAATTTCTCCGGCGTTGTCCGGAACCAACGTCAGACGAGTGGGAGAGACGGCGGTGATAGGAGGGATGTCAGTTAACGTTTGAAGAGGAAGGATTTTTATTTACCATGTAGTAGAGTTAGTACTTTAGTACTCGTATTATCTATGGTTGTTAAAGAAAATAATTAATGTCCATGGTCGTTGAGGTTAAAGAAAATATTGGATGTGTTTGCGATGAAAAAATTGTATGATGTATTGATGTATCTAGAATTGAGGAATGTTTTTCCAAAATGGGGTTTTATAACAAACAATTTAACGAAATGAGGTGACTTTAAAACTAATTACCCAAAATGGGTCCACGTAGGCTCGGTTTTAGCGATCTTTAGGTCGATTAAGGTCGCTCAAATGAGAGAGCGACTTGAAGCCAAAACGCTCGGCCGCTGAGCGACTTAGCAGTTTTAAAAAAAAAAAAAAAAAAAAAAAACAAAAACGTAACTGATGGGAATTGAACACGCAAACTAAAACAATCACTTCACACTAGAGGTGGACTTTGGTGCGGGTCAGCCCAGCCCACACTGGCCCGGCCCGCAATTTCGGGCTCCAATTATCAAGGCCCGCTCAACCCGTGTTCCAGCCCGCACAACCCACTCCCCAACACGGGCCGGTCACGGGCTGTCTCTTCCTCAGCCCACACTGTCCATTATTTTATCCAAATTTCGCATGGCCCGAATCCTTTTTGCACTTTTTTCGCCTAACCAGCCCGGTTCAGGGCCACCAATACCTAACCCGCCCGCTCCCAACCCGCACCCACTCGGCCCGCGTGTGGGCTCGCTCCCATCCCCAACCCGGCCCTGTTCACCAGCGGCCCGGCCCGCCCGTCTTGAAACCCCGAAGTCCACCTCTACTTCACACACCATAACCATAACACCAAGGATAATGTTATGACTTATTAGGGAGATTAAAATTACATATCTTATCTTTATAAATACAAAAACATTTCATACATCCACATTAATCCACGTCATCTTCTGTAGTTTTTTTTTCTTTTTTTTTTCCATAAAATAAATCGTGGGCCCCTTTGCCAGTTAGATCAATTAATTTCTTTTTCATTACAGATTTATCGTGTTTATAATCTGATAAGTTAATATGTTTATATAATGATTACTATTTCTTCCATTTTACAATTTTACAACTTTAGAAATATTTATCAATACAATGTCCCCAAAAGTTGAACAAACTAAAATTGATAGAATAAGGGTTTAAAAATTGATAGGTTTAAAAAATTACGGAGTATTTACATCAATCTTAAATAATTTTTTGCATGCAATTACCAGATTTACATATTTTCTAATTCTAAAAAAAACACCATTTGGTTTCATGAAGTATAACTATTACCAAAGAAAAAAAAATAACATACTATTTTTTTATGACTAATGAAAAATAATAAAGAATCTCATAAAATTAATTTAAACGCTCGAAGAAAAAATAATGAATTTCATCACTACCGCTGAAAACAACAAAATTTATAAAAAATATTTATAAATTGGTTGATAGTTAATATACATAAAAATGTTGTAGACAATTTTAAAAGATTTTTTTTTTCGATTTAATAGTATTTTTTTTATCATCGAAAGCATCTACATCAAAATGGTGGAAGTTCCATCGAGTTATTCATTCACTATAATAGTATATTACATTAATATTTTTTTAATGTTAATCATTATATCAATGTTTCTAAAAACATACCCGTGCAATTTTGCACGAGTTTAAAATACTGTAGTCTACCATGAAATTTTCTAATATTTGGAATGATATTAGACTGTTTTAGTTAATTCTATATTTATATTTCTTGAATTGTATTGTAAACCCTTTTAAATTTTGAAAATTGTTTCGATTTTATAGCAATACATTGTTAGCTATTTATTATTTTCCATACATTGCATTTGATATACTCTATATCATGTTTTAACACTGAATTCATGCATTTTTTCACGGATTTAAAACATGTGTAAGTTTCAACCTTTGCAATTTTTACACGTGTTTTAACCTATAACCATTATAAAAGAAATAGAGTATAAAATATTCATGTATTTTGGTTAACATTTTTAAATGTTAATCATTATATCAATGTTCCTAAAAACATACCTGTGCAATTTTGCACGGGTTAAAAACTAGTTTAATATTAATAGCAATAAATGCATTTTGGGACTTTAACAACAATTACTCAATATTTTATTTGAGCACTTAGATTTAACATATAACTTTGATTGCTTTGGTGGTTATCTAGTGTAGAATAAGTGTCATTTTTGTGGATGGTCTTGAGTTCGAATCTGTTTAACAGCGTTGTTATTTTTTTTTTTTTTTTTTTTTTTTTTGCAAAGACCCAAGACGCTGTGGGGGAAGACGATTTGAACTCAAATCGCTCACCCCCCGAGCGACTTGCCTTGAAGTAGTATACCGCGGTTTGGGTGTGACACTTTGGGTAAGGTCGTTGAGCGGGAGAGCGACTTCAATCCGAGCCTAGTTTCGGTGATGACGTGGACCCATTTTGAGTAAATACTTTGAAACTCAACCCATTTCGTTAATTAGTTTGTGTTTGAGCCCCATTTTCGAAAAAAATTCAGAATTGAGGGAACATTTATTTATTTATTTTTTTTCAAGGTAAAGAAACTAGATAATCGAAATCAACCTATAACATACTTGCGGATGAGAGCGGTATACCATAATCAATCAATCATATATTTCTTTAATGCAATAGCCAAGTTGCTGACGTGGCATCATAGATTTTCATCAAAAGTTGACATGTCACTTATTGAGAAACAGTTATATAAGGAAAAAAATAAATCTAGAGAGTAATTAAAAGTTACCTATTATAAAAATAGAAATTCCATGCTATTCCCTATTTTATTTCGAAAATTCAATTTAAATGTTCACACTACTAAAATAACTAAAATAAGGATTTTATTAGTGATTCACTGAATTCAAAAATATATATTGACTATTTTTTAAAAAAAAAATTAAAATATTTTTCACATAAAATGGGTAAAATATTTTCTCAAAATGTTAGAAAATTTTATGCATACTATAGTAACCATATTTGTCAATATTACTGGGTTTTTCTAAAATGTACCCGATAGGCACATGTTAAGATGTTAAGAAATGAAAGATTTACATTAATATATCATGAGAAATTGAATCCAAACTCATTATTACCAGACTTAGAGAATTAATGATATAAATCTTTCCTTTCTTAAAATCTTAACATGTATATATTAGGCACATTTTAGAAAAACCTCTGCTAAAAAAATTATTGTGTTAAAAAATTGGTAAATTTGAATATGTTATAATTTTATTAAATACTAGCTTTATTTAAAAATGAGCAGTATAATTGAAATTAAGTTTCTAATTTCCAGACTACAACCACTCCCAATTTAATTAGCAATTTGAGTCAATATACTCATTACTTATACACCCAACTTCAAAATGATTTTTCAGGGCATGTAGAGATTTAGTTAATAGGTTTATTTGTGTAGATCTTATAAATAATATTTCCCAATAATAAAAAACATAATTATTATCTTAATATGCTTAACAATAACAAAATAATAAAATCTAATTTTTTCTTTCATTTTCAAATATATATAACTATGTTTATCGTCATTGCATATTGACATTATCATGACTATTAACAATGTGTTATAATTATATAAATGGGTTATTAAGTAAGGAGTAAGTTTTCCATGTAGTTGCAGGGGCGGACCCAGGAGTTAATCTTTGGTGTAGCAAAAAAAATATAATGCTCGAAAATAGTTAATACTACAGTAGTTGTTAATATTAAAATTATTAAAACAATCCCGTGAATTTTCACGGGTTTAAACCTAGTATCATTATCAATCAATATCAATCAATCATCATCAAAATATATATATATATATATATATATATATATATATATATATATATATATATAGAGCAAAGTTCTTCTAAGTCCCTTTTTTTTTTGAGTCCATAAGTCCTTCCCACAACCCTTGGATCATGCATGGTGGAAGGTTGAGATTGAAAACAAAAAACACACTTAACACTAATGAATTCACTTCTCTCTCTAGTTTTAATAATACACTCACTAATTCATTATCATACACAATTAACACCATATTTTGTCTTATACTTCAAAGTTTATGAAAATTTTGTTAACATTTTTCCAGTTTCGATTTTTTTCGTTTTTTTTTTCGAGACAAGTTTTCGACTGTTTCGTTTTTTTCGTTTTTTTTTTCGAGACAAAGTTTTCGACATTTTAGGATTTTACGAGTGTAATTCTAACGGCAAAAAGTGTAATTTTAAGAAATATTTTCGAGAATTTAGCGTTTTACAAGTTTAACTTCAATCTTTTCCGAGTGATTTTAACGAATAATATTTTGAATTTTTGTCATTTTATCACAAGTTATTGTAATTTTAGCATTTTAAGAGTGTTATTTTAACAACAAAAAGTGTTATTTTAGTCCATATAAGTGTAATTTCAGTCCAATGAATTTGTTATTTTAGTCCAGGAGAATGTAATTTTAGTCCAGAAAAGTGTAATTTTAGTCAAGAAAAGTATAATTTCAAATCCACTTTGAGAATGTAATTTTAGTCCATTGAGAGTGTAACATTAGTCCATAAGTCCAATGAGAATATAACCAAGTCCATTGAGAGTGTAACATTAGTCCAATAGAAGTAAGGGTAATTCTAGCAGAAAAAGTGTAATTCTAACGAAAAAAAGTGTAATTCTAACGAAAAAAAGTGTAATTCTAGCAGGAAAAAGTGTAATTCTAATGAAAAAAGTGTAATTCTAGCAGAAAAAAGTGTAATTCTAACAGAAAAAAGTGTAATTCTAACGAAAAAAAGTGTAATTCTAACGAAAAAAAGTGTAATTCTAAAGAAAAAAGTGTAATTTTAATGGTAAACACTTTTTTCCTGCTAGAATAACACTTTTTTCTTTAGAATTACACTTTTTTTCGTTAGAATTACACTTTTTTAGAGAATTATATTTTTTCCGTTAGAATTACACTTTTTTTCTAGAATTACACTTTTTTTCATTAGAAAAAAGTGTAATTTTAACGAAAAAAAGTGTTATTCCAGCCGAAAAAAGTGCTATTCTAGCCGAAAAAAGTGTTATTCCAGCCGAAAAAAGTGTTATTCTAGCCGAAAAAGTGTTATTTTAATAAAAAAAAGTGTAATTTTAACAGAAAAAAGTGTAATTCTAACGGAAAAAAATATAATTCTAACAACAAAAAGTGTAATTTTAACAAAAACAAAAAGTGTCATTTTAATGAAGAAAAGTGTAATTTTAATGAAGAAAAGTGTAATTTTAACATAAAAAAGTGTAATTCTAACGGAAAAAAGTGTAATTCTAACAACAAAAAGTGTAATTTTAGCCGAAAAAAGTGTTATTCTAGCAGAAAAAAGTATAATTTTAACAGAAAAAAGTGTAATTTTAATGGAGAAAAGTGTAATTTTAATGGAGAAAAGTATAATTTTAACAAATTATATGAGAAGTACTACTAAAATAAAAAAATTCACAAAATAAAAACAAGAATGCGATTTTTTTTTATGTATAGAGAAAAGTTGTAACAAGAATGCGATTTTTTTTATGTATAGATGGTAATAAACAAGAATGCGATTTTTTTTAAAAATATACATAAAAACGAGATTTCACCAAATAAAACAATAATGTAAGATCTATTTAATAGATCTAAGATTAAAATACAAAGATAGCATAAAATAATTAAAATTATAATTTAAGATCTAATAATAAAAAGGAGATTTCACCAAATAAAAACAAATAACAAGAAGAAAAAAATCGTGATGATGAAAGGAATTAAAACAAACCCCTCACTCCTCCTCATCACAACTTTAAAAACAACACCTTCACTCCTCATCACAACTTTTAAAAACAAAAAAAATTGTTAGATCTGAAATGAAAAAAAATCTGAGAAAACAACAAAATAAATATGAAAAAAAATCGAAAAGGTGGTTGAGGGCTGGTTGTTGTGAGCGGCGGAGGGAGCAGACGGCGTGGAAGGGCTGGTTGAGGGTGGTTGTTGTGGTCGGTGGCAGCAGATCTGGGGAGTTGTTGTCGCTGGTCGTGGTGGGTGGGGATGTTCGTGGTGGCGTTGTGGGTGGTAGCGGTGGTCGTGGTGTGGGTGTTATTGAGGGTCGTGGGTAGTGAACGGTGGTTGCGAGGGGATGGTGTCGTGGGTGGTGGCTGCGTGGTGACAGGAGTGGTCGTGGTTGTGCGTGGTGACGGAAGTGGTGGTGGTGTTGGTGGTTAGTTGGGTGTTGGGTGTTGTTTTTGATGGTGGTGGGTGAGTGGTGGCGAGGACGTGGTGTGGTGGTGGGTGGGCGTAGGTGGTGCGTGGGGTGGTGGTGGTGGGGTGGACGCGGCACAGTGGCAGCGGGGTGGGAGAAAAAGGGGGGGAATTTTGGGATTTTTTTGTTTTTGAATTTGTTTGGTTTTTTTAGAGAGGAGATGTTTTTGAGAGATAAAAAATGGGTGAAATTATGAGATATGAGAGAGAAGTGGTGTTTTGGAAAAGTATATATATTAAATTAGTTGTTAATTAGGAAGAGTTAGTGATTAATTAGTATAGGTAGTGAGAGAGTGGGTTTAATGACCTTTAATCCCTTCTTTTTTGCTTTCAATCTCAACCCTCCATCTTCCTCATCCAATGGCTCTAAAGGGAACTTATGGACTCAAATGTAAGAGGTGGACTTAGATGATCTTTACACTATATATATATATATATATATATATATATATATATATATATATATATATATATATATATATATATATATATATATATTGATGCGTGTCTTTTATATAAGGTTTTCACCTCATTTTTACACGCATTTCTGTGCTTTTTATGTAGCATCTGGCTACAAATACCCCCGAATATTCTTCTTTGGTCCGTTTATTGTAATTTGCAGGAATTGACCGAGGAGGAGCTAAATCGAGCCTCAATTATCCCAATTGTATGCATTCATGGGAAATAAGGAGCCGGAGTTTAGGAATCTTACACTTGGAGGACGTATGAGCTGAGTTAAGGAAGAAATTCAAGTCCTGACGCACCTATGTAGCTCGATCGAGTGGTTTGACTGCTCGATCGAATGCTTTATACACTCAAGATTGGTCGATCGACCAGTTTATGGAGTCGATCGAGGAGGTTCAGCAAGCAGTGCTCGATCGAGAGGATGTCCTAGCTCGATCGAGGGACTTGGCGTTCGATCGAGTAATGTCTCTACTCGATCGAGGGGATTTCGTGTGTTTTTGGTTTATTTTCCACCTAATCTTTTATGGGCTTTTGTAATCAGTCCATAGATTAGGTTTAAGACAATTTTTCAGTATAAGACTGGGGAGAACACTACGTTACTCCCATCTCCTTTACTACGTACATTTTTCACCTGTTTCTTTGGAGACTGTTCTTTGGAATTCTATTCTCTACCTTGCTACTCGAATTCGGTATTATCAATTTAATTTACTTCTTTATCGTATTTATTGTTTTTAATTCCTTTTCTCTCTTTACCTTATAATCGTTCAATCAATTAGATTATTCATTATGTTTAGTTCTAATTGTTTGGTTATTGTTATTGTTAATCTGATGGTTATGAGTAGCTAATTCCCTATGCTAAGACTATAGGGGACCCATGATTTGAAGGGAGAGTAATCGATTCACTAGGTTAATACCGGTACCGTCTTTGTTGTTTAAATGCTACAAATAACTGTAATTGCCTAATTGAGTCGACGCAATTAGACCCTTATTCTTAGTGGACCTTGACCTGGGCCGAAAGGTTGGAAGAGGGAGACTAGTAGCGAACAATAGAGTATTGCAGCGAGGGCGAAAGTTAAACTGTTTACACTTTAGGGTGAATTAAGGACCGAAAGGTGACGTTCGCTACCCTTTAGACCGTACTGCATTGACCTGGGACCTAGATTACTCGACCGGATGATCATGGCGAACCGCTTGTCTTAGCTATTCTCTTTTATCTGTTAACTCTTCCTTTATTTCTCTTTTCCTTACTGTTTTAGTTTAGAAATCACAAATTATAAACCCCCAATTTGGTTACCTTGGTGAACCTAGTTTAGCAGACAAATTCCTACCTCTCTGTGGATTCGACCCGACTTCCCTAGCTATATTAGTTAGTTGGAACCAGTTGGTTATTTTTGACAGGTACGCGACAGACGTGTCAAATTTTGGCGCCGTTGCCGGGGAGGTGGCGCATATTTGTTGCTTTAACTAAGTTTGTCTTTTTGTCTCGAGGAATTTATTCCTTGGGACTATCTCATTTTCTGCAAAGTTTTGACCAGTTTTGCAGATAAGCCGTTGTTTTGAAGTTGTTTGCCAAAATGCCTACGATTACAGAGCATACAGAGCCATGTGGAAGATGTGGTGAAGAAGGGCACGATCTTTATGAGTGTACGTCAAGTATAGAGCGCGCCCTTGCATATAAGAAGTTCAAGCAGGGAGTTCCTTTCTCCCAGCTATATGACGAGATAAAAAGCGTTTCTACCCCTTCTACACCCGTACCACAACCGGTCTCTCCTTCTTCAAGAGAAGCAATTGCCGAATTGAAATCCATCATGTTGAGTAGGTCACAAAGAATCGATCTTTCATATATCGGAGTTGAAAGAACAAGTCGCGCGATTAACACTCGCACAAACCAAGACTCCTCCAATTTGCGATCCCGTCAGTGCCATGAATTCTCAAAATGACCTTATTCATGGAGAGGATGAGGTTTTGGCAAATGATGATGACTCGTATGATGATCTAGACGAGTTCTTGCAGAAAATACTTGCTGCGTGTGCAAAGTGACCACTGATCGAGCAACTCATCTACTCGATCGAGCGGTTCTAATCATCCAGTCACTCGATCGAGTGACAATGGCGGTCGATCGAGAAGTACAGAACTCCAGGTTGGTCGATCGAGTAACTATGCTGAGGAAAACGTTCGATCGAGTGTCAAGACTGGTCGATCGAATGAAATTGAAGAAGAAACTGGTCGATCGACCAGTAAAAGTATTCGATCCAGTGCATTAAGTGGCGGAATTCCTAATTCAGTATCTAATACCGCCACCGTGTCATCTTCCCCTGCTGTGGAGACGTCACGCATCGATAAGGGTAAAGAAAAGGTTGCGGGACCGCTCATCGCTACCAGGGTACCTTTCCCAAGTCGTCTGAAGGACGCGAGGGTCGAGCAACAGTATAGTAAGTTCGTGGACATCGTGAAGAACCTCCAGGTAACTGTCCCGTTTTCTGAACTTGTCACTCAGGTACCCACTTACGCTAAGTTTATGAAAGATATCGTGACGCGTAAGAGAAATTTGAGTGAATTTGAGACAATTTCATTCATGGAAGAGTCTAGTAACCTGCTGTTAAATAAGGCCCCTCCAAAAATGAAAGACCCGGGCAGCTTTTCTATTACTTGTGTCATAGGTAATATGGTTATTGATAAGGCCCTTTGCGATTTAGGTGCCAGTGTCAGTGTCATGCCCCTTCCTGTCTGCAAGAAATTGAAGATGAGTCACTTCAAGGTGACTAACATTACCCTACAGATGGCCGATAGATCTGTTAGGAGACCTTTAGGTGTCTTGGAGGATGTGCCTGTGAAAATAGGCAAGCTTTACATCCCAGTAGATTTCATTGTTTTGGATATAGCTGAGGACACCCGGACCCAAATTATTTTAGGAAGACTGTTCCTTTGTACAAACGGGGCCGTTATCGATGTCGACAAGGGCGTCGACCCTTGCGATAGGGGATGACGCTATCACATTCGGTTTGCCCAAGATTTTTAGCCCACCCAATGATAGAGGACACTTGTTATTCGGTCGATATCATTGATGAGTCTATTTATGACTTCGGTCGGGTTCTTTTATGAAGGACCCACCGGAGGCTCTCATGCTTTTTGATGAGTGTGCGATAGCCCAGAGGGACGATGACGCCGCATTGGATTTGCTTGTTGATGAATTAGATGAGCATGAGGGAGAGCAGGTGGAACAAATGATCAGCACTCTTTGCTCCATTGAGGTAAAGGTACCGGAACGTAAGCCTCTCCCATCTCATCTTAAATATGCCTTTCTAGACGATACGAGCAATAAGATATCCGGTCATTGTCGATGCCAAGCTTAGTGATGATCACTGACTTCTTTGTTAGTCAGACTTAAGAAAAACAGGAAAGCAATGGGCTATTCACTGGATGATATCACGGGGATTAGTCCCGATATTTGTATGCACAGGATAGAGTCGAGGAGGATCACAAACCTTGCGGTGGGGTCGGCGTCCGAACCGGAAGATGCGAGGATGTTGTGATGGCCGAGGTAATGAAGTCGCTGGATGCGGTATTATCTATTCGGTAGGTAATTCTAGATGGGTAAGCCCAAAGACAGTAGTCCCAAAGAAAGGAGGGACAACTGTAGTTAAGAATGAGAAAAATGAATTAATACCTACCCGAGTAGTGACTGGTTGGCGGATGTGCATAGACTACGAGACAGTGAATGCCGCCACCAAGAAAGATCACTTCCCCCTTCCTTTTATTGATCAAATGGTAGAAAGGTTAGCTTCTCATAAATTTTTCTGCTATCTAGATGGGTATTCAGGGGTTCTTTCGATCCCTATCCACCCGCACGATCGTGCCAAGACTACTTTTACCCGTCCTAAGGGCGTTTTGCGTATCGCAATGCCTTTTGGTTTGTGTAATGCCCCCGCCACCTTTCAAAGGTGTATGATGGGGATATTTTCAGAGTATATTGAGTCTATCATGGAAGTTTTTATGGATGACTTTAGTGTATATGGAAGTGATTTTTCTAACTGTCTGTCTAACCTTGAGAAAGTGTTGCAGTATTTGTATTGAGGTTAACCTTGTCTTTGAATCGGGAGAAGTGCCACTTTATGGTCAACGAGGGAGTTGTCTTAGGGCACTTGGTTTCGATAGGGGAATAGAAGTTGACAAAGCAAAGGTGGAAGTGATTCAAAGAATTACCACCTCCCGTTAATGTTAAGGGGGTGAGGAGCTTCCTTGGTCACGCTGGCTTTTATCGGCGGTTTATCAAGGATTTCTCCAAAATTGCTAAACCACTTACACAAACTTGCTTAAAGATGCCCCTTTTGTGTTTATCGACGCTTGTCTTTCTGCTTTTAACAGGTTAAAGCAGGCCTTAGTCTCTGCGCCGATCATACAGCCTCCCAACTGGGACCTGCCGTTTGAAATCATGTGTGACGCGAGTGACTACGCACTAGGAGCGGTGCTAGGCCAGAGGAAAGACAAAGCCTTGAATGCTATTTACTATGCGAGCCGAACTCTGGATGAGGCTCAAGTGAAGTACACTACCATCGAGAAGGAGCATTGTTAGTGTAGTTTATGCCTTAGAGAAGTTTCGTACTTATTTAGTTGGGTCAGAAGTCACTGTTTTTACTGACCATGCAGCTTTGAGGCACCTCCTTGCTAAGAAGGAGGCGAAACCACGGCTACTGAGATGGATACTCCTCCTTCAGGAGTTTGATTTGCAGATTAAGGACAAGAAAGGAGCTGAGAACGTTGTAGCTGATCACTTGTCGCGATTGATGCGACAAGAAGGGGAAGATTCTCTACCTATTGATGATTCTTTCCCTGACGATTCTTTAATTGCTGTTATATCGTCTATTGTTGACCAGGAACCTTGGTATGCGAGATATAGCTAACTTCGTTGTCGGTGGCAAGTCGCCGCCGACCTTTCCATCAAAAAAGAAGCGTTTTTGTATAACGCTAAGCGATATTTGGATGACCCTTACTTGTTTAAGGAATGTGCGGACGGTCTCTACAGACGGTGTATTCCGCAGTGGGAGACCAAAATAGTCCTGGAAGGTCACTCCCTCTTCATATGGTGGTCACCACGGTCCATCGCGCACCGTGGCTAAGGTACTTCAGTCTGGTTTTTACTGGCCTTCTTTGTTTGCTGACGCCAAGTCTTTTGTTTCAGCTTGTGATGCATGCCAACGATCAGGGAATATTTCGAAGAGACACGAGATGCCACAAAACGGCATCCTAGAGGTTGAGGTTTTCGATGTCTGGGGCATTGATTTCCAAGGACCGTTCCCATCCAGTAAAGGTAACAGGTACATTTTAGTAGCTGTAGACTATGTGTCAAAATGGGTTGAGGCAATTGCTTCACCCCATTGTGATGGTAAGACCGTGATAAAGATGTTCAAAAAGATCTTATTCCCCCGTTTTGGTGTCCCTGGGGTCGTCATTAGTGACGGGGGGATGCATTTTAAGGAAAAGAAACTCACTTCCATACTGTCTAGAGTTGGTGTCCAACACCGGCGTGGTTTGGGGTATCATCCCCAAACTAGTGGTCAGGTAGAGGTCTCTAATCGTGAGCTGAAATAGATCTTGTCTAAAGTAGTTTCTAAATCACGGAAAGACTGGAGTCTTAAGCTAGATGACACATTATGGGCTTATAGAACTGCTTTTAAGACACCAATTGGTGCATCACCTTATAGGTTAGTTTATGGGAAATCGTGTCACCTACCTGTTGAGCTGGAATGTAAGGCCTGGTGGGCAATTCGTGAGCTTAATTATGATCCTAAACTGTGTGGTCAGAATCGTCTTTTGCAGCTAGATGAATTAGAGGAATTTAGGCTTAATGCCTACGACAGCTCGCGCATTTACAAGGAAAAGACGAAGAGATGGCATGACAAGAGAATCCTACCTCGGGAGTTTCATGTGGGGCAGAAGGTGTTGCTGTTTAATGCCCGATTGAGACTGTTTCCTGGCAAGCTGAAGTCCAGGTGGAGTGGTCCATATACGGTGACAGCCGTCACTAAGTTTGGATCCGTGGAGCTCGAAGATTCCGAGGGTCATAGATTCAAGGTGAATGGCCAATATGTGAAGCACTACCATGAGGCGAGTGAAGCGGACAACCGTGTTGAAGTCCTGCGCTTCGACGAGCTCGACGCGCCAGTTACTTGATACCAGAAAGGTCGTGCGGGACCTCTTAAACCAGCGCTCTCCGGGAGGCAGCCCGGACAGTTTTATTTGTACCTTTTGTTGAACTACTTATTTTTCTTTAGCTTTACGTTAAACTTTAGACGCTGCTTTATGAACAATTTTTGTGCTTCCTTGCTTTTATGCGTCTTTTGCAGATTAAAAGTACTCGATCGAAGGATTTTGAGCTCGATCGAGCACTTTCTGACGCGGCTGCTACTCGATCGAGGGATGATGTCCTCGATCGACCAGGTCCATAACCATGCTTACTCGATCGAGTAGGTTGTCACTCGATCGAGCCCTTCCCATACACTGGTTCACTCGATCGAGCTGTTCCAGGCGCTCGATCGAGTAGCTATGACTTCCAGCCGCTGTTTTTACGTCTACAAGGCCACTGTTTGACTTTCTTTGACCTCCCATGTTCATGGTAGGTTTGGGGAGGTCCCTCCTTATGACGTTTTGTAAGTTTCCAACTCCACTTCTCCTTTTCCTTTCAGTTTGCATTTCTCTCCCTATTTTTGGTACAATGAGGGCATTGTACGGTTTGGTTTGGGGAGGTATGCATCCATATCTGTGTCTGCATGTTTCTTGCATTTTTGCTTTCACGTTTATTTATTTCCGCATGCATTGTTGTTTTATTTAATTCAGAAAATTCATATAAAAAAAAAAAAAAAAATCAATCAAAAAATTCAAAAGTTTTGAAAATTTTTCATGTTTAAATTGAGTCGGAACGTTTGAACATTGACGCTACTTTGAATCCTTACTTGAGCCTGGCATATTCTTGACATTTAGCTGGCATGTTTATGTGCATAATTTACGAGTTTTTGTTTCTCTCTTATCTGAACGAATAGACTTGATTCTTTATGTCGGCAAGCTACAATACATTCTGAGGTTAGAGCTTTACAAACTGGTGACATTCATGACCAGTTTCATTTAGGATGTGAGTAGTACTCTCTTTAAGACATGTAACATCAATTTGCATAAGCATGAGTCTAGTCTTCTTAATACCTGTATGCATTCGGTCTGTGGATGGTGACACGTGTTAGGAGAGGCAGTTCCCCTTATTTCATTCTACCCATGAGCCTCACATAGCCAAATTGCCTTTTTGTCCTATCAACTACTTTCTATAATATTTCCTACCCTAGCTGAGCTAGTAACGAGTAGTTCTTGGAATGTGTTATTGCAAAATGGCTATTTCATCTGATTTCAGAAGATGGTGGAAAGATTGAAGGGAAAGAAAGAAAGAAAGAAAAAAAAATGTTGAATTGAAAAATGGAACGAAAAAAAAATGAAAAATGAAAAAGTGCGAAAAAAAAAAGAAAAAAAAAGACAGAAAAATTCAAAATGAAACAAATGAGAATTGCACATTGTTTCACACTCCCATGCCTTATTTATATCTTATGGGGAATTGACGACTTTTGGTTTTATGAGTTTAGTGCATAATTTTGCACCGTTTCATCTTGCTGTTATGAGTACGAAGTTGGGATGCAGTCTATATTTGGATCCGTTGTTGCTAGCCTAGCTATTAACCCCACATATCCAGATTCATTTTTGCCCCTTCTTACCCATTACCTCACTAACCCAAATGTAAGTCCTCGGCACGTGTCTTGGTCATTAGTATGGTTGGAATGCATATGTACGGTTGTAGAGACTTTATTCATGTTAACTGCATGCATGTTCTTATAGGTCGAGTTAGGTGAGTGTCTTGCTTCTTCCTATCTTTCACATATATTCTCACCTTGTACCCGATTTTGAGTGACGAGCGACCCGTGAGAGTCCGACATCTTTGAATCTTGCAAGGTCGACGGTTCAGTAAGCTTGAAACACTAATTTAACTCGTTTGCACTTTTCAGTTGCCGCTTTGTCATTTTGTTGCATTAAATTGGTTCTAGTGGATGATTTGTAGCTGATACGTTGGTCCCGTTCTATTGTTCACCCTTCGTTGCATTCATATTTGCTTGGGGACAAGCAAAGGTTTGGTTTGGGGAGATTTGATGCGTGTCTTTTATATAAGGTTTTCACCTCATTTTTACACGCATTTCTGTGCTTTTTATGTAGCATCTGGCTACAAATACCCCCGAATATTCTTCTTTGGTCCGTTTATTGTAATTTGCAGGAATTGACCGAGGAGGAGCTAAATCGAGCCTCAATTATCCCAATTGTATGCATTCATGGGAAATAAGGAGCCGGAGTTTAGGAATCTTACACTTGGAGGACGTATGAGCTGAGTTAAGGAAGAAATTCAAGTCCTGACGCACCTATGTAGCTCGATCGAGTGGTTTGACTGCTCGATCGAATGCTTTATACACTCAAGATTGGTCGATCGACCAGTTTATGGAGTTGATCGAGGAGGTTCAGCAAGCAGTGCTCGATCGAGAGGATGTCCTAGCTCGATCGAGGGACTTGGCGTTCGATCGAGTAATGTCTCTACTCGATCGAGGGGATTTCGTGTGTTTTTGGTTTATTTTCCACCTAATCTTTTATGGGCTTTTGTAATCAGTCCATAGATTAGGTTTAAGACAATTTTTCAGTATAAGACTGGGGAGAACACTACGTTACTCCCATCTCCTTTACTACGTACATTTTTCACCTGTTTCTTTGGAGACTGTTCTTTGGAATTCTATTCTCTACCTTGCTACTCGAATTCGGTATTATCAATTTAATTTACTTCTTTATCGTATTTATTGTTTTTAATTCCTTTTCTCTCTTTACCTTATAATCGTTCAATCAATTAGATTATTCATTATGTTTAGTTCTAATTGTTTGGTTATTGTTATTGTTAATCTGATGGTTATGAGTAGCTAATTCCCTATGCTAAGACTATAGGGGACCCATTATTTGAAGGGAGAGTAATCGATTCACTAGGTTAATACCGGTACCGTCTTTGTTGTTTAAATGCTACAAATAACTGTAATTGCCTAATTGAGTCGACGCAATTAGACCCTTATTCTTAGTGGACCTTGACCTGGGCCGAAAGGTTGGAAGAGGGAGACTAGTAGCGAACAATAGAGTATTGCAGCGAGGGCGAAAGTTAAACTGTTTACACTTTAGGGTGAATTAAGGACCGAAAGGTGACGTTCGCTACCCTTTAGACCGTCTTTGCATTGACCTGGGACCTAGATTACTCGACCGGATGATCATGGCGAACCGCTTGTCTTAGCTATTCTCTTTATCTCGTTAACTCTTCCTTTATTTCTCTTTTCCTTCATCAAGTTTTAGTTTAGAAATCACAAATTATAAACCCCCAATTTGGTTACTTTGGTGAACCTAGTTTAGCAGACAAATTCCTACCTCTCTGTGGATTCGACCCGACTTCCCTAGCTATATTAGTTAGTTGGAACCAGTTGGTTATTTTTGACAGTACGCGACAGACGTGTCATATATATATATATATATATATATATATATATATATATATATATATATATATATATATATATATATATATATATATATATATATATATATATATATATATATATATAGGGTCGATCCTGAGAACCACTAACATAATGAGAACCGTGAGAACCCTTACTAAATCATCATCAAATCTTGTTCTGAAAGTTTTCATGGATCGTTTACCCTCAATTTAGTTTATTCTAACACATTTTTAGTATAGCTAAACAAAAAAAATTGATTTTATTAACAAAATGTAATCTTAATGTACAAAAATACAATTAGGTATACTAAAATGGCTATAGATGCACGAAAACCAATACTAGGTGCATGAAAATTGTTAGATGCATGAAAATGATTACTAGGTGCATGAAAATAGCAGGCTCTAGGTGCACGAAAACGAGTTCTAGGTGCGTGAAAATTGTTAGATAGATGAAAAATGAGTACTAGGTGCATCAAAATTAATAAAATGTTTCTCTTCTCGATTCCGGTCAATAATTTATACTTTTTGGACCAAAAAATATGTTATCTAGACATAAAATTCTATGCTGAATCCAAATATGTCATTATTTTTTAGAAATAAAATCATTAAGGTGGAGTTCTCACGGTTCTCACTATGTAGGTGGTTCTCACCGGATCCCAAATCTCTCTCTCTCTCTCTCTCTCTCTCTCTCTCTCTCTCTCTCTCTCTCTCTCTCTCTCTCTCTCTATATATATATATATATATATATATATATATATATATATATATATAGAGAGAGAGAGAGAGAGAGAGAGAGAGAGAGAGAGAGAGAGAGAGAGAGAGAGAGATAGAGACTTGGTGATTTTGGTTCTTATGGTGAGTTGTGAGTTGGGGAATCTCAAATTAGATTAAATTAGAGATGAGTGGCCAAGATTAATCTTAGTTGTCATATAAAAGCATTGTTATTTAGTTTATTTTATCTTTTTTCTAGTGCTACTCTTTTTTTTTACTTTAATTTTTTTTATCTTTTTTTCTTTTTACGTCGTGTTATTATGCTTTTTTTTAACAACTTTGATTTTTTTTTTCTCTTATGTTTTTATCTAATTTTCTCATTATGTTACCTTTTTTTCTTTTTCTTTTTGTACCAAATTTTTTTTTGCTTGAATTTTTTTTCACTCTTATTTTTTTTACCTCGTGTTATTATGCTGTTATTGTGCTTTTTTTTAACTTGATTTTTTAACGACTTTGATTGACTTTTTTTTTCTCTTTTTTTTTTTACCACATGTTATTGTGCTGTTATTGTTATTCCATTTTATTGTGATGTTATTCTCATTGCTTTTTGATTTTTTTACGACTTTGATTTTTTTTTTTTTTTTTACCACGTGTTATTGTCTTTGTTATTCTCTTCGTTATTCATTTGTTATTGTGATGTTATTCCGGTGTCTTGATTTTTTTACTACTTTGATATTTTTTACTACTTTGATTTTTTTACTCTTTTTTTTACCTCGTGTTATTGTGATGTTATTCTGGTGTTATTGTGATATTATTCCGGTGCCACTTTGATTTTTTTTACGATGTTGATTTTTTTTTAACCACGTGTTATTATGATGTTATTCTTCTATTATTCCGATGTTATTGTGATGTTATTCCAAGTGTCACTTTGATTTTTTTTTTTACGACTTTGATTTTTTTTTCTTTTTTTTTTTACGTGTTATTGTGCTGATATTCTGCTGTTATTGTGATGTTATTCCGGTGTCACTTTGATTTTTTTACTATTTTCATTTTTTTTACTACTTTGATTTTTTTTACTCTTATTTTTACCGCATATTATTGTGCTGTTATACTGGTGTTATTGTGATGTTATTCCGGTGCCACTTTGATTTTTTTACGACTTTGATTTTTTTTTTCTTATTTTTTTTACCACGTGTTATTGTCTGTTATTCTACTGTTATTCTGCTGTTATTGTGATGTTATTCCAGTGTCACTTTGATTTTTTTTACTACTTTGATTTTTTTACTCTTTTTTTTACCGCATGTTATTGTGCTGTTATTCTGGTGTTATTGTGATGTTATTCCGGTGCCACTTTGTTTTCTTTTACGACTTTCATTTTTTTTTTACCACGTGTTATTGTGCTGTTATTCTACTGTTATTCTGCTGTTATTGTGATGTTATTCCGGTGTCACTTTGATTTTTTTTAACCACGTGTTAGTGTTATTTTGGTGTTATTCTTATGTTATTGTGGTGTTAATATGATATTATTGTACTGTTATTGTGGTGTTATTCTTCTGTTATTCTCACGTTTCTCTAATTTTCTCATTATTCTAATGTACCCCATTGTTATTCCGTGTTACTCTTATGTTATTCAATATTACCTACTCTTGTTCCAAAAAACGAGTCAAAACAAAGTTAAATGAAAGTATAACGATTTTGAATCAAATGAAAAGGGCTAATCAAGTTGACCAATGACTTTGTCAAAATGGAGTTGCTGACTTCGTTTGGCACCTCCAATTCCCACCTTGGATTAAATAGGCATAAATGTATGTACTCTGTATATATTACTCGCCTTTTCACCCCATTTTGTGTGTCGTTCATATGTACAAGATGCTAAGAAATGAGCCTCCCTGTCATTCGTTGAATCATGCTTGTTGATTTGGCTAACTGATTTAATGAACTCATTCGAAAAACCGAGAAAAGATTTCAACTCTTTCATGTCATTACCTGCATGAATTATGATCCACAATTACCATTTGGAAACTTACATACGAATAATGTTTCTCGACAAAAGACATGCATGATGATAGAACCAATTGTTCTCAAAATTAAAGAACACGACACCGAAATCAGCGACCAACGCAGCACAGTATTAAAGAATGAACTCATCCGTATAAATTCAGTCCCTTCTTTCTTTAATTAACAAGATTGCTCGTAATCAATGACAAACAATCGAATCGAAAATCTACAAAAAATGTCACATTCTATCAACATTCCGACTACTCAATAAACCTATGAATACACGAAGGTATGATGTCAAGAATACCATCATAGCTGATATGTTAATCATACCAACGAAATAACGCTCAATTTGTTCAACTTTGTTCGAATCACAACGGAGCTCAATTCGTCGTCACCTGCTTCCTCCTCGCCTCACCATCATAAGCAGCTCAATTCCAATCCAATTTCGGCACCGAAACCAAGTGCGAAACCTGATCAGCACCGGAGTAGACTACCTCAGCCGCCACGGCTCCATATTTCATTCACATGCTGCTCCTTCAATTGACGGAGCCCAATTCGAATCACCAGGAATACCGAAACCGAGCCACATTAATCTCACCTCCTTCTCCATCTAACTTAACAAACAAACCTAGATCTTGCGTTGATGAGTGAAATCTTATTAAGACCTTTGTATGATCGATCATTCAATTTTAGTGATTTGATAAGAAACAATGAAGACTATCAAGGTTTGGGGTTTTTATTTGAGAGAGGGGTTGTGATTTGTCTTGCGTGTCTCGTTTCATATGCGTCATCTCAATTGTTGTTTTATGAGATTAAATCTCAGCCATTCAATTCTTCCTATTTAATGGTCCAGATTTTTCAAACTCACAACTCACCATAAGAACCAAACTCACGAGATCCCGCCTCTATATATATATATATATATATATATATATATATATATATATATATAGATATATATATATATATAGATATATATATATAGAAATAGGATCTCGTGCGAACTTTAAGTTCGGTGCGAACTTACGAACTGACTAAAAAAAGCTAAACCATACAATAATCACACGCGCGTTTGAAATCAGCATCTTAGAGCACCCACAATAGAGAGGATTGAGCCTCCTCTTAACCTTCTCTCTCCTCTAAGAGGACATCCTCTCTATTGTGGGAACTATTTTGGGTGTCCTCTTATATAGAGGAAGATGGGTGCTTCCTCTACTTTTAGAGGAAAGGAGATATTGGCCCTTGTGCCCACAACCTAATCTTTATTTGCCATATGGATAATATTTTTATTTATTATTGATTTTTTTTTTTTCAAATGTACTTTTAATTGCTATTTTACATACATCCATATTTGTCTTGGTCCGTCTAATATTTGGAAGAAAGTCGACTGTTGTAGTATAGATACATATGCATGTTGTACATATTTACACCAATATGCTGTGTATTGTTACAATACAATTTGGTATTTATCCTATGCTTTAGTGTTGTTATTATTGGCTACACTAAAATGTACACTAGGTACATGAAAATGTACTCTAGCTACACGTTTAGACGTACCAATAATTTTATGTATTCCATTTTCTTTTCTAAGTTAATGTATTCCATGTCTTTCCTTTCCTAGTTAAGTTGATGAGTTTATTACTACAACTACTAAATGATGTTGAATCATCTACCAATATTCCCGAGTCATTTGTTATTATCCCTGGAATGTACGCGGAAAGAAATTTACACAACTTTATGGCTAGGAGGGGAGAGCTACATGACAAACAAATACACATGTCTTTGAAAAACGATTTGGTTGAACATATATGGACTATGTTTTAAGGCTCGAATATAAATTAAAAATATGTATAACAATTTAATGTTAACTTTCATGTATTTTGTTTTATGAATTTTATATCTTACTTTGTATTATGAATTTGATGTATTTTGTTTTATGAATTTTATATGTTATTTAATTTAGTAACACAAACTTTTTTTAAAATTAGTTTTATTAATTTGTAAATTATTAAAACAAAAGTAACCTACAATATTAAATATAAATAAATTAAATATATATAATAGTAAGAGGATCCTCTCTATTGTGGAGGAAAAAAGAGATAGTAGAAATGAAGAGGATGAAGATAGTGGGAAATGAGGTGGATGAAAGAGGCAATGAGGTGTCAAAAAAAATTACCACTTTTCTCTCACTTCTGCTTCCTTACTTTTTCTCTTTCCCATTCTCACATAAAGTCACCTCACCCCAAACCAACCGACGTCGACACCTCCGACCTCCGGCCACCCATTCGCTTACACCGACCACCCACACGTCGGCGGCAGTAACAACCTTCAATCTTCGACCAGTCGCGACGCCGCACCTGCTGGCCGTACCACCACCACCATAATCAGAGCCATTTTTGCCTAAAATATACATAATTTGACTCGAAATGACCCGACCCCTACTACTCAGCAACCTCGACACTCGATGACTTAAACTTGGTAAACTCTCAGGCCGTGTATGTGAATATCATCTTCCGGCGACTCTCAGGTTTCTCTCTTTACCGTAATTTTATGCTTAAATCTACCCACTTCAAATATATTAACTGTATACTTCACTTTTTTAATCTGCTTAAATCTTCTTGGTATTGTTAATCACTATAGAAATCAGAGTAATTTTGCTGCAAATTTGATGATATTTCAATCAAAAGAAGATTATCTAGCCATGTAATTTTACATGATTATCGTATCGAAATGGTTTATAATGAAATGATTGTATATAAAGTGTTGTGGGTTTTGACGATTGGGGTATATTTTTTAATTTTTATGGGTCTTGGCCCTTGGGTGTTGATTGAAGAATTTATTCAGTTATTTAGTCATGTAATTTTACATGATTATCGTATCGAAATGGTTTATATTGAAATGAATGTTATTTAGTGCTGTGGGTTTTGATGATTAGTGTCAATTTTAGGTGTTGATTGAAGAATAAATTCAGTTATACATAAATGGCAGCTGTTGAGCCTTCGCCGTCACTGGAGATACTAGGTTTGTCGTTTAATCAATCACTTCTTGTGCAAATTAATGACCTTTTCTAAGTGAACTTGATGATGTTGTGTAATTGAGGACTAATTTATGTATGTATGCTGATAATAATTTGTGTTGGCGATGATTCTAATTTAAGTCATAAAATGTCCTTGATCAAATATGAGTTAACCAGTGTGGTGGTGATGGCAGGGACGACATTTCGAAGTTGGGTGGTGAGAAGGCGGATGCGTGGTGTATGTGTATGTGAGGAGACAAACGTGACTGTCGGCAATTTTGCCAGCAAGAGTGGCTGATGGCGTGCTTGAGATCTTTGGTCACAAAAACGATACTGCAAGAAGCATATGTTATTTGAGGAGTTGTATTTGTTCAAAAATCAGATTTGGTGGTCTAAGTTTGTTTCAAAATTATTTAGCAACTGTAAAAGCATCTCGTCACTACTTTGAGTTATTGTTCTTAAGTTTGCAACTAAACAAGACTATACTCCTTCCATTTCTTGAAGTTTTTCGCATTTTTAAAAATCCTTACATAGTTTGAAAAACAGAAAAACTATTAGGTAGAGATAGGTAGTTTCTAAGAGAAACCGTCTTAGCATGCCTAAACTAATTGTAAGTTTGCGTCATGTGATAAAGTGTGAAATTTGCGTGACACGGTTATATTCAGTGTAAATTATGTTAGTGAATTTTACTAGGTACGTTAAGAAATTTAACCATAAACCCCTTTCCGTTCTAAATTTAGGATACTCGTCCCCCTTATTTGACCCATTAAGTTACTAGATACAAATCTTTAACATGCTAGATACACTTCTTTAAGTTACTAGATACATTTCTCTAGTTAGCTAGATACGCTACTCTAAGCTGCTAGATACATACCACTAGTTAGCTAGATACGCTCCTCTAAGTTGTTAGATACATATCTATATTTAGCTAGATACGCTCTTCTAAGTTGCTAGATACGCTCCTCTAGAATGGTAGATTATAGATACACTCTTTTACAATGTTAGATACACATATCTCTTAAGTTAGATACACTCCTTTACTTTGCTAGATACACATCTATGACAAGTTAGATACACTTCTTTGGATTGCTAGATACACTTCTCTGACTAGCTAGATACACTTCTCTGACTTGCTAGATACACTTCTCTGACAAGTTAGATACACTTCTTTGGTTTGGATATTGAATATCTAACTTCAGGATTTCTAATATGGATATCCGATCCGAACTAGCACTTTGGATCAAATACCCGATCCGTACTCTACCCTAGTATGTAGTTCCATCTCTACCCACATTTTTAAAACATCAGATTGATGACTTGCTAATAAAATAAAATCATTTTAATCTTATAAGAAACCGTCAACTTCACTGTATATGAGAAGACGACTTTTCAACCTGTTAAACTTTTCTCAAGGTGGTTATATTTGTTACTGTATATATTTCTCTACATCTATAATACTCTATGAGTTGGATTAGTCAATTTTCATACCAGTAATTCATAACCCATATGCAATGTTCATGGGAACAATATCAGTTGATGCCTTACCCAATTTACTCTAGCTACTTTGATAGTCCAGTTAATGTGACGGTTCTACTGAAGGTGAGTTCAACATCATTTCAACTAGTATCCCACCATGATCCAATTGTTAAACTTTCACCCGACTTTGCTGGCTACCAAAAAACGACGGCGACATTACCATCACCACACACCCGAAACTAACACTACCGCCTCCGTTCAATCCCACGGCCACCACCACGTACAGCAACTCACTGCTCACATTGCCATCACCACACACCCACAACACCACTCGACTGAAACTCACGACCAGCCTCGTCCCCGCCATCAGCCCCTTTGAGTCTGTATAAGCGATATCATGGTCAGAATCAGAGGTGCGCCGACCACTAGATTCATCGATTCAATACATCAGACCACTACATAATATTCGACGCATTTCCTCACCCATATCGCCACCATTCTGAGGCACTCACAACCACCTACAAACACCACATCATCGTCGCCTATTTCCCTTCGCCACCTCCAATAGACTCTTATTTGGCCAACAAAAAACATAAAACGACTCTAAATCTACTAAATAGGTTGTTATTACAATTAATTTTTCGAATTACTACTTTGTTTGTAGTAGATCTGCAATCAAAATCACAATTTTTTAGAAGTTTAAACAAACAAACTCGTTGGAGAAGGGAGATGCGATAGTAAGATGATAACGGGCGGCGAGAGTATGATGGAGTGAGTCGCCAGAGGAATGGACGGCGTCGGAGCTACGTTGTTGGACCATATAGTTTATATGTTTATGTTTTGATGATGTCAAGGTATTTTATATTGTATATACTTGTTGTGCGTAATAGTTTGTTAAGTGTTTTAGCATTAACCTTTTGCGAACAACAAAGAGGATTGTGACGGTTACATGAGAAGTTCAAGCCCTCTATCAAGATCAAACAATCCAAAGATTCATTCAAGTATTATATGAAGACGGAAGTTCGTCTAGAAGATTAATCAAGCTTGGATGATGATGTAGCCTATACTCGAATATCTCCTTGAAGATTAGAATAGTATAGGTAATTATCTCGTAATGGTAGTTAGAGAATGAGTTTCCTAATTAGTAAAGTTATAGCTTTGCAGCTATAACATTACTAGTAAAAGGGTTCAATGTTATAGCTCTTCTACTATAACATTGAAATGCTGAGTTTTCATACACGACTTTTAAATGATTCGAAAATTGTTTTTACAAATTCTTAAAGTTTATTTTATATGTTTTAAGGAAAGTATTTATTTTATAAAGCCCGGTTTAGTGAGGTCCGGTTTTATGGTTGGCGTTGGTTGATAGTTGTTGGGTCAACTTATGAGTTGGACTTTACTATCAATTAGGGTTTCCATCTAGCCTCTCCTAAAACCTAAATTCTAATTATATACTAAGATTAGGGTTTGCATGGATCACGAGCCTATGAGCCGTGTTATGCCGTGTTACCTAAGAGATATTAGGTAAAGATTTTATTCTATAATATAATCTTTACATATCTTGTATATCTTACTTATATATTTGTTTATGATAAAAGATATTCTTGTTTTAGGAAATCTTATCATAATCTTAGAATTTATAGTAAAGATAATATTTGAAAGATTATATTCTATCTTTTAGAATATTCTTCATTATCTTTTATGGCCTTTAGGTAAGAGATAATAAGAAGATATAATTTGCAATTATATCTTATTTCGGCTATTAGGGTTTTTATAGAAACCGTGTGGCCCTTCTCTTCCTTGCCTATAAATACTTTGTTATTTGCAACATCTAAAACAGAGACCTTAAGCATAAAAATTGTTTTCATATTTTAAAGAGCAAACCGTGTGTTTTTAACGAAAACCGATTTGCAAATTTTGAAAGGTCGTGTGTCACAAAACTCGCATACTTGTTCTTCATTTATCGTTATAAGATAATAGTGCTTAGTTGATTTCTGAACTTGTTCATTAACGTGAACCTTTGTTAGAATCATTAGTGCTTTCTTATTAGCGTAAGTTAGTCACTCGAGTATTTAACGGTACTCATTGAGTTACTGACTAGAGTTAGTTGTACGAGTTGGGTTAGTAAATTTGTAATCCGTAGAAAGGTACTAAATTTATTAATCGAGAATAGTGGACGTAGGTTTCGACTTGTGAAACTGAACCACTTCAAAAATCCGTGTGTCTCTTCTTGTTTCGTTCTTTCGTTTACTTTGCTTACAATCATTAGTTGATTAATTAAAGTTTAATCAATAAACTTTAAATAATCAATTACATTTACACAATCGAAAAAGCTTTCAAAAAGTTTTAAATCCTCAATTCACCCCCCCCCCTCTTGAGTATTTTGGATCAATAGACTCTTCAATTGGTATCAGAGCCTCGTGCTCTTGATTGCCTAACCGCAAAGAGGCTGATCTATCTTGTTTTTCATTTATCTTATCGTTTTATATTCCGCTGCCTTTCACGTGATAAATGGATTCCAAATATCTCAAGTGTCCCGTCTTTGATGGGAAGAATTATGGATTGTGGAAAAACATGATGACTCACTATGTGAAAGGACACGATTGGGAGTGCTGGAGGATTATTCAAAACGGACCACACAAAATTCTTGTGGCATCCGAGGAAGGCACTACCTATGAAAAGAAAGAAGAGGACTATGTCGAGGCCGACTACAAGAAAGCCGAGAAAAACTCCAAAGCAATAAGTTTTCTGCAAAACGGAATGACTTCTACTGAGTTTGATCGGTTCTCTTCTTGTTCCACGGCCAAGGCGATATGGGACGGGCTCGAACTAGCTTATGAAGGTACTTCCATTGTTAGGAAGCACCGAATTGATTTGCTTATGCAAAAATATGAGCTATTCATCATGGAGCCTAATGAGTCTCTAGATAGTATGTCCGCAAGGTTTTCAAGTATAATAAATGAACTAAAAACCTAGGTAGGAAATTGATCGAGGACATTGCTAGAAAGGTTCTTAGGAGCCTTACTAAAAAGTGGCGTGCTAAAGTCACCGCAATGGAGGAATCACGAGATCTTGAAAACCTATCTTATCAAGAACTTATCGGTGCTCTCATGGCCCATGAAATTACTCTTAACAAAGATGACGCTGAACCAAGTCGTAATAAGAGTATGGCCTTAAATAGTGAAGAGGTTGACTCTGAATTAGAGGATGAAACCGTTTTGTTTGCACGGCGTTTCAAAAATAAAATATTTCGAAATAAACAAACAAAATCATCCTACAACAACAACAACAAGTCATTCAACAAGAAGGTTAATGACTCAAAGTCGTCCTTCGCAAATAGAGGTTGCTTTAAGTGTGGAGAATCTGGTCATATGATCAAAGATTGTCCAACATGGGAGAAGATAAAGGACAAGACAAAACGTGAGAAGACAAAGAGAGAATTCAAACAAGTTATGATGGCTTCGTGTTGGGGAGACCTTGATTCGAAGATGACGAGGAATCGAAGACGACGAAGTAGCAAACCTTTGTCTCAAAGAAGGTCTTGACCTAATCTCCGATGCGATGTGATTTATGAAAGCACAAATTCTCATTCAAACTATTGCTTTCTTGGAGAATCAGACGAAGATGACGATGAAGAGGTAAGTTATCTTGAGCTTAAGAAACGTGTTAGGAAATTGTCTAAAAGTTCTTTAATTCAATTCTTTGAACAATCTCTTGATAAGTGTCACGAACAGGATTTGGAATTAAAGGATCTAAAGGAACAGATTCTCGAAATTGCGGAGGAGAATCATATTCTCAAGACTAAAGCTAAGAAGTTGAAGTCTAAAGTTATAGCAGAGAATGCTACAACATTAGATTCTACTATGGCTGAAAAGAAGGAATTAGAGTCCAAAGTTATAGCTAATGAAGCTATAACTTCCGACCTAAAGCTTAAAATTAAGCACCTTCAAGCCAAAGTTATAGCTAATGAAGCTATAACTTTAGAACTTAGAAAAGTCAGAGAACTTTTGGAAGCTAAGGTCACTTCTAATGAAGAAGTGATCTTGGATCAAAAGAAAGAGATAGATTCTCTTTCAAAGCAATTAAAAGAATCTAAGACCGATATGATCAATGTTAAGAAACACCACACCGATGTTGTGTTCATTCTTAACAAACGATTCCAAGACTTTCGTGACAACTTTAAAAAGGACAATGATGTAGATCACACGAAATGTCAAGAGGAAGTCAAAACCCTAAAAGACCTTCTTCTACACGCTAGAAAGGTTCATGACAAATGGGAAGGTAGCACGAAAGTCCTGAACTTCCTAACCGAACAATCTGACAATAATATGAAGATGGGGTTAGGACATGAGTGCTATAGCCGTAGAGATCACTCTAAATGCAAATCAACACCTTCAGATTTTGACTTTAGAAATAGGAAGTATGCTGATCTTCCTGAATACTTGATTTGCAATTACTGTGGTCATACGGGTCATATCCAAATCAATTGTGTCAAAAAGGCACACGATTTACGAAAAAATGCCGAACATGCTAAAACTGTTGACACAGTTGTCGAGGATAAGGAAATCCCCATTAATGAACCTAACGAAGAAAGGAACAACAAATTTCGTTGGTTCTATGATATGGCCTTTGACTATTCTAAGAAACCTAGCACCTCACAAAGCCCTTGTAAATCTCAACCCAGTAAACCTATTCACAAGGCAAATAGTCAAGAGAGACCTAGAGAAGTTCCGAGACCTAGAGAAGTTCCGAGACCTAGAGAAATTCCGAGACCTAGAGAAAACCCTAACCCTAGAACTCCTCCCAAGCCAAACAAACCTAAAGTTAGAAAAACGGTCATTAGACGTGTTTGGGTTCGAAAGGATTTGGTATTTAGAGTAACTAATAATAAGGGACCCAACTTAGCTTGGGTACCTAAAAACTGTATCTAATCCTTTATGCAGGAAGTAGTGAAAGAAAACAACCAATGGTATCTTGACAGTGGATGTTCAAGACACATGACCGGAGACAAGAATCTATTTCTTTCACTCAAGCCCTTCAATGGAGGAAAAGTGACGTTCGGGGATAACAAAAAGGGAAAGGTTGTTGGCGTTGGCAAAATTGGAATCTCTAAGGCTCACGCAATCAGTGATGTTTATCTCGTGGATGGTCTAAAGCATAACTTGCTAAGTATATCTCAACTATGCGACAAAGGTAACAAAGTAGTTTTTCATACCGATAGTTGTCGCATTATTATTGAAGGAACTAGCAATGTTATTCTTGAAGGCCACGAAAAGGAACGTTTATATGGTGGATTTAAATGTCAGTACCTACTAACTCTTTTTCGTGCATGAAAGTTACATTAGATGATCCTTGTTTATGGCATAAGCGTTTTGGTCACATTAGCTCTCTAACCTTAAACAAGCTCAAGAAGTGGGACTTGGTGGAAGGGTTACCTAAGATCAAGTTTGACCAAGAAAAGATGTGTGACACGTGTGCAAGATGTAAACAAGTAAGATCATCGTTCAAGCCAAAAAGAGTAGTAAGCACGATCAAGCCTTGAACTGGTACATATGGATTTATGTGGACCTATGAAGGTAAGAAGTAGAGGAGGATCCAGGTACGTCTTTGTTCCTGTAGATGACTACTCAAGGTATGTATGGCCTATCTTTCTTCATTCAAAAGACGAAACGTTTGATGAATTTGATTGTCTTATGAAACTTGTTCAAAACAAATATAAGACTAATCTAGTATCTATTCGTACGGATCATGGCACCGAATTTGATAACCAAACTTTTATAGAATATTGTCGAGTTAATGGTGTAGGGCATAACTTTTCTGCACCAAGAACTCCTCAACAAAACGGTGTCGTTGAACGTATGAATAGAACCTTAGAAGATATGGCACGTACAATGCTCTTGTGTAGTGGTTTACCCGTAACTTTTGGGTGAAGCCATTAGTACTTCTTGCTACATCCATAATCGTGCTATGATCCGACCTATCCTTAAGAAAACCCCCTACGAACTCCTTAGAGGTCGAAAACCGAATATCTCCCATCTTCGTTGTTTCAGGAGTAAATGTTTTGTACATAATAACGGTAAAAACCGCTTAAGTAAATTCGACCCTAGGAGTGATGAGGCGATTTTCATAGGATACTCAGATCATAGCAAGGCTTATAAGGTCTTCAATAAAAGGACTCTTTGTATTGAAGAAAGTGTACACGTTATTTTTGATGAGGATAACGTGTTCGATAAGCCATTACAGGATGAGGAAGAAGATTTGGATGAGCCCGACTTTCGTCTCTCTAGAGACGATCCCCCGGATTTGGAATTAGAGGATAATGATATTGAGGGAATAAACGATGAACTTGATCGTTCCTCCAAAGACAAAAAGGAGAAGGACAAAGTTATAGTTGATGATACTATAACATCCACTCAAAATAAGAACTCCCAAACCAATGTTATAGATGATGTTATCAGTAACATTGAATCCAAATCAAGGTGTAGAGTCCGAGGTTATAATCGACTCAAACACAACACCCGAATTGGATTCAGGGGGAACTTCCTCAAATTCCGAACCAAGTGAAGTCGGGTCAAGCTCAAATAACGAGGATGAACCAAGTACTTCGACGAAGTGGAAATACAAGAACTCACACCCCATGGACAATATTCTTGGGAATATTAAGAAGGGTGTTCGACAAAGATGTTCCTTGAACAATTTCTACTCTTTCTACTCTTTCCTATCTATGATCGAACCAAAGAACATCAATGAAGCTCTTGCTGAATCGGATTGGATTGTAGCTATGCAAGAAGAGTTACAACGATTCGAAAGAAACAAGGTTTGGCATCTAGTTCCTAGACCAAAAAATCGAATATCATTGGAACTCGGTGGGTCTTCGGGAACAAATTGGATGATGCCGGAGTCATTGTCAGAAACAAAGCAAGATTGGTGGTTCAAGGATATAATCAACAAGAAGGAATAGAATATGACGAGACTTTCGCACCTGTTGCTCGTCTTGAAGCTATTAGACTTCTGATAGCATTTGCCGCACACAAGGGAATGAAGCTCTTCCAGATGGACGTCAAGACGGCATTCTTAAATGGGTATTTGCAAGAGGAAGTCTTCGTTGAACAACCCCCTGGTTTTAAGAATATCAAATTTGAGGATCACGTATTCAAATTAGATAAAGCTCTATACGGATTGAAGCAAGCACCTAGAGCTTGGTACGACAGATTATCCAAGTTTCTACTTGACAAAGGATTCATGAGAGGATCCGTCGACAAAACCCTATTTCTAAAAACCGAGGATTCTGACCTTTTGGTTGTTCAAATATACGTCGATGATATTATCTTTGGATCGACCAACCGAAGCCTATGCAAGTACTTTTCTGAATTGATGACTTCCGAGTTCGAGATGAGTATGATGGGAGAATTAAAATTCTTCCTAGGTCTGCAAATACAACAAACAGATGAAGGCATTAAGATCCATCAACAGAAATACATTAAGGAGTTGATTCGGAAATTTGGAATGGAAAATTCACATGCTATGCCTACTCCAATGGTCGAGAACAAGAAATTGACATTGGATGAAAGCGGTAAATCAGTTGATGAAACTACTTACCGTGGGATGATTGGGTCACTGTTATATTTGACCGCAAGTAGACCCGATATTATGTTTAGCGTATGCGTTTGTGCGAGATATCAATCGTCTCCCAAAGAATCGCATATGACGGCCGTAAAACGAATTTTACGTTACTTAATTGGAACGGCCAACTTATACCTATGGTATCCAATGGAGTGCAATTTTGATCTAATCGGTTATTCCGATGCCGACTACGCGGGATGTTCTCTAGATAGGAAAAGCACGTCGGGTGTCGCCACATTTGTCGGACCGTGTATCATCACGTGGGGTTCAAGAAACAAAATTCGGTTGCTCTCTCAATCGCTGCTTTGCCGAATACATCGCTGCAGGACTGGTATGTACTCAACTTTTATGGCTTAAGCAACAATTACGTGATTATGGTGTTGACGTATGATGTATTCCTATTTTATGTGACAATACTAGTGCGATAATAATTTCTAAAAATCCCGCACAACATTCACGTACCAAGCATATTGAAATTAGACACCATTTTATACGAGACCATGTTGAGAAGGGGAATATAAAACTTGAATTTTGTAGTACTGAAAAACAATGGGCAGACATTTTGACAAAATCATTAGCTAGAGAACGATTTGAGACCTTACGGTTGGAAATTGGTTTAATCAGTGGTACCTAAGTTTCTATATTTGTTTAATCTTTTTATGACTGACTAGTTAAGTTAAGATTGTATGACTGTGTCCGTATATTGCGTTGCATGAATAATTTCATTATAGAAATTTTTGTTTTCATAAGATTCTTTTTGCTATTTAGAATCTAATTAGTCTACAAACCTATTTTTATCTCAATAAAGAAACACACCATATTTCTTTTATCTTTCCAAATCAAAAGAAAATCTCACAAAAAGGCTCACAATACACGACTCATATGACTCCTATATCAACCCAATTTCCTAATTCATGTCTTATCATCATAAATTTCATCTTATCACTTTCCTATTCCTAATTAACTACACTTACCATATTACACCTACACTTGTTTACCCTAAAACCTACACCTATATCTACCCTTGCTTGTAACCGTCCACCCATCCCCACTTGCCTACCTCTTTCTTCTTCCAAATATTTACAATCATTACATATCTTTCTCTTTACTCCAACAATCACCATCATCCCTTTTTCAAACCATCTCCATCATCATGAACACATCCCATGCAAAAAACACCCGATCCTCAACCCGTCACCACCAAAACCGTCCCCTTCCTCACCAAACATCACCCTTACCACCACATACCCCTCATTCCATGAATTGTCCTTCACCACAACCAAACCAAAACTCGCCCCTGTTTCGTAGTCGGGACGAATCGGTCTCCGAAGGAAAAAGACGCCGCCTTTTCAAAGGTAAAAATAAAGTCGTTGTTGATAATGGTGAAGCGATTGTGGAGGAACCCGAGGTGATAGTTCGAAATGGTGTTACTCGTACTCGCTCGAGATGCTTGGCCGCGACGAAGGAGGGATTGAATCGTGTTAGGCTCACACACGATGAAAGCATCTTGGTTAATCGAGTTTTGAGGTATTCTATTCATGGTGGTCGGTATTATCCGAAATCTTGGTTGGTTAGTGTACCCGCTCTTGCTTTCTTTGTTAATTTTCTTGATTTTCAAGGGTGGAGTCACATAAGTCAGTTTTCGGGTCCTATATACCCGGTTGAGGTGGTACAGTTCTTTGCAAGTGTGTCGATTAAAAAGGGAGTCTTGCATGCGGTTGTTAATGGTGTCGATGTTACCGTCTCTGTTTCGGATTTTTGCTCTGCTTTTTCGGTTCCTAATGAAGGGATTGAATTAAATCCGAGTCTTGAATGGTCTAATGTTGGGAGTGAAAAGGAATTGTTGGTGAAACAATATTTTGAGGAGATGACAGAGGGTGTCAATATCGTGGTTCGTCCTCTTTCGGCCAAAATTAAGTTCCTCTTAAATTTCTTGTGGAACACAAATGGTGCGAGAAGAGGGGGCCGTGATAAGGTGTCGAGTTATGAGGCGATTATGGTTTATTCTTGGTTGGAAGGTCAAAAGGTGAACTTGGGGAGTGTTGTTTTGCACCGTATTCTTCAAACAGGTCTTACGGTCACTAAGGACAAATTGAGCACTACAATCGATTTGCCTTACGGTATGTGGATATCTAGGTTATTGGAAATTAAGCAAGTGATAGGGCCTGAAAGTTATGGTGTTAGTGCTAGAGATTGTATGTGTGACAAGTTAATCAAATTAATGGGTCTTGTTGTTGATGGACCCGAATTGCTACTTGTCAAAGATGTTGAGAAAGTTCCGGTGGATTCGGGTTTAGGAGCAATGGAGTCGAAGTTGGAAGGGTTTATGAGTGGGTTAATGCAGAAATTTGAGGAGCATTCGACTAGTTTGGCTACGGCATTGTCGCGGGTTGGACCATCTCGGCCCTTAGACTCGGGATTGGATGCTAGTCGGGTGTACTCGTGGATGGAGGATGTGGACAAGAGATTGGCGGGTTTTGAGAGGGAGCTGAAGGCTATACGTGGGGAAGTGTTTCCACACGGTGATCGTCTAACTTTCCTTACTAGTCAGGGTGGTGCATTGGTGATGCACGGGAAAGCAATGGCGGGAGATCAAGCTCTTACGTTGGAAGCTACAAAGGCTCTTTCCTTGAAGGTCCTTAATTTTGAGAGGAGCATTGGTACTCTTTCACAGTTGGTTAGGAGCTCTTTCGACCGTCTGGATGCTTTGGAGCACCGTACCCGACCCGACTACGTGAACCCGTATAAGACCCGCAACATCTGATTTTCTCTCGTCCTACCCTCATTAGCTCTTACCTTAGTTAGCTTTTATTTTACTTCATCTAATGGTGTGTTAATCAAACTCTTTTCGGCCCATTTTGGCATTACACTTGTGGTTATGGCCCAAGTGTTCTATTAGACATGTTGTCATTCGGCCCATTTCGGCTTTAGACATGTTTAATTCTTGGTTTGTATGCTAATTATCTTTTGGATGCTTCTAGTCTTGCATGTTACTTTAATTCTTATGACGTTTTTATCTCTTGCCTCGTCTTATATTATTCTAGTCATTTTTGATTTGTTCTTAACTTTTCGATGATGTCAAGAGGGGGAAAGAACGTCTATAGTAAGCATCTACCTAAGCTTGCTCCTTGTCAAGACCGATTGTCTCTTAAAGTCGTTAAAGTTTCGGTTTTGAAGATATTGTTTTGATCTTGCGTTAGTCTTTATTATCAAGATAACGGTATTATGTTGAGGGGGAACTTTTGCTTTAGTCACAATTTTAGGAGACTTGCCATCATCAAAAAGGGGGAATTTGTTGGACCATATAGTTTATATGTTTATGTTTTGATGATGTCAAGGTATTTTATATTGTATATACTTGTTGTGCGTAATAGTTTGTTAAGTGTTTTAGCATTAACCTTTTGCGAACAACAAAGAGGATTGTGACGGTTACATGAGAAGTTCAAGCCCTCTATCAAGATCAAACAATCCAAAGATTCATTCAAGTATTATATGAAGACGGAAGTTCGTCTAGAAGATTAATCAAGCTTGGATGATGATGTAGCCTATACTCGAATATCTCCTTGAAGATTAGAATAGTATAGGTGATTATCTCGTAATGGTAGTTAGAGAATGAGTTTCCTAATTAGTAAAGTTATAGCTTTGCAGCTATAACATTACTAGTAAAAGGGTTCAATGTTATAGCTCTTCTACTATAACATTGAAATGCTGAGTTTTCATACACGACTTTTAAATGATTCGAAAATTGTTTTTACAAATTCTTAAAGTTTATTTTATATGTTTTAAGGAAAGTATTTATTTTATAAAGCCCGGTTTAGCGAGGTCCGGTTTTATGGTTGGCGTTGGTTGATAGTTGTTGGGTCAACTTATGAGTTGGACTTTACTATCAATTAGGGTTTCCATCTAGTCTCTCCTAAAACCTAAATTCTAATTATATACTAAGATTAGGGTTTGCATGGATCACGAGCCTATGAGCCGTGTTATGCCGTGTTACCTAAGAGATATTAGGTAAAGATTTTATTCTATAATATAATCTTTACATATCTTGTATATCTTACTTATATATTTGTTTATGATAAAAGATATTCTTGTTTTAGGAAATCTTATCATAATCTTAGAATTTATAGTAAAGATAATATTTGAAAGATTATATTCTATCTTTTAGAATATTCTTCATTATCTTTTATGGCCTTTAGGTAAGAGATAATAAGAAGATATAATTTGCAATTATATCTTATTTCGGCTATTAGGGTTTTTATAGAAACCGTGTGGCCCTTCTCTTCCTTGCCTATAAATACTTTGTTATTTGCAACATCTAAAACAGAGACCTTAAGCATAAAAATTGTTTTCATATTTTAAAGAGCAAACCGTGTGTTTTTAACGAAAACCGATTTGCAAATTTTGAAAGGTCGTGTGTCACAAAACTCGCATACTTGTTCTTCATTTATCGTTATAAGATAATAGTGCTTAGTTGATTTCTGAACTTGTTCATTAACGTGAACCTTTGTTAGAATCATTAGTGCTTTCTTATTAGCGTAAGTTAGTCACTCGAGTATTTAACGGTACTCATTGAGTTACAGCTAGAGTTAGTTGTACGAGTTGGGTTAGTAAATTTGTAATCCGTAGAAAGGTACTAAATTTATTAATCGAGAATAGTGGACGTAGGTTTCGACTTGTGAAACTGAACCACTTCAAAAATCCGTGTGTCTCTTCTTGTTTCGTTCTTTCGTTTACTTTGCTTACAATCATTAGTTGATTAATTAAAGTTTAATCAATAAACTTTAAATAATCAATTACATTTACACAATCGAAAAAGCTTTCAAAAAGTTTTAAATCCTCAATTCACCCCCCCCCCCTCTTGAGTATTTTGGATCAATAGACTCTTCATACGTCAGCGTTGCCGGCGTTGGAACATCGTCGAGGGAAAGTATTTAGAAAGTTGAAAGTTAAGGGATGGGACAAGGTTGTATGTAAATGTCAGTATGTTTGGTAGGCTTGGTAACTCTTCAATTTGTTTCAGCGCCTCTTTTTTTAAGTTGGTTCGTACAGTTCGCACCCAACTTTAGTTCGTACGTGACCCCGCCCCTATATATATATATATATGTATATATATATATATATATATATATGTAGAAGGGTTCTAGTAAGGCCATGATATATATTGAGTCCCTAAATCCTCATAAGAGCCTTTGGATGAGAGAAATGGAGGGATGAGATTACATCTCAAAGAAGGGTTATAAATCTCTCTCCCTAATCTCCCTTCCTAATCTTCCATAACTCTTCCTAATCCTGTATAACTCCTTCCCCCATTCTTATCTCCCTAATCACTTCCTCATTATTCATTCCCCCTCACTTCTCTCATCCCTTAATTCTCTCTGATTCTCTAAAAAAAAAACCCAAACAAAAAAAAACCAATCATCTTAATCCCAACAAAAAAAACCAAAAAATAATCATTGTTCTCCCTCACAACCACCAGCCACCAACAACCCCGTCACACCACATCCCTCCCTCACAACCACCAGCCACCGCGCCATCTCGCCACCAAACACCATCACACGCACCTCGCCACCACCACCCCCTGCACCCGACACACTCACGTGGCTCACCACCACAAGCAGCCACGGCACACCAAACACGCATCTCGCCACCACCCACACGCATCTCGCCACCACCAACCCCTGCAACCGACACAACCACGCGTCTCACCACCACAAGCAGCCACGCGTCTCACCACCTTGCCACCACTGCCGTTCTCCTTTCTCTTTATATTTTTCGGATCCAAAAATTAAAGTGGTTATTATTCTTTGTTAGTTGTTGCGGTTCCGATTTCTATTTCGATGTTGTTTTTTACAGAGCCGGTTTTCTCTTGCCGCCACTCTTTTTTCTGCGTTCTCTTTTTTTTTTTTGGTCGTGGTTGTGCTGCCGCCACTCTATCCCTCCCACCCTTCTCTTTTTTTTGTTGCAGCTTTTTTTTTTCGATCGATGTTTTTTGTTTTTGATGTTTATTGTTTTCAATCTCGTTGTATGCGTTCTCTTTTTTTGTTTTTGATGTTTATTTGTTTGTTTGGTTTTTTTGTTTTCCTGTGTGATTTGGTTACTTTTTTGTTTGTTTTGATTTTTATTGTTTAAATTTCAGATTTGTGGTTTTTGGTTTTTATTTGTTTGGTTTATTTTTTTATTTTTTTGTTATTTGGTTTTTTTGACTTAGTGGTTAGTTTTTTATTATTGTTATTCAAGTTTTTTTATTTGTTTGATTTTATGTTATTTGTATATTTTAGATATCGTGTTTTATATTTTTTCAAATCTGTCTTGCTAAAGTTATACTATTTACGACTGAAGTTATACACTTAAAACATTAAAGTTATACTATTTACGACTAAAGTTATACCTTCGAAACATTAAAGTTATACTATTTACGACTAAAGTTGTACCATTGAAACATTATGATTTGTGTTATGTTTTGATTTTATTTTTTTTATTGTTTGATTTTTTTACTATTTACGACTAAAGTATACATTTTATGACTAAAGTTATACCCTTGAAACATTAAAGTTACAATTTTTATGACTAAAGTTATACATATTGTCCATTAAAGTTATACACTGTTAATGTCTAAAGTTATACATTGTATAAATTGAAGTTACACAAATTTTGGACTAAAGTTATACATCTTGTCTATTAAAGTTATACACTGCGTGCATTAAAGTTATACACACGATATATAAATTTCAATTATTGTTATTGTATTGTATTTCATTGTTATTTGGTTTTTTTCTAGACGGGTTTTTTTTGTTAGATTGGCGCGTTTTTGTTATTATGGGTTAAAGTTATTAGTTTTTAGATCTAGTTTTCTTCTTCTCAATTTTGTTTTTTATTTTAATTTTTTTTTTCGGTTTTTTATTTTAGATCTAGTATTGGCGAGATTTACGGTTTTTTCTACTTTATAGTTTTTGTTTACAATTTACATTTGTGTTCTTTTTTTTTTTATTTTGAATTTTCAGATCTATATGTGAACACAACTAAAGTTATACTATCTACTACTAAAGTTACACTACTTACTACTAAAGTTATACACTTCAAACATTAAAGTTACATAAACTTGGACTATATGACTAAAGTAACTTTAATCTCATCTTCTTATTGTGTTTGTTTTCAATCTGAATTTATATTCCTAAAGTTATACAATTTTGGACTAAAGTTATACAAAAATGGACTAAAGTTATACAAAAAATGACTGAAGTTATACTATGCAACTTCACTGACAAATTTGTGTAAGTTCTACAATTTTGGACTAAAGTTATACAAATTTGGACTAAAGTTATACAAAAAATAACTGAAGTTACACAATTTTGGATTAAAGTTATACAAATATAGACTAAAGTTATACATATGAAGGACTAAAGTTATACAAAAATGGACTAAAGTTATACAAATATGGACTAAAGTTATACAAATAAGGACTAGAGTTATACAAAAATTGACTAAAGTTGTACAAAAATGGACTAAAGTTGTACAAAAATGGACTAAAGTTATACAAAAACTGACTAAAGTTATACGAATATGGACTAAAGTTATACAAATAAGGACTAAAGTTATACAAAAATGGACTAAAGTTGTACAAAAATGGACTAAAGTTATACAAATATGGACTAAAGTTATACAAAAATGGACTAAAGTTATACAAATATGGACTAAATTCATACAAAAGTTATACAAATATAGTCAGTTTTTGTATAACTTTAGTCCTTATTTGTATAACTTTAGTCAGTTTTTGTATAACTTTAGTCCTTATTTGTATAACTTCAGTCCATATTTGTATAACTTTAGGCAATTTTGGTATAACTTTTGTCCATTTTTGTATAACTTTAGTCCATATTCGTATAACTTTAGTCAGTTTTTGTATAACTTTAGTCCTTATTTGTATAACTTCAGTTCATATTTGTATAACTTTAGTCTTATTTGTATAACTTTAGTCCATATTTGTATAACTTTAGTCAGTTTTTGTATAACTTTAGTCCTTATTTGTATAACTTCAGTCCATATTTGTATAACTTTAGGCAATTTTTGTATAACTTTTGTCCATTTTTGTATAACTTTAATCCATAACAGTATAACTTTAGGCAATTTTTGTATAACTTTAGTCCATTTTGGTATAACTTTAGTGCATTTTTGTATAACTTTAGTCCATTTTTGTATAACTTTAGTCCATTTTTGTATAACTTTAGTCCACCAAACTACCACCACAAAACGAGATAATAAAGTTATTTTTTCAAAATATTAAAATTAACTTATTATATGAGATTTATTTTACCCAAAATCTTAAGAAAAAAAATGTAAAAAAAACGAGAATTGAGAAAATAGATAAAAAGACAAGAATAAACAAAATAAAAGACAACAAAAATAACGAATGAAAAAAACACAACAAAAATAACGAATGAAAAAAACAACTCAAAACATAAAAAATAACACAAAAACGAAAAAAAAAAAAAAAAAAAAAAAAAAAAAACGTTCCGGCGGCGGTGGGGTTGGCGGCGGCGGTGGTTGTGAGACGGTGGGTGGTGTCGACTGTCGGGTGGGGTGGTGGTGTAGAGGAAGAGAACTTTTTTTATTTATTTGGATTTTTGATTTTTTGGGTTTTTGATTTCTTTGGGTGTTTTGGGTTTTTTTTATTTATTTGGGTTTTTTATTTATTTGGATTTTTTGGGTTTTTTTTTAGAGTTTGAGAGAAAAGAGAAGTGAAATGTGTAAGATGAAAGAGAAATGGATGAGTGGAAAACAAATATATAGTAAATTAGTGATTAATTAGAGTGGATTAGTGAAGGAGGAGAGAAATGGTGAGATTAGCTAATAAACACACTTTTTTGGGGTTGATCTTGACCATCCATTTTCACCATCCAATGGCCCTTAATAGAACTTATGGACTCAATACATATACTTGGCCTTAGTTGATCTCTTCTCTCTCTCTCTCTCTCTCTCTCTCTCTCTATATATATATATATATATATAGTGTAAAGATTAAGAGAGTCCACCTCTTACATTTGAGTCCATAAGTCCCCCTTATAGCCCTTGGATGAAGAAAATAAAAGGCTGAGATTTATACAAAAAAAAAGGAGATTAAAGCTAACAAATCCCACTCTCTCACTACCACACTAATTAATCCTAATTATTCACTAATTTAATATATATACCTTTTTCCTCCCACCTACTTATCTCTCATCCACACAATATCCTTTCACACTCTCTCTCAAAACCTCTCCCTCTCAAAAACCCTAAAATTAAAAAAAAAAAAAAAAAAAACCCGCCTACCCCAACGACCACCACCCAGCCCCACACCATCACCACAACTCCACCATGGCACAACGACACCTCCTCTACCACCGACCACAACACACCATTCTCGCCACCTCCCCGACACCACCACCGCACCAACTTTACCACCGCACAACGACACCACCACCGCAACTTTACCACCGACACCTTTACCACCGCACCTTTACCCCGACACCACCACCGCACAACGACACCCCCTTTACCACCTCCCCGACACCAACCCAGCCGCACCAACACCACCAGACAACAACCAGAACGCGGTCTCGCCATCCACCGCACCACCTCCTCTCTTGCCTCAAACACCAACCTTTCATTGTTTTCATTGTTCTTTTATCCATTTCTCTCAAATCTGCCTCATGTCTTCTTTTATCCATTGTTTTTCTTTTTTTTTGAATCCATTTCTCTGCCTCAAATCGGTATCGCCATTTGCTTTTTGATTTTTTGATATTTTGTCTTATTCCACTGTCTCTTTCTCGTTTACTTTACTTTTTTTATTTTTTTTTTTTATTTTTTTTCCTTTCTACCAGTATTAGATCTAACATTTAGTATTTTTTTTTAATTGTGATGAGGGCAGTGGAAGTTTTAGATCTCGTTTAGTTTTGTTTTAGTAAAAGTCGATTTTTTTGATCGTAAAAGTCGATTTTTTAAGTTTTAGATCGAAAAAAAAGATCTCATGTTTAATTTTGTGAGATCTTTTAATTTTAATCTTAGATATATTTAAAATGTCGTCTCCTCATTTTTCTTCAATTATTGTTATATTAGATCGTTTTATTTTAGTCTTAGATCTAATAAATAGATCTAAGGTTATTTGTTGATTTTCATCTTAGATGTGCATTTTTTTCTCTTAGAATTACTCTTTTTTCTGCTAGAATTACTCTTTTTTTTGTTGAAATTACACTTTTTTTCTACTAGAATTACAAATACTTTTTTTTTTGCTACAATTACTCTTTTTTCTGCTAGAATTACTCTTTTTTTGGTTGGAATTACACTTTTTTTCATCTTAAAATTACACTTTTTTTCTACTAGAATTACAATTACACTTTTTTCTGTGAAAATTATACTTTTTTTTGCTAGAATAACACTTTTTTCGGCTAAAATTACACTTTTAGTTGTTAGAATTACACTTTTTTCTGTGAAAATTATACTTTTTTTTGCTAGAATAACACTTTTTTCGGCTAAAATTACACTTTTAGTTGTTAGAATTACACTTTTTTCTGTTAAAATTACACTTTTTTTTGCTAGAATAATACATTTTTCGGCTAAAATTACACTTTTTGTTGTTAGAATTACACTTTTTTCTGTTAAAATTATACTTTTTTTTGCTAGAATTACACGTTTTTCTGCTAAAATTACACTTTTTGTTGTTAGAATTACACTTTTTGTTGTTAGAATTACACTATTTTCTGTTAGAATTACACTTAGCTCTATTGGACTAATGTTATACTCTCAATGGACTTGGTCATATTCTCATATTCTCATTGGACTAATGTTACATTCTCAATGGACTAAAATTACATTCTCGATGGATTTGAAATTATACTTTTCTGGACTAAAATTACACTTTTCTGGACTAAAATTACATTCTCCTTGACTAAAAATAACAATCTCATTGGACTGAAATTACACTTACCTGGACTAAAATAACACTTTTTGTCATTAACATAACACTCGTAAAATGCTAAATTACAATAACTTGTGATAAAATGACAAAAATTCAAAATATTATTCGTTAAAATCACTTGGAAAAGATTGAAGTTAAACTTGTAAAACGCTAAATTTTCGAAAATATTTCTTAAAATTACACTTTTTGCCGTTAGAATTACACTCGTAAAATCCTAAAATGTCGAAAACTTGTCTCGAAAAAAAAAACGAAAAAAACGAAACAGTCGAAAACTTGTCTCGGAAAAAAAAAAAAAAGGAAAAAAACCGAAACAGGAAAAATGTTAACAAAATTTTCATAAACTTTGAAGTATAAGACAAAATATGGTGTTAATTGTGTATGATAATCAATTTGTGAATGTATTATTAAAACTAGGGAGAGAAGTGAATTAATTAGTGTTAAGTGTGTTTTTTGCTTTCAATCTCAACCTTTCACCATGCATGATCCAAGGGTTGTGGGAGGGACTTATGGACTCAAAAAAAAAGGGACTTAGAAGAACTTTGCTCGCTCTCTCTCTCTCTCTCTCTCTCTATATATATATATATATATATATATATATATATAGAGAGAGAGAGAGAGAGAGAGAGAGAGAGAGAGAGAGAGAGAGAGAGAGAGAGAGAGAGAGAGAGAGAGAGAGAGAGAGAGAGAGAGAGAGAGAGAGAGAGAGAGAGAGAGAGAGAGAGAGAGAGAGAGAGATATTAGATTTGGTGATTTTGGTTCTTATGGTGAGTTGTGAGTTGGGGGAATCTCAGCCACTAGATTATATTAGAGATGAGTGGCCAAGATCAAATCTTACATGTCATATAAAACCATTGTCATTTACGTATTTTCTCTTTTTTCTAATATTACTTTTTTTTTACTTTAATTTTTTTTTCTCTTTTTTTTACCTCGTGTTATTATGCTTTTTTTTTATCACTTTGATTTTTGTTTTCTCTTATGTTTTTCTTTAATTTACTCATTATGTTACCTTTTTTTTTTTCTTTTTGTACCGGATTTTTTTTTTTACTTGAAATTTTTTTTACTCTTATTTTTTTTACCTCGTGTTATTATGCTATATTTGTGCTTTTTTTTACCTGGATTTTTTTTACGACTTTGATTTTTCTCTCTTTTTTTTTTTACCACATGTTATTGTGCTGTTATTGTTATTCCGCTGTTATTGTGATATTATTCTGCTGTTACTTTGATTTTTTTTTTACGACTTTGATTTTTTTTCTCTTTTTTTTTACCATATGTTATTGTGCTGTTATTGTTATTCCGCTGTTATTGTGATGTTATTCTGCTGTTACTGTGAATTTTTTTACGACTTTGATTTTTTTTTCTTTTTTTTTTTTACCACGTGTTATTGTGGTGTTATTGTTATTCCGCTATTATTGTGATGTTATTCTGCTGTCATTTTGATTTTTTTTACGACTTTGATTTTTTTTCTTTTTTTTTTACCACGTGTTATTGTGCTGTTATTCTACTGTTATTCTGCTGTTATTGTGATGTTATTCCGGCGTCACTTTGATTTTTTTACTACTTTGATTTTTTACTCTTTTTTTTTACTACATGTTATTGTGTTGTTATTCTATTGTTATTCTGGTGTTATTGTGATGTTATTCCAGTGTCACTTTGATTTTTTTTACTACTTTTGATTTTTTTTACCTTTCTCTACCACATGTTATTGTGCTGTTATTCTGGTGTTATTGTGATGTTATTCCGGTGTAAACAAGCACGACCAAAAGATGCATAATTCTGATGGTCATGAGTATTGTGTTGGTTGGGACTTGACAAGTTCAATTAGTTGGGAGGTTGATCAAGCTCCATAATAAGGACAGAAGGAAATTGCGATCAGTACAACTAATAATAAATTGGGGTTGGACTGGTGGAGGAGTACCCTAAATGTTTCGGGGCACAAGAGATGGGATAAATAAAGCAAAGTGTGAAAGCAGGAAAAAAACAACCTAGTGAACAATGAAGATGGGTCCACAAAACATGCGACATGGGCTCCACTCCTCTAGATTTACAGCTGACCAATAAGCTAATTAGCTAGTTTCCGTCTTAAATTTAAAACGAGTTAAATATCAAAAATATCAAGCATATATAACAAATATTTTGCTTTTTCCCAAGTATTCTACTTTGATCTTATGCCTCCTACTAGTATATTTGATTTGTCTTAAGTTTACGATTCTTGAGACCGATATACCCGTCTTAAATGAGAATTTGCATAAGCTAATACGTTTAGAACCCATTTTTTTGTTAAAAAACGACAATATTCCTTGTAAACTAAACATAAAACAAAAAATAAGGCTTTTAAGTATAAAAGATGAAACAAAAGAAGGATGACAAGGTTTGTGCCATATATATAAAAGTTCGAATATATATAATTTAATCCGTTTTATTTAAGACGGATACATCAATTTTTTAAAATAAAATAGTGATACTCGTAATAGTTCATTTATTAATAATAAGTAAAAAATAATAGAGAAAGGTATGTGGTACGTGGAGTAGAATCCAATCCTAATTCCAGAAATCTACTAATCTATGTATTGTGATTGTATAATCCCTGGCAGCGTCACAGTGTCGGTTGGATCAGTGCTTAGTATTAGTAGTACTAGTGCACACAGCACACAGCACACAGCACACAGCACACAGCACACAGCACACAGCACATTGAACTGCCTACTATATTTAGATGATGATATAAATCCCACTCTCAGTCTCAAAAACACCACGAGCGGAGCAGCAGCTACCATCGAGCCCCATCAAAATCCCGAAATCAATCAATTTCAACCCCATCAAAATCCCCAAATCAATCAATTTCAACCCCATCGAGCACCATCGAACTCATAATCAATTAATCAACATCATAATCTTCATCAAAATCCATCAATTTCGTGCAACCCTCTGCCCGGGATCCAAACTCGATACGATTCACCAATACTCATGACCATATAAACACGACATCAACCGGCGACAAACCTGATTAAACCACCACGAACTCCTCTGACCTGATGTTCCATCTTCATCGCCGACAACAACCAGCCAGTACACCCGCGACGCTGCCCAGAAACGAACCACTGTGCTCCTTCAATTGCAACCAGCAGCGAAACCCAACGCCTCACTCAACCTTAATTTCGTCAGCCACCACCACCAATTTATTCTTGATCACTACTCTGCTCAGTCAAGCAATCAATCAATTAATTACGAAAATTTTTTATTAAGAAGGATAATTAGCTTAATTACGAGTAATAATATGAGATGTTGTTTGGTAATCGAACTTTGATTTCGCGAGCGAGGTAAACTCGGCTGAATTTGCCCTTGCCGAGAGGTTTACCGATCTTGAAATCAGCGAGTGTAATACCCGGTATTTTAATATGATATTATATTAGGCCGAGTTACCAGCTGGGTTGTGTAGTGTATTTGTGAGTCGGGTAATTATGTGACTCGGGTTTTAATTAATCTAACTAGGCTAGGCCCGTATCGTCTTAATAGCACCTATCCTATATGTATAACCCATCTAACCAAACCCTAATCTCCCTATCACCATATTCATTTTAACCATGAGAAAAGAGAGAAAAGAGAGAAGAGGGAGCCGTGTGTGAAGGGAGCCGCGTGAGGAATTGCGAGGCGATTTCTCAGCCTATTCTCATCCTATTTCGTAAGTAGACTATCCTATTACCTCTTTATTCAATTATTAGCATAATTATAGTAGTATTGGGATAATTTTCGTAACCCTAGAATTGGTTTGGGGGTTTTTGATTATAAATTGTATGAGATAAATGAATGGAATAGTTACAGCAATTTACAGATTCGTTGGTCTGTGTTATTTGAGTGTTTTACCTGTCTTAAAGCCATGGGATGCAAAAAGTTAAAGAAGAGACTCATGTTTATTCCAAGCCTAGTTTCTGCCTGTGAAAATTGGTAGCATTTCACCGTGTAGTTTTTCCTGAAGAAATTATTTGTGAACGTCTATCTAAAAAGTCCGCAAATCAGTAGAGGCTGAAAGATTACTTCTAAAACATAATTTAGATATTGAATTGGTGCTGGGTCTTTTTCATATATTTAATTTAAATAGTTTAGATGAGTTAGGCGTTGGTTTTACTTAAGAATCATTTGTCAAACTCGTTTTATGAATCAATACTTTTTATGCGACGGTTTCTGTCAGTTTTTGGAAATCAGTCTGAAAACCCTTGATAAGTTTGTAATTTGAGAAAAACACGTTAGATATAAATTGTAGCTAAGACTCATGGGGTTCCAATTCAATTGGCCTTGCATCAATTCGAATTTTCTGGAATTAGTTATTCATTTTATACCGAGTCTGCCATGAGCAGGAAAATCGGGAAAAGTCGTGTTTGTTCTTTAAATTGATATTCCTATTAAGTTATGATGAGTCTAGGTTATGTGCATGATTAATTGACTGAGTAGATGGTAATTATACATAATTATGTTATGTAGGTGATGGATAAGTGAAGGATCATAAGTGATTGCTTGTGTGTGCTTGGATTGCGAAAAGGTAGGGAAATACACTTGACTTATTATCGTTGATGTTGAATTGTGTTGACTTGTTTGTGTTTCGTATGACCAAACTGTGAACGTTGACTTGCTTCGTGGCTGTTGATTTACGTTATGATTCATATACTGGAAGGTGATTGACTGAATTGATCGTATTGAGTATGTTATCACAACATTTGGTAACCGGCATGATTTTATGATTGATCAGTTCAAAGATATATATATTGTGTTGCATTAATTTCTTTTGAGCATTCATATGCATTGGAGATGGAGGATGTTGTGGTGATGTGGTGTGGTGAAGATGATGTTATGATAAGGCCCAGGCGGGTTCTGCAGGACTTGCCCTGGTGTCCTCAACAAGGTGGCGGATCGGCTACGGTCGATATATAGTCTCTGGGGATCGGTATGGCTGGGTGTACCGGGTTATGAGATATGAGTTGAGATGGAGATGGAGGTGACGGAGGAGCATGCATATCATATTTTGTTGTTTCATTGTATTCCCTACTCAACCTCGTGGTTGACCCTGTGTATTCGTGAACACCTGTGACGATCCAAATATTGGGGAGCAAGCTTGACAGGTTTATGAGATAGGCTGGGAGCTTGATGGGCGTGAGACACTGGATCAGAAGACTTAGTAGCTAGATCATCATTTAGAAGACTTTCACTTTCATTTATGTTAGTTCCTTGTAATTTGATGTAAAATAGGTTTTGTAATAATTAAGTTAAAGTAATTATATATTTTGCCTTGGAGTTTAATTTGTTATTCACTACCTCGGGAAACCGAGATGGTAACATCCGGTTTATTAGGGAATGTCTTGCTAAAGGCTCCTTCATAAATCGGGGTGTTACAAAGTGGTATCGTGAGCGAACGATCCTCCGGCCTAAACCAATGAACCCAATGAACGTAGGATGTGTCTAAATAAAATGAACCCCTGGGAATAAACTGTTAGGAGCTCACAACGCGGTTAAGAAGGCGCCCTTAATACGTGCTCTTTTGCCCTCTCAGTTTTGAACCAGGTAACCCGAGAGAAAATTGAGTGAATGGGGTAGTTAGAAGGAAAACCTTGGATATAATCGAGTTGATGTATACCTTGAGACCCATATATTCTAACCATTCTGCAGGACAACGTCACGGTAAGTATTTTGTATGAATGATGACGTGATCATATGATGTTGTGGAGATGAGAAATAAATTTTCGTGTTCAGATTGATAATCAATGAAGTGTTGGATTGTGGTAATCGTGAGCGTGAAAATAATTGCGAATTGATGATATTTATCTGGATGGATGTGAATGACGTGTTGATAGTGCTATTATGTCTAGTGATATGCGGTTATGTGATCCCGAAGCCATGCTAGTATAGTATTGTGATAGTAATCAGAAACACTATTGAATTGCTTGTTTCTAGTCATAACAATCGTGATTTAGATGTAAGGAGTAGATCGAGATGCGAAGGGATTCTATGGGATAGATGTTTACGTAAGTACAAAGTGTGAGATTTAAGTTGGGATGGGTTAGTATACATAGTATGTTCATAAGAGCTTGTAACATAGTAAAGAATGACCTAGTGCTGAAACTCGTTTTGTTTGATTTTACTCTTTAATTGACCTTACTGCCATTTCTTTTCTGTTTATTGCCTATGGATGAAAATTTTATGATAGATAGCCTCGTGAGTTAGTGTTCATTTGGCGTTGGTTTCATGCTTATAGGATATATGGATTACGAGTAATAAATATTTTAGTGGGCTGTGGTCAGGAAGTTCCTGTGCAGTGATGTTTCGACCAACGATTTTGTAAAAATCCTCATTTAAATTGTATTAATAATTTTTGCATAATTCCAACTCCATAGTTCAGAAGATTCGCATATGTTTTCAAATTGATAAGCCACGAAAATTCTTGATGTCTCTATATTAAATGGTAAGTTTTTCAAACTGACCCAAGTTTCGGACCAATTGCTGTCACATACTTGTTTGGACCAACTGAGTTGTAAAATCCTTTAAAAATTGAATTCTTGAGCTTTGGACCTCATTCTTTTTCTCACGAATTATTAACTCTCTGTATGTTATAAAAACTAATATAACTCAAGTTTTCGTTGAACGGTTATTTATTCGTGATTTTTTTGGAAGTTACAACGTGAATCATAACTTTTAAAATGTGAATGCTATGTTGAGTTTTCATGCAGTTGTTCGATTATTTCATGAGCCTTATTAATGTGAAATTATAGTGTCCTTATATGATGATAGTAGCATACATATTCATTGGTTATGTATCTTAACTAGTGATAAAAAAAAATTAAAGTTTAGTTTATAACATTGTTGGCATGATAGTATGAGTGAAATTGAATAGCTTAATTTGATTCTTAATCGAGGGTGAAATATTTTATACGAGTCTAGTTGTTTGCATATTTTATGCTTGGCATGTTATAATATCTATGGTGTGTTCATCATATTTGTATAGTGGTCGGATATATATAAATATAAAACTATATTGTCATATCTTGGTAAAGTTGGTGGCGTTAAATGTTAACTTGATTGTTCTAATATACTCGCATGAATATTTATAATAATTATGTTCAAATGTTTACACATGGATGGTAGTAATGAGTATGTCTAAATGTTCACACATGTAGGATGTCATCTGAGTTCTAATGTCTTTCATGTGAGTCTGTGTGCCTATAGTTATACTTATTACTTTCATTGCATTAATTTATTTCAGTTGAACCTAAACTTATGATATGATAATAAAATAGTGTTGTTGCTCCTTATTGGATATGTTCATAGTTGTATTGTCATGAAATGCTAAGGTGATTGTTGCAATTGTCACGATATTTGAAATATAGTTTGATATAGTTACGATATAGTTACGATATTTGAAATATATTCTCGAACTGTCGCTATGAATTATAATGAGATAACCCTTTGATGATTCACATGTTATGCGTATGTTTAAATGATAGTCGTTATAGTTACGTTTAATTGAGCCGCGAGTTGCCTATTTGTTCAAACCGTGCAAACCAGAGAACTTGTTCACCTTGCTAATCTTTTGTCATAGATAATGTTTTACAAGTTATATGATGGTATATGTACATGTTTAAGTTGTTTATGCGATATCTTTTATTTTGTTTGAAAATGAATTATATTGAGTTGATGGATACAATTGAATGGTATGGTTGCTAAAATGTTAAACATATGTGTGATATGGAAGTAATTTTGTTGTTATTGTGAATCATATAACCATTAATACTCAATTGTAATTTCAGTTGTTTGACTTCTACATTATTAAGTTAATTACTCATGACGCACAGTCGATGGTTCCGTAAGGAGTTTAACTAGGAATTTTATAATGTGCCTCCGATCTAAACTAATAATCTTCTTATATTGACTATATGGTTAGACTCTTGTCTAGTTCTTATGACGTGATAAATCGTTTTAAAATTTAACATGTGATTGAGTTGGTACTTATACTTTTGTGTGACAATGCAACCCGTGATAAATAGATCTGTAATAAAGAGGTAAAATTTTGATTGAACACAGTTAATTTGTAGTTACTTGCTTTACATCATGGTACGAATCGTATGCTTTGCTGAGACGTCACCAGGGAATGTGTACTATCTAAAAGGTCTCCGATTAAATGTCGTAGTCGTGTTAGCCGTGAATATAATCGAGTAAAGAAGTGCAACTAAAATCCTGATGTTGAGGTAATAGTCGTTCATTAGTAAAGATAGGACTGAAATGAATAAGATGAACCTGTAAATTACGAAATATGAGTCGACATCTAAGCTTGTATTGTTTGAAGGAATTGAGTTAAGTTTATCTGATTTTGAGTCAAATGGATTCTATGGACGGCTCTGTTATAAGATTTATGTTAAGAAAGTTATTCACCGTCCAAAGATGAAAGTAAAAGTTTTGAAAATGAAGTTAAATTTTGTAGTGTGAGTATAAATTCGAATGAGATTTCCGGCCGTTGTCCGGTTGTATGGTTTCATGATATTTGCTAGTCTGGGGAATGAAGCTAGAACGGAGTCACAAATAGTGGGTTAATTTAGTCATGTTGTTCGTTCATGTAGTGAATTAGTGGGTTGTGGTTAGTTACGAATGTCAAAACGGGAAATGTAATGTGGTGATTTAAGTGAGTTGTGTGTTAACATGGTATGTTGATATTAGCATGATATGTAATGAATATTTGTAAAATTGGTGTAGTTAAATACATTTAATCTTTTATGTCATGGTGTTGGGTGCAGTTTAAATATATTTAACACCAAGAATGAAATTTTATGTATGATAGTATTGTATGTTAACTTTCCAATATCGCTGTTTACTCGCTTGACGGACTCGACCAATAAGCTTGTAAAATTTGCCAATCAATGTGCATTCGTCATTCGTCATTCGACCAATATTTCTTGGAAAATATGCTATTTGACATGAACCATATGTGAGCACCTAAGCATCTTCATCTTTGTAACCTGAGTAGTAATGTATAAATTAGATTGACAAGCATCCCGTGAATGTTATTGCATGTATTGATTGATATGAAGAGTGTTTAGATTAATACTGAAATGTCTTAAGTTATTCAACATGGCTTTTGCTCCGATCCGTGGCGATGTGTTGTAGCAGCAGTAACTGTAGCTTCCTTGAGAGAGCTTGTATATTGATTGTCTTTAGTAGGGATTAGTTAACTTGAACGTGAGTTGTGAATCTTTTATCCTCTTTCAGTTGTTAGCAGTAGTTTGAGAACTTTTGTTATAATAATGAAGGTTACGGGGACGTAACCATGTTTAAGGAGGGTAGGATTGTAAAATCTTTATACTTTCATGTGTGATTTCTCAGTTTGGCTATATTGGTCATGCGTTGTGTGGGTTATGTTGGAGTGTTACATGATGTGTTTCTGTTATGGTTAAACTTCGGGGACGAAGTTTATTTTAAGGAGGGTGGAATAGTAATACTTCGTTTAATATTCAATTTGGTGGGTGCCTTACATACTTTTGTATATGCGTTTCATAATTCGTTTGCGTTGGTTGGTAGAGAGGGTAAACTTCGGGACGAAGTTTCTTTTAAGGAGGGTAGACTGTAATACCCGGTATTTTAATATGATATTATATTAGGCCGAGTTACCAGCTGGGTTGTGTAGTGTATTTGTGACTCGGGTAATTATGTGACTCGGGTTTTAATTAATCTAACTAGGCTAGGCCCGTATCGTCTTAATAGCACCTATCCTATATGTATAACCCATCTAACCAAACCCTAATCTCCCTATCACCATATTCATTTTAACCATGAGAAAAGAGAGAAAAGAGAGAAGAGGGAGCCGTGTGTGAAGGGAGCCGCGTGAGGAATTGCGAGGCGATTTCTCAGCCTATTCTCATCCTATTTCGTAAGTAGACTATCCTATTACCTCTTTATTCAATTATTAGCATAATTATAGTAGTATTGGGATAATTTTCGTAACCCTAGAATTGGTTTGGGGGTTTTTGATTATAAATTGTATGAGATAAATGAATGGAATAGTTACAGCAATTGACATTTGTGCTAGCTCTAATGAAGATCATGAGCACCTGTTTTATTTCTGCCCTTACAGTGTTAGATGCTGCAGCCTACTACAACAGCAACTGCTTATTTCTTTCAATTTCTCCGAGGTGCAATGGTTCTCTTTTGCTAAGATTACTTGGTTTACATAATTAGGTTTATTGGAGCCTGTCATGTAGCTCTGATATATTGGATCTGGATGGTACGGAATGAGGCAAGGGTCCTTTCATATGTGAGAAGGCCTGAGGATGTGGTGAACCAGATTATGCAAGATATTCACACAAGATTCCTGAGACTGAATTTGAGTGTCCTTCACATCAAGGATCATGTTTGGCTCCAAAATTTACATCTGACATAGTCTGTGTAGTCATTCTTTATTTTTTGCACTGAGATAGCATGGACGAACTATTCACTTGTATACTGTTTCTTTTGATTGGTTTTTAATATACTTAACCTTTCCCCAAAAAATAGTTACAGCAATTTACAGATTCGTTGGTCTGTGTTATTTGAGTGTTTTACCTGTCTTAAAGCCGTGGGATGCAAAACGTTAAAGAAGAGACTCATGTTTATTCCAAGCCTAGTTTATGCCTGTGAAAATTGGTAGCATTTCACCGTGTAGTTTTTCCTGAAGAAATTATTTGTGAACGTCTATCTAAAAAGTCCGCAAATCAGTAGAGGCTGAAAGATTACTTCTAAAACATAATTTAGATATTGAATTGGTGCTGGGTCTTTTTCATATATTTAATTTAAATAGTTTAGATGAGTTAGGCGTTGGTTTTACTTAAGAATCATTTGTCAAACTCGTTTTATGAATCAATACTTTTTATGCGACGGTTTCTGTCAGTTTTTGGAAATCAGGCTGAAAACCCTTGATAAGTTTGGAATTTGAGAAAAACACGTTAGATATAAATTGTAGCTAAGACTCATGGGGTTCCAATTCAATTGGCCTTGCATCAATTCGAATTTTCTGGAATTAGTTATTCATTTTATACCGAGTCTGCCATGAGCAGGAAAATCGGGAAAAGTCGTGTTTGTTCTTTAAATTGATATTCCTATTAAGTTATGATGAGTCTAGGTTATGTGCATGATTAATTGACTGAGTAGATGGTAATTATACATAATTATGTTATGTAGGTGATGGATAAGTGAAGGATCATAAGTGATTGCTTGTGTGTGCTTGGATTGCGAAAAGGTAGGGAAATACACTTGACTTATTATCGTTGATGTTGAATTGTGTTGACTTGTTTGTGTTTCGTATGACCAAACTGTGAACGTTGACTTGCTTCGTGGCTGTTGATTTACGTTATGATTCATATACTGGAAGGTGATTGACTGAATTGATCGTATTGAGTATGTTATCACAACATTTGGTAACCGGCATGATTTTATGATTGATCAGTTCAAAGATATATATATTGTGTTGCATTAATTTCTTTTGAGCATTCATATGCATTGGAGATGGAGGATGTTTTGGTGATGTGGTGTGGTGAAGATGATGTTATGATAAGGCCCAGGCGGGTTCTCAGACTTGCCCTGGTGTCCTCAACAAGAAATGGTGCGGATCGGCTACGGTCGATATATAGTCTACCGGGGATCGGTATGGCTGGGTGTTCCGGGTTATGAGATATGAGTTGAGATGGAGATGGAGGTGATGGAGGAGCATGCATATCATATTTTGTTGTTTCATTGTATTCCCTACTCAACCTCGTGGTTGACCCTGTGTATTCGTGAACACCTGTGACGATCCAAATATTGGGGAGCAGGCTTGACAGGTTTATGAGATAGGCTGGGAGCTTGATGGGCGTGAGACACTGGATCAGAAGACTTAGTAGCTAGATCATCATTTAGAAGACTTTCACTTTCATTTATGTTAGTTCCTTGTAATTTGATGTAAAATAGGTTTTGTAATAATTAAGTTAAAGTAATTATATATTTTGCCTTGGAGTTTAATTTGTTATTCACTACCTCGGGAAATCGAGATGGTAACAGTCCGGTTTATTAGGGAATGTCTTGCTAAAGGCTCCTTCATAAATCGGGGTGTTACAGCGAGGGACCAATTGCGCTTGATGCTAGGATTTGGAGGAATTTTGGGCTTTTGTGGTTGTTGATTTTGAGGTTTTGGGGATCTTTGAGGAAGTTTGGAGATGTGACGCCATTTTTAGTGTGATACGGAGATTGAAAAAACAATGGAGGAAGTACGACTGTACTGTACTAGTGGTTTATGGCTGAGATTTTATTTGTTTTTTGAGTTAATCTAAGCCGTGTATTTTTCCTAATCTAATGGCCCAGATTTTCCAAACTCACAACTCACCGTAAGAACCAAACTCACGAGATCCCGCCTCTATATATATATATATATATATATATATATACAGAAAGGATCATGTAAGTCCACCTTTTTTGGTTGAGTCCATAAGTTCTAATCTAAGCCTTTGGATGAGAAAAAGGAAGGGCTGAGATTAGATCAAAAAGAAGGAATGAAGGGTTGAGATAAGATTAAAATATGTGGCTGAGAATGAATTGAATATAAACCCTAATCCTCTCATTTTTCTCATTTCACTGCCTCTCACAACACACCAACCTCTCAATTTTCTCTCTTCCTCTTCTCTCTCTAAACAAACCCTAAATCAACAACCACCACCACCTCCTCTCCTCTCTCTCTAAACAAACCCTAAATCAACCACCACTACCACCTTCTCTCCTCTTGTCGCCCACACCGCATCACCACTGCCGCCACCGTCCTTTTTTTCCAGATCTGAAACTCGTCCCATGCCGCCTCCCTCGTCAACCCATGCCGCACCACGCCACACCTCCCCTGCCGCCTCCCTCGTCCGCCCCTACCTCACCACGCCTCTCTCCCCTTCTCCTTTCTCATTTTTTTTTTCAAGATCTAAGAGTTTGGTGTTGTTGTTGGTTGTTGCATTTTGGTGGTGGTGGGTGTGGGAGATGCGGTTGGTGGGTCTGCCGCCTTTTTTTTTTTTTTTTTTTTTTTTTAAATCGGATATGAGGAAATTAGTGGTTGGTGTTGGTTGTTGAGGTATGTGGGAGATGCAACTGGTGGTGCGCGTTGGGTCTGCCGCCTTTGTCCTCTCTCCTTTTTTTTTTTTTAAAAATTTCAGATCTGAAATAATAAGTGGTTGTTGTTGGTTGTTGCGGTTTTTTTGGTAGTGGTGGGACCGTGGTGGTGGTGCAGTGATGGTTGGGGTAGGAGGTGGTCAATAAAAGAAGATTTATTAGTATAAAGTTACAATTCCGGGGACTAAAGTTACATATTTAAGAACTAGAGTTACACTCGAAGGACAATAAAATTACATCTCTATTGACTGGACTTTTAACCTCCGGACTAAAGTTACAATCTTGAAAAACAAAAGTTACACGTGAAACGACTAAAATTACAATAGAAATGTATATTAATTTAAATTTTTACATACAAACTAATATATAACTAAAGTTATGACTCCAACGACTAAAGTTACACTTGAAAGGGGTAAAGTTACACTCGTAAAAGTATATAAATTCAAATTTATGCATAGAAACCATCATACCACTAAAGTTACATCTAAACGGACTAAAGTTACACTTGTAGGGCAGTGAAGTTACACTCGTAAAATTACCTAAATTCAAATTTATTTATTTAAAGTTACATTTTTATACCATAAATTAAAATTTTTGTGAAAAAATGGCTTGAAAAGATTGAAGTTACAGTATAAAAGTTAAAGTTACACTCAAAAGTCATTAAATGAATAAAGTTACACTCATAATATAGTAGAATTACACTCAAAAAATGTGTGGCTGAGAATAGGACTTAGGGACTCAACCAAAATGAAGGACTTACCTGAACCTATCTCTCCCTCTCTCTCTCTCTCTCTCTCTCTCTCTATATATATATATATATATATATATATATATATATATATATATATATATATATATATATATATATATATATATATAGAAATAGGATCTTGTGCGAACCTAAAGTTCGGTGCGAACTTACGAACTCCCTTTTAGCCATTAGATCAAATCAGATCAAAAGGGATCATATTAAACGCCTTAAACAATTACCTCTTCTCTTCTTTCCCGTAAACCCCAACTCCATCACTCCAACACTTTAAACTCCCTCATCGTCATGTCGCCGGAGCTCCGACATCAAACTCGCCGCTTCCTTATCCCCCCTATTCGCCGTCGAGGCCTCACATGTAGGACATTTCGTCACTCTATCGCCTGGTATTGTGGTTTTTTAAATGATTTCTCTTGTTATTCTTCAACCAATTGTTAGATCTACTAAAAAGTGCAATTCATTTCGAAAAACCAACCAGTTTTTAGCTATACTCGTCAAATTTGGATTCTATTTGAGATGTAAAAGATAAGATATCAAATTTGGATTCTCGACAGTGGGGCCGGAGGTCGGCGCCGTGTTGTCTCATTTACCGGCGTGTTTCTGGGTTGTTGAAGGGGATGAGTTGAGGTGGGGTGGTCGTGATTGGGTTTTTTTGTTGGTTGTAGTGGGAGGGTGTGGTGTTAGACATAGGTCCGGAGTGTAAACATAAATTTAGAGGATCTTGATTGCAGTGATAATTACAGATGAGTACTTACGTGGAGTAGTCATTAGATCTGATAAGGAGATTCCTTGAAATCAACAAGAAGATAAACTCCAATCTTTTGCCTTCTCCTGCCTCCCTTATTCTCTAATTCTCTTCTTGTGTGTTTCTCTTAATGAATATGAATTAGGTTAAAACCACAAACAGGTGTAGCTTTTATTATATAGGTGACATGAGGGGCATAATTAGATAAGTGGGCCTAATATGTTAATGGCCTGTAAACATCAACCGTAATCCACTTAGTCTATTACTCCGACTAAAAACCCAAAACATCATATTTAGCTGTTATCTATTAGAGTGACTGACGTCAGTAATTAGGTCCACATAATAGAGAATTAATATGATAATTCTTACATTCTCCCACTTGGACCATATTACTGACCTAAACATAATGTCACGTGTAAATAGAGTCATAAGTCGCGCAGAAAACTAAATGAATACATAATGGGTTTATCTTAATTACCCTGATCATTCCGAACAACTGGTTGAGTCATGGCGGAAACACTACTATACAAGAGAAGTGGTCCTTCCATGTACTACGGACCAATCATTTAGAATAATCAGTCTGTATAAGGAGCAAACATAATCCCCGATAATGTCCTTGAGGAAAAGGACTGATTCTGTTAATCGTGCAATAATAATGTATACAATAACAATAATACGATACGTAAAATCGTTCGAAACCATCATCATAAGAAAACATAAGTTGATTAATCAAAACATAAGTGTCATCATTACAAAACACTAGCATGATCCAAACACAAACGAAAAGCCTTAATGATTATCCTCCAGACCCATATCAGTAGCATGCTTTAAAAATGTCTTTGGAGGTAACCCCTTAGTTAAAGGATCTGCTATATTGGCACTAGTCGTGATGTGCTCAATTGACACAGTGTTTTTCCGAACTTCCTCCTTAACTGATAGGTATTTCATTTCCATGTGTTTTATACCTTTAGAATACCTATCATTCTTCGAAAAGAAGACAATGCGACATTATCACAAAGAAATTTTCAGCGCCTTGCAACAGAATTCATGATGCTAATCCTCGAAAGAAAGTTCCGCAACCATAAAGCTTGAATAATAGCCTCAAAGCACGCTACAAATTCAGCTTCCATAGTGGATGAGGCAATAATTGTCTGTTTAGCACTCTTCCAGGAGATTGCCCCCCCCAGCTAAAGCAAACACATAACCAAAGGTGCTTTTCCTTGAGTCCACACATCCTCCAAAATCTGAGTCAGCATATCCAATAACCTCAAGCTGATCAATATGTCTATAAGTGAGCATTTTGTCCCTTGTTCCCTTTAAGTACCTTAAAACTTTCTTAGCCGCACTCCAATGACCCATTCCAGGATTGGACTGATATCGACCTAACATACCCAATGCAAAACTTATGTCAGGTCTTGTACAGACCTGCGCATACATTAAGCTTCCAACTAGAGATGCATAAGGAAAGTTTTTCATGGCATTTCGTTCTAGTTCAGTCTTAGGACACATACTTAAGCTGAACTTATTCCCTTTCTGAATAGGAACATCATTGGGATTATATTTTACCATGTTAAATCTTTCTAAGACCTTCATGATATAGGCTTTCTGAGACAACCCTAATGTCCTTTGTGATCTGTCTCGAGATATTTCCACCCCGATCACATAGGACGCCTCTCCCATATCTTTCATCTCAAAGTTGCTTGATAGGAAATCTTTAGTTTGATGTAATAGTCCCAAATCACTGCTTGCGATGAGTATATCATCGACATATAAGACCAAAAATGCAAACTTACTCCCACCGATCTTCGTATATATACACCGATCAACAATGTTTTCTTGAAACCCAAAGGAGGTGATGGTATTATGGAACTTAATATACCATTGCCGAGAAGCTTGCTTAAGCCCATAAATGGACTTCTTTAATATACAGACTTTGTCCTCTTTGTCATCAATAATGAAGCCTTCAGGCTGAGCCATATAGACTTCTTCTTCCAAACTCCCATTCAAGAATGCCGTTTTCACATCCATTTGATGTAGTTCTAAGTCAAAATGAGCTACTAAAGCTAAAATGATCCGTAAAGAATCCTTCTTAGAAACTGGAGAGAAGGTTTCATTATAATAAATGCCTTCTTTCTGATTAAAGCCTTTAGCTACCAGTCTGGCTTTATGTCGTTCAATATTACCTAAGGAGTCGCGCTTGGTCTTAAAGACCCACTTGCAGCCGACAGCCTTATGACCTACTAGTAAATTGACCAACTCCCAGACCTCATTCTTAGCCATAGACTCCATCTCTTCTTTCATAGCATTAATCCATTTATCGGAATCATCACTATTCATAGCTTGTGAAAACGTAACCGGATCATTATCCACACTAATGTCAAATTCACATTGATATATTTCATAGTCATCTGAAATAGCTGGCCTTCTAGGTCTTGTGGACCTTCTTAATGTTATTTCAGGTGCTGTATCAACAACCTCAGTGGCGATGTTATCATTCGGGAGTGGAGGATCATCAACATTAGGTTCCACAATATTGACTGAGTCAACATTATCATTATGTGGAACTTCATCAATAGAAATTGGGGGCAAAGGAACTGGAATTGCCACCCTAACCTCATTGACGACGACATCCCTTACCTGATCACTCCCACTAACTTCGCCATTCTCAAGGAATTTGGCATTTCCGGTTTCAACAATTCTTGTCTTGTGTGTAGGACAGTAAAACCTATACCCTTTGGACTTTTCTGGATAGCCAATAAAGAAACCACTAATGGTTCTAGGATCAAGCTTCCTTTCATGTGGATTATAAATGCGTGCCTCTGCTGGGCATCCCCATACATGTAAGTGTTGAAGACTCGGTTTCCATCCTTTCCACAGTTCAAATGGTGTCTTTGAAACGCTTTCTGCTGGGAACCCGATTTCCAACATACACAAAGAGTCATAAGGGCATGCATCCACAACTTCATGGGTAGATTGGTATTACTCATCATTGTCCTCACAACCTCTAATAGGGTTCGATTACGCCTCTCGGAACACCATTCATCCATGGAGAACCAGGAGTTGTGTACTGAGGGACAATACCCAAACTTTCAAGGAGTTTTGCAAAAGGACCAGGATGTTGTCCTGATTCATCATATTTGCCATAATATTCACCACCCCTATCTGACCTTACGATTTTCACTTTCTTTCCCAATTGCCTTTCCACCTTCTTAATGTAAACCTCTAAAGCGTTTACTGATTGAGATTTTTCATGCAAAAGGTAAAGATAACAATAACGTGAATAATCATCAATAAAGGTGATGAAATATTTCTCTCCGCTCATGGAGGGAACATCAAATGGACCACATATGTCTGTATGTATAATTTCTAAAAGAGCAGTGCTTCTTGTGGACCCTTTCTTGGTGTGTTTGGTTTGCTTACCCTTAATGCATTCCACACACGTCCCAAAATCCGTAAAATCAAGAGAAGGTAGTATATTGTCTTTAACCAATATGCTCATTCTTTCTCTTGAAATATGGGCCAAACGTTTATGCCACAAGAAGGAGGAACTTTCATTAGACCTTCCACGTTTCGAACTAACATTATTATGCAGGGAAACATTATGAGAAACACAAAGAGATTCTGAAAACAATTTATCTAAATAAATTCGATACAATCCGTTTTCCAAAATTCCAAACCAACAAAAATATTGTCCGAAACATACTTTGAAACAACCTTGTCCAAAACTTAATTTAAAACCATCATTATCTAACTTAGAAACTGAAATTAAATTGCGTCCGAAGGAGGGAACATAAAGGGTATCCTCCAACTTCAACTTAAATCCAATGCTTAATTCCAAGCTAAACCTTCCAATGGCTTCTACGGAGGCTTTATCTTTATTCCCCATGTATAAGGAGGCCTCATTTGGATTTATGGTTCTTGTCGTAAGGAATCCCCTTCTTTTCGAACCAATTCTTACGCTTTATGCAATCATTCTGAAAGTGCCCAGGTTTCTTACAGAAAAAAAAAACAACTTTCCTGCTTCTTAATATCCTTCTTTATGCCAGATCCAGACAGCTTATCAGAAGGGCCAGACTTCATGCCCTTTCTGTTTCCAAACTTACCCTTAGATTTCCCGCTTACATGATGCACATGATGTGCCTGGGATAAGCCAGTACTCTTACTTGAGGCATCAGCCTCATCTTTCTGTTTGATTCTTGCTTCTTCCTGAACCAGTTTATTGGTCAATTCATTAACACTCCAAATTTCCTTAACAGTGTTGTAATGAAGATGGAAAGCATCAAACTTATCGAGCAAAGAGTTGATGATAAATCAAGGCGAGGAACAGATCCTCAACTTTCATGCCCATTTTCCCAACTTAGTCGCCAGATTCGTCATGTGTAACACATCATGCCGCATGGTGGTTACACTCTCATTATACTTAGCAGTGGTAAGTTCGGACATAAGCCTTCCAGCTACCGCTTTATCGGTAGTCCGAAAGCGTTCCTTAATGATTTCCATGTACTTACTTGGGCCGTGTTACGTTACTGCCTGTCTCCGAAATGGAGGACTTAATGTTTGGTGCAGTGGTAAGACGCAAAAACTTTAGTCAAAGACTATCAGATTTCTTCCACCAGTTATACTATTCAAGTACTTCTTTACTCGCATCGTGTCGGTTCACCGAGCTGACCAGAAGCACTTGATCGAGTTCAAGGATCCCTAAATAGAACTCGAGATGCTCTTTCCATTCTGAGTAATTAGTACCATCAAGTTGTGGAACAGCTTGGACACAGTTATTGAGAAAGGTTTGCAACGGTACTGCATTATGAACAATGCTCAAAACATTAGGCTTAGAGTTTAACACACAATAGAAATTATGACTAAGACTTGAAACTTAAATGAGTAACTCATAAATTTTCATCAGGCAAGTATAGTATCTGTGGACAACCTACACATGCTTACTTACATAATAGAGTTTACTCTCCTTAAAGAGTGTTTCACTTTAATGTCAGGTTACCTGTGGGTAAAACCTTAATACAAGTTACTTTACTCTCCTTAATGGGTGTTTTACTTTAATGTCAGGTTACCTGTGGGTAAAACCTTAATACAAGTTACTTTACCCTATTAGATGCTTAGTCGGAAATTCACTACATAATTTGAGTCCACTATGGCGAACCTTAACCTAATGTGAATGTTCAATATGATTCCATTATGAGATTTGATCGCGTACGAGATGAAATCACTGTGGTGAATTTCAACTTGTCATAATGCGAAAGTCTCTTACATTCGATATCAAATGATATATTTACACAAATAATATGTAGGCTTACAACAACAATATGATAATTATATTAACTTATGTACTTAATAATATAAATATCACACGAGCATACATAATCAAACATAAGTTATCGTAAACTATAATGCGAGAAGGTACTTATTCATGCTTAAGAGCTTCGATCGAGTGAAACATTAGCTCGATCGAGAACTATTATGAATAAAACAAAAAATCATAATTTTTAACCAAAAACGTCCCGAAACTCAATGAAGACGTCAGAATTAGGCTTAAAAATGCTAACCTTGCTATGCAGTCTGGTTTAGAACGCTGTTTACACTCGAAAAACATTATTAGAACATCAAAATCCGACACTTAAAACTGATGAACAGTAACTTTCTGCATGAACAGTGCTCGTGAATAGTGCTGTCGGTGAACAGTGTAGATGTGCGATTAAGAACCATAAACAATAAAATACAAACATCATACGAATTGAAATAATTCGATTAGGACATCATAAGAATTGAAATAATTCAATTAGGGCATCACGAGAATTGAAATAATTCAATTAGGACATCATAAGAATTGAAATAATTCAATTAGGGCAGCGGAAACAATCATAATTAAACATTAATTTCATTCAAAAGACATAATTGAAACATTAATCAGAACTATAACTGCAATCACAATCCAGCTCTGATACCACATGTAAACATAAATTTAGAGGATCTTGATTGCAGTGATAATTACAGATGAGTACTTACGTGGAGTAGTCATTAGATCTGATAAGGAGATTCCTTGAAATCAACAAGAAGATAAACTCCAATCTTTTGCCTTCTCCTGCCTCCCTTATTCTCTAATTCTCTTCTTGTGTGTTTCTCTTAATGAATATGAATTAGGTTAAAACCACAAACAGGTGTAGCTTTTATTATATAGGTGGCAGGAGGGACATAATTAGATAAGTGGGCCTAATATGTTAATGACCTGTAAACATCAACCGTAATCCACTTAGTCTATTACTCCGACTAAAAACCCGAAACATCATATTTAGCTATTATCTATTAGAGTGACTGACGTCAGTAATTAGGTCCACATAATAGAGAATTAATATGATAATTCTTACACGGAGCAGTGGTCTATGTCAGGTGACGGGAAATCCGAATGTTGAGATTTGGTCGAATTTCTAGATCTTGATCATGATGTTGTGTTTGTCAGTGGTGGTGGTAGTTGTGGTAGCAGTGGTGTGGTTATTAGTGGTGGTGGTGTGGTTATTAGTGGTGGTGGTGGCAGTGGGGGCGGTAGATACACATAACACCAGCCCAGATACACATTGTATTACTACGGTTATGGTGTCAGGCAGATGTCATGCTGGTGGTGGTCATTACGGTGGTGGTGGTACATGGGTTTGGTGGGTGGTGGTTTATGGATACAGATAGTAGTTCCCTAGGTACACGAGTATACTGCTATGGATACACAAATTGAGCATAACTTCAAAATTCGGTGAACTTAAGTGTAGGGATGTAAGTACTTTGCTCATAGGGCTGAGCAAAACATCGATTATGCTATGCTTGTTGATGACGGTGTTGCTAAAGTTGTTAATTTGGAGAAAGGTGGTGCCTTTACTTTTAGCAGTCCTGAGGATATGCTCAAGCTTCTCTAATTGTCTCCACTTTTCGACGTTGTCTTGTTTTGTTCAGTCCAGTATTTGTTTTCTGTTGTTTTAGATTACATTGGTTTGAATAATGCTGTATTATTTAAACCAATCTCTCTTTTATTTCTGAATTCTACTTGAACATACAAACTCAGAGGAAAAGCATTATAGTTTCATTCTTGTTTGGAACTTTTCTTGTTTTATCAGGAGTTAGTCTCCTTTATATTTGAAGATATGTGAGGCTCCGCCACTAAATAGGAAAGTGAATGATGTCCAATTTTATGTGTACAAAATTGTTGCAACTTAACGAATGTCGGGGTAGGATAGCCAGAAGTAAAGTCGAATTAGATACTTTTAAGTTGTCAAATAGATACCTTTGGCAAGCTAGATACACCCTTTTAACTTGAAAGATACTTACATTTAGCTAGCTAGATATAATATTTTAAGTTTTAACTAGCTAGATACATTCCTTTAAGCTTTTAGATACATTTTCCTAGTTAGCTAGATACACCCCTTTAACTTGCTAGTTACGTATATCTAGCTAGCTAGATACACTTCGTCATGTAGCTAGATACTTACCTTTAACTAGCTAGATACATTCCTTAAAGTTGCTAGATACATACCTCTAACTAACTAGATAAATACACTCTTTTAGCTATCTAGATACACTTATTTGAATTACTAAATACATTGAGCGATGTAAGATTAATAAATTGAGAGATGCCATGTATCCCATTTAGGATACACGTCCCTTTCGTGTGATCACATTAAATTGTTAGATATATTTCTTTAAATTGTTAGATATATACTTTTAGCTATCTAGATACACTTATTTGAATTACTAAATACAAATACACTTATTTGAATTTACTAAATACAAATCTTTAGCTTGCTAGATACACTTTTAAGTCACTAGATATACAACTTGCTAGATATACACCATTACCTTTAACTTGCTAGATACACACGTTTAAATTACTAGATACATATCATGGATATACCGGATGAGTCTTACGACGAAAACCATAATTTCGAAAACCTCGGATAATACCATATCCTTATTATATCACTCATTTCACCCTATCACTATATGCTAAACCTTGCTAACTAAATTCCGATGACGACCATTTCTCAAGGCCTTGCATTCTGCCATGAAACTGTTAGATGCAGCTTGACGTTCCAAGTTGAGAACATTCACAGCGACTGTTTTTCCATCCAAATTTCTCTTGAATACGAATCCAAACGAGCCTGTACCAAGCAGGTTTTTGGAAGAAAACCCAACTGTCGCTAGCTTTGTAAACATAAATTAGAGATATAAAACTGGTCAAACCAGGGACGAAGCTAGGGTAAAATTATGACCCGGGCCGATTTCGACTTCATCCCATGTCTTCACTTTATACAAAGACTTTGGTAACTTAAAGAAACATACAAATTAATTTTTTTTTTTACGTAATTATTAAATTATACATTAGTTTTTTAGAAGGACTTACTCCATATTGATTTTTTATCTAAACGGTAAAAAAAATCTAAAATATAAATAATAATAAACGTATTTTAAGAAGATTCTATTGTAAATTAAGGTGAGACGAACATAAAACAATCACTATTGGAGTAATGGTTAAATTGTTTACTAAATTAGGCCTATTCCTAATGATAAAAAATGGTTCCCTGCTTTTAATTACAAAAATCCTAGTTGATGTTAAAAATATAATAGGTCGAGTCGTCGAGGAGTGGAATATACTCAAATTTTAATGCTAAATAAGAAGATTGTAAAAAAAACAAAGAAAAAAAAATAATTGAAAACAAGCGTTGCCGTGAGTCGAACACGCGACTTTGTAGAAGTCTCAATACTTGTGTTGAGTGCTTACCGTTGTGCTACTACGAAACATTGCTATACATATTGCCATTTATTATACTTAGCATTGAAAAGCTCGCCCGGGCCATGGCCCATTCGGCCAGGCTGAGCTTCGTCTCTGGGTCAAACGTGAACGACTCAGAAATACTTCCTCCATTCAACTCCACTCTACCTATTTCACTTTCATACACTATTCACAATTTTGTATTCAATTTTGATTTTCTCTCGATACGTAAGTAGAAATATATTCATGTGAGATCTTGTTTGATTCGTCTTTACGAGTACATTAAAAATATCTAGCTTTTATAATTTTTGCAAATACGTAGCTAACGATATTTAGCGCGTAAAACGCGCGTTGGCAAACGTGAAAAAGGAAAGTGGTAGGGTGGAGTTGAATGGAGGAAGTAACTACTTATAACAAACATAGATAACCACAATACTTATCATCATTATAATAGAAAATCAGTGCTCTTTTAGTGTTTTCCTAAGGTTTAAAATCAGTGCTCTTCAGCACATAACACCTTCTGCAGCTTCAATCAGAGGCAACTTCTCCTTCAATACCTTCCATTTTTCATCAATCACATCTTTTCCTGCTGTCGCTATCACTTCCACCTCAAGTTCCCGTCGACGATTTTCTGGATAAAACCGCCGATCAATTGACTGGATCCTTTGGATTTTGTGATAAATTTCCTCCATTTTGAATCTCGCGGTTGGTCTTGGAAGCATCGTTTGTCAAGCTTGTGGAAGGAAGCAACTCAACCTCCGTCAGCGGCTTCCGGTGGTCGTCAGTGGCCAGAGATAGGCGTTGGGGTATTAATTATGAAGCTGAGAGGGAGGTGCGTCGGTTGTTAAGTTAGTTGATTTCGCCGCAGGGATGAGTCGGGCCACGTGCGCCGCCGAACTGGGTTCTCCGGCATAGGTGTGGTCGAGCTTGGTGGTGGACGCCTGATGGTGGTGGAATAAAGAGTGGGTGGATTGGGTTTGTTATGCAGGGAGTTGGAGATCTAATTTGGACCTCTGATTATTCAATATAAGGGTGGTAACCATTAGTTCGTACAGTTCGTACCATACTTTAGTTCGCACCTGACCCCGACAAAGTACGGTGCGAACCGTACGAACTACCCAAAATCAATAAAACACGCGCTTGACATTTCAATTGTAAACTATTCCCCCACTCTATGCTCCCAGACATTCAATTATTCATATCCTCTCTCTCTCACACCGACACAGGCTACTATTCCACGATCTCCGATCGCCGACGCCGAACCACCAATCACAGCCGAAAACACAGAAAACCCCACTGCGACCACCTAATCTACCAACGATGCCGGAAGAACAAGACCTGCACGCCGGAGAATTAAATTTGTGACAGGAAATCGTCGGCAATAGTATGATCAAATCGTCCTTCATGCTCTTGATGATGAATTAGGGTTCTGAACTCCACTTGATGTGCATTATTTGGGAAATAGATCCATCAAATTCGAAGAAATCAAAGATGAGTTACCACCGACAAGTCAAATTCCCAGGTACTCCCGATTTTTTCCTCATTTCTTGTTTAAACTTAAAATTACCATACATTCAGCTGTTAATTGGTTATGAGTTTACATTTTTACTGTGTAATTAGTATTTGTTTGCTTGATGATTTGTCTTCTGTCTGATTAGCCAGAAAATTGTGAGTTTTCCTTGCATCCCCTACTACTAAGAGAATAAAAATTCTCTTAGTTTTCCCTCCAAAAAGCATCTAGCTAAATAAGGTAATAAATAAAATTTTCTTTCATTACATTATTATCTTTTCAATGAATATATTCTTATAAATAAACTCTAATTTTTTAAATAAATTCATAATTATGATTTTTTCATTAAAATAAAATAAAATTGATACTCGTATTAAATTATAAAGTATAAGTTGCTAAATTTTTCAGTAATGCAATAATTATTACTGTAGAGAATAACTTGACACATGCTTACTATTAGCTTCGTGATAAAAAACATTCACTAAAAAAAAATTCACAACTTAAATAATTTTTTTTATTAGTTTTCCATTTCAATTTTTTTGTTTCATATCAAAATACAATGGAGTGAAGTAGTGAATTGATAAATATTAATGAGGTGCAAATTTTAAAAGTATAAATCCTCCTATATACTAAGAGAATACAACTTCTCTAAAGTTTTCCCTCCAAAGTGCTCAAACTTATACTCCGTATATTGAAGCAAATTAGATTTTCATTTATTAAACTAATTTTCCATTTAAAATAATCTATACATAAAAACTGTATCTCCTATTATTAACTTCGTGACGAATTTTTTTTTTAATTTTTTTTTGATGTAGTTAAAATATTTTCATAAATAACACAATTAATGGAATTATTCAATTCTTTTGATTAATTTTAATATTAGTTATTTTTTATAAAAATTCGCGAGATATAAATCTAAAATTTATAACTAATACACTAAAAATTAAAAGGCCTATATTTACCGCCCATTTGCGCGGGATCTAAACTAGTTTTTAGATTACAAAAGGTATAATTGATTTTCCCTGAAATTGCAACAATTAGATTCAATTGAAATTGCAACAAGCCCTGTTGTGTTATTTCACCTTTACTTGATAATGCACTACATTTTGCCATCATGAAAATTTTCTGCAGAAGATATTGTAAAAGAGAAGCTTCTTGACCATATTACCTTCACAAGAGGGCTTGTTTCATCATTCTCTGTTTGTTTGTTCTTATACATTTGAGTGTATCTAACAAGCTACGGGTATGTATCTCATAACTTATTGGAGTGTATCTAACCAGCTAAAGGTATGTATCTAGTAACTTAAAGCACTGTATCTAGCAAATTAAGGGTATGTATGTAGTAACTTAAGAGTGTATCTATCCAAAAGTAGGACGCGTAAGGGTTTAGGGTTGGATTAGGCGGCCCGAACCCAACCCTAAGCTCTTTCCCTTATTATGTATTAGAAAGCTACACGTATCTATCTACTAATTTAAATAAGTGTATCTAGCTAGCTAAATGTATGTATCTATTCACTTAAAGTAGTGTATCTAGCAAACTAAAGGTATGCATCTAATAACTTAAAGAAGTGTATCTATGATTCATCCATTCATAAGCTAGTTCTAAGTAGGAACTAAGCTAAGTATCGGGATTATATAGCTGTAGGAGAAGGGCAAACAAAATATAAAGTGGTATAATTAAATATGCCTTCCTCATATTTTTAATGCGTATCAAAACTTGGCCCTTCACATGATCCTTGTCCTGGAGGATCATAATAGAGATTTTTTGAAACGACACATAAGTACATAACATAATACCATCCGTGTTGCAAACATGTTACCACAGAATCAATGATAAGCCCCGTCAAGGGTCCTCCAGGATCAAACACATATGGAGTATCTGATAGTTTTCATCTCTGTTGAGTTTGAGGCACTTACCAATTTTTATTTAGAATCTGATGGTATATTGCACAAAGTTTTGTTATGATATGTATGTGTAATATGCTAGGGTTAGTAGCTTATAACACGGAGCTTGACATATTAGCGTGAGTTGCGGTATGTGCAAGTTTTCGTCGTTCAAGTTTCCATGCTTATTTTATTAAGGAACATTGCTTCTTTGTGTATGATCATGGTAAATCACAGCGGGATTTTTGCTTTATCTATGTTTGCATATGTACTTAAGTTCCAAGGTTAACAGCAATGTATTCATGTATAGGTTGGTTTTACATTTTCAGGCGTTGGTGCTGATACACAGATTCTTTGCCTTGACACTTGTTGTATTTTTCGTGTTATGGCATTCATCGAGAGCCTCAATCAAGGTAGGATCACTAAATATTGGCGGTCAGTCAATATCCAATTATAATCACAATTTATTTCTCTTGTAGTGCTTTAGCCGTTTTAATCCCTTCTTGTCTCCCGAATTCAATCGATGCACCTTCTTCTTCGTTCAGCATGTTCAAAATCCTGATGAGAATGACACTAATCTCGCCCAATCAGGTTGGGATGGCCACTCGTGGTACTACATCTCAGTTAGAATTGGACTGTTCCTTTGGGTATGATAATATCCTTGTTTTAAGTGTACCTCGGTTCTCTGTTTTGAAATTAAAGCTTCTAATTTGATGTCATCGTACCTCTCTAGATTGCTTTGATGAACCTGATAACCATATCTTCAACATGGGCAAGAGTTGTTGATGTTATGGATGGCGAGGTTTGTTATTGTCTGCCTACCTTCTCAGTGTAACATGTGTGGATTTACTCGTGCACCAGAATCGTCATTTGCGTTGATCGGGTTCAAGATTGTTTGGGTTTATTGGTGCTTTGGTGCTACACTTGGGCGACTTTTCGGGTCATTATTTGCGACGGGGATGTCTTGGATGGGATCATGTACGTTCTAAACCTAATTTGTTAGAAATACATGGTATGATTGTTTCCTATAGCAACCTGACGTTCTCTCTGGCTTTCAAATTTACTCCTAGTATCTGCTTTGCTGATGGAACTTGCTGCACAGTTATCTAAGGGAATCAAACAAGATGACATTCATCTCTCTGAGGAAGATACTCCAAATTGATGTAATGAAATTTTCTTACTTTTATTTGATAATGTTACTTTGAGGTTGCCTAAGTGTGATATTTAGAATAAACTCGTTTGAGTTGTTATGTGAAATTAATTTGCTTTCTTCCGAGCTATGGTTTTTTTAACAGTTGGGAATGCATTTTTGTTTCTTCGTTCGGAGTAACGAAGTTAGCCTGGGTTCTTTGACCCTGACCCCACAAACCTGAAAATGAAAAATAGAATAAATAAAACTGAAAAAAGAAGCCCTGTTCTAGAGAAGAAAAAGATCATAGAAAATGCAACGAAGATTGGATTACTCTTTTCCCGTAGGGCTTATGCAGTGTTTTCTTTGTATGTGGCTGGTTAATCATATATATGTTTCTCATGTATGTTCAAGATATTGCGTTCTAAGACACTTGACTTCAAAGACGTATACAAAGTGCACATGGTTAATAGGTGATGTACAACCCCATTCCTTTTTAACATTAAATAAATTGGTTGTGATTGCCGTTATAACTTTTGACCGTCACAAGTAAGAATTGTTTGAATGTGTATTGATTATAAGATACATACCATTAACTTGCTAGATACACTCTTTTAAGCTATTAGATACATATATTTAGCTGTGTTGGGTAGAGTCTAGACTGCTAGCTCTTGTTGCCCACTTTTCACTTTCCAGCTGAGTTTGTATGTTATGTAGTAATGTTCCAGTGCTTATAGAAGCACATTTGCAAACTTGCTACATTAGTGTATGATGGCCTTATACTCTTTAGAGTTTTGGAAAGTATTTCATATGGATACCATGTTACCATTTTCTACCAAATTTTCTGTCAAATGTTGGAACATTTATGCAGATCAAGAACAACGGATATTGCAGAGGAAGGCATCTTACGATCCATTTATGAAGTACGTGACTCTGTAAAGGTGGGTATTTGTATCTCAGAGATCTGTGGTGCTACTCCTAAATTCGTTGGAGATTGCAAATTTTATATCAACCTGTTTGTTTTGCAGGCATTAGCTTATCTTCTCCTCGCATTTTGGTTTTGGAAATCTCCTATTGCAGCAATTTCCAAAGAAGTTGTTCAACCCTTTGGTAAGGGACATCTACTATTTTGTTGTTCCCAAAAAGATGAATAATCATGGTACTAAATTTCGGTTGGAGGCTTGATTTAATCGGTTAATGTGGCATTATCTCAATCGTTTTGATATAATGCGACTGATGTCGTCTCAAATTGTGGTTGCAGTAACCTTCAAAACCTTAATAACTTGGTCACATGCCGTGTCCTGACCGATATTTAATACAATGAGGTCAATTACCATCATTAGTTGTTTGTGCCCTAGTTTAATCCAAAAATCAATCGAGTGGAACCTCATTTCATCATTTGTATACCTTGGTGCAGGAAATGTTTTATCTTGGAAATCAGGCAGTGGTTCGGCAGACAAAGTGACAGTATGTGCCCCATTCTTGTAAAACCTTTTATCTCTAGTCACGTGATTGGTGAGCTGTGCTTATACGAATATAAACCGAAAACTGAAAATGTGCTCATACCAGTATAATTGCAGGTTGGAATCATACCTTGGCTAATTTTGTGCACTCGAGTGAGCAAGCTCATCTGTCGAAAGGTCATCCCATAAAGACTTTAAGAGACGTGCTTTTTTGTGATGCCACCCTTTACTCGGCAAAGGGTCTTTGATTGAGTCTTTTTTATTCTGGCCTAATCCACCTTTTCACCTTTCACCATTCTGTTAATACAAGCATCTTCTAATTTTCCTGTTGGATTCCCTTATTAATTCACGTGTGTTGATATCATCCCCCTTCCCTTTTGAATTATCCTTCTGACAGGATTTAGAGGTTGGTCATCATGTAATTGAAACTGCAACTAATGATTCTTAGACCTTCAGCTTGTACCAATAGGTCACGATTTAAATTTTAGATTATCATTTTTTGAACAAATATTTGTAATGGTGATGCATTTTAGCTCTGCACTTTTATAACTAGCTATGTCTCTCGTAGACAATGGATAGTACATTCATATCAAAGATCGAACTTTTAAAAAATTCCTGGCACGCGGAAAGAAGACATGTGGGAACGAGGGGAGCGAGAGCAAAGCTAGTTCAAGTGGCGGGATGTCTTCATGGTCCCCAAAAAGGCTTGTTTAATTATGCATTTATAGTTGTAATCCTTTGTTTGGAGAAAAAACAAAGGATGAGAGGGAGGGAGCAAGAATGAAAGTATGAACAACTCTTCTTGTCTATAAAATCCTTTCTATATTGAAAGTGTTTTGATTTGGATACAATTGTCATGTTTGTAAATATAATCGTTCCCCATTTCATTAATTTTTGTTTCCTCCATACCTCACCTCACCCCTATCCCCACTAGTGCCATTATACCACCCGACCGCCACGATCGGCCACAAAAACCTTGACGTTTGGCGGGTAGGCACAACCTCCCTCACCACGCTAAAAACCTTGGAAAATCTTTCCAACATAACATCAACATTAGCAAGACACCCTCTTTATGTTGATGACCACCCTCCCTTTAAACCACAATCTTCCATTAGTTTTTTCTTCTGAAAATGGTTTAGTATATAATTACCTAGCAATACGCCACGTTGACAAATTGTACCTCATATCATTTGTGGGATACATATATTTAGCTTGTTAGATACATTTCTTTAAATTACTAGATACATACCTTTAACTTGCTAAATACTCCTTTAAGTTACTAGATACATACCTTTAGTTTGCTCGATACATTAATTTAAATTACTAGATACATACCTTTAACTTGCTAGATACACTCCTTTAATTTAAATGAGACTATCTAGCTTGCCTAAGATGCGCATCTAGTAAGGTACACGAGTGTATTTAGCAAAGTAAAGAAGCGTATCTAGTTTGATAAAGGAGTGTATCTAGCTTGCCTAAGATGCGTATCTAACAAGGTAAAGAAGTGTATCTAGTAAGGTAAATGAGTGTATCTAGCTTGCCTAAGATGCGTATCTAGCAAGGTACATGAGTGTATTTAGCAAATTAAAGACGCGTATCTAGTTTGATAAAGGAGTGTATCTAGCTTGCCTAAGATGCGTATCTAACAAAGTAAAGAAGTGTATCTAGCTTGGCAAAGTTGTGTATCTAACAAGGTAAAAGAGTGTATCTAGCTTGTCAAAGATGTGTATCTAGCAAAGGTTAAAAAGTGTATCTAGCTTGTCAAATATGTGTATCTAATAAGGTAAATGAGTGTATCTAGTTTCTCAAAGATGTCTATCTAACAAGGTAAAGGAGTGTATCCAACTTGTTAAATATGTGTATCTAACAAGGTAAAAGAGTGTATCTAGCTTGTCAAATGAGTGTATCTAGCAAAGGTTAAAAAGTGTATCTAGCTTAATCACCTATTTATAGAGAATTATTGTGTAAAATTATCCTAGTTTCTTAATTCTCAAGGGCTCTTCGAGATGGCATGATAGAAAGCGGATGAAGATGACAAAACATAACATCAACCTTTTTATATATATTTTTTTAACTATTTTTGAGGCAGTTTAATCACCTATTTATAGAGAATTACAACTGAGATCCAAATTTGTGATTGATTACACAAATCGGTACTATTTTTAAGGCAGTTTGATCACCATAAGAACTACTCAATACACAAGTTGTTACTCCCAAGTTCACAAACTAGTGCTCCAGATACACAAATTAATGTGTCTATCTGAAATGTTAATTTGTGTACCTCGAACCATATTTCGTTTATCCAATGCAACAACCTGACTACTCATAGCCCACCGCCAACCACCACAGTCACCGCCCAATACCACTTACCACCCACATCCCACCAACTACCATCGCCCCATAATTGACCACAACAACTCAGAAACTCCGACAAACATAGAACAACACAATATTGTTCGCACTACACCACTACGCCCCCAGCTGACTAACACATAAACCTTAGACGCCACCCCACTACAACCCAGCCACCTTATAAATACAACATCGTCGCAAAAGGCCCAATAACCTACAACATTATCATCATGTCGTCCTCTCCCCTTAGCCCTGTAGCAGCGGTGAAATGGTGGTCTAACGAGCCCACGACGACCGTCACGGCGAAAATAAGGGATTCCGAAAAAGGAGCGTCGACGAGCACAAGGGTAAAGTACATGGCGAGGAAACTACTCCGCCAGAGGAGTTAAATAAACTGACGAATGTGGTCAGATCTGTTCGTGATTGTCGGAGTAGTCGTCGTCGTCTGGTCGTTGCAGGCGGAATTAGATAACAGTGTGTAGATACCCAGTATCTGCACCTTCTAAAAATCACCCGATGATGATCGGACTATAACGTGTTTTTGATATGCGTACGTGGATTGGCTATACATGAGACGGTTTGATGCACTACTCAGATATGAAAAATGATTTCAAAGGTTTTCTAACTTCATTTGCATTAAAATAACTCTATTTAGAGTTAAAACCGTCTTCGGACCCAAAACCGACTCAGAAACCCGCAACTCGAGTCAACCTGAGTCAACCCGAGTCAAACCAAATCTCAAATGTCAAAAATAATGCCATGAATGTCTTCATCATGTCATTTCCATTTAAATGACCCTAATTAGAGTCAAAACCGACACCGGGCCAAAAACCGACTCGAAATTCAAATCCCGACTCACACGGGTCAAACCCGAGTCAAGCACACAAAACACCTACCTCAAGTAACACCAAAATCATCTTATTAGATGTCCATATTGTTACACGACATCCTATTTGATTACCACAAATCAATAATGGATGGAGAATAGGCCACGTCCAAATTGAAAGGGACAATACACCCCATTGTATCACGGGGTAGCTCGCGCCTCAATGGGGTGCCTGCTTAGCCTCCAAGCAAACACAACCGACCTACCATCCCACATTTCTCTATAAATACCCACCATCAAACACCATAATCTTCACGCGAGAGTCCGCCCCCTCACATCTCCCTTAAACTTCTATACTCAACTTCCTAAGTCACAAAATCGACACGTGTTTACGACCTACCGATCGTAAACACAAGCCTTACACATATTGTTTGGTACCGTCGCCGTGCATTCGACCGACCCATTCGACCAACTCAACATTAATCAACATGTTTTAATTAACATATTTTCAACTCATTTTCAAAACCAAATCCTTTTTTAAGGCACTCTTTTTAAACTTCTTTGATCGCGAGTAGTCACAACGAGAAAACCGTCTCTAAAGTCGTCTATTTCGCAAACATCAATACACGTAAGTTTGAGGGTGTAAATATCTCATTTATTTTATGTCTTTACTGCTTTGATGAGTTTATAAGCACGAACGATGCATAACACGATTCAAATTTAGGTTAGACGAGCCAAAACTGAGTTTTGGCCTGAGGCAGAAGCCCCTTATTGTGCAAGGTGGCTCGCGCCTCAATGGGGTGCCAGTCGTCGACTCAAACGTGTTTGAGTTCGTCTTTCCTTCAACACTTTCTTTTATTTTTACTTCTTTCCTTTTACGGTTTTTACCATTTCGAATGTTTCAAACCATTTTTATGACAAACTTTTTAACCATAAATCATAATCACCCTTGGTTCCTAATACCATGACGGTTTAATCCGTGTCTCGGTGATATTAATTGGTTAATTACATTTTAAAGGAATTTCTATTCTTTTATTTACCATTTTAATTCATTTTTATGATAAACATATTTTGGCCATTACAAAAATCATCCTTGGTTCTTTATACCATGACGGTTTATTTCGTGACCTGATGATATTGTTGGTTAATCACATTTTAATGGGTATTTTAACACCCTTTTCTTTTATTTACCATTTTTCTCATTTGTTTACATTTGTAAATATATTAGTCATAATTCATAATCATCCTTGGTTCTTTATACCATGTCGGTTTAATCCGAGCACGATGAGAAACTTGGCTAACTACAAAGAAATGAACTTAACATATTTAGTTCAAATCAAACATTTTACATTTCTATTTGTAAACTACGCTTTTCAAACATGCAAATCCGACAACGAATATTACTAACATAATAGTAATTATTCCGAGTCATGCAAACAATACTTGCAAATTATTTAATCACAAATACGGTTTTAAACAACCTTTTCAAAAACCAGGAGACGCCCCCTTGGGTCGCCCCTTGGCTCGCGCCCCAAGAGGCCCTCTGCTTTCATATTCCAAAACCTGGGCAGAGCCCCTTACCTCGCCAGTAGGCTTGATGCGTGTCTTTTATATGATGTTTTACATCCTGTTTTACACGCATTTCAGAGCTCATTCATGTAGTTTATGCTACATGTCTCCCTATTTCCGTCTACTTTCGTGTTTTTGTACATTATTGCAGAAATGTGAAGAATTCAGCGGAAATCAAGCTAAATTCGTCCCCGAGTATCCTGCATTGCATTTGACGTGAAGAATTCACTTAAGGAACGAGCTTGGTGCGCAATTCAAGGCCCAAAAGACAAATCCACGAAGGTATAGAAGTTAACTATCAGCTACTTCAGTCGATCGACCAGTACCCTCAGTCGATCGACCAACTTGCGTGTTCCAGAAGCTACTGTACACTGCTACTCTGGTCGATCGACCGCCATGCTTAGTCGATTGACCAAGCCGCTACTCAGACGAAAATTTAAAGATCGAGATTTATCAAGCCCATAAGTTATTAGGTTTAGGATTTATGTTACGTATACTTTCTATATAACGTAACCTAGTTTACAGATACTATCATCTAGCCTTTATTCAGAAAATTATTCAAGTTTTACATTCAGTTCTTTATCAAATAATTAGGGTTCGGGATATTGCTTTCGTTCGTTCTTTTAATCTTTCCGTTACCATTCATCTTCGCGGTATTTTCCTCTGCTTATTTTCAGTTTCATTACTTTATCGCTCATAGTATAGAATTGTTAGTTAGTTTCCCGAAGCCATATTTATCGCTTTATGCTAGCCTTTTGTTTCATTAATTTAAGCATGAATTCAGTAGTTAATTTCATTAATTTTATTGTCGTTATCGTTCTTAGTATGAGTAGCTAATTTATTCGTGCTAGGATGTAGGGGATCTATAGATTAGGCGGCATTAGTATTAATTTGGCCTGAAATCGCGTGTCAGTCGATCGACTGCCATACCTGGTCGATCGACTGACCACGTGAGGTTTACCTTCGTTTTAGTTGATTTAAATGTTGTACTTGACGAATCGAATGCATGCGACTAGTTGAATGCTTAATATATGACTGACTCGTTAGATCGAGAGATAGGGACAGTTGTTAGATCACCAATTAAAATGACTAAACTATGCTGAGATCGAAAGATAGGTAAAGTTTAGGTTGTTAGTCACTTTTCAGGACGAAAGTCAGTATTAGTGATATTAGGGACTTATAGCGAGATCGAAAGATGCTATCTGTTAAGAGTGGACCGAGAGGACCTCTTGTTTTCCCGCCTCACGTGTTTGATTTAGACCAATTTAGTATGCTGCCGCCGAAACTATAGTGAACCGACCATCCTAGTACCCCCTTTTTATATTTGATTTCATATATTTCATTAGTTTACATTTCTTTTACTGCTATTAGCTTTAGACCAAATCCAATCAAACCCCCACCTTATTGTTACCTTAGACCGAAATTAAACAACTAGAAATTACGTCTGCCTCTCTGTGGTTCGACCCGACTGCCGCTAGCTATAGTTGTAGTTGGAGATTATAAATTTATTTTTGACACCTCACGACGGGTATCAAATTTTGGCGCCGTTGCCGGGGAGGCAATTGTTCTAATTTTTAGTTGTTTTATTTTAGTCTGTTTCTTAGTTTAAGGGACATCTGTTCCTTAAACTCTTCTTACACTTTTCTTGTAGTTTCATCTTATGCGCATGTCACAGGGTGATGAACTACTACCATTCAATCCTGAGCTTGAGAGAACCTTGCGAGCAAAGAGGAGATTGTTCCAAGATCAACAGTCAGAGGAAGAGCCTGGTTCCCATTCTAGCTTTTACGAGAACGAGCTGTTCGAGGAAGATCCACCTTGTTCTCCAGTTTCTACTTCATCAGTTGAGACTGTCACATCTCCAGACATGGCCGAAGAAGAAACTATTGCCAGTCACTCTGAGCCGACAGCCGCGAATCTCTATAAGGGATTTGCTTTACCAGGGGCGGATAAGAAGTTTGAGCTGAAACCGTCCTATATCAACTTGGTTGAAAGAAACCAATTCGGGGGAGCTGCAAATGAGGATGCAGCTAAGCACATGGAGACCTTTATCTATTATTGCTGTTCCATACCCCCACCAACTGGCGTGACCCCGGATCAGATAAAAGAAACTATGTTTATTTTCTCACTCCGCGATGCTGCAAGGGAGTGGTATAGGGATCTGGACCGGGCTGCTCATGGGATAACTGACTGGAATTCTTTAGCCCTGGCATTCTACAAAAAAATACTTCTCTGCCTCGAAGACGAATGCCATTAGAGCTCAGATCACGAGCTTTAAACAGGGACGTGATGAGAACTTTCACGAAGCATGGGTCCGTTTCAAGAAGCTGGTGCGAACCATTCCGCACCATGGGTTCGAAAAATGGAGTCTTTGCAATCAGTTCTATAACGGGCTGTATGACGATCAGAGGGCTATTTTGGATGCTGCAGCCAATGGCCGATTTGCTGAGAACATGGGAGAGACTAAGGGGTGGAAGATCATTGATGATTTGGAAACTCATAAGGTTGAATATGGGAATTCGAGAGGCAATCAGAGGAGGGCTGCTGAATCTTCTTCTGTAGCTGCACTAGAAGCTCTCACTGCAAGGTTTGACAAATATGAGTTGGGAGGAGCTTCAAAAGGAGGGATGTACCATGTTAATGCTGTTTCAGACGGTCCTTTTGTCTGTAGAAGATGTGGAGCTGAGGGACATGTTTCAGAAAATTGTCCTAGTCCCTTCGAGTCTTGTGCTGCCTTTCAACATTATAGGCAGACAAACACATACTATGAGCCGAATGTCCATCCCAACTTGAGGTGGAGTAGCCAGAATGTCTTGAATCCAACTCAATCTCCACAACAGCAGCAGCAGCAGCCTTATGTGCCCCCTCATAAGCAACAACAATATCAAAAGCCTCCGTATATCCCACAGCAGCAGCAACAAACCCAAAATTCCGACTTTGCTGAATTTAAGAACTTGTTGCTGAAAGAGTTCCAAGCTAGAGAGGCCGGAATGAAGCTGCTAGAGAGCCAAATTGCTCAATTGGCTAGCAAGAATACCACTCGAGCTCCGGGACACTTACCGACTCAAACTGACCAAAAGGAGACCCTTAATGCCATCACTTTGAGGAGCGGGTCTACCCTGGAGGGGCCTGCCATGGTCGAGGAAGCTGTTGAAAAAGATAAGCCGGAATCGAGTCAAAACAAAGCTGGAACGAGCAAAAGCAAGAAAAAGGCGTCTACCAGGTATATCAGTCGATCGACTGACATACCCGGTCGATCGACTGAAGTGCGACAACCAGAAGCTACTGTTCCTGTACAAGTCAGTCGATCGACTGACATCACTGGTCGATCGACTGGAACCGCTGCTGAGGGTGAGCAATTTCGTCCTCCAATGCCCGACAACCTAAGGGATCACTTGTTTCGGGGTACGACAGTCCCGAAAATATTGGGGCAAGACCCGAGTGCTGCTGGGCCAGTCCTGGTTCCGAAGTATGACCCAATGTCGATCAATGGTTCACATTTGAGACGGTCTGAAGAGGGGTCAAGCTTCAACAAAGAGAAGGTGGTGGACTTTCAGCCTAATTCCACGGATGCCGGCATGCGTGATTTAGAAGAGAGGGCCAAGTTACTTCTTACAGCCCCATATCCAGAGAGACTAGTGCCGACGAAGGAACAAGTATCTTTCAATAAATTTGAAAAAGTTATTCGTAGCTTGAATGTACAAGTGCCTTTCCTTGAGTTAGTCAATCAAGTGCCTGCTTACACTAAATTCATGAAACAACTCTTGTCTAAGAAGAAGTCACTTGAAACTGTGCATACTGTCGCATTAACTAAAGAGTCATGCTCTTATTTGTCCCACACTGCACCTCACAAATTAGAAGACCCAGGTAGCTTCTCCGTTCCATGTAGCATTGGTACCTTTCCTATTGAGAAAGCCTTATGTGACCTAGGAGCCAGTATTAGCGTAATGCCCTTGAGTCTTGCTAGGAAGCTAAAATTAACTAGGTTTGCAGTCACAGACATGACAGTACAGATGGCTGACCGATATGCGGTCCAGCCGATAGGAGTCTTGGAGGACATCCCCGTAAAAATAGGGAAGTTCTTCTTCCCTGTTGACTTCGTGGTGCTTGATATGCCCGAAGATGCCCATATTCCCATTATTTTGGGTAGATCATTTCTGCACACTGCTGGTGCAGTCATAGATGTTGGTTCGGGAACCTTGACCTTTAAAGTAGGGAAGCATTCCATTGTTTTTGCCCAACCTGCTAAGAAGAAAGACCCCATGTGGCCTGTCACTTGCAATACGGTTTCTGAAAAGAAATCTTATTTTATACTTCCTGATATGCCTGTCTCTGTTTCTACTCCTGTTGTGACACCTCTGCCCCAGACTGGGAGCAAATTGGAGGAAGATTCGTCTATTTCTGATATTGCGGGAGCTGGTTTGGGGAAGGAAGAGCTGCAAGTTACTCCAGCTGCGAAGGAGCCAATCATTTCACGAGGCGGTCTTGGTTGCCTTAGCTATGGGACTGATGAGGATGTTGAAGATGAGCCAGTCAAAGCAACGGAGTCTGATTTGGATTCTGACGAGTCCGAAGAGATCATCGACTGGGATGATGTCCGGGATGTCGATCCGTTGAGTTCGGCGGATGTTGAAGCTAAGAAGGGTGCGGCTGAGAAGATGAGCACCGTTGAGGCTACCTCTAGTAGCCAGAAGCCAACGAAGTGGGCCATAACGTGGCCGTTCTTGATCAACTATTAGTTGATCAAATGCTTTACAAACACTTTATTGCTTTTAAGACTATTTACCGTATTTTGTGTGCGAGAGACTTCACATTTATTTTTATTGCCTAGGATTTTTAAGTACTTTAGACTTTACTTTGGGTTTTGCGCAATTTTGGGCGCGTATTATTGTGCATTTGCAGGTTTTTAGACCTCATTAGCTCAAGTTATTGAGCAAATACGAAGAAATCTGAAGTTACAGCAGTATTTCCAGTCGATCGACTGGGCTGTATAGTCGATCGACTGGTCTGCAGTTCCCAGGAGCTACTGTTCCTTTCGCCTTGGTCGATCGACTGCCTGCTATGGTCGATCGACCACCCTGCACTGCTGTACCTGTTCACGACCTCTCTCCTGCTATGTTTGGTCGATTTGCGGAATTGAGGGAGTTTTCTACTCCACTTTATTTTCTGACTCATTATTTATTTCTTCTATTCTCTTAATTTTGCACATAATATCGCTTCCTTTTTTTTTTGCTTTCTCGATTTTATGCGTGGTACTTTGTTTGTCTTTTTCAGGTACTTATTAGTAGCACTGCTAGCTACTGAAACCTCCTAGCTCACGCTGGTTTGGGGAGGTTTCCTTTGCTACGCTTTAAGTCTTGTGAGTTCCCGATTTCCACTTCATGTCATATTTATTCATTTCATTTTACGCAAATTCCCGTTTCTCTTTTCTTTCATTACATGATTTTGCACAATGGGGACATTGTGCGATTTGGTTTGGGGAAGGGTTTTGCGTCGCATATCATTTGCTTGCATTCACGTTTACATTTTTGTTTGCATTGTTTATTCCATTTCCCTTATAAATAACAATATACAAAAAAAAAAAAAATTGAAAAATTTCAAAAAAATTTCAATAGAAATGCACGTTTATTTTAGCATATAGGTTGAGTCGGAACGGTAGTATTTCCATGATGACATTGCATTTGCATCTGTTTTGCCTAAGCCTTGCTAATTGACATGTTATTAGTAGAATCATTTGCATAGTCTACGAGTTTTCGTTAAATTATTTGCTGAATTTGAGACTTGACTTAGATTTTTGGCAAACTACATCATATTTCTGAGATTTAGAGCTTATAACCGGTGTCATTCATGACCGATTCATCTAGGATGTGAGTAGTTACTCCTTATGGGACATGTTACATAAATGTGCATAAATATGAACTTAATCTGCTTAATACCTGTATGCATTCGGTTTGTGGTTTGTTGACACATGTGGTAGAGATTTCCTTTTCTCGTTTTACCCATAAGCTCCACACTGCCAAAAATATCCTTTTTGTCCTATTTACTACATCCTACATTTAGCCTGCCTTTGTCAAGCTAGTAGTTTAGTTTTGGGATTGTTACTTCGTTTTTGGTGGCTATGCTCATGTTTGAGATGTTGTTGGGAGAATGAAAAGAAAGGGAAGTTGAAGGAATGAAAAGTTGAAAGAAAAATAAGAAAAAAAAAGAGGATGGAAAATGATTCGAAAAAGAAGAAAAAAAAGAGAGTGCTGTACTGTTCAATACGGTCGATCGACTGCCAATTCTGGTCGATCGACTGGGGTCCGAAAGAAATCAATTTCGCATAATTCAAGCTTTTATCTTATGGCGATTTTTGCTCCCATGTATTATTCATATCTTATGGGGAGTTGGTTGATTACTACTATTTTGGAGATTGTGAGTTTTGTGCTTGCTATAGCACCGTTTCGATTGATTATGAGAAAGAAGTTGGATGTTGCCATATGGTCCCGTTTTGGTACTAGCTTGATCACCTGTACCTCCACTTTTCCATAAATGATTTGCCTCTTCTTACCCATACCTCACATATCCCATATAGACCTCGGCATGTGTCATGGTCATTTGTTGGTTGGAATGCATATGTACGGTCATAGAGATCACTTTCATATTATATTGCAGGCATGTTCTTATAGGTCGTAGTTAGGTGAGAGTCTCTACAAAATAAATTCTTTCTATCCTCTTATATATTCACCTGTGCTTATGTGTGATACGAGCGACCCGTGAGAGTCCAATTTGATAAGTCTCTATAGTTGACGGTTCAGCAGTTTTTAACGACTCCATAACTCGTTTGCATGATTCATTTGCTAATTGATTGTTGGTTGTGCATTAAATTGGTTTAGGCTATACATGTTGCAATTCGCTCTGAGATTGAACTCGTTCCATTAGGTCATTAGATCGAGTCTAGTTCTTGCTTGGGGACAAGCAAGGGTTTGGTTTGGGGAAGTTTGATGCGTGTCTTTTATATGATGTTTTACATCCTGTTTTACACGCATTTCAGAGCTCATTCATGTAGTTTATGCTACATTTCTCCCTATTTCCGTCTACTTTCGTGTTTTTGTACATTATTGCAGAAATGTGAAGAATTCAGCGGTAATCAAGCTAAATCCGTCCCCGAGTATCCTGCATTGCATTTGACGTGAAGAATTCACTTAAGGAACGAGCTTGGTGCGCAATTCAAGGCCCAAAAGACAAATCCACGAAGGTATAGAAGTTAACTATCAGCTACTTCAGTCGATCGACCAGTACCCTCAGTCGATCGACCAACTTGCGGGTTCAAGAAGCTACTGTACACTGCTACTCTGGTCGATCGACCGCCATGCTTAGTCGATCGACCAAGCCGCTACTCAGACGAAAATTTAAAGATCGAGATTTATCAAGCCCATAAGTTATTAGGTTTAGGATTTATGTTACGTATACTTTCTATATAACGTAACCTAGTTTACAGATACTATCATCTAGCCTTTATTCAGAAAATTATTCAAGTTTTACATTCAGTTCTTTATCAAATAATTAGGGTTCGGGATATTGCTTTCGTTCGTTCTTTTAATCTTTCCGTTACCATTCATCTTCGCGGTATTTTCCTCTGCTTATTTTCAGTTTCATTACTTTATCGCTCATAGTATAGAATTGTTAGTTAGTTTCCCGAAGCCATATTTATCGCTTTATGCTAGCCTTTTGTTTCATTAATTTAAGCATGAATTCAGTAGTTAATTTCATTAATTTTATTGTCGTTATCGTTCTTAGTATGAGTAGCTAATTTATTCGTGCTAGGATGTAGGGGATCTATAGATTAGGCGGCATTAGTATTAATTTGGCCTGAAATCGCGTGTCAGTCGATCGACTGCCATACCTGGTCGATCGACTGACCACGTGAGGTTTACCTTCGTTTTAGTTGATTTAAATGTTGTATTTGATGAATCGAATGCATGCGACTAGTTGAATGCTTAATATATGACTGACCCGTTAGATCGAGAGATAGGGACAGTTGTTAGATCACCAATTAAAATGACTAAACTATGCTGAGATCGAAAGATAGGTAAAGTTTAGGTTGTTAGTCACTTTTCAGGACGAAAGTCAGTATTAGTGATATTAGGGACTTATAGCGAGATCGAAAGATGCTATCTGTTAAGAGTGGACCGAGAGGACCTCTTGTTTTCCCGCCTCATGTGTTTGATTTAGACCAATTTAGTATGCTGCCGCCGAAACTATAGTGTACCGACCATCCTAGTACCCCCTTTTTATATTTGATTTCATATATTTCATTAGTTTACATTTCTTTTACTGCTATTAGCTTTAGACCAAATCCAATCAAACCCCCACCTTATTGTTACCTTAGACCGAAATTAAACAACTAGAAATTACGTCTGCCTCTCTGTGGTTCGACCCGACTGCCGCTAGCTATAGTTGTAGTTGGAGATTATAAATTTATTTTTGACACCTCACGACGGGTATCAAGGCTCGCGCCTTAACGGGGGTGCCTGGTACTGTTCTGCCTCGTTTTTAGCACTTGTCTAGGACGATCCCGATTACGGTTAATCCGAATACATGACGGATCAGATTGACAAGCTTACGTTTTTACACTTTGTCATTTGACACCCTTTTTCAATAAACGGATCGTGTTAAGCATCATAACCCGAACTTGGTAAATGGATGTTTAATTTCCGTTTTCACATGCAAATCAATTTAAATCCAACTTGACATCTTATGCCTGATACTTGGATTAACAAACCGACTTAGAAAGTTCACATGTTAGGTTAAGACTTTTGGATGTGCATTCATGCATTTACACCGTTTTATCAACTCTTGCACTTAAACAACCACGATCGATCAGTAGAGGCCGCTAACGCGGGCGGGATTGGGTGTCCGATTAAAGGGCTTCCCAATACGTACCCTCACCCCTTACTCAGAACCTTTAGATAGTGGATGGCCTTATCCAGGGCGTACGAGAGTCATTTTAGGCATAGAATGCTAAAAGGGGGACGACTCCTTATCTTTGGTACCTATGTCAAACACCGCTTTTTGCCTTGGTTGACCTAGGTATAAAGTGGATTCGAACGGGTTCCAAGCATCCCACAAATGCTTGGTGGCGACTCCTAACATCTCTAATCATTTCGAGACCTTTACCGAGACGAAACCGACCGATCTAAAGCGATCCGGTCGAAAGCATTTCAACGCCACCGAGCGTGGCTTTCAAAAGACCGCTGTACGTCCAAAGATTGGCTTGGCGTGCAGGTGGCCCGTGACTACGGACCGGTAGGTGGCCCAAATCTACAGACTGAGACGTGGCCCATGTCCACAGATTGGCGACTCTGCTGGGGAGTTATAGGACACTTGTGTCTTTGTGATCCTTAGAGGTGAAACTCGAACGAGGTCGTGGTTAAAGTGCATTAATTGATATTACGGTCATAAGTCGGGTTCCTTGTCCGGGCCTATAACCTAACCTTTATCGACCAATTGGCTCGTCTCGTCGGCGTGAGTTTTCTCATCCCCGCGTTTTGAATCCCGATTGAGTCAAGCATACCATTGACGTTACACATTTCTGTTTCGTCAAAGAGCTTTCATCACCTTCGAGCACGAGGCTAGGGCACCCTCCTTACACATTTTGTTTGGACTGGTATCCCTCTCGCAAATCGGGGTTTGATTGCTTGGTGTGTAACCCACCCTTTCAAGCCAAAACCCGTGTCAGCATTATGCATAATATAATGAATTGTGAGTGCTTATGTGTTATATGATCATAAGTCCTCCCGTCTCATTTTCAACTTTCAAAAACACCCTTTTTGTGCCGTTGTAATGGCCGTTTCAAACCTCGGTCTTTCACCGACGGTTGCACGCCTTCTTAGGCCGTCATAATGACGATTTTCAAACCCGGTTTTTATAACCATTCAAAACACCTTTTTGCGCCGTTATAATGCCCATTTTAAACCTCGGCCTTTCGCCGACCGTTGCACGCCTTTTTAGGCCGTCGTAATGACGATTTTCAAACCCGGTTTTCTACAACCATTTCAAAAGCACGCCTTTTTAGGGCCGTCGTAATGACGATTTTCAAACCCGTTTTTCTACAACCATTTCAAACAACAAGCCTTTCTAGGCCGTCGTAATGACGATTTTCAAAACCCGGTTTTTACAACCGTTTCTAAGCACCTTTTTATGCCGTTATAATGGCCGTTTCAAACCTCGGTCTTTTGCCGACCGTTGCACGCCTTTTTAGGCCGTCGTAATGACGATTTTTAAACCCGATTTTTCACAACCGTTTCAAACCTCGGTCTTTCGCCGACCGTTGCATTTCAAACAACATGCCTTTCTAGGCCGTCGTAATGACGATTTTCAAATCCGGTTTTCACAACCATTTCAAAATGCACCTTTTTATACCGTTGTAATGACGATTTCAAACCTTAATTGGTTTTCACAAACTATTTCAAAATACCCTTTTACGTCGTCATAATGGCCGCTTCAAACCTCGGTCCCTTGCCGACCGTTGCATTCTCAAAGCGCCTTTCTACGCCGTCAAAATAACGAATTCTACCCTCGAATTTTCAAATTCGAAATAAATTTTTTTCAAACCGTCGTAATGACAATTTCAACCTGCGCAACTTTCCAAATTTCAAATCTCGTTTTCGAAATCAAATTTGGCTTTTCTAAGCCGTCGTAATGACGATTTCAATTCTCACTTTTCGATTTGCATACCGTCTTTCAAAGGTTAAAACGGTTTTCTAACCCGTCGTAATGACGAATTCAATCCTCATAATTTCCAATTTCAAATCCAAATATTTGTAAACGAATTTAACCGTTTTCAAATTTCAAATTCAAAATAAAATCATTTGAAAGCCAATTTAAACGTTTTCAAATCTTTGAAAACCAATCTAACCGTTTTCAAATTTCAATTCAAAATCAAGTCTTTGAAAACAAATTTAACCGTTTTCAAATTTCAAATCCAACTTCAAACCCTTTGAAAATAAATCTAACCGTTTTCAAATTTCAATTCAAAATCAAATCTTTGAAAACAAATTTAACCGTTTTCAAATTTCAATTCAAAATCAAATTTTGAAAACATACTTAACCGTTTTCAGATTTCAAATCCAATTTCAAATTATTTGAAAACAAATTTAACCGTTTTCAAATTTCAATTCAAAATCAATTCTTTGAAAACAAATTTAACCGTTTTTAAATTTCAAATCCAAATTTCAAGTCTTTGAAAACAAATTTAACCGTTTTCAGATTTTAAATCAAAACTCAATCTTTGAAAACAAATTTAACCGTTTTCAAATTTTCAACCCAACTTCAAACCAAATCCTTGAAAACAAATTTAACCGTTTTCATGGCCATTGTGATGACGATTCCAAATTCTTTAATTCGTTAATTATCGATTTTCAAATCCGTAATTCGGAATTTCAAAAACCGTCTCTGGAAACAGTACATCGTTCTTCGAGCCAACTCAAACTCAAACTGTCTTTTGAAAACAAACTTAAGGCAACTCTTCAACTGATCGGCTTTCGGAGATCCCTACTCTTCGAAAACCGTCCATAAAACGACAAATGAACCTTTTTGAAAATTTCTATTTTTGAAAATTTCAGTCCACTTTTCTGATTCAGCCTCGAGTCGATTAGAGTCCAGTCGATTTCAAGTCAAGTCGTCTAGATAACATCGAGTGTCTGCCGAAGTTAGTACCTACCTTTTGGTCTAGGTCGTGTCGCCTAATTGTCGAGACATCTTCAAGGGCATTAGCAGAGTCAAAACCTCTCGGGTATTAAACCCGTCTTTCCCCTACATTACAGGTCAAAGGTCAAGTTTGTGCACATGTCTTGTCCAACGGCGTCACGCCAGCAACAAACATCCAAACTGAGTCAGAAGTCGTTTGTCTTGGTGTCACTATGCCAAAGTCGACACTCGAGTCTAAATTCAAAGTCATGCACCAAGAGTTCAAACACAAGAGGTCATTCACGATCTTTAATGAACTCCTAACCTAGTCACACCGTATCGTCTTCACGACATAACTGCCTTTCATACATATGTGTCGCACTTGCCTTTGTTTGTGCAATACCTTGTCAAGACAGGTTATAACGCCTATCGTTATGTCATTAGGAATCCCTTGGGTGCCATCGGTCGCCAACCAGAAACTCAAGAAGCTGATCAATCTGCACCTGCCATGACTTCTGCCGAAACCAACAACATGGCCCTTCGACTCCTAGCTACCGTGGAAAACTTGAGCACTCGTCTCTCCCAATTGGAGGACAAAATGATAACCGGGAATTTTACCTCTTCTGATATTGAGCAAAGGGTTAAACTCCTTGAAAGCCGACTACTTGCCAACAACAAAAACAACCCTCCAGAAAACCTTATTGGACATAGTCAGGAACTTTCCTTGGATTGCTCTCATCCCATCCCTCCCGACGATGAGAAAATTCGTGCAATTAATGAAGATGGACTACAAAGCGATATACCCATGATCTCCGTCTCCATCATCAACATATTCTCAAAGCTGCGAGTGGCTATCGATGATTTGAACACTCAGGTAGCTAATTTGGGGAAAAGGATTGGTAATGCCGAAAATGAACCTGACCACCAGGGAGAAGACCAACACCCAATTCACCAACGAACAAATGCTGAAAATGAAGAAGCATTTGATGGTCCCCACACCCAAGAACCCGCCAACAAAGAACATGAAATTGCCTCACCAAAATACCCTTTAAAATATCAAACAACATCCCCAAAACTTCCCATTGACAACAACCAAATCCTACTTCCGCCTAGGATTGACAAAAACAAAACTCACAAAAACATCCCAAAAAACACCAATGTTGGAATCAGGGGAAAACATCAAAGGGTATTCACAGATCTGGGAATGACATATGGCACCGCTCTAAGGATACTTTCTTCAGAAGGATTACTGCAACCTATTGGTCCCACTCCGGATCCAAAACCAAAAAACATGACCCAATTTTGGAATGGCTACGCATATTGTCGATATCACAGAGGCAAGGGGCATAAAACTGAAATGTGCTACGAGCTCAAGCACGCCATACAAGATGGAATTGAGGATGGCAGGTTTTCCACCTTACTCTTAACCACTCCAGATAAAGAACCTGGGCGGCCTAATAGGAAGTTCATCGATTTGGGTGATCGAGAAGGTGAGTATTCTACCAATAATTTGGTAAAAAGGAGAAAGGTAGACTCAACGCCATCCTATCAGCAAGGAGACGAGGCTTTAGTTAAACATGTCATTGACTGCCTTCAGCCAAATTATACATCCCGTTTGAAGGGTTGTGACAAAGCTGTCGTGTACCTATCAAAAATAAACTAACTAAACTAACTATATAGCTAGGGAAGTCAGGTCGATCTCCTCAGGGAGGCAAGATATCTGTAGAAGTCCGTCTATTTGGTCACAAATGGGGGGTTGTTTAAATTGGTTTTCTAAACTAAAAGCTTAAAGGAAAGAGAAACAGAGAAAAGAGCAGCAAAAGCAGAGAAAGATGATAAACTATCAAATAAGAAGGGACATGTCAGGATTTCGGTTCACTACGGTAGTCCAGTGACTCAACTGTAAACAACTTAGACAAATTAATGCGAGACGGATATGGAAAGGTCCTTCCGGTCCACTTTCTACCCTAAAATACCACTAACTTAACTTCCGTCCTCGCCAGGGTAGTCTATTGTTCATAGTAGGCCTATTTAGTCCAATCTTCCGATCCAGGATTAAATTTAGCCAGATTAAAGGGGTGACTCAAAAGCGTGCACTCAACTAAGTCAGTAAAATACAGTTATATTGCTATGGGGACAGAATCTCACAATTAATTCATTTAACCTATTTACTACATCGTCACATTTCTACCGTAGATCCCCTAATCCCAACATGAAAGAAGTTTAGCTACTCATATTGCTATTTATACTATTAAAACTAATAACAAAGATTGAACTAACGATAAACATAATGAAATAATAAATAAATTGCATAAAAGAGAATTAGGGCAGAAAGTAAAAGGAACGAAATAAACAATTAAAGCAAACGAAGGAGAGATTATTATTAATAAAGGAGAAAGAGATTACAATCGTGAGAATCCGGCGTAAAGAACACACAAATCCGAGCGAAATAACCCCGAGAATAAAGTTACAGTGAAGGATGAAAATGATAGATGGAAAACTGAAAATAAAGTGTCGATGATAGATGATAAGATAGCCAATGACCTAGTAACGTAATGCTTAAATAGAAAATAAACTAAGTCCAAAAGCTAAAATAAGCTTACGGGCTAATTAAAGCCCACGCCAGACCAAACCACTCGATCGATTGGAATAATACCACTCGATCGAGCAAAACTCCAGAAAATCTACTCGATCGAGTAAAATAGTTACTCGATCGAGTAACCTCTCTTTTAAGCACTTCTTGATCGAATAGAAAAGTGCTCGATCGATCAACCAATAACGTAGAAACCATTCGATCGAGTAATAAAACCACTCGATCGAATGTTCTTCCTTCAAATCAGCTCAAACTCGTGCCTGACTGCCTCGTAAACCGTGCCTTCACGCATCCCAATGCAATATCTCACTCTGGAAAATCTCGTCTCCTCTAAATGCATGCAAAAGGATGAAAAGTGGTACGATTCCACTACTTTCGCGTTCATTTCTACAAAACGGACAAAACGAACCAAAGTAGCCAATTCGGGGGCAAAATGCAATATAAACAGTACAAAAGTATATATAAATACGTGCTAAAATAGGCTAAAAAGACTATACATTATGCACGTATCAAATCTCCCCAAACCGAACCTTTACTCGTCCTCGAGTAAACTAAAATGCAACTAATGGAACGGAAATGATAACTCAGAGCTAGCTTAACTTATCTACTTGAACCAATTTAATGCAACAAAAACTAAGAGTTATAGCTAAGCAGTCAATACGCAAACGAGTTATAAGTTGTTTAGAAATACAGCTGACCTATCGACCTTGCAAGACCAACAAAATTGGACTCTCACGTGGTCACTCTTCTCTCATGAAGCAAAGGGTGAATATTATATGTAAAAGAGAGAGAGAAGGACAGTCACTCACCTAACTGCGACCTACATAGCATGCATGCAACAAAAATGAAAGACAATTCAAGTAATAATGCACACACTCCAACCAATAATGTCCGTCACAGCCGAGGGCTTACAAATAATATGGGAATAGTGAGGTTCAAGTGAGAAAAGGCAAAACAAGTTATGGTAATGTGGAGGTAAAAGCGTCAAGCTAGTTCCTAACAGGACCATATAAAACCATCCGAATCTCAACTGACTGAAAAATAAAATACAAGTGCCCTTCATTTGGCACACAGCTCACTAATCTCATACACAATCTCCTCAAAAATATGGAGTAAGAATGGAGGAGTTAGACGGTCACAAACTTTCCTTTCTTAACACCGTCTAAATGAATCAAATCCAAATTTTTTCAACTTTTTTCTTTCTTTCTCTTTCACTGTACAACGTGAATTCTGTTTTTTTTTTTTTTAATTTTTTTTCTTTTTTTCTTCTTCTTCACGTTTTCTTCATTTTTTTTATTCTTCACGTTTTCTTCATTTTTTTTCTTTTTCAATTCTTTTTTTTCTTTTTCCCGTCTCTTCTTTTCCTCATTCTTTCTTTTTCTACCAATTCCGCACAATGAAAATGAGCCAAACTCACAACGATGAATAATATACCACAATAGTCACACTAAACTAGCTTGACTGGCAGGCTAAATTTTGGGTGTAGCAAATGGGTCAAAAAGGCTATATTTGGCTAAAGTGGAGCTAAATGGGTGAAAATGAAAAAAAGGGAAATTGTAAGCACCTCCCTGCATGTGACACCGACCACAAACCCGAATGTATGCAATTGACAAGAAATCGAATTTCATAAATGTGCAAAAATGATGAACATGCTATGCAAGAAGTACTACTCTCAATTCCTAATGAACTGGTCATGAATGTCAGCAGTTATGGGCTATAAACCTCAGAAATTGTAAAGTAGGTTGCCAATTTATCAGGTCAAGTCTAAACAGTCAGCTATACTTGAACAAAAACTCGTAGACTATGCGTATGACAAAGCTGATAACTATCAACAAAAGTGCAAGGCTCAAGTAAAAATAACAAGTTATAGTGCAGTTTCATCACGGAAATCAACCGTTCCGACTCAACCTATATGCAAAAATAAACGTGAATATTTTTGAATTTTTGAAATTTTCGAATTTTTTTTTTGATTTTTTATGAAATAAATAAACAATGCAAGCTGAAATAAATAAACTAACGTGAATGCAAAACAAATGCAAATGCAGACTCAAAAGGATGCAATACCCTCCCCAAACCAAAACGGACAACGCCCTCGTTGTCCTCCAGCATACACCAGCAGATATATACAGGGGAACGGGAATATACAACCAATAAAGAATAAAGAAGAATAAAATAAATAGGAGACAAAAATAAAAGAGTGAGATATACATACAAAACACGAACTTCCCCAAACCAGCCAGAAAACTGGGGAAGTGAGTAGACCAGTAGCTACTCGTCAGCCTCCTTGTCGCGGTCGCACACGTCCTCCACCCTCACGCTGTAGTCCGGGTCCACCTCCCGCTCTCTCCTCCTCCTCTGCTCAGCTCGAGCTCTCTCTGCCGCTGCTGCCGCGTCCTCGTCGTCGTCGTCCTCCTCCTCCTCCTCAGCAGACTCCGGGTACCCCTCAGCTGGGTACCGGTAAAAGGAAGGGTGTGGCCAACCCTCTGGGATCGGACGGTGTCAACTTATGTGATACTCGTATAGAGGGAACAAAGTCAAAGCTAAGTCCCGCTCTATACGAGCCTGTCTCTCTGCAATCTCAACTAACAAACCGTCACGGCGCCCTTGGTCCATGACCGAGGATGCCTCAAAGGGTGGTGGAGGTAGAAAATTAGCCGGTAGGACCGGCTGTGCCTGTGTCTGGGTCTGGTCGGCAGGTGCGGGAGTAGGAGTGGGGATCGGGATGGGTGTAGGAGTGGCCGTGGAAGGCTGGCCGCTCCCAGAAGGTGTGGACCCCTCTCCAGTCTCAAGTCTACGCCGCTTCTTAGCGGCGGGTAAAGTAGTGGGTGGTCGGACCTGGAGGTGGTAGTCAGGTAGAGGTGGCAGTCGGGCGCCCCGTGCAACAGTAGGCAAAGGGGCTAGACGGGGGAGAGTGTCATAGGGTAGGTCCACGGACAAGGAACCGTCTATCTTCCATGTCCGGTAGTCTGTGGTAAGCCAATGCTGAGAATGCATGGCATCCAGACTCAGATACCTCTCTCCCTCGAGGTACGGTAAGTCACGAGGCCAGACAAGGAAAAGGGAACGGGCAAGAATGGTGGCTATGCCACCGCAGGCAATAGATCCCGTGACCTTTTCCCCCTGGGCCTGGAAGTACTGGGCGGTCAGATAGGCAATGTTGAGGGTAAAAGGACCCTCGCAGTCAATGTTCAGGTAACCGCCTATGATGGAGAGCTCGTTGTTGTTGATGTTGTTTGGCTCCTTACGGCAAAAAATGGTGCTCCCCATTAGTCTTAGAAAGTAACGGGCAGGGGGAAGGTGGACCTGTGCGAGCTTTCGCTCATGAAAGGTGGTCAGGGCCAAGGTCCGCCAGAGCTGACGAATGACCTTCCTAGGGGCAGTAGTGTTGCCCGTAAAGGAAAGGTCGAGTCTGGTACCAAACTCCTCCAAAGTCATCGAAAAAGTCCGGTTGAACAACCAGAATGACACGGTACGAGTAGTGGGGGCAGCGTCGTGTGCCCCGGAGGAGAAGGTGAAGGAGCTGAGGAACTCAAGACTCAGCTCCAGAAAGGTGTGGACACTCATAGTGATGAGTCCGGCCATCCCCGTGCCCCGTAAAAGCTCACAAACTGACTCGTAGATGTCGAGTCTCTCAAGTGCCGGTTTATCTAAGAACCGAGTAGGTAAAAACTCACAACCAACGAGGTTATAAAACCTCTTACGATGTACACAGTTAATGAAAATTACCTGCGGGTACTCCGGGTGGGAGTCGAGGGAGGCGTCCCCTCGGATGGTAACCGTGCCACCAGGAGCAGTAGAAGTAGAAGTAGCAGGAGCTGGTGTAGCGCGAGCACGTCCACGACCTCGGCCCCGGCCTCTAGAACCCGAAGTAGAAGCCCGTGCAGTGACGGTGCGAGAAACTAGAGCCGCTCTAAAGGCAGCTGCAGCTGCAGGTGAGTCCGTCGTGGCGGAAGTAGAGGTCAGGCCGTGGTCCAGTGACCACCATCAAGAAGAAAGACTAGCAAAGTGCTAGCGGTGGTGGTGGTGTGACTAGGGTAGCAATGAAACAGAGCTAGCAGCGTGCTAGTGGCGTAAAAACAAGATGCGGCGGCTCAAACTAAGAACACGAAGTGCTGCCGGTGCGGAGACGGTAGTAACAAAGCGGGGACTACCGTCTCGGATGCAGACAAAGACGAACCGCGTAAGAGCTTGACGAAGGCATCGAGCTAGAATCCATCCTGAATAAATTGGGCAGGGGAATTTGATAAGAAAAAGACATGAAAACAGCGTGAAAACAGCATGAAGTCGGCATGAAAATTCCCCTAACCAGCCGAAAAATTCGACTTACAGCACAAAAAATGTTGGAGTAAGTGTCCCCGACAATAATGCGATCACAATTGTCGATCATATTGATCACATGTTTAAATCTCATTTTAAGAATACGTAAGGGATGATTCATTTTATAGTCAACTGACCAACATTAATCGGTAACGATTGGCTTGCTAAAGTTTGACGTTACTGTCGTGGGACGGTGGTGGTTAGTTGATCCCTTAAGGTCACACCTAAAGGATGATGCCCTTATCTATAAAGTTGATTAATTGTATGATGATACAAGTTGATCAATTCCTTAAAATTGAACAATTCAATTTGTGAGAGAGAATAATTATCTTATTGTATTGGGATTAAATAAGATTTATTTTAGTAATAAAATGCTTTGTTACTAAAATTGTTTATTGTTTGTGAAACAATAGAGATGAGAATGAATGGTTAATTATAATTACAAGATGTTGCGAATTATAATTTAATGACCCATTTTATTTTTGTGATCAAGTATTACTAGTCAATTTGTTGTATGTAATTTAATTAATTCATAAAATGATATTTATGTGATAAATATGCATTAAATTAATTAATAACATGTATCATACTACATGTGACATATTGTGTGACAAGTGACAAATTGACAAAAATAAAATGGTAGTCCATTTTATATATGGACCGAAATATAGGTTGTGGTAGTGGATTGTGGTTGATTTATTTTATGAGATAAAATGCTTGTAATGATACCTAGTCTAACAAGCCATCATACCTACACATTTTGATAAGAAAAAAAGTAAAAGGGAAGGACCATATATTGGTCCTCCTAACTCCCCATAACCGTGACCCTCTTACCACACTAGGGGATTTTTGTTTTTGTTCTCAAAAATTCACTCTCTTTATGCATGTTAAAGATTCACATGCATTCTTCTCTCTATCTTCTTCATCTTTCTCTAAAACTTGAGAAATTTTGATTCAAATTGTTCATAAAAGATTACTAAAATTATTAATGTAATATATGATGAGTGTTAGTAATCAATTTTAAGGTAAACTACTAAACTAATATCTAGCTAATATTATTTAGTGGGGATAAGGGATAATCTTGGGTGCAATCAAGAGGGGAATCTCTACTTTGGGATTTTTGAATGTTCATCCATTATTGGAAAGCTCAAGAACTAACAAGAAGGAGATCTTATTGGTGCCCATAAAACCAAAATCATATGGTGAGAAAACGATTTTCTTATCTCTTCTTATTTATGTTTGCATGCATAAGATCTAATTAATTTTATGACTAAATTAATTTTGAAACATATATGAATATGTTGTCAAGTAATGAGATATAGATTTATAACAAGCGGTATCACGAGCCTTTGGTTGTTTGCATGCAAATCGGTTATAGTTTTTCCGAGTTATACGATTAACATATAAAACTCATAAATTTGTGTTATTATGATATATCACGAAATAAATTATGCATATTAAAGTTTCTGATCCTAAAATGTATTTAGGATATTTTGGTTAATTTATGGATTTTTATTGTTCATCTTATATAATAATGGCATTAAAAATGTGATTTTATGATTAAAATGTCATTTTCGGACTAAAATTAGCTAAACTTCGAATTTTATAGTGGTTTTTGGATATGTTTTCACATATATTATTTTTAGATGACCTGTAAATTTTCATAATTGTTGGAGTTCTTATGCTCGAAATATGGATTTTTCATGATAAAAATCGATTTTAAATTAAAAATGGGTTAATATGAGATAAATTTCGAATCTGGTCATAGAAATTTAGTATGCTATCACATGAAATTTTACAATATGTGTGTAAAATAATAGGCTATATTGAAGTCTTTATGCATGATTTATGATTTTTTGATGAAAAATAGCATAAATAGTGACTTAATTAGTGAATAATTGCTAAAACATACTTCATGACTAGGGAAAAACGTCACATGTTGTATTTTATTATCTTTTTCAGATCTAAAATTGAAAAGTTGATGGATATATATTTTTTCTCATTTTTTATGATAATATTTGATAAATCCGATAAACCGCAACATAGTTTTTCCGATAATTTTTCGAAATTTTAACCTAACTTTTTTGAACATTATGAGTGTCATGGTATTTTTCCAGAATGTTCATGAGTTTAAATTTCAAATTTCAAATTTATTTGAAATTTTTGTGATTTATTTGAAGTTTATAGCATTTTATTGTAATTTTGGGTCCATTAATGAACAATTTTAAGAAATATGAGTTAATTATAGTCAAAGAGTTAGTGGAGACTAATTTTGAGTCCTAAGTTGGTTAGGGTAATTAACTTGTGCATAAATATGATTTTATGTAATTTATTGTGATTCTAAAAGGTTGAATCACGCAAATCCGTAAAAACCGTTTAATATACTATATTGGCTCCTTAAAGGCGATTTAGCATAAAATTGGGCATGTTCATACATATTATAATGCTGCATTTTATTTATGATTGTCATAATTTTATTTTATGTAATTTTGAATTATGTAATTTTTACTTAGTATGGCCTTAGTTTTAATCGATATTACCCGAAATGTATGGGAATATCGATTCAGTTGTAATTTATTGTGATCTCGTATCACCGTTTTGTAATTTAATAGATTTATTTTTATTTTAATTACAAATGTATAATAGGAAATTATGTAATTTGTTATGTAATTTATTTATTCCGGAGTTCCATGAAGACGGTGTCATTCAAGAAGGCGATACATAAAGACGGTGTTACCTCGAGATGCGTGCCATAACCGAAGTTCAAGGGACCAATGTAGTTGGTTTCCGAATATGTAATAGTTAATTAGATTTTCTATTTTAGGAAGGCCATACTAGGATTTATTTTATGTTTTGCATTTTATTTATATGTTGCATGCATCGCTAAATCGCCATAACTAAAACATGCATTGTCCTTTTTAATCGAGTATATCGACCGTGTCAATTACAATTATCGTAGTTCACCGCTTTAGTTCACTTAAAACGTGATAGATAATAAATTGACATGACCTCTCGCTAAAAATAAACAATTGAGACTTAGCCTTACCAAAAAGTAGAAACCATGAAAACCTATTTCGTGAGGGAGTGCACTCGGCCACACCGGGGTACAAACCTTGTTACATAGGGGAAGTGGGTGATAAATGTCTATCCACCGAATTTATGTTAATGAAGGGTATTTCGGCACACCGTGCCCTAAGTTGATATGAGTTTGGATCATGGACACATTTATTCGAAATTTGGGTTGAACTCAACGAAAGTATTCACGACGATTTCCGGATGTGTTTCGGGCTAGAGATAAATATTAATGTAATTTTATCGACCAAGGGTTCTAAAAGTAGAATCGATTAAAGAGTTAATCCACCGAGTTATATTAATAAAGGGTATTTCGGCACACCGTGCCCCAATTTAATATGAATTTGGATCTTGGAATCATTTATCATAGTTGGGTAGAGGTCACTATGTAAATGCTTTACTTGTTATTTACAAGTATTATTATAACGATGAATGTTTTGTTTTCATTATTCCGTTATCATATTGTTCTATTTCTTTACCACAATTCATATACGATATCTTTTTGATTTTTTATTCAAATCTCCATTAAAACATCGTAACTAAAGACAAATATGAATTTACTTCTAAAACCTCAAATGAACCATTGCTAAGGATCTCTTGTAAAGAGTATAGATAAAAGTTATTCATTATCAAACAGGTTTTTGATTCTTGACTAACACATCTACTTACAATGGATTGTTGTTTCATATACTTAATTGAATTAAGTACCTTGAAGCGATAAATTGTTTTGGTCATTAGATTTGTCAGAATTCGTAATTGACCAAAATAACGCAACCACTTCAATGAAAGTTTTAAGACTAAAACGATTGAATTGAAGAGTAGTCTTCATAAGATTCAACTTTGCTTCTCTAAGTAAAGATTCTTTGAAATGAGTGGGAGCATTCTCTTAAACCGTTAAGAAAAGGACGAGGTTCAAGAAGTAAAGATTATAATGGAATTGATACAAGGTAATATTAAATGTAAAGTTATTGAGAATAACGACACTAAACCTATCAATCCCGACCGATAAAGTTTCCATTGTCTTAAATGTTGGACACTAGAAAGGAAACTACCCCAAATTATTGAAGAATCAGCAAGTTAGTTGTGGGACATCTAATGAGACCTTCTTCTTTAAATGTTTATTCGATTAACATAAGTTTTGCTAGTACTACTTCGTCAATATTAGAAACCAGTGGTGGTTTTCATCATTGTACTTGATACATAGGATGATTAGAATATGACGACTAGCAACAATGATGTTGAGAGATAGAGTCATTGTGTATTCAATCTAGTTTTTGGGTTTATAGTTGTACTTAATTATGACTATTAAGTGCATAAACTCGACTTGTTAAGATACAAAAGAGGTTTCACTTTTGTGACCCTATAAACCATGATTTGATGTGTGGCTAGCCCATTATCAAGGTGATTATATTCTAAACCAAACTAGAATGATACATCATGTAGATGATGTAAGACTCAAATTGGTAACCCAAGATTAAACCTTAGATTCTGGAATGATGAACGCAAAGAGTTATCGAGTACTCTTGAAACCATTAGATCTTATGGTATATGCGTATCTTGTATTCAAAGCAAGATGTCTCGTACCTTTTGGTTGAAAAGGAGATCGAGGTTGTAAATCATTGATCCAAAATAGGTTGATCATTTTCTTTTACCAACGATTTAAGTTGATGCTAATGTGTTCACTTAATAAGGTAAATAGAGAAATCTTTGAAGAAGTTCAAAGAGTTCAAAGAATCACGATTTAGTCGTGATGGGATTATCAAAGTGAAGATTTTGATACAAGTCAAAGGAAATGTGATATAGTATCACATGTAAATCTCTCTTAGCATACATTATGGGATAATGTGTGGTTGGATAAAGAATTCAAACTCCATTCGATGTGGTTTGAACTTCAATCAAGTTACTTTGAGTTACTTGATCCTTTTTGGGGATTTTATCATTTTGTCTAAGTTATTTTACCACTAAATCTAAACGAATCATATGAGATATGAAATGGTAGGGTACCATGTATGTAAGTTTTCAAAAGAAACAAATGCTCATCTTTCCTTACTATAATCACGAGTACAACGGGATTGTGACTCGTGAAGCTGTCTTTCAAAAATACAAGTTTATTTCTAGAAGACAGAGTGGGAGAAATTATTCAAGAGCCACAAAGAATGTTATGTCGCAAGAAACTGGTCTTTCTTGGCTACATGAGACGTTTTGTGTAAGACGTTGTTTCTTCAAAACCTGGGAGGTAAACTCATCACTTATTGAGGATGATGAATTAGTGTTACTTTTAAGAAAGTAAAGAGCTTACAACTTACAAAGAATTTGTTTGATTCAAGTTAATTACTTCTGGAAAGTAATGAACATATGACTTACATGAGAGTGTTTAAGTCACAACTCAATACAAGGCTTAGAGCCATGAAAATCCGAAATAAAAGGCTTGATTAGTTGCAAAGGGTTTTGCACTAATAAAGAGAGAGATTTCAAAGCTTGATTGGTTGCAAAGGGTTTTGCACTAGTTGAAATGCTTAAGTCTATTTGGATCTTCTTAGGGATTGTGTTTCATTATGAGGCTATTCATACAGCAAGTGAATCTAAAACCCACTTTTTCAATTAGAAGGAATGTATTCAATACATGTCATGAGTTTTATAGATTCCAACAATCCTAAGATAATGTGAAACTTAAGAGAGGATCTTAAGTAGGACATCAATGAGTTGGAATCAATGATTTGATCATGTTATAAAACTTCTCTCGATAAGTCGAGAAGTTGTTTTTATACATGAAGTTTAGTGGGAGTTACGGTAATTTTAATTAGTCTTATATGTGGATGACATATTGATCATTGGGAATGATTTAAGACTTATGGAGTATTAATAATACATCTTTAATATCCGGATTTATGAAGATAAATCTACATGATATTAGCGTCAAATAAGAAGTCTTATGTTGATAAGATTCATGACTATTTCAATTCAAGTTGAACATATTTGATTGATTCCATTTGCTTCCGCTGCCGAATCAATTAAACAGGAAATGATGTATAACACTTCATATACTTTGAGTATGATGAATTGTTTCAAATCGAATTTAAGCAATAGTTACCAAGTAAGCCATAAAGATTACCCTTAAGTGCTTGCAGAAGCATTAAGGATGTAAAGCAAAGTGTTTTTGATGCAATTTTGTGTAAGGGTGTTACACAAATGACAATTGACAATTGAGATTGCGCATGGTTTCCGACAAAACCATAATCAAAACACATCAAGATGGTTAAGTAACCATTGTGGCTATGTTATTTAAGAAATAGATTTTCTAGAATCGTTCTAGGCAATAAAGAACAATGAGAGATATTTACAACGGAAATTGAGTACACTTGCAATCATGGGATGTGCAAGAAGGATGAGTCCCGTACACTGTGAAAACAGTGGGAGCTATTCTAAGGCTAGAGGGCCTATGTCTTGATTGGATCTCGACACGTACTCAGAAAGTTTTGTAATGCAAATGTATACATTACAAAGGAAAACGAGTATGTATTAAGGTTGAGTAAGGTACAAGAAGTTGATAAAACCTACTAACCAAAGCCTTCTTATAGGCTTAACATGATGAGTCATGTCATTTCAATTGGATTGAGATTAATAACTACATAAAAGATCAAATTAGATTATAGAATATGAAATAGTAATCAGGTATTGACTATTCATATGTGATAATCACATTTGTCGTTCGAGTTTTTAAAACTGTAAAAAACTCCTTTTTATACTTTGTTACATCCAAACGGGTTGTAGAGACAACATTGAACCCCGTTAAAGTGAACCCGGATTAACATGGTATTCGCCCATAGTCACTTGTATGAGGTGACGTCTCGAAGTGACTAGAGTGTGATGCGATTGATGGCAGGTTCAAGTGCCATAGAGTCATGTGAGATGACTAGTCGATCACATAGGCAGACTGTTAGGAACACTTTGTCGGGCAGTGACCGCTTATAGAGTTCTGGCAAATTTATAAAGCCTGGTCGTGGCGAGAGCTACTATAGTATTCTAATGAGTCGATTCTTTTGACTAAAGACTGCTCGCCTAAGGTGGCACAGTTTCAGATTAACTTTGATTTGTGTTACTACGACCTTCGTAAATGGGGTCAAATGGGCATATTTTGGGTTATGATGGCTGTGGCTAGTCGAAGGGAATAAGTGCGATAGGAATTGTCCACCCCCTTGTCAGGGTTAAAACAATATCTTAGGGCCACTCGAGGAGTAATGAACTGGAAATGCGTGGCCACGCTCGGAAGGTATCTATGGTAGATAAATTCCGGTCAATCAGTTATTCTCCAGATCGAGGAAACCACTCTCGATATGATCACTTGCAAGTACGACCCGAAAGACACCTTGCATTGAGTGGGAGATAGTAATAGGACAAGAGAATTGGTGACACACACTTGTCGAGGACAAGTGGGAGATTGTTGGAGTAAGTGTCCTCGACAATAATGCGATCACAATTGTCGATCATATTGATCACATGTTTAAATCTCATTTTAAGAATACGTAAGGGATGATTCATTTTATAGTCAACTGACCAACATTAATCGGTAACGATTGACTTGCTAGAGTTTGACGTTACTGTCGTGGGACGGTGGTGGTTAGTTGATCCCTTAAGGTCACATCTAAAGGATGATGCCCTTATCTATAAAGTTGATTAATTGTATGACGATACAAGTTGATCAATTCCTTAAAATTGAACAATTCAATTTGTGAGAGGGAATAATTATCTTATTGTAATGAGATTAAATGAGATTTATTTTAGTAATAAAATGCTTTGTTACTAAAATTGTTTATTGTTTGTGAAACAATAGAGATGAGAATGAATGGTTAATTATAATTACAAGATGTTGTGAATTATAATTTAATGACCCATTTTATTTTTGTGATCAAGTATTACTAGTCAATTTGTTGTATGTAATTTAATTAATTCATAAAATGATATTTATGTGATAAATATACATTAAATTAATTAATAACATGTATCATACTACATGTGACATATTGTGTGACAAGTGACAAATTGACAAAAATAAAATGGTAGTCCATTTTATATATGGACCGAAATATAGGTTGTGGTAGTGGATTGTGGTTGATTTATTTTATGAGATAAAATGCTTGTAATGATGCCTAGTCTAACTAGCCATCATACCTACACATTTTGATAAGAACAAAAGTAAAAGGGAAGGACCATATATTGGTCCTCCTAACTCTCCATAACCGTGACCCTCTTACCACACTAGGGGATTTTTGTTTTTGTTCTCAAAAATTCACTCTCTTTATGCATGTTAAAGATTCACATGCATTCTTCTCTCTATCTTCTTCATCTTTCTCTAAAACTTGAGAAATTTTGATTCAAATTGTTCATAAAAGATTACTAAAATTATTAATGTAATATATGAGTGTTAGTAATCAATTTTAAGGTAAACTACTAAACTAATATCTAGCTAATATTATTTAGTGGGGATAAGGGATAATCTTGGGTGCAATCAAGAGGAGAATCTCTACTTTGGGATTTTTGAATGTTTATCCATTATTGGAAAGCTCAAGAACTAACAAGAAGGAGATCTTGTTGGTGCCCATAAACCCAAAATCATATGGTGAGAAAACGATTTTCTTATCTCTTCTTATTTATGTTTGCATGCATAAGATCTAATTAATTTTATGACTAAATTAATTTTGAAACATATATGAATATGTTGTCAAGTAATGAGATATAGATTTATAACAAAAAATTCCCAACTTTCCTCAAAAATTTCGAATAACAGCGGGTAAGCAGCGATAGGGGCAGGGTAACAGGCATCAATGGCATGAAATTAAGCAACAATCGAAGCAATTTAAGCATATCCAGCAGCAAAGACCAATCTTACAGTCGAAAATTTCGACTGTAAAAACCCCTAAACGCAAATGTCGCGCAAAATTCGAATTTAAACATGTAAAAATCAATGAGGATACGGGATTAAGCATCAAGTAAGCTAAATAGGGCAAACAAGCACAGTCAAAGTCGAAAAACTCGACTAAATAAGGAATTTCAAACCCTAATCCTAATTCACCTCATAAAAATGCGAAATTAGTGAAATTAAAATGCAAAGAGGTGTAGGAGATACTTACTTGATGAGAATGAACCTACAAATTGCAATTAATCGACAAACAACAAGCAGAAATGGCGATTTTTTATCGAAAAACCGCAAACCCTAAAATCCCCAATAGACTGAGTAAAATAGCGAAAATCAGAGAGAAAGTAGAGGGCTTTTGACGATTAATTAGCAGGTGACAAAATGTAGGTGACGGATTTGGCAAATGGGCAAGAAAAATGAGGGATTTGGGGTGGTTTTTGATCGCAAATATGAAGGGGGTCGAAAAATTAGGGGTAAAATGAAATAAGAAACAAAAATAAGGAAGTTAAAGAAAACTCTCTGCGTGTAATTTCCACTTTTACTCGATCGAGTGGTTTAGAACTGCTCGATCGAGTCCTTCTTGTATTCATCTACTCGATCGAGTAAAAATTTACTCGATCGAGAATTCCCCTTTTCAGCTTTGCTCGATCGAGTGATATGGAATCACTCGATCGAACACATTTCACCCGATCGAGTACAAAAAGCACTCGATCGAACTCTTTTCCTCGTGTAAGCTCCTTAATTCGCCATTATTCCTTTGAATTTGCATAAAGTTCCCCAAACCTGCATAAAAACACTTGCAAAAATATCCCAAAATACCAAATACGCAAAGTAACAGTCTATAGTCTCTAATCTATGCTAAAAATCGTCTAACTTCTAATTATCCTAATTAAAAGCAATAAATAAAATTCAACGGAAAATTCAAAAATTGTTTATACAAGTTGGTACACGGGGAATTTCCCCGCTCATTTCCAAAAGCAATTCAGTAGCCCCTCGGAGGGCTCCTGACTGGAGGACGTCACCTCAGCAACATTGATCGTCCTCTTCAGCTTCCATGAGCTTGAACTTGATTCATTAGGAGGAGAATAGTTGACGTCCACATACGCGCGAACTTTTCTCATCCTTACTCCTTTGTTTCCAGCTGTAGTGTCATCATTCCCACTTTGACTGACATTAATTGCACAATATCCTTTGACAACTCCTTCAACAATTTCATCTGTACCTGCAGCAAGGAAAACAGATGAACTTTCTTCCTTTTTGCTCTCAAATCTGAGGCGGAGGGGTCACAATAGCAGCACAATGCTCCAAATTCTCATTTGGAGTGTCAATAGGAGGGTCAATAGAAGAGAGGGCATTGCAAGGCTGAGCTTGCATGGGAGCCATTCGGAACTTAGACTGATGGAATATCAATTCCTTGTCCCCAACCTGAAAAGTCAATGTCTTGCCCCCGACGCCTATCACTGCACGAGCAGTAAATAAAAATGGTCTCCCTAAAATTATAGGGGTATGTGCATATTCGGGGATGTCAAGTACAACAAAGTCAACGGGAATAAAGAACCTCCCGATCTTAACAGGTATGTCTTCTATGACACCTAGTGGCCGTGATATGCTACGGTCGGCCATCTGAACAGTCATATTTGTGCAATTAAACTTTGTCAAACCAAGTCTCTTAGCCAGAGACAAGGGTAAGACACTCACGCTAGCGCCAAGATCGCATAACGCGTTATCAATTAAATGGGTACCAATATGACACGGAATTGAGAAACTATCCGGGTCTGACTGTTTAGGAGGTAACTTATTCTGAACTAGGGCCGTCCCTACCTCGGTCAAAGCTACCGTCTCATGATCACTAATGTGCCTTTTACGCGTTAAAATTTCTTTCATAAATTTAAGGTAAGAGGGTACCTGTGTCAGTAGTTCGGCGAATGGCACAGTGACCTGCAAGCTCTTCAGAAGTTCGGCAAATTGCCGAATTGTTGATTAGCCTTAGTACTCTGCAGACGCCTCGGGAAGGGAACCGTGATGGGTATCTCGAGTCCCTTGTTCCTCTCTTCTAACGTGTCAGCCGGATCAAGCTCCATACTCTTCGGACGCTTCTTTCCTCTCGAACGAGGTCTTTCAGGTGATTTTTCACTCAATCAAGCACTAGCAGGCTCTCGATCAAGCTTTTCTTTATCTACATCACTCGATCGAGCAGAATTATCACTCGATCGAGCATATTCTTCAACAAAATCACTCGATCGAGTAGAAATTTCACTCGATCGAGCAGCTTCTTTTCCCTGTTCACTCGATCGAGTAGAAATTCCACTCGATCGAGTACTTTCTTCAGCACTTTTACTCGATCGACCCCCAGAAACTAGTCGATCGAGTACTTTCTTGGCCGTCAGCTCATTTCCTTCGACAGAACAGTGTTCATCAGCTATAATTTCCTTCCTCGGGTCTGATTTCAACATTTCCGGTCCCTCATATGAACGACCGCTCCTCAAATTAATTAGATTTACCGTCTCATGTGGATTTTTATCAGTTTGTGACGGTAAATGACCCTGCTTCCTTGTGGATTGGTTAGCGGCTAACTGAGCAACTTGAGTCTCAAGTGCCTTTATAGATGCATCTCTTTGTTGGTCGCTTAACTTCCACTGCTTTGTCAAAGACTGCAACATCGTCTTCAACTCACCTATCTCACTTACCCCACCATAAGATGAGGCACCTTGGTTAGGTGTAGGAAAGGAAGGAGGCTTCTGAAAGCCTTGTTGAGTCTTATATGGAGGGACATATGACTGCTGCTGGTGCGGAGGAGGGGTAGGATTGAGCACATTTTGACTTGTCCACCTCAAATTGGGATGGACTGACCCTTGGTTATTATAATAGGAACCCCCTCCTTGCCTATATTGTTGAAAAGCAAGGACTTGTTCCTTCTCTGTAAGACAGCTAACAGCAGTATGGCCGTCGTTACTACCACACTTTTCACATGTGACAGTCTCCCCTCTAGAAAGCATATGGACCGTCTGAGGCTCCCCAGCAGAATGCAACTCCAACTTATCAAATCTAGCATTCATAGCTTCCAGCTGAGCCACAACTTGCTTATCGACTGCATGAACTGTTCAAATACCATCCCTCGGGTTTCCATACTTAGCACTGTGATTTGCCATCTCTTCAATAAGGGCCCATCCCTTATCATCGTCAGTGTTCTCTTGGAATCTTCCATTAGATGACGCATCAAGTATAGCTCTGTGATCGTCATATATCCCATTGTAGAACTGGTTAGACAGAAACCACGGATCAAAACCATGGTGAGGAATAGACCTCACTAGCTTCTTGAATCGGGACCACGCTTTATATAAAGTCTCATCAGGTGCCTGCTTGAAACTTGTGATCTTTGCCCTCAGCTGATTAGTGCGTTGTGGAGGGAAATATCTCTTATAAAAAGCAAGAGCAAGGGTCTCCCAGTTAGTAACCCCTGCGGCTGTGCGGTCCAAATCAGTCAGCCACTCCCTGGCTGAGTCAGTCAAAGAAAAAGGGAACAACACCTCCTTAATCTTGTCTTGAGTTACCCCCTTAGTGGCGGGGATAGTAGAACAGTTATCCGTAAAGACCTCCATATGCTTCCTCGGGTCTTCACCTGCCACACCTCTATAAAGATTTCTCTCCACCAGATTGATATAGGAAGGGCGGATATCAAATGTATTCTCATCCTCAGTCTGGAGATTGAAACCCTTTGGAATTGATGCAGCTTTAGGCTCCGAGTGACTAGCAATGTTTGGCATCTTTACTGGTTGATTTGCAGAACTGAAAATATCTTCTTCTAAAGACGGGTTTTCCGTGAATAGGAAATGCTGAAGCTATGGCTCGAAAGTACTCAAGTCTTCCTTTCGAGTTTCTCTTTGCAGACGGAGTCTATGCCTGAACAGCTTCTCTGGTTCAGAATCAGCTGAAACTAACTCAAACCTGTCTGACCTGGGCATACACAACACTGAAAGAAAATAAATAAGAACTGCCTCAAGGAATAAAAATTCCCTGAGACTGATAAAATAAACGAAAGAAAGACAGATAGGGCAATTGCCTCCCCGGCAACGGCGCCAAAATTTGACAGGGCTGTCGTGTACCTATCAAAAATAAACTAACTAAACTAACTATATGGCTAGGGAAGTCAGGTCGATCTCCTCAGGGAGGCAAGATATCTGTAGAAGTCCGTCTATTTGGTCACAAATGGGGGGTTGTTTAAATTGGTTTTCTAAACTAAAAGCTTAAAGGAAAGAGAAACAGAGAAAAGAGCAGCAAAAGCAGAGAAAGATGATAAACTATCAAATAAGAAGGGACATGTCAGGATTTCGGTTCACTACGGTAGTCCAGTGACTCAAATGTAAACAACTTAGACAAATTAATGCGAGACGGATATGGAAAGGTCCTTCCGGTCCACTTTCTACCCTAAAATACCACTAACTTAACTTCCGTCCTCGCCAGGGTAGTCTACTGTTCATAGCAGGCCTATTTAGTCCAATCTTCCGATCCAGGATTAAATTTAGCCAGATTAAAAGGGTGACTCAGAAGCGTGCACTCAACTAAGTCAGTAAAATACAGTTATATTGCTATGGGGACAGAATCTCACAATTAATTCATTTAACCTATTTACTACATCGTCACATTTCTACCGTAGATCCCCTAATCCCAACATGAAAGAAGTTTAGCTACTCAGATTGCTATTTATACTATTAAAACTAATAACAAAGATTGAACTAACAATAAACATAATGAAATAATAAATAAATTGCATAAAAGAGAATTAGGGCAGAAAGTAAAAGGAACGAAATAAACAATTAAAGGAAACTAAGGAGAGATTATTATTAATAAAGGAGAAAGAGATTACAATCGTGAGAATCCGGCGTAAAGAACACACAAATCCGAGCGAAATAACTCCGAGAATAAAGTTACAGTGAAGGATGAAAATGATAGATGGAAAACTGAAAATAAAGTGTCGATGATAGATGATAAGATAGCCAATGACCTAGTAACGTAATGCTTAAATTGAAAATAAACTAAGTCCAAAAGCTAAAACAAGCTTACGGGCTAATTAAAGCCCACGCCAGACCAAACCACACGATCGAGTGGAATAAAACCACTCGATCGAACAAAACTCTAGAAAATCTACTCGATCGAGTAGAATAGTTACTCGATCGAGTAACCTCTCTTTTCAGCACTTCTTGATCGAATTGAAAAGTGCTCGATCGATCAACCAATGACGTAGAAACTATTCGATCGAGTAATAAAACCACTCGATCGAATGTTCTTCCTTCAAATCAGCTCAAACTCGTGCCCGACTGCCTCGTAAGCCGTGCCTTCACGCATCCCAATGCAATATCTCACTCTGGAAAATCCCGTCTCCTCTAAATGCAAGCAAAAAGGACGAAAAGTGGTACGATTCCACTACTTTCGCGTTCATTTCTACAAAACTGACAAAACGAACCAAAGTAGCCAATTCGGGGGCAAAATGCAATATAAACAGTACAAAAGTACATATAAATACGTGCTAAAATAGGCTAAAAAGACTATACATTATGCACATATCAGGTTGTAACATCAAAAGCGTCGAGGACCTATTAACAGAAATTTCTCGCATCGATGACATCATTAAAGGAGGTTCAACATCTGCGACCCCTCCCGAAAAGCAAGCCTTCCGAATCACCGAAGTAAAATTTGTGGAGCCTTCCCCAGAAAGAGCCACACATCCGCAAAGACAATTTTCAGACTTGGGCATGCCTTATGCAATCGCTTTAAGAGTGCTTATCTCTGAAGGAATAATCCAACCGATTGGCCCCACTCCAGATCCTACACCCAAGAAGAGAGGCCGGTTTTGGGACGGTTCCCAATATTGCCTATTCCATAGGGGTAATGGGCACGACGTCGAGATGTGCTGGAAGCTCAAACATATCATCCAAAACATGCTCGATCATGGCAAGTTGTCTTTATCAACCCTAAATCATTTAATGGAAATGAATGGCCCTCATGGGCATCTTACTCCTCAAAAACAGGACAACCTTCTAGGATCTCATCCTTCGGGCGTCCCAAACAACGAGAGTGAAGTGCTCAAGTGGGTCAACGCTCAAGACCAGACATTCAAGCCGCTGGATGTTGTGAAGGAGACCTTCGAGGGGGAAAGTGATGATTAGGAGTTCGTATCTACGATTAAGTCCGAGTCCGAGTCCGAGTCTTAGGCTTTCTCATATCTATCCTAGTGTCTGTCCTTTTATTCCTAAGTGACAACTGGGGGCTGTCCCCATGAGTCACATGTATCCATCGAGTCTGTGCTAACCTCTTATTTATCTAAATAAAAGCACAATTTCCAACTGTCACATATTCTCCCCTTTACCATTTCCCGTTGACAACGAGAATTGATTTGAGAATTGATTTAAAACAAACAACATGTTCCAATTCAATGTGAGTACACTCGAGTGACGTTCCGTACCGAGTAAGCAGAGGACTCGAAACTCCGTGTCCATTTTCTTTACCTATTCCGTGTCTGGCAATAGAAACCTTTCATTAGCACCCAATTTAGAACGAGCTTCTATCAAAGGGATTCTACGATGAACCTGGATAACAAACCAGAACATCTCCTTGTTCATGATCAATGACGGAAGGCAAGCCCATTCCCCATAAAAACATTCCATCACCAAGAATCAACCTCTCACCAACGGGTACATCCCCATCCGCACCTTTACCTGCCTCGAACGAAGGACGGCAAAGAACCAATAGATAAAAAGCAAAACCAAAGCAAAAGTCCAAAATCAAAGACCCAACCCAATCGCCAATTCACTCAAGGCCAAAATCAAAGGCCCAAGCCAATATCCATTCACCCAAAGCCAAAGCGAAAGGCCAAAATCAAAGGCCTAAGCCAATATCCATTCACCCAAAGCCAAAGCGAGAGGCCAAAATCAAAGGCCCAAGCCAATATACATCCAACCTAATCGCCAATTCACTCAAGGCCAAAATCAAAGGCCCAAGCCAATATCCATTCACCCAAAGCCAAAGCAAAAGGCCAAAACCGAAAGCCCAAGCCAATACCCATTCCCCAAGCCAAAATCAAAACAAAACAAGATTGAAACTCTTTTCTCAAAAAGGCCAAAACCCAAAGAAAGCATCCAACACACAAAATCCTGGACAAGTGAGTCCAAAATACCAAGTCCAGAACCAACAAGTCCAAAGCCCATGACCAACATTTCTTCCCTCCAAACTCCGGGATCGACAAGTCCAAAATACCAAACACTAAAACCTCAACCAAAACTCCTTCACCCCTAAGTCCTTCTACAGACTGTTACAAGGAGACCTATCTAGGATCCTGGGGATTCCCCTCAAGATCATAACCAAAACTGCTTCACCCCTAAGTCCTTCTAGAGACTGTTGCAGGGAGACCTATCTAGGCTTCTGAGGATTCCCCCTCAAGCTCGTAATATCACACCTTAACCTTTAAGGTCCAGACATGGAAATCTGATCCCATGTTATTTACCAACCATTTCGTGCTCAGGCCACATCAAGCCGGAGACCCCATTCCGCACCACATTACAAGCCGTTACCCATCGGCCTAAACACCACAAAATTCTTGCTCCAGATTTTTATCTGTTAAGCAAACCCATTATTACCAAGCTTCACATTCCCTAATGTTGAAGCCATTTCTCACCACAATCCCCACAGAGTCCTCGAATGCTTTGCTATCGAGAACGGGACATACCTAATCTACCCTTAGAGTCCACTTTTTAGTGTGCTCAAATGATAAGGAACTTTTTCACAAATTACACCTCTTCGATTCATGATCAAGAGGTATTTATCTCCAATCAACTTTCGAGTCACCAAACGGAATCTTCCGTTGTGACCCTCAACCCTAGATTTTTATCTGTCAAACAAACCTTTTATTACCAAGCTCCACATTTCATAATGTCGAAGCCCTTTTCACCCTGACCCAGATACGGAGTCCTCGGATGCTTTGCTACTGAGAACGGGACATACCTAATCTACCCTTAGGGTCCACTTTTTAGTGTGCTCACATGATAAGGAACATTTTCACAAATTACACCTCTTCGATTCATGATCAAGGATGAATTATCTCAAATCAATTTCCTGAGTCACCAAACGGAATTTACCGTCGTGACCCTCACACTTTAAGGTCCTAACAACTCGCTTAGGCACACATTCAGACGAGTCACCAAACGGCTTTTACCGTCGTGACCTCCACACTTTAAGGTCCTAACAACTCGCTTAGGCACACATTCAGAACTACGATCTGGTTTGATTTCACTTCACGTGAATACGCAGGCAGTCCTTCAAGGACACAACCATACACCTCAAAATGACTTTAAGGTCCTAAAAGTTAACTTAGGCACACACATTCAGAACTACGGTCTGGTTTGATTTCGCAAACACGCGAATACGTAGGCAGTCCTATTACAAGGGCACAACCACACCCCACACCCATTCAATTTTCACACCTTCAATTTGCAACCCATTGCACACACAGCTCAGAACTACGATCTCTTTTGATTTCGCAAACACGCGAATACGTAGGCAGTTCTATTACAAGGGCACAACCGCATACTCATTTCACAACCCTTTCCAATTTTCAATCCTCAATAACCAGCTCAGAACTATGATCTGGTTTGATTTCGCAAGCACGCGAATACGTAGGCAGTCCTATTACAAGGGCACAACCGCATACCCCTTTCAATCTCAACCATTAACATCAATCCTCAAAAGCAGCCCATCCAGTTGCAAAAATTAATCTTATACCTCTTTACTGGGGGCTTCTTCCTTAAGATGTCGCCCATTCCTTGTTTTGTCAAAATCCCATCTTTTCACTCTGGGGGCTTCTCTTTCGAGACGCCGCCCATCCTTTATCCTCAAATATCATTTGAGTCTCAATCACAGTCCAAAATAAAACCGCCCATAGCCTAGTGCTCGGTTCGGATGACGACAAGGTCTTAGTTCCGCTCTCCGAATCATCATACCTCGAGAAGGGATCTCAAACAAGCAAACGGAGGCGAAGATGTCTGGAGAAGATAATTAATTCATGTTCCCTAGCCGAGCGAACCTTCTACTCCAGGGATTTGATACGCGCTGTCACCCTTTCTTGGCTAGGAGTTGCACTTACATGTGCAAAGTCCGTCAGAGTCACCCCCGTGTCGTGTCGATACTGAATTTGCATCACATTCACGACCGTCTGTTTGTCAGTCTGTCAGTTTGCGTCTGTGTGAGTCAGTATCCCAACGGTCACGTGTCTCCGATCTATCAAATCACGAACCTATGAGAAATAAATTCCAACTCTTAACAGCTTTTAAGCTTCACAACGTTCGAAACTTCTATCTCCCCTCGCGTGAGATATTACATGCTATTTTCTTATATGCTAATTGCTCACATGCTCACATGCTTATGTGCTTACGTGCTTATATTCTTGCATGCTGCGTGCTTGTCTATACGACTGCGGATTTGTGTGGTCACTAACCATGCAGGTAATCTTGACAAGACAAACGCACTCCAACAGAGTATTGGGATCTTCCCAAGAAACGGCGACCCATCAAGTCCAAGAGCTTTAACCCCGTCGATTACATGGCATACGCTACCTCCCAGCGAGCAGAAACTCATATCCCCGGCGAGTCTTGAGAAGTTTCTAACTCCCCAGCGAGTGCCGATTTTCAAATGGAAGTCACACAGGCTATTTTCCACAGTCGATCATTCGACCATCGATGGCTGGCGAGCCTTACAACGCATATGGCTGGCGAGCGTTTGTCCGCAAACAAGATACAACTCAAGGACGTATCCCGAAGATGCCTCGGGTACGACTCCTTTTCGCAAGCTGGCGAGCCTTTGTCCGCAAACAAGGTATAACTCAAGGACGTATGCCGAAGATGCCTCGGGTACGACTCCTTATCACAGCTGGCGAGCCTTTGCATGCACACAAGATACGACTCAAGGACATATCCCGAAGATGCCTTAGGTATGACTCCTTCCTATGGCTGGCGAGCCTCAAAAAGCACCGCCTTCAACACCGGCTGGCGAGCCTTTGCGCGCAAAAGATTCAAGGACGTATCCCGAAGATGCCTCAGGTATGATTCCTTCTTATGGCTGGCGAGCCTTTATGTGTAGTCTAATGGACTTTAAACGACCCGAATCGAAAGACTCTAAAATGTTCCCGACGGCAGGTCCTTGACTCAAATCCCCGAGTCGCCTCGACGCCGCCCTTCCCGACGGCAGGTCCTTGGCTCAAACCCTTTTGAGTCGCCTCGACGTCGCAATGGTCTTCAGGTTGTAATCTTCGATTGATCTGGAGATCATACTTTGACTTTCGCCCTGTCCAAGCCTCAGTCAAAGTGGGGGCTCTGTAGATACCCAGTATCTGCACCATCCAAAAACCACCCGATGATGATCAGACTATAACGTGTTTTTGATATGCGTACGTGGATTGGCTATACATGAGACGGTTTGATGCACTAATCAGATATGAAAAAAGATTTCAAAGGTTTTCTAACTTCATTTGCATTAAAATAACTCTATTTAGAGTTAAAACCGTCTTCGGACCCAAAACCGACTCAGAAACCCGCAACTCGAGTCAACCTGAGTCAACCCGAGTCAACCCAAATCTCAAATGTCAAAAATAATGCCATGAATGTCTTCATCATGTCATTTCCATTAAAATGACGCTAATTAGAGTCAAAACCGACACCGGGCCAAAAATCGGCTCGAAATTCAAATCCCGACTCACACGGGTCAAACCCGAGTCAAGCACACAAAACACCTACCTCAAGTAACACCAAAATCATCTTATTAGATGTCCATATTGTTACACGACATCCAATTTGATTACCACAAATCAATAATGGATGGAGAATAGGCCACGTCCAAATTGAAAGGGACAATACACCCCATTGTATCACGGGGTAGCTCGCGCCTCAATGGAGTGTCTGCTTAGCCTCTAAGCAAACACAACCGACCTACCATCCCACATTTCTCTATAAATACCCACCATCACACACTATAATCTTCACGCGAGAGTCCGCCCCCTCACATCTCCCTTAAACTTCTATACTCGACTTCCTAAGTCACAAAATCGACACGTGTTTACGACCTACCGATCGTAAACACAAGCCTTACACATATTGTTTGGTACCGTCGCCGTGCATTCGACCGACCCATTCGACCATGTGGACAAGGCCCTCGGGAACTGCGTCCGCGGGATCCACACTAGGCATAATCGACTCGAGGTTCTTTCGAATCGAATTAAGACCAATTAGAGTCGCCACCAAGTTTTTTGGGAACTTGGAACCGTTCAAGTCAACTTTACACCTTTCATCGAAAAGCATAAAGCCAATCGACTACGAGTGATTAAAGATAAAGACTTGTACCCTATATCACTCGATTTGAATGACTCTCGTAATCCAATGGTATTTAGACGGATCCATAAACCATAGATCTTGAGTAGGGGGTGAGGGTACGTGTTGGGAAGCCCATAAGGACACCCAACCCCGCCCGTCGATAACGGCCTCTACTAAGTCAAATGTCGGATTTCAAACAAGGTCATAGCTACTACGATGTATGATATGCAAACGTTGTTTTAACCCTATCATGTGGCAACAATTTCTATGTCGTTTTAGATGCAACTAAACTAACTTTGTCAAAGTTGTAATTTAGCATGTGGGTTGATTGAGCTAGCAACATTCAAACGAAACAAACAAGGCTTAGGGGGAATGGGGAGCCGTTGGGATCTACCTATTACAAACCAGGCATTTCATGCCGACACAACGATAAATAAATTACAACTCGATCTAATTACAATTGCTACATACAACTCAAAACACGACACAAAACACACGGCCATTGGGCCTTGAAAACCGTGCACATGAGGGTGGCCCACGGCTCACATGACCCACGGTCCTTGGGTCACTCCTCGTAATGAGTGCTCGCGCTTAATCTCATCGAATTAGACATAGGGCTACGCACCAAAGCATGCATTAGCATAAACCGGGCCATGTTGCTTTAAACAACATGCGGTTTACTACGCTCCTACAAGCATTGGGGAACAACCGTCTAACCAAACGAGACCAAGGTTTTTGAAGAGGTTTTGACTCAAAAGAAGTAAAACAAACTCGAAAATTACAACTCAATAAACAACGATAAATTACAAGCTACAAAATAAACAAAGAACGAATGACAAACAAGGAAAGAGAAACGAAATAGGAAAGACAAAACCCACGGCCAACTCACGGCCCAAACCCACGGCAACCTCACGGCCAAGACAAGCCCAACCTAGTTCCTAAGTTAGATTCATTGGTTAGATCGAATGATTGCGAAAAGGGATAGGAAACAAGTTAGAAAACGAGTTAAAAACGATGTCGATTGATTGTCGCGCAAGGGTGCATTCTACACGGCCTAAAGGGTCTAATTAGGTCAAATTCGCTAATTAATTTAACTCATCGAGTGTCAATAAGAAGGTGCTAATCACGCACTCTTATACTAGCGAGAAATTAGGTGAAAGAGGGAGATGCATTCAATTATTTACAGAATCGTCGATTGATTTTATAACTTACGTCAAAGCCACCTATCGTGTCTAATTAGGTTATTAAATTAAATTAAAGTCATCTAAATACGTCATAGGTTAACAATCAGAGGTTAAACTAACATGCAGCGGGTCCTAGGGTCTGTCGATTTGGCCGAAACAAAAGGGGGTCGAAAGCGAAGAACGAAGTTAGACAATTGTTTTATTTATGCCCTACTTTGAACACGAGGATATGTAAATGAGACGGGGGTGTACGACCGACAGATGTAGCGGTTTCTTTTCCCATCTCAAGTCAACGCGGGTGTTCATAGTGGTACTTTAACTCATACTCGGACTAACTAGTTTCATCGTTAATTTAAAACAATCGATAAACAAGCGAAAAAACAAACAAAAAAAGACAATAAAAAAGGCATAAAAAAACGAAATAAAAAGAGAAAAGAGAAGGGGATTTGATGCACCCTCAACCTACATGTATCGTTGACACCGTCTTGGGTCGTAATCGATGGTAGATTTTATCTCGAGAGGCCGTCGTCGACGAAGAACAAAGCAAACACGGGTTTTGGAAAGTTTCTGGACAGCGATTTTAAAACAGTGATATCTCCCTCGTTTCACGACGAAAATTCGATTCGAAAGATGTTTTGGAAACTAGAAAGAGAGGAGAACAAGGATCTTAAAGCAACCCCTGCTCGATTTGGGTTAATGGGCACGAAAAACGAGCACAAACAGAACTGGACAGACAAGAGTAAACCGCGAAAACAGAGTGTTATTTCACTCTGTTTTTCGAGGGATCTCGTGTACTCTCAAGGGCAATTTGGCTCGTAAATCTTTGTCTAATGTGTAGATGGATGTTATGTGGTTAATTAGGAACAAGAAACTCGAATTTTTATGGAGTTTTGATGGAGGAACGAATGGGTTTTCGAAGAGGACACACAAACAGTTTCAATTTGTGTGTCGGTTTTGTTTAGGGTTTTTGAAGGATGTTTAGGGTTTGTTTCTGAGATTTAAAGCTTGTATGTGATGCTTGGATGTATGGAGGACTTAGAGGAATGATTGTATGGTGAAGGGGTGGTATTTATAAGGAGTTAAAATAGGTTAAAAGGGAGGAAGGAGCAATCGGGCTTGCTGAACATAGCTGCTGTCCAGCAGCTTTTGGGGGGGGGGGTTTCTTGGGTTCGTTTTGGGAGTTTTCTTGGTGATTAAGCTAGGATAATATGGGTAGGATACTAGGGTATGAGTTAGGGTTAATGGGTACGGGTCTTGGTAGTGTTTGGAGCGGGTTTGGGCTCGAGAATTGAGCTGCAAAACAGGGTATACGGGATTGGGTTGCGGGCTGCTTGTGAGGGGTTTGGGACGAGAATTTGGGCTGCTTGTGAGGGGGTTCGAACATGGGTTGATGGGTATTGGTCTAGGTGGGTTAATGTACTCGAGATTCGTGCCAATTCGCAAAGGAAACGGGCTTAAAAACCGAGCTAAAATCGAGCTCAAAACACACGGTTAAAAACGAGTTCTTCGCTTTTAAAATCGATTTTTCAAATCAATTAATAAATTAAAATAAATGACTTTTCAAATCAAATATACTCATAAAATGATTTTTCAAATCAATTATTTATTTTATTTTCAATAAAATAAACTTGGGAAAATAAATTCAAAATAAAATAAAATAAATTGAATTTACCTAAAAAACCATAATTTAAATATCATTCAAATTAACAAAATGAACTCACTAAAAAACATTAAATTAAATATCATTTAAAATAATAAAATGAATTCCCTTTAAAAAAACATTAATTTAAATATCATTTAAATTAATAAAATACTTCATCGACGACGCCCATTCTACCTCGTAAAACGAGCTCCAAATAATGACAATGACAACTAAAGAATACATGTGTCCTATCATCATCGGGTGTTTGTCGGGTTCTCTATTCCAATATCGACGGATACGGGTATCTACAGACCAACTCAACATTAATCAACATGTTTTAATTAACATATTTTCAACTCATTTTCAAAACCAAATCCTTTTTTAAGGCACTCTTTTTAAACTTCTTTGATCGCGAGTAGTCACAACGAGAAAACCGTCTCTAAAGTCGTCTACTTCGCAAACATCAATACACGTAAGTTTGAGGGTGTAAATATCTCATTTATTTCATGTCTTTACTGTTTTGATGAGTTTATAAGCACAAACGATGCATAACACGATTCAAATTTAGGTTAGACGAGCCAAAACTGAGTTTTGGTCTGAGGCAGAAGCCCCTTATTGTGCAAGGTGGCTCGCGCCTCAATGGGGTGCCAGTCGACTCAAACGTGTTTGAGTTCGTCTTTCCTTCAACACTTTCTTTTATTTTTACTTCTTTCCTTTTACGGTTTTTAGCATTTCGAATGTTTCAAACCATTTTTATGACAAACTTTTTAACCATAAATCATAATCACCCTTGGTTCCTAATACCATGACGGTTTAATCCGTGTCTCGGTGATATTAATTGGTTAATTACATTTTAAAGGAATTTCTATTCTTTTATTTACCATTTTAATTCATTTTTATGATAAACATATTTTGGCCATTACAAAAATCATCCTTGGTTCTTTATACCATGACGGTTTATTCCGTGACCTGATGATATTGTTGGTTAATCACATTTTAATGGGTGTTTTAACACCCTTTTCTTTTCTTTACCATTTTTCTCATTTGTTTACATTTGTAAATATATTAGTCATAATTCATAATCATCCTTGGTTCTTTATACCATGTCGGTTTAATCCGAGCACGATGAGAAACTTGGCTAACTACAAAGAAATGAACTTAACATATTTAGTTCAAATCAAACATTTAACATTTCTATTTGTAAACTACGCTTTGCAAACATGCAAATCCGACAACGAATATTACTAACATAATAGTAATTATTCCGAGTCATGCAAACAATACTTGCAAATTATTTAATCACAAATACGGTTTTAAACAACCTTTTCAAAAACCAGGAGACGCCCCCTTGGGTCGCCCCATGGCTCGCGCTCCAAGAGGCCCTCTGCTTTCATATTCCAAAACCTGGGCAGAGCCCCTTACCTCGCCTTAATTCCTGTTCGTCAATTTGTTTATTCTTTCTTTCTCAAATTATCCGTTTTAAAAGTATTTTCGACATAAATCATTAATCCCATGTAATCATTGTAATTTTTCATTCTTGTATTTATTATATTTCTTGTATTGTATTGTATGCCTTCACATGTAATTGAACTTAAATCCCAACTTTGACCCACTTGTATGTTAAATTACGTGTTAACCGACTTAGTATTAATTCTTCACATGTTAGGATCAAAACAATGGATGTTGAATTGCATGCATATAATCGACAATATATCGAGTATAGACAATTTCTCTAATCATTAGTAGAGGCCGCTATCGAGGCGGGCGGGATTAGGTGTTCGATCAAAAGAGCTTCCTAATACGTACCCTCACCCCTTACTCCAGATCTCTGTGAACATCCGTATTCATTGGCATATGCGAGAGTCATTCTAGACATAGAATGCTAAGGGTAACGAGTTCTTGGTGTTCATGTCACTACTTTGTGTCTTGACGTGGCACGAGGTATTCGAACGGTTTCCAATTTTCCACAATAAATTGGTGGCGACTCCACAAATGCAAACACTTGTTTTCCCAAGCGCCCCCGTGGGCCCGCGTCCACAGTTTGGCGACTCCGCTGGGGAGTAATACACTTATGTGTAGCCAAAAGGGTGAAACTTGCATAAGGTTAGGGAATAGTTTGTACAAGACAATTGTCGGTTTTCATAACTCGGTCTTCCTAGATCGTTTATTCGGCCTTCCTAGGCCCAACCCAACCCATTCGACCAATCGTCCCGTCTAAACGGTCCTAATTCTTATTTGGGCCTAAGGATGGATAGCGATTGACGTCATCCATACCATGGTACTTACTCTTATTTGTATCAAGGACTTTCACTACTTGAGGAAATGGACTAGGAACCGGCCTTACTCCTGTTTGGTACGAGCCTCTCCACAGACTTCGGGTTTGATTGTTCGGTATGGCAACCCACCCTTTAAACCAAAACCCTTTTAAATGCACTCAACATCCTGTTATAATGCTTGTATATTGCTTGTACCATACGTGATCACCATGACGATTTTTGTAAAATCAAAATCCTTCTTCAAAATGTAAAATTTCAAAATACAGGCATAATATTAGCACAAAACAAGCCGAAACTCTGTCCAATTGTCAAGTCAAAATTCGGGCCTCAAAACTCATTTCAAAACCTCACTTCGAGTCCACTCCTACAACTACACTAAAGTTGACTAGGACCAACATTTTTCAAACTTTGTCATTTCCTCAAAACTCCCATGACACAAGTGGCACACTCCCACTTCACAAGTCAAAACATTTTTCGAGTAAGTGTGCTAGAATGGTCGATCGTGTTTTGATTCGTCGTCGATCTCTTATTCAGTTTCCAAGATGCCTGAAACAAGCGACGTGAACTTCAACCAACTCCAGAATGGTAATGATCAAATCCTAGCCGCGCTAGCTCGTCTCCAAGTTACTCAAGACCAAGTGTATGATCGCCTTGACACCATTGAGGGCCGAATATATGCCGTAGAAACGAGGATGCCCCCCTCGAGAAAGTGAGATGGCTGATGACTTCGTGAACAACTTCAGTGACGAAAACCCTCCCATAGGTATGACTGCAGCTGAGAAACGACTCCAATACTTGGAGGAACAATTGATGTATCTCAAAGGGGATGACATTTATAGGGAGAACAATCGCAAATATGAGGCTGTGAGTTCCAAGTTGCCAACCAACTTCAACATGACGGATATCCCGAAATTCAAGGGGCATGAAAACCCTTTGAACCATATCCGTGCCTTCAAGGATTACATGTCTATCAAAGGCATTAAACCCGAGATGTTCTTAAGGATCTTTCCTTCATCTCTTGACACCATAACAAAGCAATGGTTCTATTCGCTAGAGCACAAGAAAATCGCTACCTGAGATGATGCCGCAATCGAGTTTGCTAAACAATATGCGGATAATGCTGAAATCCAAGTCAACATGCGCACTTTAGAGATTCTTACCCAAAATGACAAAGAAGGTTTCACCGACTTCCTAAGTCGGTGGAGGAAGACTAGTACTCAACTTGTTGAACGTCCGGATGAAGCTACCCTCGTAGAGAAATTCGTGGACAACCTAAAACCCATATATGCAAATCATTTGAGGTATCAAAACATCAAGACCTTCAAGGACTTGAACGTACTAGGGACGAGGATCGAAGATGACATCCGTAAAGGGATCTTGTCTAAAACGATAGGTCGTGGATATCAAGGCTCAACAAGTCGTTCTTACGGCTCTACTAGCAAAACTGATGAAGTTAACCTCCTCGAGCCATCTAAGAAGAGTACCCCTCCAAGGAAATTCACAAATCTAGGAGACACATATTCCAACGCTCTGAAAAGGTTGATGAAACTGGGCAAATTTCAACCCATAGGCCCTACACCCGAACCAGAAAAGAAATCTAAGTTCTGGGACGAGAATTCGTACTGCGAATACCATAGAGGTAAGGGACATGATACAGAAAAATGCTACAAACTGAAAAATGTACTTCAAGATATGATTGAAGACGGCCGCCTACCAATACCGCCTGGAGGTAAGCCTAACAACACTCAGAATCCTCTTGGAGTTCTGATGATTACAAGTGACGAATCTACCCTAGATTGCTCACATCTTATCTCCCCGAAAGAAGAGGTGAAGAAGATGTCTACCTCCAGGATCTCCCCTTAATCAAGAGCGCCGAAAGCATCATAGATGAGATCATTGCCACACTGGATACAGAAACCAACACCAATCAGCAGAAAGGATGGAGAAAATCGATCAAGTGGACAAACAATCAAGGAAGACTCTTCAAGCTCACCACTGGAGAAGGAGAGATGTTCAAAGGAGAACCAGAAGAGGATGAATTCGAGTCAGAGTCAGAGTCGGAGTCTAGAGAAGTTCATAGAGAGTCTCCTCCTGTCGTCGTTCCCACTCCCCTCGTTTCTCTTAGCTTAGTGTCAAATAACAACATTAGTTCGGGAAATGTCCCAACCGCTGTCCCTTTACCGCCACTGACTACAGATCAGATGGCTTCTTTGTTTCAACTTTTCTCAAATCTTAATATGAATAAATCAGGTTCTGCTTACTCTTCGTGTTATCTTGAATGCAATTCTGTTTACGATGATAATGAGAATGACCCAGACCCAGACTCAATCGAAATACCTCCCTACATAGCCAAAGAAATACTACAAGAGGGGGAAGGGGAACCAGTGATAGAGAATACTAAACCCATCAACGTAGGAACTAAACTAGAACCCCAAGAACTTAGGATAGGGACAACGTTGAGCCCCACCGAAAGGGCCAATTTCATAGACCTCCTACACGAGTTCAAAGACGTTTTTGCTTGGTCCTACAAAGATATGCCGGGGATCGACAGGGACATTGCAGGGCATAGAATCCCAATCAAACCAGGTTTCAAACCCGTGAAACAGAAGCTTCGTCGAATGAGGACAGAATGGGCTCTCAAGATCAAAGAAGAAGTCGATAAACAATTCAAAGCCGGGTTCATCAAAGTTTCCGAGTACTCAGACTGGGTAGCTAACATAGTACCCGTACCCAAAAAGGATGGGAGAATCCGTGTTTGTGTTGACTTTAGAGACTTAAACAAAGCAAGTCCTAAGGATGACTTTCCTCTACCACATATCGACATATTAGTGGATAATACGGCGGATCACGCATTGCTATCCTTCATGGATGGATACGCAGGATATAACCAGATCAAGATGGCCTTAGAAGACATGCATAAGACCGCCTTTGTCACTCAATGGGGAACCTACTGCTACACGGTTATGCCATTTGGGTTAATCAACGCCGGAGCTACATACCAACGCACCGCAACTACGCTCTTACATGACATGATGCATAAAGAAGTTGAGGTATACGTAGATGACATAATTGTCAAGTCCAAGGAAAGAGAGGGACACATTGCGAACCTTCGCAAATTCTTCTCAAGGCTACGGAAGTACAACATGAGGCTCAATCCTCAGAAATGCGCATTCGGAGTGACATCTGGCAAACTCCTAGGATACGTTGTCAGCCAACGAGGTATAGAAATAGACCCTTTCAAGATCAAAGCTCTAATTGAAATGCCGCAACCTCAAACAGAGAAAGAAGTTAGAGGATTCCTAGGCAAGGTACAATACATAAGTCGATTCATATCGAAACTCACCATGATCTGCGAACCTATATTCAAGAAGTTAAAGAAAACAGATCACACTATGTGGGATGATGACTGTCAGAAGGCTTTCGACCGAATTAAGGAAATACTAGCCAAACCATCAGTGCTCATGCCACCTCAACGAGATCAACCTCTTGGTTTTTATCTCACGGTAACTGAAACGGCCATGGGCGCCATGCTAGCTCAAACTGTAGGAAAAGAAGAAAGGTATATCTACTACCTTAGTAAGAAGTTCTTGGAGTACGAGTGCAAATACACGCCACTCGAGAAGACATGCCTCGCTCTTGTGTGGGCAACGAAGAAGCTACGCCATTACATGCTTAGCTACTCCGTCAAAATATTCTCCAAAATGGATCCTGTCAAATACCTCTTCGAGAAACCCGTCCTCAACGGACGTTTAGCAAGATGGACTTTGATGCTCTCAGAGTTCGATCTCAAGTATGTGCCTTTGAAAGTCATAAAGGGGCGCGCCGTTGCCGAATTCTTACACAAACGATAGACACCTGGTCGTTTCCAGATGAGGATATACTCCAAACGGATGTAGACTCCTGGGACCTCTATTTTGATGGGGGCATCGAATTTAAGAGGATTTGGAATAGGAGTGTTGCTCATTTCTCCTGAAGGCGAGCATACACCAATCTCTGTCAAACTCGACTTCGAGGTGACAAATAACGCTGCAGAATACGAAGCCTGTCTCATTGGATTGCAAGCGGCAGTAAGTTTAGGCATCAAGAATCTTCGAGTACATGGGGATTCCTCTTTGATCATCAATGAAATTACGGGATCTTGGAAAATCCGAAGCGAAAGCTTGGCACCTTATCAAGCCAGAATAGACCAAGTAGCCCAATTCTTCGATCAAGTGACCTACCTACATCTAGCTCGAGAAGAAAATCAATTTGCAGATGCTCTTGCAAAACTTGCATCTTTGATTAATATGCCGGATAGCATGGTAGAAATGCCTTTGTGCATCGAACGACGATCAGAGCCAGCTTATGTGCACCAAGTCACCGATGAAGAGGAAATTACGGAGGAACCTTGGTTCCAAGCAATCCTAAACTTCAAACTCAATGGCACCTATCCACCAGAAATGGACAAAAGGGGACAACGCGCTATCCGCTTGCTAGCTTCCCAATACGTCCTCATGCAAGGAGAGCTATACAAAAGAACACCTCTTGGTGTAATCCCACGTTGTCTTGATCATTCACAGGCGCGGAAAGTGATGGAAGAAGTCCATGATGGAGAATGTGGCCCTCACATGAGTGGACCCATGATGGCAAAGAAAATAACACGTTTGGGGTATTATTGGACCACAATGGAATCTGATTGCATCAAATATGTAAGACATTGCCATAATTGCCAAATCTTTGGGAATGTGCAACATGTTCCTCCTTCATTGCTTTACACCATGACATCTCCCTAGCCATTTTCTGCTTGGGGAATTGACATCATCGACAAGATCACTCCAGCCGGAACAGGAGGTCACTGTTTCATCCTAGTAGCAATCGATTATTTCACCAAGTGGGTAGAAGAGGCCTTCTACACCAGTCTTACAACCAAGAACGTGGCAAAGTTCATACAAACCAACATTATCTGTCGATATGGTTGCCCACACGAGATCATCAGTGACAATGGATCACATTTCCAAGCTGAGACTGAACAATTGCTAGCCAATTAAAAAATCAAGCATCACCACTCCTCGCCATATAGACCACAAACCAATGGCGCGGTAGAAGCAGCAAACAAAAATGTTGTCACGATTCTCAAGAAAATGATTGACAACTATAGAGATTGGCCAAGCAAGATACCCTTTGCTTTATGGGGATACCGTACGTCTGTTAGGACGCCCACTGGGGCTACTCCTTTCTATTTGACCTACGGCATGGAAGTCGTACAACCAGTCGAGCTAGAAATACCATCCTTGCCTATTTTGTTCGAAAGTCAAATCCCAGAAGCCGAGTGGAAGAGGGATAGATATGAAGAACTCATCCTCTTTGATGAACGAAGGTTACGTGCATTACATAATGTGCAAACATACCAGGCGCGTATCAAATGAGCCTTCAACAAAAGGGTTAAGCCAAGGAACATTAAAGAAGGAGACTTGGTCCTCAAATCCATTAGGGCTCTTTTACCTGTCGATCCACGAGGAAAATTCAAACCCAATTGGGCCGGGCCTTTCCTAGTCAAGTCCATACTTCTAGGGGGTACAGTTAGGATCACAGACCTAGACGAGAATGAATTTGCAAACCCAACAAACCTTGACCAACTGAAACGGTACTATGCCTAGAATAGGAGCAAAAAAAAAAAAACGCGCCTCGCGTAACCTCACGTGTCGCTCTTGTGGCACGAAATAAACGGCCCCTGGCCAAGCTGTATCAAGCTAATGTCATCTTGCTCTTGCTCTTTGACAATTTGTCATTCTCATATCATCAAATAAACTAAATTGCATTATCGGAGTAAGTAAAGCTCATGCTTATTTTCTAAAGTTCATTACAAGCTCTTGCTTAGAACAATTATTCTTTTATATTTACTCGAACTGCGCGCAAGGGTTTGATTTCATTTTTTTTTATGAATACGTAGGCAATCCTTCACGGGATACAACCCATCTATTGTCTTAAATGTAAATAGAAGGACATTTGCGAATACATTTGAAATTCGACAAGAATAATGCAAAGAAAATTGTAACGGTTTCATAACCACTTAACCTTTTTATTTCATTTCTTTAATAATAATAATAATAATAGTGCGTTACATAATAAAAATAAATAGGCTAGGATTCTAAAAACCCCACCTTCTTATTACAATAATAATAATAATAAATAATAATAAAGACTTAGGCTACTCTTCCATTTTCCCTTTGCCTTTGTCATTTCTATCACACTTCTTGTCCCGACCTCGAGCCGGACGCTGTTGCGCCACTTCCGACATAATCACCAATGGTCTATCTCGTGGTCTAGCCTTGCCATTCTTGTCAACCAACATCTCGACGGCAGGAGAAGTCTTCGGTTTCTTCGAAGGACGAACAACTCGAAACCCGGCTTCTTCCTCTCCCTCAGTCAGATGCTTCTCCTTCTCCTTTTCCACCTCACGAACCTTGTAGTCAACAGGTTCACGTTTCCTCAACCTATCGCGCTCCTCCGGAGTAGCAGCTTTCCTCCACCGCAGATAGGAATCTGACACCCATAGAGCACTGACAGAAGAATTCAAGAACCAAATATTCCTCTGAGCCCATTTGATGGCCCATTCTCTTCGACTCTCAGTAGTAAGCGCCACGACAGTCTGCGGGATAGTGTCAAGCTTCGGGATCCTCTGCTTTAATCCAACCTGCCTCATCAACCTCTCCGGGAAAATGCATATCATAAACTCCAAGCCGGGAATGCGAACAGATCGGGTAGGGTCCAAGGAAGATACTCCAGTGACAGATTTGAGATGCCACCATGGTACGATCCATCTAATTAAGGGGCCATCTTCACTCTTCAATTTGTTCTCCCAGTAATTGCAAACTCGAGTGAAGTCCACCATGTAAAGCCTGGTCTTCATTGCAATTGAGCGAGCATGATAAGCAGGAACATTAAGTGGGGGCTCGATCAATCGAAGACGCTCCATAAACCAGACCTACCAAAAGCAGGTATTAAAAAAAATCAAAAAAAAAAAAAAAACGAGAAAAGAAAAAAAAAAGTTCTTTTACCTGTAATATAATGGGACTTCCCAAATAAGGTAGGTCGCGATTGGCTTTCCTGTTGTCTAAGCCCAATAGGATCTCCCCTAAACACAGACAAGCTGGGCTCCTGCGCAGCTCCATTTGCTCAATCAAGCTCAAGAGACGAGGGTCGCCTCTCATATCCTCATCAACACGCCCTTGAAGGACATATACGTGTAATAGGCAAAACCCGAATGCCCTTCGCCTCGCAACATGAGAGACAGTGGGATCAGCCCTATTGATGAAGCGATCGATGAAATCCAACATTCGCACTCCTTTAGAAGTCACAAGACGGTCAACATCAACTCTGGCCAATCCAAGCAAATCTCTAAACTTGTTCTTATACCCTTGAGAAGTAGAGGGAATAGCAGGCAAATGTTCCGGGTCCCAACCACCAATCGCAGCAATTTCCTCGGGAAATGGGCAAATGTCGCCTCCAGGGAAGGCAAATACATGATAATTCTGAAGGAAATGTAGATTCATATACATATTAACATACTCTTATAGGTCTAAATAAATTTGTCATAAAATTAAAACGGATCTTATGCATGCAAACAATAATATAAATAGAGGAGAAATCATGTCCTTACAAAATGGATTTCGGCTATTAGGGCACAAGAGAGATCACCTATCTCTTCTTGTTCTTGAGCTATTCCAATGGAAGAACAAAGATCTAAGTGTAAGATCTCTCCCTATGCTTTATACCCAAGGCTTCTCTTAATTAAATCAATATTACAAATACTAGTTATAATATTAATCAAGGTAGAAAAATGGAACCAAAATATTTATAAACTCTTATACTATTTCGGTTTTTAGAGAGATAAAAGGGAGGATTTTAATTCTCTCTAAAACTATATTTTGGATGATGAGTGGAATGAATTAATTTCTAACACATTTTAGAGTAATAGGTAAAATAAAAATGAAAAACCAATGATGGTTTTTCACATCAAAAACCGGGTGGTAGGGGGGGGGGGGGGGGGGGGGGGGCTTTTGGGTGAGCCAATGCATGAAATGGTTTGTCTTCACAATGCACCATAGGCTTGCATGGCTACTAAAGCAAAACAATCATTGTGTTTAGCTACTAATTAAACAATTAATTAGCTTAAAAGCCCCTCCTATTTTCGGCACCTTTAGCTAATATGGATTCCATATTAATTTTGTCAATTGTCAATATGTTACATGTCACATATATTTGTTATGTATTTTTAACATATTAAAAATCAACGTATTAATAAAAATACGTCACATACAAAATCGACTTAGTAATATCATAATTACTTGTGCCAAAATATTTTACCAATTTATAAATCACAACTGATTGTATTTATAACAATTCATTCAATTTAATTGTTACATTAAACAATTATTTCATCCGAGTAATGATACAATTCAATTACTCAGACCGTATCTTATTAAATCACATTTCAATATGATACGTAAATTTTACTTCCAAAATCGTCCGTCAATTTTCTAGTAATTTAATTAACTCGTAACATTATACGATTAATTAAATAATCAATTAAGAGTATTGCCCTTTAGGTATGACCTAGGGGGTCAACTGATCACCACCGTCACACGACAAGAATGTCAAACTCTAGTCGACCAATCATTACCGATATATGTTGACCAATTGACAAGAATAATATTACTTCCCAATTGTATTCATTTTAATGAGACTTAAACATGTGATCATCATGATCAACAGTCGTGATCGCATTATTGTCGGAAGACACATATTCCAACAATCTCCCACTTGTCCTCGACAAGTGTGCGTCACCAATTCTCTTGTCCTATTACTATCTCCCACTCAATGCAAGGTGTCTTTCAGGTCGTACTTGCAAGTGATCATATCGAGAGTGGTTTCCTCGATCTGGAGAATAACTGACTGACCGGACTTATCTGTCATAGATACTTTCCGAGCGTGGCCACGCATTTCCCATTACTCCTCGAGTGGCCCCGAGATATTGTTATAACCCTGACTAGGGGTGGACAATTCCTATCGCACTCATTCCCTTCGACTAGCCACAGCCATCATAACCCAAAATATGCCCATTTGACCCCATTTACGAAGGTCGTAGTAACACAAATCAAAGTTAATCTGAAACCGTGCCATCTTAGGAGAATAGTCTTTAGTCAAAAGAATCGACTCATTTGAATACTATAGTAGCTCTCGCCACGACCAGGCTATATAAATTTGCCAGAACTCTATAAGCGGTCATAAGGCCCGACGAAAGTTCCTAACAATCGCCTATGTGATCGACTAGTCATCTCACATGACTCTATGGCACTTGAACTTGCCATCAATCGCATCACACTCTAGTCACTTCGAGACGTCACCTCATATAAGTAACTATGGGCAAAAACAATGTTAATCCATGTTCACTTTAACGGGGTTCAATTGTCTCTACAACCCGTTTGGATATAACAATGTTCAAGGTGAGTTAATAATAACTCAAACGACAAGTGTCGACATCACACTCGGGTAGTCAATATCATATTACAACCTTGTGATGTTTATCATAAGTGTAAACACTTATTGATTGCAATAGAAGTTTAACATCCCATGTGTCCACGTGTTCAAACTTCTTACACTTGCAATTTCCTTCACATTCATGTTCTCATACCATGAATTTTACCAAGCACACATCAAGGTTCTCGACCTTGGTTTTGGTTCTTTAACTTGAAAGAACTTTCTTATCGATCATCTCATAACGAACGAATTTGCGATGAATAATACAACTTGTACCGATCAAGTATTCCATCCACACACAATGCACTAGGTATATGTTTTGTAGAATCTTGTAACAATTGACAAGATTATTAGCTTAGTACTTCTCACAAGTCCTAGCTTTATTAGGAAAGATTGTTTTGAATAACCTCTTATTTAACCAAGTATCTTTCCAAAACTTCTCATTTCTCTTTCTGGGCTTGAAAGATTTGGGATTCTCATAAATCCTCATATGTGCTCGGATTTTCTACAATATGTGCAAACTCTTGACACACAATAGAACATCCGTCAATCACTGAAATCGCTCATCGGATTTTACTCGAGAATTCATGACGCTTCTATTATGGCTCACCAAGTCAATCATCATGCTCTTATGCATATGATTCATAATTGACATGTACATGATTATTCTAATGGCGGAAACATTAGTTACTAATAATCATGAGATCAACCGTTCTCAGGTTCAATGAACTACCATGACTGCTAATGGTAATCCCATTTTTCATTCATATGAATAACCTATGTAAATGTTGATACGATGTGTATCTCTTTAATACTAATCCAACATCTCATGATGTAATTGGATTCATCATTGTCCATTTTCATCCAGAATTGAAAACTCAAAAGCTTCTTTATGAAAGAAGGTATTAGCTCGTCATTCTTTAATGAGTAATGAGTTTTATACATTCAAGGATGATAGCTCCCACTAAATTCTATGTCTTCACATGAGAATTTCCTAACTCCCACTCAATTCTACATATTTCGAAATTGACTTCTTAATCGAAATTTGTCAAGGATATAAATATAAATTGCTTTGCCAAGTTACTAGGATAAAACCATATATGTTCCCATCATATCCTTTCAAAATGCCTATTTTGAAGTGGTCTCATCTCAACCTTACAGAAAGAGATTTTAAATCTCTAACACACCCATGTCATAATGATGTGTAGCAATGTCATTATTCAAATATAAACAATATCTAGAATACGTCCTTCGGAATACTCTTTCGGAAGGAGGATTAACCATTTCATAGCGAGGTTAAGCAATGACATGCAATATCTAGAATACGTCCTTCGGAATACTCTTTCGGAAGGAGGATTAACCATTTCATAGCGAGGTTAAGCAATGACATTTGCATGGTTAAAACGTTGGCTATTAAAAATATCGGAATATCAATCTTTGCAACTTGATCTTGATCATAACTAGTATGTTACTTTGATTCATTTAGGCTCTTAAGTAAAACTCATGATTGAAACTATTGGTCAAATGATTCATAACCTTAGTCAAAAGCTTGTTAAGACTTTACATTAGTCATTTTTCTTCCAAAACTTCTTTTGGTCTCCTCGTGTAGTTATCTTGAGAATAAACTCTTATGATTACTTCACTTGGTCTCTTAAGTCATTTAGAACTAACTTGAGACTATAGATCTCATCTATTTGGTATACTATGTAAATAGATATACCTTCATTCAAATCATTCTCTCTTGCGTAGATCTTCATTTACACAAGTACACAATTATATCTTGCCTTGTGTGTTGTGTCCTCATTTTTCTCCCACTCTATCTTTAGAATGAATACACTAAGCATTCAAAGATAGCATATGAGACACAAATTAATGATGTTGAAGTATAAGGAGGACTACCTCATAGGTTGACTAATTGTTATTGATTTCATATGTGTACTTGGTGGTTGACATACCTTTAAGAGAGTTCATAGACTCAAAGTCACTTTATAAATGATCATACACAAGCCTTAAGCATGTGGACATATAATGAAACCCGTCATTATAATTGTCTATTAGATCACTTTTAGTGAATAATCTTATGTTTCAAAACGCAAGCATTTAAAGATGAAATTTTAGAACATAAAGGATAAATGATAAAACGGGTGACTTGGGTTGCAAACCAAGTCACCATCATCCAAAATACAAACCATTATCCAAAATACCTTTCCATGTCGAACACGGAAACTTAAAGTTCTAAAATTCAAAACATAACTTAAAATAAGACAATGAAAAACAAAGCTCCATAAAAGCTATCCTTAGCTTCTCATTGGTTTCTCATGCTTGTTTTTCTTTTCCCTTGTCTTTGCTTGGTGGAGGCCCTATTTACAATAAAAAGGGAGATACATTATCACAACTTTGCATCATAATACCATAGTTGAATTTAGAAACATAAAAGAAGGTTAGTCATTTACCTACTGGAGTGATCTTTCCAGCTTTGATATCACCAAGGTATTTGGAACAATTCCTCTTCCAATGTCCCATGCCATTACAATAATGGCATTTGTCAAGAGGACCCTTCTTGACTTTGGATGTGCTAGCTTCACAAGACTTAGCTTTGGTGAATGTGGGAGCTTGCTTCTTGCCCTTTCTCCCATTCTTCTTGAACTTCCCCTTACTTTTTGTGCTTATGTTAAGCACATCCTTGGGAGGGTTCACATTTAACCCCATGTCCCTCTCGGCTTGCACAAGTAACTTGTGCAACTCTTCAAGAGACACGTCCTTGTCTTGCATATTGAAATTCACCCGGAATTGCACATATGCCTTAACTTTAGACAAGGAGTGTAGAATCCTATCTACGATGAGTTCTTTGGGGATTTCAACTTTTTGAATCTTCAAGGTCTCGACAAGCTCCATGAGTTTGAGCACATGAGGGCTAACCTTTTGGCCCTCTTTGAAGTCGAGATCAAAGAATGCCGCGGCCGCCTCGTATTGGACGATCCGCGGAGTTTGTGAAAACATAGTCACAAGTTTGGAGTATATCTCATTAGCATTGCCCATTTTAAAGGCTCTCCTTTGGAGTTCCGCCTCCATCGCAAATATTAAGACATTTTTCATTGCGGCGGACTCCTTTTGGTAAGTCTCATAGGCTTCCCTCATGGCCGCGGTGGACCTAGTGGAGGGTTCGGGTGGAGAGGCCTCAGTAAGGTAACGAAGCTTGTCGTCACCTTCGGCGGCTAATTTGAGTTGGGCATCCCATTCGGAGAAATTTGACCCATTCTTTTCAAGTTTACATCGATCCATGAAGGATCGGAGCCAAGACGAAGTAGCGAGTGGTGTAGCATTAGGAGTGGGTGTTGATGTTACCATTTGTTATGAAAAAGAAGTGGTCTACAAAACAAAATATAAGGAGTAAAACAAATGTCGTTTTAATTATACTCGTAAAAATGTATGATTTAAACAAGTTATACGCATTTTTCTAGTGACCTCTACCCAACTAGATAAATGATTCCAAGACCCAAATTCATATCGACTTAGGCACGGTGGGGCCGATACATCCTTTATCAATATAACTCGGTGGATTAACGTTTAATCGATTCTACTTTTAGAACTCTTGGTCGATAATATTACATTAACTATTATCTATAGCCCAAAACACATCGACAAGGGCACGGTGGGGCCGATACATCCCTTATCAAATACTTTTGTTGAGTTCAATCCAAATTTCGAATAAATGTGTCCATGATCCAAACCCACATTAACTTGGGCACGGTGGGGCCGATACATCCCTCATCAACATGAATTCGGTGGATTAACATTCATCACCCACTTCCCCTACGTAACAAGGTTTGTACCCCGGTGGGGCCGAGCGCACTCCCTCGCGAAATAGGTTTTCATGGTTTCTACTATTTGGTAAGGCTATGTCTCAATTAATTGTTTTAGCGAGAGGTCATGTCAATTTATTATCTATCACGTTTTAAGTGAACTAAAGCGGTGAACTACGATAATTCGAATTGACACGGTCGATAAACTCGATAAAAAGACAATGCATGTTTAGTTATGGCGATTTAGCAATGCATGTGACATAAAATAAAATGCAAGCATAAAGAAAAATAAATCCTAGTATGGCCTTCCTAAAATAGAAAAACTATTAATCTATTACATATTCGGAAACCAACTCCATTGGTCCCTTGAACTTCGGTTGTGGCACACATCTCGAGGTAACACCGTCTTTATGTATCGCCATTCTTGAAGAAATCCGTCTTTAGGAACTCCGGAATGAATAAAATTACATAATAAATTACATAATTTCCTATTATACATTTGTAACTAAAATAAAATAAATCTATTAAATTACAAAACGGTGATACGAGATCACAATAAAAATTACAACCGAATCGATATTCCCATACATTTCGGGAAATACCAATTAAAATCTAAGGCCATACTAAGTAAAATTACATAATTCAAAATTACATAAATTAAAATTATGACAATCATAAAAAAAATGCGCATTATAATATGTATGAACATGCTCAATTTTATGCTAAATCGCCTTTTAAATAGCCAATATCGTATATTACTCGGTTTTTACGGATTTGCGTGATTTCAACATTTTATAATCACAAAAATACATAAACTCATATTTATGCATAAGTTAATTACCCTAACCTCTTAGGACTCAAAATATAGTCTTCACTAATAATTTGACCATAATTAACTTTTATTTACAAAATTGTTCATAAATGGACCAAAATTACAAAAATAAGCTATTAAACTTCAAATAAATCACAAAATTTCAAATAAATTCAAAATTCAAAATTTAAATTCATGAACATTCTGGAAAAATTCCATGACACTCATAATGTTCAAAATCTTAGGTTAAAAAAATTTCGAAAATTTTCCGGAAAAACAATGTTGCGGTTTATCGATATTTAATAAAATAATCATAAAAACATGGAAAAATTATTTTCATTAACTTTTCAATTTTATATCTGAAAAATATAATAAAATGCAATATTAGACGTTTTTCCTAAGTCATAGATTATGTTTTATTAATTTTCAACTAATAATGTCACTATTTATGCTATTTTTCTTCAAAAATTCATAAATCATGCTAAAAGACTTCTTTATAGCCAATTATTTTACACAAATCTTGTAAAATTGCATGTGACAACATATTAATTTTCTATGACCAGATTCGAAATTTAACTCATATTAACCTATTTTTCTCTTAAATCCGAATTTAATAATGAAAAAATCATTTTTCGAGCATAACAAGTCCAAAAATTATGAAAATTTGCAGGTTATCTCAAAATAATATATGTAACAACATATACAAAAACCAAGTGAAAATTCGAAGTATAGCTATTTTTAGACCAAAAATGACATTTTTACTCATAAAATCACATTTAAATGCCATTATTGTAAATTATGAACAATAAAAATCCGAAAAATTAACCAAAATATCCTAAAACACTTTAGGACCAGAAATATTAACATGCATGTAATAATTTCGTGATATATCATAATAACACAAATTTTACAAGTTTTATTTTGTTATTCATATAACTCGGAAAAACTTTTAACCAATTTGCATGCAAACAACCGTGGCTCTTGATACCGATTGAAGGAAATGTAGATTCATATACATATTAACATACTCTTATAGGTCTAAATAAATTTGTCATAAAATTAAAACGGATCTTATGCATGCAAACAATAATATAAATAGAGGAGAAATCATGTCCTTACAAAATGGATTTCGGCTATTAGGGCACAAGAGAGATCACCTATCTCTTCTTGTTCTTGAGCTATTCCAATGGAAGAACAAAGATCTAAGTGTAAGATCTCTCCCTATGCTTTATACCCAAGGCTTCTCTTAATTAAATCAATATTACAAATACTAGTTATAATATTAATCAAGGTAGAAAAATGGAACCAAAATATTTATAAACTCTTATACTATTTCGGGTTTTAGAGAGATAAAAGGGAGGATTTTAATTCTCTCTAAAACTATATTTTGGATGATGAGTGGAATGAATTAATTTCTAACACATTTTAGAGTAATAGGTAAAATAAAAATGAAAAACCAATGATGGTTTTTCACATCAAAAACCGGGTGGTAGGGGGGGCTTTTGGGTGAGCCAATGCATGAAATGGTTTGTCTTCACAATGCACCATAGGCTTGCATGACTACTAAAGCAAAACAATCATTGTGTTTAGCTACTAATTAAACAATTAATTAGCTTAAAAGCCCCTCCTATTTTCGGCACCTTTAGCTAATATGGATTCCATATTAATTTTGTCAATTGTCAATATGTTACATGTCACATGTCACATATATTTGTTATGTATTTTTAACATATTAAAAATCAACGTATTAATAAAAATACGTCACATACAAAATCGACTTAGTAATATCATAATTACTTGTGCCAAAATATTTTACCAATTTATAAATCACAACTGATTGTATTTATAACAATTCATTCAATTTAATTGCTACATTAAACAATTATTTCATCCGAGTAATGATACAATTCAATTACTCAGACCGTATCTTATTAAATCACATTTCAATATGATACGTAAATTTTACTTCCAAAATCGTCCGTCAATTTTCTAGTAATTTAATTAACTCGTAACATTATACGATTAATTAAATAATCAATTAAGAGTATTGCCCTTTAGGTATGACCTAGGGGTCAACTGATCACCACCGTCACACGACAAGAATGTCAAACTCTAGTCACCAATCATTACCGATATATGTTGACCAGTTGATGACAAGAATAATATTACTTCCCAATTGTATTCATTTTAATGAGACTTAAACATGTGATCATCATGATCAACAGTCGTGATCGCATTATTGTCGGAGGACACATATTCCAACAAATTCGGGCCCCAATAGTCAAGACAAGCATCTAGAAACGGTTTGACTACCTTGATCAACTTAAAGCTCAAAAGCGATCCAAAATTATAAGCACCCATGTCGTGTTTCTCCACATTGGAGAACTCATTTGTCCATTCTTTTAGACAAATTTCAAGAGTATTCATGATGTATGCTTATTTTGGGAGCTTTGTGTATAAGACGAAGAAAGACGGAAGAATTATGTGAATAAAACCTCCCTCGACGTCTCTATTTATACTAAAAGCTGTTTCCTAAAATCCGTCAGGACAGACGCACTGGGGAACAGGCGCAGCACCTGCTGCGCCTCTTCGAAGGGACGCAGCTCTTGATGCGCTTCTTCCTCAACATCCTTTCTGTGATTTTCCGCGTTGGATCTTTCCTAAATTCCTCAACGAATAATTTCCTATTCATACGTGTTATTATTTTGGTAAATGCGTCAGGTTGCCATATTTCGTGTTACCTAATTTCGCGGACACGCATTTCGAGACGATATCGACATTTTCGTCATTTTAGCACACTTATACATTTCCTTTTAATTTTATTTTTTGGGGAATCATTTCACCAATTTCATTTAATTTATTCATTTTTTTCAAATCTATACATTTTTGTATTTAATTTAATTTTAATCATTTTCAAACTTATACATTTCTTTTTAATTTTCTTTTTTAAGGAATCATTTCACTCTCCTTCCACATCACATTTCAAACTTATATGTTTTTATTTTTTCTTTTTTTAGGGGGTAGCCCTCCCTACCGTCCGGACATTTCCGACCAAATTTTTTGCATTTAATTTCCGGTCCAATTTTTGCATTTTCGAGTCATTGTTTTGCGCTAATTTAGGCTATATGTACAAATATATGTTCTATGTGATTTCTGTGTAAATTTCGGCGTAAACTGTCATCTACCAAACCTGTTCAAAGCTAACCTGCAGGTACAAACCAAAACAACCCAGCAGCGAAGGCACTCAGGCGATCATATATACAACCAAAAGGGAATATGTACACCAAACTGGGGGCTCGAGCCCCAAAACAAGGTCCAAACGTCCAAAATGTGGGTCCTAAAATGTACAAATGTACAAAATACAGCCAAAAAACAAGAAGCAACAAAAAAAAAAGCTACTGCTGGTCGCCGTCTAGCTCAGCAACTCTCGCCTCGAGAGCAGCAACCTCGGTGTCGCGAACCTCGAGCTCCCTCAGCAGGCGAGCTGTCTCCTCTCGGGACTGGGCAAGCTCTCGCTCCAGCTCGCGCTCCCTCTGCAAACAACAAAACTGGCTCATGTCAATCACTTCAAACATAAAGGAAGATTAGAAAATTCGAAAATGAAGTAAACGGAAGGTTCATATCTGACGTCCTCGGCCACCAGCAAGTGCCTCGACGGCAGTAGCCCGTAGCCGGTTGGCTACCCTCCACAAAGCCACGAACCGGGATGGCGCAACCTGCATTTCAAAAGGAAAATTCCTAGCGATTGGACAAACTCGAGCAAATGTGTTCTTACACAAAACTATACGAGTTAGAAGACTCACCCTCCGAATCAGATGCTGCTACTCATCCAAGCCAGCATCTCTCACCGCCACGTCAAAGTCACGTAGCTCGGAGATCGTCGTCATCTCCGTCGTGTCGGTGTACTCAAGGGTCTCGGGGTACTCTGGGGCCTCGATGCCCGCCGCCTCGACCTCCTGCAAGATCAGGTGATTTCCGTTAACCGATGATCATTCATCATATTCTCAAATAATCAAAAATGAAGGAGGATAAAGCACTTACCACAACCGGCCAGTACGCCAACCTCCCGTAGAGGAACGTCGAGTAGTCCTTACCAGGAAGAAGGAGAGCGTCGCCACCGACGCCAGCCAAGTCAGCCTCAGAAGGCTCCCTAAACATCATCCGAGGAGGATCGATGGGAACCGTCAAGACGTCCCGAGAGCACTGACGAGCCAGGCGCTCACCCAAGTACCACACAGGACCCATCGACGTCCTCAGCAGCAGCCGACTCGAGCTCCTAGGTAGAAGGACCTCAGCCACGAAAGGAGGAGCGCCAGCGTACTCCTCCGAAGGCCTGGGCACCCACTAAAGAAGCAAACGAAGGGTCATTCTTATGACCAGTTCTAAAAGTAAGAGAAAGTAAGATGAACAAATGTAAAGTGGCGCCGTCCAGCTGAAGAGCGTTCACCTCCCGCCGACAAACGTCGTGGAAGAAACGCCGACTCCTCGTGCGGCACATCACCCAATCCCTCACAACGGGATATGCCTTCTCCACCGGCTCCGTCCTCTTGGGCGCGAGGCCCGGAAAGTAGGAGTACACCCATGCCTGTAAATTAAGATAATCAATAACGATCTTTCGTGATTTGATAAGAAAAGGAAATGATCTTTCATGAAAAGAAGTGAAGGTTCATACATCCAACAGTAGTCCAGGGCCGACAGCAGCAGGAGAAGTCCCCTTCTCCATCAAATCCGGACGAACCATGGCCCTCATGAAGCGGATGAGGACCGCAAAACCAGCAGTGACCCAGTCCCAACGGGCTAGGGAGCTCAGGTCAGAAAGAAAGGGAAGAAGCTTCGTCGAAAGCCTCTCTCCCTTGTCTCCGAGGTAGATCGAAGACAAGAACCACCAGAGCCAGAAACGGACTCTCTGCTCTGCAGTGCAGGGAGGAGGAGCCGTCTCCCTCCCCTCGATCACCACCGACGCCGGGGTCTTCCCCGCGAAGTAGTCCCGCACGTAAGAACTAGGCATCAAGCCAGGTACCGCAGCCGCCTTTGGCGCCAAGTTCCAGCCGATCAGCCTCCTAGCCTCCGCCGAGTCAACCCTCATGGCTGTCTCCGGCCACTCCACCACCTAAGTCCCATACGGCAGACCAGAAATCATGCCGTAGTCCTCCAACGTGACCCCCACCTCACCAAAAGGCTTGTGAAACATGGAGGCCGTGTCCCAAAACCGGTCCAAGAAAGCTCGGACGAGACTGAGGTTAGCCCGAAGCTTCCTCCTCGCGATATCCCTCCAAGCCTGCACTAGGGCGCCGAACGCTCCCCGCTTGATCATGGCTCGCTCCTCAGCCGACAGCTTCTCGTAGCATCCCATCGCCGTCGTGTAGAACGAGAACGACCTGATGTTCCCGGCCTCCTATGTTGATTTGAAACAAAAGCTATCTTTAGCTCAGATGAAGAAGAAAAGGAATGACAAACAGAAGTGAAAGAAGATGAATGAAGAGTGATGAATTCTATTTACCAATCTCTTCACCGTCCTGTAGGACAGGTGACCCTCCGCAGCCCAAAGCGGTGCCCTCGTCCCGTCTCGGCCACGCAGTGTCCCCTCACCGGTGACCACCCCGTTCAACGTTGGCCCGTCTCGGGGCCTCCTCCTCCTCAACAGCCTCCTCCTCCAGGACCTCGTCCTCAGCAGCCATCACCGCAGCGGTGAAAGCCTCCTCCAACGCCTCCTCAAGCACCTGAGAGGGTCAACAGCAGTGTCCACGTCCATGGGATCTCTCCCGGATGTAGAAGCCTCGTCACCTGCAAAATTAAAGTAAATTTAGGCCGCGTCAAGTGACGACAAGCCTTGATTAGGGGATTTTCGAGTTTTCGGAGCTCCGAAATCGCTCTTTTCTCACCATCTTTGGCAAATTTCCCATAAACCCGTCCGCTCCTATGGTAATTTGGGTTAAGTCAAGCCTAAGTTGAAGCCTAGTCATGGGTTCGAGTCGGAATTTCGACAGCATTTCGTTATAACGGCGATTATGCCCTAGAAAGTGTCCTAAAAAAGCCGTCACAAATCAAAATTCCGAGATGGTAGAAAGTTTACCCTGTTAGGTTCATATACCTATTATTAGACTCCTCTAATAGTGAACTAATTAACTTGTTAATTATTTGTTCTTTAGATCTAGTGCATGCATAACAAAATGAAAGATTTATAAGAAAAACAATGTCCCTTACATTGCTATATGGTTCGAAATATATGAGCACAAGTAAGGTTACCTTCCTTCACTTGTTCTTGAGCTAAATGTGATGGATGATCCTCCTAAGACTCCAAGTATAGAAGACACTCCAATAAGTTGCACCCAAGATTAATCCCAAAAATTCCTACTAATATTAACTAAATATATAGTAGAAATATAACCTTAATAATACTAATGTTTCTTGTATTACTACCTCTAGTAATAAATTGAATGTATTAGTATTTTTAGAGAGTTTTGTTACTTTGAATGTGAGGAAGAATTAGGCAAAAGAAGTAAAAACTAGAGTATAAAAAAATGAGCAACAAGTGCTCATTTTAAGAGCACCAAAACCGGTTGGTGTAGCATAAGGGAATAATTCCCTTTTGTTTTTACTTGCTTGTTTAGAATAGGTAGAGTTGTGTAAGATATAGGCATGATTAAAGCTAGTATGAAGTGTCACTATCATGCTTTAAACAAAAACCAACCAAGACAAAAGAGCATCTTTTGCTCTTCTTATTTGGCCGAAATATTGGACCCTTTTTGGTCCATTTTTGCCTTTTGTCATTTGTCCCACAAATACTTATAAGTCATATGTTTAACTATCTTACATAATTAATTATTAATGTAATCATTTAATACTTAAATATTACAATTAATAATTTAATATACACTCCACTTTTTGAGTAGTATACTACCATTATATCAACATATAATGGGTCCCATAATTACTAGTTAGTTAAAATTAAAACTTCTTGTAACTTTAAATAACTAATTACCTCTACCTCAAAACTTATATAATACCTCAACTAATTTAGTAATTTAACACTTAATTACTAAATTAAATATTATTTAATCACATTACAATAAGACGCAAAATTGCACTCCCTTAATTAAGGAATTAATCAATCTGTATCGCATACAATTAATTAAATATCTATTTGGGCCTCATCCTATAGGTGTGACCTAAAGGGATCAACTGACCACCACCGTCACACGACAGTAATGTCAAACTCTAGTTAGCCAATCATTACCGATTAATGACGGTCAGTTGACTATATAAAGAATCATCCCTCACGTATTCTTAGTATGAGATTTAATTATGATATTAAATCATGTGATCGCACTATTGTCGAGGACACATTTCCCAACATACCCATCATGCAAGGATTCCAAATATCAAGTTTCGTCACAAATGGGCAATCCTAAGGCTATTTTCGAAGCGATTTACGGTTTAGTTGTGAAACCATCTCAATTTCACTCAAATGCTCAAAACTCAACGAAAATTCGAAACAAATACATGGTTATGATCCTTATATTACCAATTGGCCATTCACAAAGTCAATTTTGCAAGGTAAAATCGTTTGGAGGAAAAGCCCCAAATTTTCGACTAATTAGGGTCGAAAACCCTAATTTTGTCGATCCCATTTGATCAAATACGGAAGATAAATGCAAGATTAGTATACATACCTCGATTAGTCATGGAGAATGAAAGCTTTTGGATCAAATTTTGACGGAAATGGTTGGAATTTGAGAGAGAAATTGAGAATTTATGTTTCAAAATAATGAAATAAACCCTCTGTTTCATCGGGTTTTTACGCAGGAAAGACACGCCCAGGAATAGACGCAGCAGGTGCTGCGCCTCTTCCAAGGGACGTAGCTCTTGCTGCGCCTTTTCCTCAGCCTCCCTTCATACGAGTTTTCAAAAATTCGTTATGAGTTCGTTATTTTGTGGGCCCATCTTTGGTGCGCCTCTTCCTTGATGTCATATCGCATATTTGATCCGTTCGACGTATATTCTTCGCCCGGACCCGCATTTTCAAGCCAACTGCCAACTGCCATATGTTATTATTTTCATCCAAGACCTAGCTTGTCACAACGAGCGTTCCTTCTTTGACAGGTGTTTTGACACACCTTTATTCTGTTCCCCCAGCGAGAGTACACGGATAGACATTCCCTCTCGAGACATGGAGATCAGTTCCCAATTATGTTCTCCCAGCGAGAGTACACGGATAGACATTCCCTCTCGAGACATGGAGATCAGTTCCCGATTATGTTCCCCCAGCGTGAGTTCACGACCGACAGTCACTCCCTCTCGAGACATGGAGATCAACATCGACCCCAAGCCCTTCTGAAGTTTGTTTGAAGCCGAACACAAGCAGATTTCTCCCAGCAGTTCCAGACTATGTCCTGCTGTCTTCTCCCAATATCGTGTTTTGTTTTCCCTGGAGTTTCAAGGGATTTCAGGCATGATCTCTTCTTATGGCTGACAAGCCTCCTTACGTAGTCTAATGGACTTTAAACGACCCTCCCCGATAGTCGACAGACTCTAAAATATTCCCGACGACAGGTCCTTGGCTCAGACCCCTTGAGCCGCCTCGCGTCGCCATAGTCGTCAGGTTGTAATCTTCGATTGACCTGATGGCTATACTTTGACTTTCGCCCTGCCCAAGCCTCAGTCAAAGTGGGGGCTCTGTAGATACCTCATTTCTGCACCTCCCGCAAACCACCCGGTGATGATTGGGCCGCATGTTTGGTGCACGGAACGATTTATGACAGTTCGTAAGTTTATCGTCAAGTGATCGCTCAAACACTTGTGTCTACCTCTTAATTGTCATCTACGTGCCGATACGGTCGTTTTGGCAGTAATTAGAGTACATTTGGAGTCCGGGTCATAAAACCGTCTTCATTTTCTGAAACCGAGTCAGAATGTTCTGGAATGTTCCGGATATTTCTATTCCATATTTTTACAATCTTTTAATCTTTGGCAAATAATTTCCCGTAATATTCACACAAAATATTAAGGAAAACAAGATTAATCCGTTATTTCATAACCTAAACACGGAAATCTTTCTTCCGCAGGAGGAAACCACTTGGGAAAGGACGCAGCAGGTGCTGCTCCTCTTCCAAGAGACGCAGTGCCTGCTGCGCCTCTTCCCAAGTCCTTTTCTGCGTATTTTTCTTATCTTTTCATATCTTTTCGAGATTCACTTCCAAAGTTTCTCCGAAAACCCTAATTTCCTCCACGTGATTAGTATAAATAGAGACCTTCAGTCTCACATATTTCTCACGCGAGTGTCCGCCCTTCTCTTCTCCCTTTGCATTCTAGACCACGTTCTTACTTTTTGGCGTCTACGTGCTTGAACTTTCGACCACGTAAGCTCGGATCTTTCTGAGTACCAGCCTCGTTTTGCATGACTGACCAATTTGACCAACTCCACGATAATCAACATTAATCAATCTTATTCGTTTTCCTCTTACGAGGGCACTTTCGTCTACATTCGAGTCGAGCATCACTAAACGTTAACTTAGTTTATCTCGTTTCTTCAAACATGTAAGTCTGAGGGTGTATAATCCCTATTTTATTATTGTTATTTACTTTTGTAATCAATAATGTAAGGTTTATGTCGAAAGTATTACTAAAACCGATTTCTAAAACCATGCTTTAAATCGTTTTTTACGGATTACTAGAAGATGACCGTCGAGAAAGGACGCAGGAACTGCTGCGCCTCTTCGTGAGGCTGCCGCAGTTCCTGCTTCATTTCTTCTTCCTTCGTCTTTTGTTAATTTGTTTGTTTTTCTTTTGTTTTCAATCGTTCGTCGTTTCTTTGACATAATAATTCAAGCATAATGATCTGACATGTATTATTAATCGTCATTAGTATTTAATTCGTCATTAATATCCCGGCTTAAATCCCTTATAATCCATATTTGCGGGTTTTCGTCATTAAAATCAATTCGGGTTTTAGAGGTTCGATTCATCAATATTGAGTCTCTGGAATTCCTCTTTGATAAATTTGCATCTGTTATTTATCGTCACCATCATTAGTCCGTCTTAATAGCTTGTTTAACCTAATTAGTTTGTTTAGTTTGTTAATTTGTATTATTAATTAATCCTTATTAATCTTGTTGTATATTCGTTCTAATTAGTTTTCATCCATGTTTATCGCTTTCATGACCATTAATCACATGTAAATAACCTGCTAATCACTTTCACCCGAGTCAAATAATATAATCAAGCCTTAAATTCACCAATGAATATTAACGACTTGCAATTCCGCATCACAACGGAATCGAGCCAAGGAATGACGCAAAGAATCGTGTGCCTCTTCCAAAGGACGCAGCTCTGCTGCGCCTGTTCCTGGTTGATTTCTGTCCCTGAACTCCCGTGTTGCTTTGACCTAGTTTATTAATTACGTATTAATTAACTACTAATCGTATTATTACCTTAATTCCTGTTCGTCAATTTGTTTTTTCTTTCTTTCTCAAATTATCCGTTTTAAAAGTATTTTCGACATAAATCATTAATCCCATGTAATCATTGTAATTTTTCATTCTTGTATTTATTATATTTCTTGTATTGTATTATATTCCTTCACATGTAATTGAACTTAAATCCCAACTTTGACCCACTTGTATGTTAAATTACGTGTTAACCGACTTAGTATTAATTCTTCACATGTTAGGATCAAAACAATGGATGTTGCATTGCATGCATATAATCGACAATATATCGAGTATAGACAATTTCCCTAATCATTAGTAGAGCCGCTATCGAGGCGGGCGGGATTAGGTGTTCGATCAAAAGAGCTTCCTAATACGTACCCTCACCCCTTACTCCAGATTTCTGTGAACATCCCTGTTCATTGGCATCCACGAGAGTCATTCTAGACATAGAATGCTAAGGGTAACGAGTTCTTGGTGTTCATGTCACTACTTTGTGTCTTGACGTGAACGGTTTCCAATTTTCCACAATAAATTGGTGGCGACTCCACAAATGCAAACGCTTGTTTTCCCAAGCGCCCCTTGGGCCCGCGTCCACACCTCCCATTGCAAACACCTGAATTTGATTACCTCCCACCACAAACAGTCGGCCTCCACTTCCACCGTCGGCCGCCACTTCCTCCACCGCTTCTGCCACCTAGATTCTCGTCGACGACCCTTCCCAACAACGGATTTCCGTTTATCATAGAAAAAAGGTTAGCTTCAATTCTTATTTTAATCTTTCAATCTGTTCAATTGTAAAGATTTAAGTAGTTTTATGAGAAATCATAAGATTATAATCAAAAAAGTTTGATCTTTAGCTATGAATTCTAATAAAAAATTATGGTTTATAAAACTTGGTCATTACAAATTGGGTCTGGTGGTCGTTGTATTGTTCTGAAAATCGACATTTGAGAACTGTGAGTGTCATTTATTAATCTAAAGTAATGTTAAATCTCCACCAGGTCATTGAATCACCCAGGTTAACTTCCTGATTGTCTATTACTACTGACATCGTCTTTGCCAATTTCGGGTTATTTAAAACTAAGCAATCTATTTTGAGAGAAGGTTTATCAAAGGTCACCATGCATTTATAGTTGTAATCCTTTCGTTTTACCCTTGCATTTCAATAGCACAAATTCCATAAGATGATAGTGAAGGTGATGGTGGATGCCCATGGTGGCGTAAACTGACTTGCGATGGTATTCATTTCCCAAAGTAACAACAGTTCATTTTACTGTTCAACTGTCTCGATTTTCGGATACTGATTATTGGGTTTTACTGAAATTAAATCGTTTTTGGTATATGATGTATGATTTCGTATGTAAATAAACAATCATGGAAAAATAATGTATAGATTATTACTACTACCCAGATGAGTTAACTAATTTTTCTCTTATCATATGCTTTTGGCTTTCAATGATTCCTGAACAAACTGGTTGCTGCAGCAAGTATGGTAGTTGTCAGAACATTCTTTGTACTGTACTACCTGATTTGAATATCAGCAAGTCTTGCTTGTGACCGTCTTTAAGTTATGACGTCTCGCAACCCCATTCCTTTTAACATTATATAAATTGGTTGTGATTGCCGTTATAACTTTTGACCGTCACAAGTAATAATTGTTTGAATGTGTATTGATTACTAGATACATACCATTAACTTGCTAGATACACTCTTTTAAACTATTAGATACATATATTTAGCTGTGTTTGGTAGAGTCTAGACTGCTAGCTCTTGTTGCCCACTTTTCACTTTTCAGCTGAGTTTGTATGTTATGTAGTAATGTTCCAGTGCCTATAGAAGCACATTTGCAAACTTGCTACATTAGTGTAAGATGGCCTTATACTCTTAAGAGTTTTGGAAAGTATTTCATATGGATACCATGTTACCATTTTCTACCAAATTTTCTGTCAAATGTTGGAACATTTATGCAGATCAAGAACAACGGATATTGCAGAGGAAGGCATCTTACGATCCATTTATGAAGTACGTGACTCCTGTAAAGGTGGGTATTTGTATCTGTAGACTGTGGTGCTACTCCTAAATTCGTTGGAGATTGCAAAGTTTATATCAACCTGTTTGTTTTGCAGGCATTAGCTTATCTTCTGCTGGCATTTTGGTTTTGGAAATCTCCTATTGCAGCAATTTCCAAAGAAGTTGTTCAACCCTTTGGTAAGGGACATCTACTATTTTGTTGTTCCCAAAAAGATGAATAATCATGGCACTAAATTTCGGTTGGAGGCTTGATTTAATTGGTTAATGTGGCATTATCTCAGTCGTTTTGATATAATGCGGCTGATGTCGTCTCAAATTGCGGTTGCAGTAATAACCTTCAAAACCTTAATAACTTGGTCACATGCCGTGTCCTGACCGATATTTAATACAATGGGGTCAATTACCATCATTAGTTGTTTGTGCCCTAGTTTAATCCAAAAATCAATCGAGTGTAACCTTATTTCATCATTTGTATACCTTGGTGCAGGAAATGTTTTATCTTGGAAATCAGACAGTGGTTCGGCAGACAAAGTGACGGTATGTGCCCCATTCTTGTAAAACCTTTTATCTATAGTCACGTGATTGGTGAGCTGTGCTTATACGAATATAAACCAAAAATTGAAAATATGCTCATACAAGTATAATTGCAGGGGGCGATGATCACTTGGCCACTGCAGCCCCCGAAAGGGGTGGCTTACATGGTCCATGTGGTGGTGCGGGAATGCATGGGCCGGGGGGGGGGGATTCAACCTAGACCTGGCAAAAGCAACCCGACCCGATTGACCCGACCCGAAAAAGCTGACCCGAGACCCGAAGTGACCCGAACTACTTCACCCGAATGTGACCCGGAAACCCAAATTGACCCGACCCGACCCGAACATGACCCGAGCTTTCTTGACCCGTACTAGCCCGACCCGAAAATGACCCGATCCGAAACCACCAAACCCGAAAATGACCCGATAAAATATAACTCTAATTGAACCGAAAGGACTTGAAATGGCTATTTCTCTATTATTCATTGACCCGAAAATGACCCGACCCGAAACAACCCGACCCAAAACAACCCGACCCGAAACAACCCGACCCGCTTGACCCAAAACAGACCCGGCAACAAACCTGAAACAGACCTGAAACCCAAAAAGACCCGTCCAGACCCGAATTAACCCGAACTCAACGAGAGACCCGAATTGACCCGAACCCGAATTGACCCGACCCGAACCCGACCTATTGACCCGTTTTGCCAGGTCTAATTCAACCCCCTCGTCATCAAAAAAAAAAAAGTATAATTGCAGGTTGGAATCATACCTTGGCTAATTTTGTGCACTCGAGTGAGCAAGCTCTTCTAGACATCCAATCAGCCAGCTCATACAAGTATAATTGCAGGTTGGAATCATATCTTAATGTCACGAGTTATATGTATTATCACAAGAATCACGGCCAGTTTGGTTTGGCACATAAGGCGACTTCCAATCAGCCAGCTCTTCTAGACTTGCTGTAAACATTTTTTTAGCAATGCTAGAAGTGTCATGATTTGATTAGGCGTCCCGATTTCAAGTCCTAAGAATAGGATACCCATCTCTCTCGTTTGATCCCGTTATGTTAGTAGATACAAACCTTTAGTAGGCTAGATACACTCGCTTAAGTTGCTAGATACATACTTTTTACTTCGGAAAACTAGATCATTTTTACGAGTTAGATACATACTCTTAGCTAACTAGATACACTTTTTTAAGTTGTAAATACATACCTTTAGGTAGCTAGATACACTCCTATAAGCTAGATACACTCCTCTACCTTGCTAGATACATACCTCTACCTTACTAGATACACGCCTTTAACAAGTTAGATACACTTGTTTTCCTTACTAGATACACATCTCTAACAAGCTAGATACACGCCTCTACCTTGCTAGATACACGTCTTTAAAAAGTTAGATACACTTGTTTACCTTACTAGATGCACATATCTAGCAAGCTAGAGACACTCCTTTACCTTGCTAGATACGGACCTTTACTTGCTAGATACATATCTCTCTCGTAAGCTAGATACACTTCTTTACCTATAATGTAGTACTATACATGATATCTCCTAATCTAGAAAGGCTGCTAATCTGCTATACGAGTGATGTGGCATTTTTTTTCTATTACAGTACTATAGGAGTATTATTTTTTGGTGGCTCCCTCACAGAGGTATAACACAAATGAATGGTTTCATGCAATGATTTGAATCCTCCTTTTCAACTCTCTGTATAGTACCATCTCATCATAAGATGGTCATGCTCTATCCTGGTACGCATACTTGCTGATTTGGTCTTTAGTCACCGTGTCCTGTTGGACAGCTTCTTAAGCACAGTATAATATAATTGTACCTCCCTTTTTCTTACCAAGTGCTACAGTTTACTTGGATGGAGTGATCCGAGCAGAGGGAGGATGTAATCTCCCTTATTCCGATAGTATGTTAGGACAAAGGGTTAGTTTCTGAAGTGGTCTACTTGCAGTTTTTTAATTTGTTATCATGTGAATGTGTGATAGGCGGTGTGCACAGAAGCGGGTATGTTTGCTCTAAGAGAGAGGAGAATCCATGTGACCCAAGAGGATTTTGAGATGGCAGTGGCTAAGGTCATGAAGAAGGATACCGACAAAAACATGTCCCTGCGCAAGCTGTGGAAGTAGGCGCTTGCTGAGATGTCGAGAGGGAGACACCCTTATCGTGCTTCCTTGTAATCAACCAACCACCACCATCCTTCTTACCTATAAAGTAAAGGAGTGTATTTTTTCCAATTAACCCCTTTTCCTTTCCTATTCCATACTCTCCCCGACCTCCCTTCGCTCTCCTCTCTCATCACTTATCCTCATCTGCTGTCGCCGCCGACAGCGAGATACGACGACACCGGCTCATCACCGGCGACCAGTGTTGGTGCATCTCCATCTTTGGTACGTATCTTCGGTCACCATGACCTCCATTTTTTCCTGCCTTTTCTCCACCGGTGAACACCACCAGCAATTGATTTCTCCAGTTCATCGGCAATTAATAATAAATCCACTAATTAATTTCGCCGTTATACATCATACAGATCTCCAGCATTAACTTCATTTGATCCCCGGTCAGTTTTTTTTCTATCCTTTCATTAGTTTTTTTTCTTTCTCTCTAATTAGGTTTATATTATAGTTTGTGAAATGATGAAACTATTGTTGTTGAAATTGCGAAAATGCAGGAGATTTTGCGGACGATATTTGGATCGAATATTTGAGGTATGGTTTTGAATCGTAAAATGATCTAGATGATTAGCTAAGTTTGAATTATAGCTTGTTTTGTTGAAATTTGAGGTTGGTGTGGATGGAATGCGTAATTAATTGATGGCTTTATTCAAGATTTTGATGCACTTTGCTTAACTGAGATGAAATATAGTTATTTGTCTGAGACTAAAGCTGAAACTATAGGAATTCAGGCAGTTGTTGGACGAGGGTAAAATGGTAATGCTGCGGAGTCGGGTTTGAATTCTGATGGTACCTAAAATTATTTACAAGATTGCATTGCTGCTGTCCTATAAGAGATATCAGAATTTGAGTCTACAACAGTATACAATATACTACTAGTGTGAGTCATGTAAAGCAAAACCGTTGCATTCAGTTGCTAGATTAATACTCGCAACACAAAAATGAATCAAGTAAAGTAGTCAGTAGTAATAAGTATTATACCTAAACAGTTCTGGGTGGTCCTAGACCTGATGTTCCCCAAGTAGAATGTGCGTTTCACGGCTTTCTTCACAGAACTGACATTTAGTCACATTTGGAAGATTAGTATCAGATGATGATCCAAATGTGAGCAAGTTTCTATATGATCGAGCTTGTAGCAAGGATAAAACACTGAAACTCTATGAAGGAGGCTATCATTCTATTCTTGAAGGCGAACCTCATGAAGCCATTTCCAGAGTTTTTAGTGATATTGTTCAGTGGCTTGATGCAAGATGCTCAACTTAATTTCTTTTCTTTGCTTCTCCATTTGCTGTAATGTCGCGGCCATTTTTTGGGTTGTGCAAAGTTAACCAGTGTAATATATATCAACAGGTATTTCGAAAATAAAAGAACAACGAATAAAATTGTAGATGAATTTGAGCCTTCTCCTTCAGAATTCATATGGGTAATGAACTAATGATTACCGGGTCCGATGCATATCAACGAATCCCAGAATCCAGGGAGACCGAGTTAATGTACAAATCCCTATTTTTCATTCTTTTGTACTCAGATATTAAACTCAGTTAATATCTAGTACGTCTAATTTAAAAGAGCGTATCTAGCACCATAAAGGTGTGTATCTGGTGCGTTAAAGAAACGTATCTAGCATCATAAAGAAATGTATCTAGTAATTTAAAGAAGTATATCTAGCAATTTAAATAAATGTATCGATTAACTTAAAGGAGTGTGTTTTGTCCATATTTTGCGCAAGGCTGGAAATATGACCAGGGTAGAATAGTATGGGGGTTAACTAGTATTATCCTATTTTGATATATCGTAATTGTACCTAGGCAGGATTGATTATAATAAAAGTAATGCAAATAAAGTAAATTATAAGACAAAGGAATTTGTACGTGGAAAACCCTTGAATGGGAAAAAACCACGGGCACCAAGCCAGGAGAGGATTTCACTATGATATTGAGAGAATATAAATATGATAATGACAATGTTTGTAATATTTCTCTAAGTGTTGTGTGGCTTGTAAACTTGTAGAGCGTAAGTTGTGTACGTTGAAGTGTGTCTTGTCTTCCCAAATGATCTTCAAATGCTCCTTATATAGGCAGGCTGAATGGCTGCCAAATCTTTGTACTTAATGCTGAATATTCCTCCTTAATTGCTGTCTTTATTGCGCATTAATGCCTATTAATGCTCCTTGTTTATGACAGAATCTTCATCATCAATATGCTCTTAATTACCATATTAATATGGTAATAATCCTATATAATTATCCATGAATTGGTCAAATGTTGACGTTACACTTGACCGTTGTCCTCTCCGGCCTGGCGCCTGTCTCCTGATACCCTGATGGCTTGACGTCCTGACACCCTGATTGTCAGGCCAGGGTTGAACTTGATCCTGAAGATGACGCGGGAGTCTAGGCTCATCAGCTGGTGCCAAACTTGGACTACCCTGACGGACCTGCCCTGATCGTCAGGCCGGGGTAGAATTCCATCCTGTCAGTAGTGCGAAATTCCAGGCCCAACAATTGCCCCTTATCTCCTTATTATCGATGGGTCAGGCTAGAAATAAGGAGATAACCTTCTCTTTTCATCTTTAGACGACTTCTCCAGGATGATACAGCGCGATTCATCATTAAGAAAATGACTAGTTGCAGTAAATCCCAATTTTTATCGTCTATAAATAACTTCTTCACTTCATGCTTTACTACCCATCAAAACTTGATCAATCCCTCTATAATTCTCCCAATCTTTCTTCGATCTTTGTCTTCAACCTTCGTCTATTTTCCCAAAAATTACCAGAAAATCTAACTATGGCTGTAAAAAAGAAAATCAGCCAGGGTTGCCTTTGCTCCTGGCACACCTTTCGTCCCAAACCCTGAAAATATTTCTGAAGATAAGCCTGAATCTTCTGGAAATCAACCCATCACTCTTGGAGATGCATCCTTGCTCTAGTTGTTGATAATGTCACCATCTTCTACAAAAAAATGAGCCGATGAAGGTTCTCGATGAATAACACTTTTTCCTCAATCGTCTCAAACCTAAGTTTGAGAAAATTTTGAAGGATGAAGGGATCATTCCTGCTGATTCTGACGTATAGATTCTTGAAAATTCTCCCATTTGGGTGGACTGGTTATATGTATCAGGGCCAACTTGGTTGGGCCTGACCTGGCGTATCTTAATTATGATGCATGCGTTGGTGGTAAGTACCCTTCAACTTTTGTTTGTCCTGTACAAATTCTGTTAGTACTAAGGAAAGCAGGAAATATTTAAAACGATATACCTTCTTTGGAGTTGATGATTAGCTGTCAAATAGTTATTATCCCTCTGAAAGGGTAACTTCTTTCAGGGCAATTTTTCTTATGGAGAGGTCGTGGCCATTCTGCTGTAGGGTGGAATGCTTTCTTCGTTGTTTGCAGGCTAGAGTCTTCTCAGGGTTCTTAAGCATGTTAGGCCTTCTCGGGCTTCAACTTTCGGCAGTGAGACTTGAATGCCAGGCTTGCCAAAGTCAAGCAGGAAAGTTCACTGGTGGTTGGCCTGTCTTCAGTACTGGAGCTTACCTTGATAAGCTAATTGATCTGACTGATGCCTCTGCCATTCCTACTCGGTATATTCAATATGTTACCTTGTACGTATGATTCAATCATGTAGCCTACGTACAGTTGACCTGGCTTGTCTTTGCCCCACCATATGAATCAGTAATGTTTGCTTTTTTATCAAGTGTATTCGCGGAGTATGTGTGTCAATGTTCATTGCTGCGATAAGGCAGGGTAAGACAAGGATTATATTGGAAAAGTATCCTGAGCCGATGAAGGCTAGTATGTTTCTTGAGAAAGAGGAATTATGGCGCTCGGTCAGGCGAGGAATAATTTCTGATCGGTGTTAGTATCTCGCCCTTACAAGAGGGATGTTATTCGCATAAATGTCAAGCAATGGTATTTTGTCCAACCAAGGAGAATGTCCTTGGTAGAATCATTAATCATTTTGTACATTTGCCCCGGGGGAATGTCCTTGTAAAGACAATTTTATATTTTGTTGGTCCTAGTCAGGGAGATTATCCCTAATAGGATAGATATACATTTTGCTACCTTTGCCCCAGAGGGTAAGGGTTTTATTAATGATATAAAGATCGTCTTTCAGGCTTGCTTTGTTTAATCCGGTCATTCTTTTCAAACCTGTTAACCTGTTTAACCTGTTTTCTTCAAACCTGTTAACCTGTTTTTTTTAGTGTTTGCTCCTGTCTTGCGATTAAAGTCGTCGTAAGTAATTCAACCATGTATGGTTTTTGCCATAGTGGTTGAAGGGGTGGGAAAACCGGCCTGTCAGGAGGGCTTATGTCCCCTGCCTAGCTGGAGGGCTTGGTATTCGGCCTGTCAGGAGGGCATTTAGACTAAGTGGTTGGGAGAGAACACCCTTGCACCTGTCTTGCTGCGTCCAGCCGGTTGTAATCCGTGGCAGTAAACCTAGTCAGGTCAGGCAATTATTTCATGCCTGATTGGTCCTGACATTTACTGTATCTGGTAGTTTTTACCAACTCGTCAGGCACAGTCAAGTGCAAATTTTTGTTTCAAAAATATATAGTAGAGTAGCCCTCAATCCTGAATATTTATGCATATAAACATTTATCATGTATAATTGTTCGGGATTCAAGTAAAACAAATTTGGTTAGAACATCTAGCATGTGAAATGCAAACACATAGGCAGGAAAAGAATGCATATTGTCACGTAACATGTTTCATGAAAGGCACGGCATAGCACACATTCAGATGAGTAAGTTTGGAATTTTTACCTAGAACATGCAGAGCAGAAATTACCACAAGTATGATTGTGCTTTTAGGTGGATGACATTCCAAGATATTGGAATCATGTCTCCTTGCAGTGTTTGTGGCATGTAAGGTTCTTCAATCTGTTAGGGTCCGGCTGATATTTGCTTCAATGATATTCGAACCATATCTTTTCATTTAATTCAGCTTGACCATTTGCTTTAGGTTAGCCATGCCCCAGTTCTCAAATTGCTAGGGTGTAGAGATCGGATGTAATAACTTCGACGCTTGATGAATAGTCGGAGCATGCTTATGGCAGGCTTCATATTTCATGTTGTAGTCCAGGCAGTCAGCCCTCAGGGTTGGCCAATAATAACCAGTCTTGAAAACTTTGCTTTGCTTCATGTGGTACGAGACATTTCACGTATGATTTAGCCTGAAATCTTTTAAACAAAGTGTCATTGATAACAAAATAGGTAGAAGCTCTAATGCTCTAGCCTTGCGCCTGCCCTGAGGTAGTATACCTTACAGGAACCAATCATAATAAGGCTTAATCTGTGAATCATTGTCAATGTTGACAGGGTTCACCTATTCTGGCTTGCTGATGGTAGGTTCAAGTAAATGCACAATAGGTACTTTGTTTAAAAATTGTAGGGGTGAAGTTTGAATCAAGGCTGGTCAAAGCTTCAGCCTAGATATTCAGGTCTCTTGGTATTTGCTCAATATCAAATAAAATGAATTTATCGCAAAGTATTTTGGCATATTCCAAATATAAAATCATTTTTTCATTCTTTGCTGTACAAATTCCTTTTATTTGATTTGTAATTAAAAGTGAATCAGTTTTTACCTTTAGGTTTTGAACACCGAGGTTTGTAATTAAATGAGATACGTTGTTCGTAGCTTTGAACTCACAGCTTACGGCCTGTGCTATCATATCTCCCTGTGGTGATTTGAGCACTAATCCTAACCCTGTCCCCCTGGCGTCGGATGCCCCATCTATGAATAGGGTCCATTCTTGGTCTGGGGTTTTATTTTCTAGTTGGTTGACCTCTTTTATCGTGTCCGGTTCCGGTTAGGGCTAAAGTCACCACAAAAGTCGCTAGGGCCTGCGATTTAATCGCTGCCCTGGGTTCAAAGGAGATGTCGTATGTGCTAATCTGTACTGACCATTTGGCCACCCTGCCTGATAGTTCAGGCTTACGTAGGACAGACTTTATGGGTAAATTGGTCCTAACTAATATAGGGTGAGACTTAAAATAAGGATGCAGCTTAGTACCAGACATAATTAAAGCTAAAACATATCTTTCAAGTAATACATACCTCATTTCAGCATCTAGTAGACTTTTACTTACATTGTAGACAGGATGTTGCTGACCTTCCTGTACTTTAACTAGGCATTGACAGTAGTATCAACGAGAAAGAGATAAACCGGCAGGGGTTTTCCTTTGCCTGGCTTGGCCAGTAAAAATGGAGACGATGATAAATATAGCTTCTAATCCTTGAATAATGTTGCCTCGTATTCAGGAGTTTTTTGACTTCCTCGTAGATGTTTATATTTCTTTTAGGGGCAGATTTGTGCTGTTTCTGCCGCACAGACTTCAAAGATGTGTCAATATTGAGCCTATAGGTGATAACTGTTGGAATATGTGTCCTCCGACAATAATGCGATCACAACTGTCGATCATGATGATCACATGTTTAAGTCTCATTTTAAAGAATACAATTGGGAAGTAATATTTTACTTCACAATCGGTCCACACATATCGGTAATGATTGGCTGACTAGAGTTTGACATTACTGTCGTGCGACGGTGGTGATCAGTTGATCCCCTTAGGTCATACCTAAAAGGTAACACTCTTAATTGATTATTTAATTGATCGTATGACGATACGGGTTAATTAAATTACTTAAAATTGACGGACGATTTTGGAAGTAATATTTACGTATCTCATTATAATTTGATTAAATAAGATACGGTCTAAGTGATCGAATTGTTTTGTTACTTAGATGAAATCATTGTTTAAGGAAACAATTGCATTTGAATGAATAATTTATTATAAATACAAGATGTTGTGATTTATAATTGGTAAAATATTTTGGTACAAGTAATTATGAATTACTAAGTCGATTTTGTATATGACGTATTTTTATTAATGCATTGATTTTTAATATGTTAAAAATGCATAACAATTTTACATGACATGTGACATGTGACAAATTGACAAAGATAAAATGGAGTCCATTTTATCTTAATATGGACCGATTTAGTAGGAGTATTAGGAAAATATTATGTTGATTAATTAAGTGGAAAACATAATCATTTTTCCTAAACCTAGCCATGCATACCTAGTGCCTCTTGTGAAGAACACCTTGCTCATGCATTGGCCCTCACAACCCCTCCCTCTACCCGGTTTTGTCATAGAGAAAACCATGGGTTTTTCTCTAATTTTTACCTAATATACTACTTGAATAGTTAGTGTAATAATAATTCATTCTACCATCTAAAAATATAGTTTTAGAGAGATAAAAATTTCTTCCTTCTTCTTCCTCCTCTTGACCGAAATTCCAAGAGGACAAAAATATTTTTGGGTCAATTTTATTCAAATTAATATTGTTCTAGTATCAATAATATTAATTTTATTAAGTGATTACCTTGGGTATTATTCCTTGGGAGGGATTCTATACTTGAATCCTTTGTTCTTCTATTTTAGGAGTGCTCAAGAACAAGTAAGAAGGAGATCTTACTTGTGCCCTTTGATCCGAAATATCAATGTAAGAATGATGATTTCTCCTTAATATTTACTTATGTTTGCATGCATAAGATCTATTTAATTTTATGACTAAAGTAAATTTAAAACATATATGAATATGTTATGTAATGAGATATAGATTTCTAACAAGCGGTATCATGAGCCTTAGGTTGTTTTCATGCAAATCGGTTATTGTTTTTCCGAGTTATACGATTAACATATAAAACTTATAAATTTGTGTTTATTATGATATATCATGAAATTTATTATGCATGTTAAAGTTTCTGATCCTAAAATGTATTTAGGATATTTTGGTTAATTTATGGATTTTTATTGTTCATTTTATTTAATAATGGCATTAAAATGTGATTTTATGATTAAAAATGCCATTTTCGGACTAAAATTAGCTAAACTTCGAATTTTCCAGTGGTTTTTGGATATGTTTTCACATATTTTATTTTTAGATGACCTGTAAATTTTCATAATTTTTGGAGTTCTTATGCTCGAAATATGGATTTTTCATGATAAAAATTGAATTTAAATGAAAAATAGGTTACTATGAGAAATATTTCGAATCTGGTCATAAAAATGTAGTATATTGTCACATGCAATTTTACAAGATGTGTGTAAAATAATAGGCTATAATGAAGTCTCTTTGCATGATTTATGAATTTTTGTTGAAAAATAACATAAATAGTGACTTTAATTAGTATAAATTACTAAAACATACTTCATGACTAAGGAAAAACGTCACATATTGCATTTTATCACCTATTTCAGATCTAAAAGTGAAAAGTTAATGAAAATATTTTTCTCAGGTTTTTATGATTATAATTGATAAATCCGATAAACCGCAACATTGTTTTTCCTGATAAATATCGAAATTTTAACCTAAGTTTTTGAACATTATGAGTGTCATGGTATTTTTCCAGACTGTTCATGAGTTTTAAATTTCAAATTTCAAATTTATTTGAAATTTTTGTGATTTATTTGAAGTTTATAGCATTTTATTGTAATTTTGAGTCCACTAATGAACAATTTTAAGAAATATAAGTTAATTATAGTCAATATGTTAGTGGAGAATAATTTTGAGTCCTAAGTTGGTTAGGGTAATTAACTTGTGCATAAATATGATTTTATGTAATTTATTGTGATTTTAAAAGGTTGAATCACGCAAATCCGTAAAAACCGATTAATATACGATATTGGCTCCTTAAAGGCGATTTAGCATAAAATTGAGCATGTTCATACATATTATAATGCTGCATTTTATTTATGATTGTCATAATTTTATTTTATGTAATTTTTGAATTATGTAATTTTACTTAGTATGGCCTTAATTTTAATTGATATTACCCGAAATGTATGGGAATATCGATTCGGTTGTAATTTATTGTGATCTCGAATCACCGTTTTGTAATTTAATATATTTATTTTTATTTTAATTACAAATGTATAATAGGAAATTATGTAATTTGTTATCTAATTTATTTATTCCGGAGTTCCTTGAAGACGATGCCACTCAAGAAGGCGATCCATTAAAGATGGTGTTACCTCGAGATGCGTGCCAAAACCGAAGTTCAAGGGACCAATGGAGTTGGTTTCCGAATATGTAATAGTTAATTAGATTTTCTATTTTAGGAAGGCCATACTAGGATTTAATTTATGTTTTGCATTTTATTTATATGTTGCATGCATCCCTAAATCGCCATAACTAAAACATGCATTATCTTTTAATCGAGTTTATCGACCGTGTCAATTAAAATTATCGTAGTTCACCGCTTTAGTTCACTTAAAACGTGATATATAATAAATTGACATGACCTCTCGCTAAAAATAAACAATTTAGACTTAGCCTTACCAAATAGTAGAAACCATGAAAACCTATTTCGCGAGGGAGTGCACTCGGCCCTACCGGGGTACAAACCTTGTTACGTAGGGGAAGAGGGTGATTAATGTCTATCCACCGAATTCATATTGATAAGGGATGAATCGGCCCTACAGTGCCCAAGTTGATGTGGATTTGGATCATGGACACATTTATTCGAAATTTGGATTGAGCTCAACGGAAGTATTCGTGACCGTAGTCGCATGTGTTCCGGGCTAAAGATAAATGTTAATGTAATTTTATCGACCAAGAGTTCTAAAAGTAGAATCGATTAAAGCGTTAATCCACCGAGTTATATTGATAAGGGATGAATCGGCCCTACCGTGCCCAAGTTAATATGAATTTGGGTCTTGGAATCATTTATCAAGTTGGGTAGAGGTCACTAGATAAATGCAATAAAACTTGTTTAAATTAAATTTTACGAGTGTTATTATTTTGAAAACGACATATGTTTTATTCCTTTAAATATTCGTTTTGTAGATCGCATCTATTTCTCATAACAAATGGCCACTCCAAACACCAACGCCACACCTCTCACTAATACTTCATGGCTCCGATCCTTCATGGATCGTTGTAAACTTGAAAAGAATGGGTCAAATTTCTCCGATTGGGATGCCCAACTCAAATTAGCCGCCCAAGGTGACGACAAGCTTCGTTACCTCACTGAGGCCTCTCCACCCGAACCTAATGCTAGGTCGAGTGCTGCTACTAGGGAAGCATATGAGGCTTACCACAAGGAGTCCGCCGCAATGAAAAATGTGTTGATTTTTGCGATGGAGGCGGATCTCCAAAGGAGAGCCTTTAAAATGGGCACCGCTAATGAAATCTATTCCAAGCTTGTGACAATGTTTTCACAAACTCTGAGGATCGTCCAATATGAGGCGGTCGCGACATTCTTTGATCTCGACTTTAAGGAGGGCCAAAAGGTTAGCCCTCACGTGCTCAAGTTGATGGAGCTAGTCGAGACTTTGAAAATTCAAAAGGTTGAAATCCCCAAAGAACTCATTGTAGATAGGATTCTACACTCCTTATCCAAAGTCAAAGCATATGTTCAATTCCGGGTGAATTTTAACATGCAAGACAAGGACGTGTCTCTTGAAGAATTGCACAAGTTACTTGTGCAAGCCGAAAGAGACATGTGGTTAAATGTTAACCCACCTAAGGATGTGCTTAACATAAGCACCAAGAGCAAGGGGAAGTTCAAAAAGAATGGGAAGAAGGGTAAGAAGCAAGCTCCCACTTTCACCAAGGCTAAGACTTTTGAAGCTAGCACTTCCAAGATCAAGAAGGGTCCTCTTGATAAATGCCATTATTGTAATGGTGTTGGACATTGGAAAAGAAATTGTTCCAAGTATCTTGGTGACATCAAAGCTGGAAAGATCACTCCAGTAGGTAAATGACTATCCTTTCTTTTATGTTTCTAATTCAACTATGGTATTGTGATACAAAGTTGTGATAATGTATCCCCTTTTTATTGTAAATAAGGCCTCCACCAAGCAAGGACAAGGGAAAGGAAAAGCAAGCTTGAGAAACCATTAAGAAGCTAGGAGTAGCTTCCATGAAGCTTGGCTTTTTATTGTCTTATTTTAATTTATGTTTCGGATTTTAGAACATTTTGATTTCCGTGTTTGACATGGAAATGTTTGATCCTTTCTAAACAATTGTTGTATTTTGGATTATGGTGGCTTGGTTTGCAACCCAAGTCACCCGTTTTATCGTATTTTTCCGTGTTCTAAAATTCGTCTTTATATGCTTGCTCATAGAAACATATGATCATTCACTTAAAGTGATCTAATAGACAACTATAATGATGGGATTCATTATATATCCACAAGCTTAAGGCTTGTGTATGATCAATTATAAAAAGTGATGATTGAGTTGATGAACTCTCTTAAAGGAATGTCAATCACCAAGTACACTTATCAAATCTAAAACTATTAGTCAACCTATGAGATAGTCCTCCTTATACTTCAAAATCATTATTTGTGTCTCATAAGCTATCTTTGAATCTCTAGTGTATTTATTCTAAAGATAGAGTGGGAGAAAAATGAAGACACAAAGACTACGACACAAAGACTACAAAGCTAATTTGTGTACTTGTGAAAATGAGATAAGCACAAGAAAGAATGATTGTATACCTATATAGATAGTGTACTCGAATAGATAAGATCTATGGTCTCGAATAGATGAAATCTACATAACAAAAGAGACCAAGTGATGTAATCAAAAGAATATGTTCTCAAGATGACTACACGAGGAGACCAAAAGAAAGTTTTGGAAGAAGAATGACTAATGTAAAGTCTTAACAAGAGATTTAGCTATATTATAAACGACTTTTGACCAATAGTTTCAACCTTGATATTTACTTAAGAGCCTAAATGAAACAAAGTTGCATCCTCGAAAATAAATGAGATTTATGACTAAAAGTTGCAAAGAATGATATGTCGATATCCACAAGAGCTAAGTTAAGTGTTAAACTACGCTAATGTCATTACTTAACCTCATTATGAAAATAAAATGGTTAAACCTCCTTCCGGAAAGGGTATTTTGAGAAGGACGTGTATTAGATGTAATTCACATTTAAATAATGACATTGCTACGCATCATTATAAAATGAATGAGTTAGAGATTAAAATCTCTTTCCATAAGTTTAAGATTGAAACCTTTTTCAAAATAGGTATTTTGAAAGGATATGATGGGAACATATGTGGTTTTATCTTAATAACTTGACAAAGCAAAATATATATATTTCAATTGAGTAGTCAATTGCGAAACATGTGGAATTAAGTGGGAGTTGGAAATTATCATGTGAAGACATGGAATTTAGTGGGAGCAATCATCGTGTAATATTGATAACTCATTGCTCATTGAGAATGACGAGCTAATACTATCTTTCACTAAGAAGTATTTGAGTTTTCAATTCTGGATGAAAATGGACTATGATGAATCCAATCACATCATGAGATGTTGGATAGGTATTGAGATATACACATCGAATCAACCAGAAACGTAGGTTATTCATGTCAATGAAAATGGAATTTCCATTAGCAGTCATGGTCGTTCATTGAACCTAAGAATGGTTGATCATATGATTATTAGTTACTAATGTTTCCGCCATTAGAATAATCATACATATGTCCAATAATGAATCATATGCATAAGAGCATGATGATTCATTGGCAAGACATAGAAGAATCGTCATGAATTCTCGAGGAGAACTGATGAGCGATTCCAGTTATGGACAGAACACTCTGTTATGTGTCAAGAGGTTGCACATATTGAAGTTCGAACACACGTAAGGATTTATGAAAATCCTAAGCTTTTCAAGCTAAAAGGAGAAATAAGAAGTTTGGAAAGATACTTAGTTGAAGTAAGAAGTTACTCAAAACTAATATTTTCTAATATGCTAGGACTTGTGAGAAGTGCTAGGCTAATCATCTTGACAATAGTTGCAAGACTCTGCAAAACATATACCTAGTGCATTGTGAGTGGGTGGAATACTTGACCAGTGCAAGTCATATCATCCACCACAAATTCGTTGGTTGTGTGATAAACAACCAGAAAGTTCTTTCAAGATAAAGAACCCAAACCGAGGTTGGAAACCTATATGTGTACTTGGTAAGCTTCATGCTATGAGAGATAACATGAATGTAAAGGAAAATGCGATAAAAGAAGTTTGAACACATGGACACATGGTATGTTAAGCTTCTATTGCAATCGACTAGTGTTTATACACTTACGATATGCATCACAAGGTTGTAATAAGGTATTGACTACCCAGATGTGATGTCGACATTCGTCGTTTGAGTTATTATTAACTCACCTTATACTTTGTTACATCCAAACGGGTTGTAGAGACAATTGAACCCCGTTAAAGTGAACACGGATTAGCATTGTATTCGCCCATAGTTACTTACATGAGGTGACGTCTCGAAGTAACTAGAATGTGATGCAATTGATGGCAAGTTCAAGTGCCATGAAGTCATGTGAGAATGACTAGTCGATCACATAGGCAAACTGTTGGGAACACTTTGTCGGGCCTTATGACCGCTTATAGAGTTCTGGCAAATTTATATAGCCTGGTCGTGGCGAGAGCTACTATAGTATTCTAATGAGTAGATTCTTTTGACTAAAGACTGTTCGCCTAAGATGGCACAGTTTCAGATTAACTTTGATTTGTGTTACTACGAACTTCGTAAATGGGGTCAAATGGGCATATTTTGGGTTATGATGGTTGTGGCTAGTCGAAGGGAATAAGTGCGATAGGAATTGTCCACCCCTTGTCAGGGTTATAACAATATCTCAGGGCCACTCGAGGAGTAATAAACTGGAAATGCGTGGCCACGCTCGGAAGATATCTATGGTAGATAAATCCGGTCAATCAGTTATTCTCCAGAACGAGGAAACCACTCTCGATATGATCGCTTGCAAGTACGACCTGAAAGACACCTTGCATTGAGTGGGAGATAGTAAAAGGACAAGAGAATTGGTGACGCACACTTGTCGAGGACAAGTGGGAGATTGTTGGAATATGTGTCCTCCGACAATAATGCGATCACAACTGTCGATCATGATGATCACATGTTTAAGTCTCATTTTAAAGAATACAATTGGGAAGTAATATTTTACTCAAATCGTCCACACATATCGGTAATGATTGGCTGACTAGAGTTTGACATTACTGTCGTGCGACGGTGGTGATCAGTTGATCCCCTTAGGTCATACCGAAAGGGTAACACTCTTAATTGATTATTTAATAGATCGTATGACGATACGGGTTAATTAAATTACTTAAAATTGACGGACGATTTTGGAAGTAATATTTACGTATCTCATTATAATTTGATTAAATAAGATACGGTCTAAGTGATCGAATTTTTTTGTTACTTAGATGAAATCATTGTTTAAGGAAACAATTGCATTTGAATGAATAATTTATTATAAATACAAGATGTTGTGATTTATAATTGGTAAAATATTTATGTACAAGTAATTATGAATTACTAAGTCGATTTTCTATATGACGTATTTTTATTAATGCGTTGATTTTTAATATGTTAAAAATGCATAACAATTTTACATGACATGTGACATGTGACAAATTGACAAAGATAAAATGGAGTCCATTTTATCTTAATATGGACCGATTTAGTGAGAGTATTAGGAAAATATTATGTTGATTAATTAAGTGGAAAACATAATCATTTTTCCTAAACCTAGCCATGCATACCTAGTGCCTCTTGTGAAGAACACCTTGCTCATGCATTGGCCCTCACAACCCCTCCCTCTACCCGGTTTTGTCATAGAGAAAACCATGGGTTTTTCTCTAATTTTTACCTAATATACTACTTGAATAGTTAGTGTAATAATAATTCATTCTACCATCTAAAAATATAGTTTTAGAGAGATAAAAATTTCTTCCTTCTTCTTCCTCCTCTTGACTGAAATTCCAAGAGGACAAAAATATTTTTGGGTCAATTTTATTCAAATTAATATTGTTCTAGTATCAATAATATTAATTTTATTAAGTGATTACCTTGGGTATTATTCCTTGGGAGGGATTCTATACTTGAATCATTTGTTCTTCCATTTTAGGAGTGCTCAAGAACAAGTAAGAAGGAGATCTTACTTGTGCCCTTTGATCCGAAATATCAATGTAAGAATGATGATTTCTCCTTAATATTTACTTATGTTTGCATGCATAAGATCTATTTAATTTTAAGACTAAATTAAATTTGAAACATATATGAATATGTTATGTAATGAGATATAGATTTCTAACAATAACATCAGCATATACTTCAATTGTATCAAAATGAGATCAAGCAAAGCCATATATATATATTTATATATTTTTTTTTTTTTTTAGAAACTTACTAATTCAGGCCTGACAGAATCAGGGGAGTGAGATCTTATTAGGACATGCATGTCAGGGTACTCATACCTGATCTATTTCCATGCAGGATGATGCTACACATGTGCCCCTAACTGGGTACTGTAATTGCTAGGTAAGAAACTTACCTGACTCGGAAGGCTTTAAGGTTCCAAAATAACAGTCCAGGGCTAATTTTTGTTCAGGTCAGAATCCGGCCTGTCAGTTTTGGATGTCCTTGACTGGTTTTGGTAATTGGAACTCCAGTATTGCTTTAATCTGTTCTTGACTGACTGTTATGTCTCCTTTAATCACCATGTAACTCATAAACTTACCACATGTCACATAAAGTTGCACTTGGCAGGACCGAAATATCTTACAAGGATATCACAAGTAGCTTATAAATGATACACGTGAATTATAAATCACAACCATGTTAACTAGCAGGCCAGGATAGATTATGTCTCCAAACATTCATGTTGTGTAATGTGTGTAACATGTTAATACTAAAAATTCTATTGATCAAAGGTTCTAGAATCGTGCTAGACATGCTTGATATATAATAAGGAAAATTTAATGAGTAATCATGTAAGGATTCATAACAGTAATATGATAATAGATCTAAGTGTATCAGGATCAATGAGTCAGGTCAGGTTGATTCATCTTTCAAAAAGTCAGTCAGGCTAGGCTAAGCTTGACTAACCCTGGCATATCAGGACAGCCCAAAAACTATCATATGTAACATGGTCACTTAAAAAGTATTTGATTCGTATCTACCTTGCAATATGTGGTACGATGACATATTTATTTAAACGTTATGCAAAGAATAACAACTTACCATTGCAGGAATACTTGAATACCTTTATGTTTTTTGCGCTATGGCGGTAGAAGGACTGACCTGACCTGACCAAATCTTACAAATAATCAGGCTAGCATTCTCTGCCTTGAAAGGGCTGACCTGTCCTGATCAGATCTTAAGAATAATCTGGCTTTGGTATAACCGTTCAGGGTTGAACTGAATATTCAGGCTTGAAATGATGATCAGGCCTGCACTGATACTGTTTATAACTAACTTGGAAGCCTGTTCCGGTCAGGACTAAGTTTTCCAGCCAGGCTCGAATTCTTTGAAGTTTAAGGTTACATTTCCTAAAAACATCAAATTATTATAATTAGGAAAATTCACCGTAGAATAAAAGCAAGTACCAAAATTTTAAGATATATTTCTTATACTTTGCAAAAACATGTATTAGGTATAGGAAAAACTTATCTTTGAATTTCTTTAGTGACAAATATGCCCTTGAATTCCACATTCTCCTTAGGCAACACCGGAGGTTGTAACACTTATGATCGTTGGAAGGACTTTTGACTTGTTTTAGTAATATTTCTCTCGGATCTAGCATTTCTTCGTTCCAAACGAGAGTTATAAAAAACAATTGTACCAATTTTTCTCAAGGTTCTCAAACTTGTGAGAAGAAAAAATCTTGTGAACATTTTTGTAGGATTAGTAAACTAGTTGCCCCACGGTGGGCGCCAATTGTTTTGTCCATATTTTGCGCAAGGCTGGAATATGACCAGGGTAGAATAGTATGGGGGTTAACTAGTATTATCCTATTTTGATATATCGTAATTGTACCTAGGCAGGATTGATTATAATAAAAGTAATGCAAATAAAGTAAATAATAAGACAAAGGAATTTGTACGTGAAAAACCCTTGAATGGGAAAAAACCACGGGCACCAAGCCAGGAGAGGATTTCACTATGATATTGAGAGAATATAAATATGATAATGACAATGTTTGTAATATTTCTCTAAGTGTTGTGTGGCTTGTAATCTTGTAGAGCGTAAGTTGTGTACGTTGAAGTGTGTCTTGTCTTCCCAAATGATCTTCAAATGCTCCTTATATAGGCAGGCTGAATGGCTGCCAAATCTTTGTACTTAATGCTGAATATTCCTCCTTAATTGTTGTCTTTATTGTGCATTAATGCCTATTAATTCTCCTTATTTATGACGGAATCTTCATCATCAATATGCTCTTAATTACCATATTAATATGGTAATAATCGTATATAATTATCCATGAATTGGTCAAATGTTGACCTTACACTTGACCGTTGTCCTCTCCGGCCTGGCGCCTGTCTCCTGATACCCTGACGTCCTGATTCCCTGATGGCTTGACGTCCAGACACCCTGATTGTCAGGCCAGGGTTGAACTTGATCCTGAAGATGACGCGGGAGTCTAGGCTCATCGGCTGGTGCCAAACTTGGACTACCTTGACGGACCTGCCCTAATCGTCAGGCCAGGGTAGAATTCCATCCTGTCAGTAGTGCGAAATTACAGGCCCAACAGAGTGTATCTAGTAATTTAAAGAAATGTATCTAGTAATTTAAGAGAACGTATCTAGTACCTTAAAGGTGTGTATCTACTACGTTAAAGAAGCGTATCTAGCATCATAAAAACAATTGTCAATACATCTTAATTTCATCACGAACATGAATACATATTTCGTAATCGATTCATTTACAAAACAATTGTCATTTTCCCGTTGACTTTCCTAATGTTGCATATAATTCACTATTTTAGTTCCCACAGTACATGTCAAAAGCAATTAAAAGGCTCCGTACTTCTTCCTTTTTCATTTTTTTTGAGCAAAAATGTTCCATACTTTGTTTACATTGCATTGCTTAGTTGTACTGTGAAACAAGAATATGATATACAGGAATATGATTTTGTTCCTCATCCACAATGGTTCACAACCACATACAGTATATACTTTCCTCATCCACAATGGTTCACAACCACATACAGTATATACACAGTATAATATTTTCAGATACACAAGTTAGTACTTCCAGATACACATACTACTACCCTCAGATACATATGGTATAAATACTAGACATACTAATAACCTAGATACACATGTCATTACAGCTAGATACACATCTTATAAAACCTAGATACACATGTATCCGACTTCAAATACACATGTATCTAGAGTTTGTATATGTGTATTTAAGGTACTATTCTGTGTATCCGACTTCAAACCACCACGGTTGGGCCACCTCACGCCAGAATCACCTACCACCCACCTTTACACCACCAGCACCAACCACCACCGCCAGCCCACTACCGCTACCACTCTCCAAAACACCACGAATCCACCGCTTTCATACCCACCACATTAACCCAACAATTTACAGCTACCTATCCCACCATTTTGACCGCCATTACCACTGGCCCAACCGTCGACACCGCCTTTAAACTAGGCAACGGACCCTTTAAATCGTTCCCCATCAACTCAAGGACCACAAGATTTGGAAGGTTGGCAATTTCAGGGGACAAAGAGCCAGACATCTTCTGATTTCCAAGCTGAATACGATTGACCACATTGTTCTCACAATGAACATGTTCCCAATTACACGGGTCTGCATCAAACCAACTAACAATCGACAAAGAAAGCTTCAGATTTTGTTTCACTTGATGCCCTGGAACACTTCACCCACATCGTTTAGACGGATATCCCACCTGCAATATACATGAACTGTCATCAGCTTCCTATAATTACATTTTAATATCCAAATTTCAATTGGGCTTGCTTGGTTCGAGGTAATTGATCTCGTTTTTAAAAAAATATTGTGATTGAAATCACAGATCTATGATGTTAGTGTGTGTGTGTGTGAGGGTGAAAATCCGGTGACAAATACAGCTAAGGTGACTCGTCAGTGATGATTGGAACCAGAAGTGCGTCGATGTGATAAATTGGGTGACACATCTTGTCGTTGCTGGGATCTGGGTCGTCGGAGGAGCGTCGTCGTCTAGGTTGTCGGAGGAGTGACGGCGGTGGCAACCCAACCTGTTGGTCGGCAATGGCGTGACAGTGATGACGAGGTCGGTTGGTTGGGTGGCTGTTGTTTGAAGAGGATATGATAGAGTACGGGGAAGATGTGGTTTTGGTCTTTCAATTGTTTAGTCTAATTAGTCTATTGGTTTTATTAGTTCGCACAGTTCGCACTGAACTTTAGGTTCGCACGAGATCCTATTTATATATATATGCTTAAAAGAGGAACTTTTGAAGCGATTCCATTGGTTATTGCTTTTGATACATTGTAAATTGTTTGATACATGGTAGAATAGTATTAGAGTCGATCAAAAGCGGGCTAAGGCCGGACATGGGCCAGGCCCATCTGCTAAAAAAGTGTCCGACGGGCCTTATTTTATAGCTCAAGCCCGCTAAGCGGGTCAGTTTCCACTGTCTGTACCCGCCCACTTGAAAAGAGCAAGCCAGCCCGCGGGCCTGACTAAAATCAAATACATAAATTAGTGTTTTTATTAAAACACGAGTTTGTATCGCTACATCCCACTAAAACTTAACAATTGTCTTTAAAAGCTTACCCTTAACAAATTTTACTAATTTGCAAATGATAAGTTTACTAGATTTTGGAAAAAACACAAGTTTGACAATGTTCTACTACAACATCAAAAATTCATTTTTGCCTTGGTCTTTGTGCGGCATTGTTAGCGGTTACATACACTCCCGTGTAATAAATACTTAAAAGGTACTATCTTTATACGGCAATCCCGTTAGCATGTCCATTCTCGAAGAATCGTTATACGACAAGGGTTAATACTGACAATCTTCCACTTATACGTAAGGCATACGTATTCATTTACGCTAACTAATTGGTTTAAGTGTACAAATTGTAAGTGAAATGAGCAGAGAACGTCGGAGGATTGAGGGTTTTTGAGATCTTTTATGAGGTACTTTTAATAGCGGGCCTAGCGGGCCGCCTATAGGCAATTTTGTTTAGTCCAAGCACGTCCATTTATTCTAGTAGGCCTTGTTTTCTTGTCCGTTACCCGTTAATTTTTATTTTTCTTGTCCAAGCCCGCTATTTTAGCGGGCCGACCCGCACTTGATCAGCTCTAAATAGTATATGTAGTGTTTGGTTGAGATAGTCGTGTTTAGTAGAATTGATAGAGTCTTAGCTAATGACCAGTGGATTAACAATGGCCCTTCAGGTATTGCCTCATTCTTACCTGAGGGACTATTTGATCATAGCCCTTGCATTATTCGTCTTTGGGATGAGATTGATAGGAAACCATCTTGCTTCAAGTACTTTAACATGTGGGGCAAGGATGATAGATTTAAGAGTACTGTCATGGATGTTTGGCAGCAACAGATCAAGGGTTGTAAGAGCTTTCAAGTGGTTAAGAAGCTCAAGCTCCTTAAATTCCCTCTTAGGCAGCTGAAAAAAGAGGGGTTTGGGGACATAATCAACACTGCTAAGGTGGCTCAGCTTCTACTTGAGGATATTCAGAAAAAGCTTCATCAGGATCCACATAATGTCAGCTTGCAGACTGAAGAAAGAGCTGCTGCTAAGTCCTATAAGGAACTGAATGAGGCTAGGAATATGTTCCTTAACAAAAAAGCAAAAGTTCAATGGATGAAATGTAATGATGAGAACTCACACTATTTTCACAGCTCCATCAAGGCTAGGAGAGCTCTCAACAAAATTCTTTCTATTAAGGATCAATTTGGGGTACTCTGTTCTGATAATAAGGCCATTGAGGATGCTTTCTTGACCTATTACAAGGATCTCCTAGGCAGCTCTAAGGATGTTGTTAGAGTGAACTTAGGAGTTGTGAGGAGAGGCAAGTGTGTCAATCATCAGCAAGCTACTGGTATGATACAAAGGGTCTCTGATGCTGAAATCAAGGAAGCACTTTTTGCTATCCCCATTGATAAGGCACCTGGTTCTGATGGTTACACATCCTGCTTCTTCAAAGACTCTTTTGATATCACTGGAAGTGATGTTATTCAAGCTGTGCATGAATTCTTTGAGAATGGCAAGCTGCTGGAATAACTAAATGCCACTATGGTGACTCTGATTCCTAAAAAAGACTCTCCTGAGACTGTCATGGACTTCAGACCCATTGCCTGTTGCAATGTCCTCTTCAAATGTATATCAAAAATCATTTGTGCCAGATTGTCCAAGGTTTTACCTGACATAGTCAGTCCTAATCAGAGTGCATTCATACATGGGAGAGAGATTGTGGATAATATTCTCATCTGTCAAGACCTGATGAGGCTTTATAACAGGAAACAATGCTCTCCTAGAGTTCTGATGAAAATTGACCTCAGGAAGGCCTACGACTCTATTGAGTGGAATTTTGTTGAAGACATGCTCATTGCTTTGAAATTTCCCACTCAAATGGTTAAATGGATAATGCAGTGTGTTACAACTCCTTCTTACACTTTGTCACTGAATGGCTCTCAGTTTGGCTACTTCAAAGGGAGAAGGGGCTTAAGACAAGGGGACCCCTTATCTCCCCTTCTCTTCACCTTGTGTTTAGAGTATTTCACAAGAATCCTGGCTGTGGTGACTCTCAGACCTGAATTTAAATTTCATCCTTTGTGTAGAGCTTTAGGCCTCTGCCACCTTGCATTTGCAGATGACCTATTGCTCTTTTGTAAAGGAAATGCTAGTTCTGTCAAGATTCTGATGAGGGCTATGCTTACTTTTTCCTTAGCTTCTGGCCTCACCATTAATTCTAGCAAGTCTGATGTGTATATGAATGGCTTGCCTGAGTCTGAGGTAGCACACATTCTGAATATTACTGGCTTCAAGCAAGGAAGTTTTCCCTTTCGTTATTTGGGGGTGGACATTTCTTACAAGAGGCTCACTAATCATCAATGTAACAAGTTGGTGGATAAAATGGTGCTTAGAATCAGGAGTTGGGGGGCTAAACAACTTAGTTATACTGGGAGATTAATTCTAGTCAAAACAGTGTTATCTCAGCTTCACTGTTATTGGGCTCGAATTTTTCTCCTCCCTAAAGGTATCATGACCAAAGTGACTATCATTTGTAGGAACTACTTATGGTCAGGTGATAATGAGTACCATAAAGTCCCTGCTGTGTCTTGGGAGAACTGTTGCCAGGATTAAACAAAGGGAGGTCTGGGAATTGCTGACTGCTATCTCTGGAATGTGGCTAGCATTGCCAAATACTCCTGGTGGATTGCTAACAAGAAGGACAGTCTTTGGGTGCGTTGGGTCCATCATATCTATATTAAGCAGACTGACTGGTGGAATTACTCTCCTATTATTAACTCCAGCTGGGTTTGGCGCCAGATCTGCAAGGTTAAAGACAAACTGAAGATGGTAATGAATATCCAACACTGGATTCAAAAACCCTTCTCTTCTGAGCAGACTTATGACTGTTTGATGACTACTGGAGAGCAGGTGCCTTGGGGTCCCTTTATTTGGAATCGCCTATGCTTACCTAAAGTTAACTTTATTACATGGCTTTTTGCTAAGAATAGGCTGCTTACTAAGCAACGGCTTCTAAGGTTTGGGGTTTTATCTGATGGTCTTTGCTGCATTTGTGCTACTGCCCAAGAGTCACAGGATCATTTGTTTTTTGGCTGCCACTTTAGCATGCAGTGTTTGCAGTTGGTGAGTCAATGGCTGGGTCTGAATTGGTCTAGCATTTCCTTGGATGATATGCTTCATTGGAAAGTCAGGAGTCTTTTGAAGAAACAGGTTGTTATGGCCTGTATTGCGAGCTTGATCTATAGCATATGGGCGTGCAGGAACTCTGCCAAGCATGATGGCTGCATTCCTAGACCAACCAGGGTGCTTCAGCAGGTTCAAAGTATGGTTAAATTTCGGTTGCAGGTGATTTAATCAGAAGGTAATCTACTCAAAAGTCGACCTTGGCTCGTAGCTAGGAACCTTCTTATTGTCTGATAAGTGATAGTTATGTAGTGAGGACTGGTTGTTTTGATGAGGTTCGTAATTTAATGGTGTACTGATCCTTGTAACTTGAATGATCGTTTGAGCTTAATGAGAATTTTCACATTCTACCAAAAAGAGATAATCGTGTTACATACGAGTTAGTGTTAATGGATAGTAATCGGATGGAAATAATCAGTGACGAGTTCCAAGTATACCCTAGACTCAGAACGAGTTGTTGTTTTGCAGGAACCGTTAACCGATTTCGTAATCTCCGACTTGTTTTAAGCTTATTCGACCGAGTACGAGTGCCTGCACGACCGAGTAGACCTTATTCGATCTAGTAGTTGGGTCACTTGATTGAAATCGTTGGATCTGCTAGCGAAAACTCGATCGAGCAACCCCAACTCGATCGAGTAGAGGCTACTCGATCGAATAACCAAGTCACTCTATCGAGTAAGTAGCTACAGTACCCGGGTTATAACAGGATTCATACTCTCTATTTCATTCATTCTTTCCTTATTTCTCTTATCAATCAAACCCTAAAATCTCTCTTTAACTTTTTTCTCTCAAAGTTTTGTGTAAATTGTGGTTGAATCCTCTTGAATCTTTCTTGCTATTCCACTCAATCCATTTAAAACTCATTCAAGGTAAGATTGCTACTCTCTTTCTTTGTTTTTAATCAATTAGCAACATGTGAAAGTGTCAATTTTTATGAAAATTCGAATTGTACCCATGGATTTGGATTATAGTTGTTGTATTTTGGTAAGAATCACTTCAAATCATTGTTATTGATTCTAGAAATTACAAAATCAAACCGATTTATGAGTATGTTTGGACCGAAATTTCTAGGGTTTACTCTACAAATTTGATTTTTGTTCATCTTTTGCAAACCAAAAAGGGAAAATAGGCTAAGGAATGTTATTGGTATCATATTTGGTGTTGATTTAGGCTAATTTCACCCAAAAAGGTCGTCTTTAAACTTTGTCTTAAAAGTGCCCCAAAACTGAGTTTCGCCCTAAACTTTGTAATAATGATCTTTTTGTGAAGTTATGTTTGAGGGATTAAGATTCCAATATTCCTAGTAATTGTTAAAACTTGGTGTCTTGAAGCTTTGAAACCATCTTTTATGAAGCATGAGAGTAAAGTGACTTGGAAAATTTACGTTTGTCTTAAAAAGGGTTTACTTTAAATTGTTGTTTCCCTATCCATGAGTATTTTGAAAATTTCATTTTGATTAAGTAAGAACCCGAATTGTGTGGGTAAAACATGTTAAAACAGATGCAAAGAGCCGCAGCTGTAACCCATCAGAGCAAGAGATCGAGGGCCACTCGGCTGGAGGTGGAAGAGGGGAGTCAGGGGCCTACTATCCCACCAGTTTCTGAGTACCCTACCGTAGTCTTTGTTGATTTTAAGCAAAGAGATGCCTTTGTTGAGTTGATGAAACGGCGTATGAAACCCACTAGGTGCATCGACACGGGCATTCTTGATGACCTCAAGATAGAGGTGGATGTGAGTTATATCTTTGAGACCCTGGGTTTGGCGGGGTTGTATCATCTTAGGAAGCACTCTTAGCCTTTCTTGACCTTGGAGTTTATGAGCTCTTTTCCTTATGATGCGGTAGCGAAGACCGTAGATTTCCGTCTTATGAACACCAACTTTCTCTTGACCAAGGACCAGTTTGCTTCTCACCTTAGACTTGCACGACCTGAGAAGGGATTTCTTAGAGATATCCTGACTGAGTGTGGGGCTATAAGCTACATGCCCTGTTTCACTGGTAGGCCTGCTCCTACTTCGAGTAACATGTTGATTATTGATGTTCAACATTTCACTCTGATGATCTTCCTCCGAGCTTTGACTTGTTTGCTTTATGATAGAAGGGATGTGAGTAAGTTAAACTCGCATGAGGCTATGTTGTTGGTCACCTACCTGAACCTCACCAGAGTGTACCGAGTCGCCTTTAGTGCCTCGGCCATCATTTGTGCTAGTTTGGCCTTGATGGCCACATCTTCGACCCGGTACCTGAGTTGTGGTGTCATTGCCACCCGTTTAGCTGAGAGATTGACTAACTTTGAGGCCACTTCGGCTCTCAAACCTATGGTCCCGGTTGTGCCCACTATGGATAAGGCTTTCTTCATCGGCCAGAAATGGCGGAGGACTTTGCAGGGTGGTGGGTTAGCTTGGAGGGTGTGGGGTTTGAGTTGGATAAAAGTACCCGACCCGGAGCATCTTCCTATGACTGTGCCTTTGACTGCGGTGGTGGTTGCATCGGACTCAGATGACGATGAGGCCGCCCCTACCCGTCAGTACTACCTGATAGATGAGGGTCTTTTGGAGGTGATGCCGGAGCCGACCGAAGGAGACCAGGCTAGACCTGAGGACCAGGCACCTAAGGTGGGGAGAGGTCCTAGATGCGTGAGAGAGAGGGTTGGTGAGACTCAGCCCGTGCCTCCACAGTATCACTACCCCAGCTACCCTTCCTCTTTTAGCCCCGAGATGCAGGTGAGTGAGCTCACAGAGAGGGTTTCTAACGCCTTAGTGCTCCAAAACCTTCATGAGATGGCATACATGCAGGGGTAATTGGACCAACCTAGCCCAACCAGTTTGGTGGCGAGGTGTCGGGAACGATAGTGGAGTCTTTCACTCCTACGAAGTGGATCAGGCCGCGTGGGGAGTTCCGAAGAGCTATCCTTATGGATGTCTGGTGCCATGGAGAGCAGGAGGAGACTCAGGTATAAGAGCTACCGCAGGAGGAGGCACATTTGGAGCTGACACATCTGGTGGAGGAGGAGGAGATGAGGAGATGGTGGAGGATCGAGGTGGCGACCTCGAGTGACTGCTTCTTGTTGTTGTTGTTGTCTCATAGACTTGTGATACTTGTTTCTTTTGTTTCTTCATACATTGGATTTATTTTGGTTGTAACTGCCCAAAAGGCCGTATTTTGTCATATTGTCTGGACTCGTAATGCAGGTGTATGATGTCGGGGTGGAACCCCGGAGTTTGACAATGATTTCTTCACTTTATATTGGCGTTGGAGGGTGTCCTGACTAGTGGATACTCGATCGAGTGCCCTCTACTCGATCGTGTACCTGCTGTGTATTACCTAGGCAGTGTACTGACCTTTAGGTACTCGATCGAGTACGCCTTACTCGATCGAGTAGCCTATTTCGAACTCGATCGAGTGCCTTCACCTCGATCGAGTGCCCCCTGTTGAGCCCAATACACCGTTCTCTTAGACTTTGATGTGAAACATATTTGTGCACATTTAGTCCCCTAACTAGCCTCGTTTTCAAGCTTTCTAGCACTTATTAAGGTCGTTTCTATCTTATGTTCCCTACTTTGCACATTCTATGAGGTTTTAGTGCCCTTTGTAGGGGAGGATGCTAAGCCTTGCGCATATGGAGGCCAAAGCGGAGCTAAATTGATCACATCTAACGACCAAGCAACAAAGGGGATGCTAATATTAAAGGCCTAAGTAAATAAATCAAGTAAAATGGGCATTGACGAAGACCCCCACGGCTCCTCAACGATCCCCATGGATCTTGAGGCAGTCAAGAGGAAGAGAAGCCAATCTGTGCAGTAATCCGGGCGTCCCAAACTCAAGTCGGGCGACTCGCTGCTTAATCCGGGCATCCCGACCTCAAGTCGGGTGACTCGATTCTGAATCCGAGCATCTCAAGGCCTAGGTCGAGCGGATCCTCAAGCAGCACAAAGCGTCTATCATGAGCAGGTCGTGGGTGTTGGAGTGTCCCCGACAATAATGCGATCACAATTGTCGATCATGATGATCACATGTTTAAATCTCATTTTAAGAATACGTAAGGGATGATTCAATTATATAGTCAACTGACCAACATTAATCGAAGAATGATTGGCTTGCTAGAGTTTGACGTTCTTGTCGTGGGGACGGTGGTGGTCAGTTGATCCCTTAAGGTCACACCTAAAGGATGATGCCCTTATCTGTAAAGTTGATTAATTGTATGACGATACAAGTTGATCAATTCCTTAAAATTGAACAATTCAATTGTGAGAGAGAATATTATTTCTTATTATAATGGGATTAAATAAGATTTATTTTAGTAATAAAAATGCTTTATTACTAAAATTGTTTATTGTTTGAGAAACAATAGAGATGAGAATGAATGGTTGATTATAATTACAAGATGTTGTGAATTATAATTAAATGACCCATTTTATTTATGTGATCAAGTATCACTAGTCAATTTGTTATATGTAATTTAATTAATTTATAAAATGATATTTATGTGATAAATATGCATTAAATTAATTAATAACATGTATCATACTACATGAGACATATTGTGTGACAAGTGACAAATTGACAAAATAAAATGTTAGTCCATTTTATGTATATGGACCGAAATATTGGTGTGGAAGTAGTTAGTGGGTGAATTATTTTATGAGATAAAATAATGTAATCATGCCTAGCCTAAAACTAGCTTACACACCTACATATTTAGAAAAGAGTAAAAGAAAAAGGAGATGCCATATTTTGGCATATAGCCTCCACTTTCACGGCTCCCCTTACTCTTCATGATGAGAAGTTTTTCTTATTTTTGTCTCTTACCATTCATTCATATTCACATGCATTCATCTCTCTTATTCTTGTTCATCTTTCTCTAAAAACTTGAGAAATGATGATCCAAATTGTTCAAATCATATTACTAATATTATTAATGTAATATATGAGTATTAGTAATCAATTTTAAGGTAAACTACTAAACAAATATCTAGCACATATTATTTAGTAGAGATAAGGGATAATCTTGGGTGCAATCAAGAGGAGTGGCTTCTATACTTGAAGTCTTTGGAGGTTTATCCCATTACTCATCATAGCTCAAGAACAAGTGAAGGTAGGAGACCTTACTTGTGCCCATAAACCGAAATTTACAATGTAAGGAACCAATTTTCTCCTTATAATTGTAATTGTTTTGCATGCATAAGATCCTTAAGTTTTTATGACTAAAACTTTAAACTAAAATATGTGATATGTAAAATATGATTTCCAACAAGTGGTATCAGAGCATTATGGTTGTTGCATGCAAGATCGGGATCGTTTTTCCGAGATAATACGATTAACGAATAAAACTTGAAATTTAGGATTTATGAAGATAAATCACGAAATAATTTTGCATGTTAAAAGTTTCTGGTCCTAAATGGATTTTAGGTCATATGGGACGATTTATGGATTTTTATTGTTCATTTTATATATTATTGGCATTAAAAAATGATTTTTATGAGAAAAATGTCATTTTTGGACGAAAAATAGCTAAACTTCGAATTTTCTAGTGGTTTTTGGATATGTTTTCACATGTAATACATACTGATGTCCTGTAAATTTCCATGTTAAAATAAGTTGTTTTGCTCGAAATATGAATTTTATAAGTTAAAATCGTATTTAAATGGGTAAATAGGTTAATATGAGTTATATTTCGAATCTGGTCATGGAAATTTAGTATGTTGGCACATGAAATGTTACAAGATGTGTGTAAAATATTTGGCTATAGTGAAGTCTTTTTGCATGATTTATGAATTTTTGATGAAACATCACATAAATAGTGACTATAATTAGTAATAATGCTAAAACATACTTCATGACTAAAGGAAAAACGTCACATGTTGCATTTTATCATATATTTCAGATCTAAAAGTGAAAAGTTGATGAAAATAATTTTTTCTCATATTGTTATGGTCATATTTGTTAAAACCTATAAACCGCAACATTGTTTTTCTCGATAAATTTTCGAAATTTTTAACCTAAGTTTTGAACATTATGAGTGTCATGGTATTTTTCCAGAATATTCATGAGTTTAAATTTCAAATTTCAAATTTCGAAATTATTTGAAATTCTTATGATTTAATTTGAAGTTTATAGCATAATTTTGTATTTTGTGTCCATTTATGAACAATATTAAGAAATCAAGTTGAATTATTGTCAAAATGTTAGTGGAGACTAATTTTTGAGTCCTAAGATGGTTAGGGTAATTAACTTGTACATAAATATGAATTTATGTAATTATTGTGATTTTAACAAGTTATAATCACGCAAATCCATGAAAACCGATAAATATACGATATTGGCTCTTTAAAGACGATTTAGCGTAAAATCTAGCATGTTCATACATATTATAATGCTGCATTTTATTTATGATTGTCATATTTTTATTTTATGTAATTTTTGAATTATGTAATTTTACTTAGTATGGCCTTAGTTTTAATTGGTATTACCCGAAATGTATGGGAATATCGATTCGGTTGTAATTATTGTGATCTCGTATCACCGTTTTGTAATTTAATAGATTTATTTTATTTTAATTACAAATGTATAATAGGAAATTATGTAATTCATTTTGTAATTTATTTATTCCGGAGTTCCTTGAAGACGGTGCCACTCGAGAAGGCGATCCATCAAAGAAAGTGTTGCCTTGAAATGCGTGCCAAGACCGAAGTTCAAGGGACCAAAGGAGTTGGTTTCCGAATTTGTAATAGTTTATTAGATTTACTATTTTTAGGAAGGCCATACTAAGATTTTATATTTATGCTTTGCATTTTATTTATATGTTGCATGCATCGCTAAATCGCCATAACTAAACATGCATTTTAAATCGAGTTTATCGACCGTGTCAATTACAATTATCGTAGTTCACCGCTTTAGTTCACTTAAAACGTGATAGATAATAAATTGACATGACCTCTCGCTAAAATAAACAATTGAGACTTAGCCTTACCAAAAAGTAGAAACCATGAAAACTTATTTCGTGAGGGAGTGCGCTCGGCCACACCGAGGTACAAACCTTGTTACGTAGGGGAAGTGGGTGATAAATGTCTATCCACCGAAATCATATTGATGAGGGATGAATCGGCTACACCGTGCCCAAGTTAATGTGGATTTGGATCATGGACACATTTATTCGAAATTTGGGTTGAACTCAACAAAAGTATTCTCGGCCATAGCCGGATGTGTTTTGGGCTAAAGATAAATATTAATGTAATTTTATCGACCAAGAGTTCTAAAAGTAGAATCAATTAAAGAGTTAATCCACCGAGTTATATTGATAAGGGATGAATCGGCTACACCGTGCCCAAGTTAATATGAATTTGGATCTTGGAATCATTTATCATAGTTGGGTAGAGGTCCCTATGTAAATGCTTTACTTGTTAAATTATTTACAAGTATTATTATAACGATAAATGTTTTGTTTTCATTATTCCGTTAATCATATTGTTCTAATTCTTTACCTCAAATTATATACGATATCATTTCGATTTTAGTTCAAATCTCCATTAAAACATCGTAACTAAAGACAAAATTTGAATTTTCTTCTAAAAACCTCGTATTATCCATTGTAAGGATCTCTAGTGAAGAGTATAGATAAAAGTCATTCGTGATCAAAAGGGTTTTTGATTCTTGACTAACATATCTACTTACAATGAATTGTTTCTGTGGACAAGGCCCTCGGGAACTGCGTCCGCGGGATCCACACTAGGCATAATCGACTCGAGGTTCTTTCGAATCGAATTAAGACCAATTAGAGTCGCCACCAAGTTTTTTGGGAACTTGGAACCGTTCAAGTCAACTTTACACCTTTCATCGAAAAGCATAAAGCCAATCGACTACGAGTGATTAAAGATAAAGACTTGTACCCTATATCACTCGATTTGAATGACTCTCGTAATCCAATGGTATTTAGACGGATCCACAAACCATAGATCTTGAGTAAGGGGTGAGGGTACGTGTTGGGAAGCCCATAAGGACACCCAACCCCGCCCGTCGATAACGGCCTCTACTAAGTCAAATGTCGGATTTCAAACAAGGTCATAGCTACTACGATGTATGATATGCAAACGTTGTTTTAACCCTATCATGTGGCAACAATTTCTATGTCGTTTTAGATGCAACTAAACTAACTTTGTCAAAGTTGTAATTTAGCATGTGGGTTGATTGAGCTAGCAACATTCAAACGAAACAAACAAGGCTTGAAGGGGAATGGGGGAGCCGTTGGGATCTACCTATTACAAACTAGGCATTTCATGCCGACACAACGATAAATAAATTACAACTCGATCTAATTACAATTGCTACATACAACTCAAAACATGACACAAAACACACGGCCATTGGGCCTTGAAAACCGTGCACATGAGGGTGGCCCACGGCTCACATGACCCACGGTCCTTGGGTCACTCCTCGTAATGCGTGCTCGCGCTTAATCTCATCGAATTAGACATAGGGCTACGCACCAAAGCATGCATTAGCATAAACCGGGCCATGTTGCTTTAAACAACATGCGGTTTACTACGCTCCTACAAGCATTGGGGAACAACCGTCTAACCAAACGAGACCAAGGTTTTTGAAGAGGTTTTGACTCAAAAGAAGTAAAACAAACTCGAAAATTACAACTCAATAAACAACGATAAATTACAAGCTACAAAATAAACAAAGAACGAATGACAAACAAGGAAAGAGAAACGAAATAGGAAAGACAAAACCCACGGCCAACTCACGGCCCAAACCCACGGCAACCTCACGGCCAAGACAAGGCCAACCTAGTTCCTAAGTTAGATTCATTGGTTAGATCGAATGATTGCGAAAAGGGATAGGAAACAAGTTAGAAAACGAGTTAAAAACGATGTCGATTGATTGTCGCGCAAGGGTGCATTCTACACGGCCTAAAGGGTCTAATTAGGTCAAATTCGCTAATTAATTTAACTCATCGAGTGTCAATAAGAAGGTGCTAATCACGCACTCTTATACTAGCGAGAAATTAGGTGAAAGAGGGAGATGCATTCAATTATTTACAGAATCGTCGATTGATTTTATAACTTACGTCAAAGCCACCTATCGTGTCTAATTAGGTTATTAAATTAAATTAAAGTCATCTAAATACGTCATAGGTTAACAATCAGAGGTTAAACTAACATGCAACGGGTCCTAGGGTCATCGATTTGGCGAAACAAAAGGGGGTCGAAAGCGAAGAACGAAGTTAGACAATTGTTTTATTTATGCCCTACTTTGAACACGAGGATATGTAAATGAGACTGGGGTGTACGACCGACAGATGTAGCGGTTTCTTTTCCCATCTCAAGTCAACGCGGGTGTTCATAGTGGTACTTTAACTCATACTCGGACTAACTAGTTTCATCGTTAATTTAAAACAATCGATAAACAAGCGAAAAAACAAACAAAAAAAGACAATAAAAAAGGCATAAAAAAACGAAATAAAAAGAGAAAAGAGAAGGGGATTTGATGCACCCTCAACCTACATGTATCGTTGACACCGTCTTGGGTCGTAATCGATGGTAGATTTTATCTCGAGAGGCCGTCGTCGACGAAGAACAAAGCAAACACGGGTTTTGGAAAGTTTCTGGACAGCGATTTTAAAACAGTGATATCTCCCTCGTTTCACGACGAAAATTCGATTCGAAAGATGTTTTGGAAACTAGAAAGAGAGGAGAACAAGGATCTTAAAGCAACCCCTGCTCGATTTGGGTTAATGGGCACGAAAAACGAGCACAAACAGAACTGGACAGACAAGAGTAAACCGCGAAAACAGAGTGTTATTTCACTCTGTTTTTCGAGGGATCTCGTGTACTCTCAAGGGCAATTTGGCTCGTAAATCTTTGTCTAATGTGTAGATGGATGTTATGTGGTTAATTAGGAACAAGAAACTCGAATTTTTATGGAGTTTTGATGGAGGAACGAATGGGTTTTCGAAGAGGACACACAAACAGTTTCAGTTTGTGTGTCGGTTTTGTTTAGGGTTTTTGAAGGATGTTTAGGGTTTGTTTCTGAGGTTTAAAGCTTGTATGTGATGCTTGGATGTATGGAGGACTTAGAGGAATGATTGTATGGTGAAGGGGTGGTATTTATAAGGAGTTAAAATAGGTTAAAAGGGAGGAAGGAGCAATCGGGCTTGCTGAACATAGCTGCTGTCCAGCAGCTTTTGGGGGGGGTTTCTTGGGTTCGTTTTGGGGGTTTTCTTGGTGATTAAGCTAGGATAATATGGGTAGGATACTAGGGTATGGGTTAGGGTTAATGGGTACGGGTCTTGGTAGTGTTTGGAGCGGGTTTGGGCTCGAGAATTGAGCTGCAAAACAGGGTATACGGGATTGGGTTGCGGGCTGCTTGTGAGGGGTTTGGGACGAGAATTTGGGCTGCTTGTGAGGGGGTTCGAACATGGGTTGATGGGTATTGGTCTAGGTGGGTTAATGTACTCGAGATTCGTGCCAATTCGCAAAGGAAACGGGCTTAAAAACCGAGCTAAAATCGAGCTCAAAACACACGGTTAAAAACGAGTTCTTCGCTTTTAAAATCGATTTTTCAAATCAATTAATAAATTAAAATAAATGACTTTTCAAATCAAATATACTCATAAAATGATTTTTCAAATCAATTATTTATTTTATTTTCAATAAAATAAACTTGGGAAAATAAATTCAAAATAAAATAAAATAAATTGAATTTACCTAAAAAACCATAATTTAAATATCATTCAAATTAACAAAATGAACTCACTAAAAAACATTAAATTAAATATCATTTAAAATAATAAAATGAATTCCCTTAAAAAAAACATTAATTTAAATATCATTTAAATTAATAAAATACTTCATCGACGACGCCCATTCTACCTCGTAAAACGAGCTCCAAATAATGACAATGACAACTAAAGAATACATGTGTCCTATCATCATCGGGTGTTTGTCGGGTTCTCTATAAATTCCAATATCGACGGATACGGGTATCTACAGTTTCTCATATGCTTAATTGAGTTAAGTACTTTGAAACGTTACATCATTTTGGTAACTAGATTTGTTGGAAATCAAAATTGACCAAAATACCGCAACCACTTCAATGAAAGTTTTAAGACTAAACAAATGAATTGAAGAGTAGTCTTTATGAAATTCAATTTTGCTTCTCTAAGCAAAGACTCATTGAAATGAGTGGGAGCATTCTCTTAACCGTTAAGAAAAGGACGAGGTTCAAAGAAGTAAAATTAGAATAGAATTGATACAAGGTAATGTTAAAAGTAAAGTTATTGAGAATAACGATACTAAACCTATCAATCACGACCAATAAAGTTTCCATTGTCTTAATTGTTGGACGCTAGAAAGGAAACTACCCCAAATTATTGAAGAATCAGCAAGTTAGTTGTGGGACATCTAGTGAGACCTTCTTCTTTAAATGTTTATTCGATTAACATAAATTTTGCTAGTACTACTTCGTCAATATTAGAAACCGGTGGTGGTTTTCATCATTGTATTTGATACATAGGATGATTAGAATATGACGACTAGCAACAATGATGTCGAGAGATAAAGTCATTGTGTACTTAATCTAGGTTTTGGGTTTATAGTTGTACTTAATTGTGACTATTAAGTGCATAAACTCTAAATAAGAATATAAACTTGTTAAGATACAAAAGAGGTTTCACTTTTGTGACCCTATACACCATGATTTGATGTATGGCTAACCCATTATCAAAGGTGATTATATTCTAAACCAAACTAGAATGATATATCATGTAGATGATGCAAGACTCAAATTGGTAACCCAAGATTAAACCTTAAATTCTGGAATGATGAACGCAAAGAGTTATTGAGTACTCTTGGAACCATTAGATTGTTAATCTTATGGTATATGCGTATCTTGTATTCAAAGCAAGATGTCTTGTGCTTTTGGTTGTAAAGGAGATCGAGGTTGTAAATCATTGATCCAGAATAGGTTGATCATTTTATTTTACCAACGATTTAAGTTGACACTAATGTGTTCACTTAATAAGGTAAATAGAGAAATCTTTGAAGAAGTTCAAAGAGTTCAAAGAATCACGATTTAGTCGTGATGGGATTATCAAAGTGAAGACTTTGATATAAGCCAAAGGAAATGTGATATAGTATCACAAATTAATCTCTCTTAGCACGCATTATGGGATAATGTGTGGTTAGATCAAGAAATCAAACGCTATTCGATATGGTTTGGACTTCAATCAAGTTACTTTGAGTTACTTGATCCTTTTGGGGATTTTATCATTTTGTCTAAATTATTTTTCCACTAAATCAAAAATGAATCATATGAGATATGAAATGGTAGGGTACCATGATTGTAAGTTTTCAAAAAAAAAACAAATGCTCATTTTTCCTTACTATAATCACGAGTATAACGGGTTTGTGGCTCGTGAAGCTGTCTTTCTAGAATACAAGTTTATTTCTAGAAGACAGAGTGGGAGACATTATTCAAGAGCCACAAAGAATGTTATGTCGCAAGAAACTGGTCTTTCTTGGCTACATGAGACGTTGTATGTAAGACGTTGTTTCTTCAAAACCTAGGAGGTTAAAGTCATCACTTGTTGAAGATGATGAATTAGTGTTACTTTTAGAAAGTAAAGAGCTTGCAACTTACAAAGAAATTGTTTGATTCAAGTTGATTACTTCTGGAAAGTAATGAACATATGACTTACATGAGAGTGTTTAAGTCACAACTCAATACAAGGCTTAGAGCCATGAAAATCCGAAATAAATTCCAAGTGAATTGTTAGATATCAAAGCTTGATTGGTAGCAAAGGGTTTTGCACTAGTTGAAATGCTTAAGTCTATTTGGATCTTCTTAGGGATTGTGTTTCATTATGAGATATATATAGCGAGTGAATCTAAAACCCACTTCTTCAACTAGAAGGAATGTATTCAATACATGTCTTGAGTTTTGTAGATTCTTGCCATCCTAAGATAATGTGAAACTTAAGAGAGGGTCTTAAGTAGGACATTAATGAGTTGGAATCAATGTTTTGATCATGTTATAAAACTTTTCTCGATAGGTCGAGAAGTTGTGTTTATACATAAAGATTAGTGGGAGTTACGGTAATTTTAATTAGTCTAATATGTGGATGACATATTGATCATTGGGAATGATTTAAGACTTGGAGAAATATAATACATCTTTAATATCCAGATTTATGGAGATAAATCCACATGATATTAGCGTCAAATAAGAAGTCTTATGTTGATAAGATTCATGACTAGTTCAATCAAAGTTGAACATATTTGATTGATTCCATTTGCTTCCGCTGCCGGATCATTAAATGAGTAATGATGTATAGCACTTCATATACTTTGAGTATGATGAGTTATTTCAAAATCGAATTTAAGTAATAGTTATCAAATAGCCATATAGATTATTCTTAAGTGCTTGAAGAAGCATTAAGGATGGAAAGTTAAGTGTTTTTGATGCAATTCACAAATTTGTGTAAGGGCTTACACTAATGACTGTTGAGATTGCATAAGGTTTTGGACAAAAACTGTATTCAAAACACCTAAATATGGTTAAAGAACCATTGTGGCTATGTTATTTAAGAAATGGATTTGCTAGAATCGTTCTAGGCAATATAGAACAATGAGAGATGCTTACAACGGAAATTGAGTACACTTGCAATCATGAGATGTGTGAGAGGGATGGGTCCCGCACACTGTTAAAACAGTGGGAGCTATTCTATGACTAGAGAGCTTTTGTCTAGATTGGATCTGGACACGTACTCAGAAAGTTTTGTAATACAAGGTATGCATTACGAAAGGAAAATGAGTATGTAGCAAGGTTGAGCAAGGAGTTGCTAAAACCTACTTAGCAAGGCCTAATCATAGGCTAAACATGATGAGTCGTGTCATTTCAATTGAATTGAAATGAACAACTACATACAAGATCAAATTAGATTATAGAATATGAAATAGTAATCAGGCATTGACTATTCATATGTGATAATCACATTTGTCGTTCGAGTTTTTACTTTAAAAACTCTTTTCTTGTACTTTGTTACATCCAAACGGGTTGTATGACAATGTTAAACCCCGTTAAAGTGAACCCGGATTAACATGGTATTTGCCCATAGTCACTTGTATGAGGTGACGTCTCGAAGTGACTAGAGTGTGATGCGATTGATGGCAAGTTCAAGTGCCATAGAGTCATGTGAGATGACTAGTCGATCACATAGGCAGACAGTTAGGAACACTTTGTCGGGCAGTGACCGCTTATAGAGTTCTGACAAATTTATAAAGCCTAGTCGTGGCGAGAGCTACTATAATATTCTAATGAGTCGATTCTTTTGACTAAAGACTGTTCGCCTAAGGTGGCATGGTTTCAGATTAACTTTGATTTATGTTACTACGACCTTCGTAAATGGGGTCAAATGGGCATATTTTGGGTTATGATGGCTGTGGCTAGTCGAAGGGAATAGTGCGATAGGAATTGTCCTCCCCATTGTCAGGGTTAAAACAATATCTCAGGGCCACTCGAGGAGTAATGAACTGGAAATGTGTGGCCACGCTCGGAAGGTATCTATGGTAGATAATTCCGGTCAATCAGTTATTCTCCAGATCGAGGAAACCACTCTCGATGTGATTACTTGCAAGTACGACCTGAAAGACACCTTGCATTGAGTGGGAGATAGTAATAGGACAAGAGAATTGGTGACGCACACTTGTCGAGGACAAGTGGGAGATTGTTGGAGTGTCCCCGACAATAATGCGATCACAATTGTCGATCATGATGATCACATGTTTAAATCTCATTTTAAGAATACGTAAGGGATGATTCAATTATATAGTCAACTGACCAACATTAATCGGTAACGATTGGCTTGCGAGAGTTTGACGTTACTGTCGTGGGACGGTGGTGGTTAGTTGATCCCTTAAGGTCACACCTAAAGGATGATGCCCTTATCTGTAAAGTTGATTAATTGTATGACGATACAAGTTGATCAATTCCTTAAAATTGAACAATTCAATTGTGAGAGAGAATATTATTTATTATTGTAATGGGATTAAATAAGATTTATTTTAGTAATAAAAATGCTTTATTACTAAAATTGTTTATTGTTTGAGAAACAATAGAGATGAGAATGAATGGTTGATTATAATTACAAGATGTTGTGAATTATAATTAAATGACCCATTTTATTTATGTGATCAAGTATCACTAGTCAATTTGTTATATGTAATTTAATTAATTTATAAAATGATATTTATGTGATAAATATGCATTAAATTAATTAATAACATGTATCATACTACATGAGACATATTGTGTGACAAGTGACAAATTGACAAAATAAAATGTTAGTCCATTTTATGTATATGGACCGAAATATTGGTGTGGAAGTAGTTAGTGGGTGAATTATTTTATGAGATAAAATAATGTAATCATGCCTAGCCTAAAACTAGCTTACACACCTACATATTTAGAAAAGAGTAAAAGAAAAAGGAGATGCCATATTTTGGCATATAGCCTCCACTTTCACGGCTCCCCTTACTCTTCATGATGAGAAGTTTTTCTTATTTTTGTCTCTTACCATTCATTCATATTCACATGCATTCATCTCTCTTATTCTTGTTCATCTTTCTCTAAAAACTTGAGAAATGATGATCCAAATTGTTCAAATCATATTACTAATATTATTAATGTAATATATGAGTATTAGTAATCAATTTTAAGGTAAACTACTAAACAAATATCTAGCACATATTATTTAGTAGAGATAAGGGATAATCTTGGGTGCAATCAAGAGGAGTGGCTTCTATACTTGAAGTCTTTGGAGGATCATCCCATTACTCATCATAGCTCAAGAACAAGTGAAGGTAGGAGACCTTACTTGTGCCCATAAATCGAAATTTACAATGTAAGGAACCGATTTTATCCTTATAATTGTAATTGTTTTGCATGCATAAGATCCTTAAGTTTTTATGACTAAAACTTTAAACTAAAATATGTGATATGTAAAATATGATTTCCAATAGTGGGACTCCTCATAGGACTTGTAAGGCGTTAATCTTCATCTTAGGGACTTAATCGTCATTTAAGCCCTTAGTTACCCTAATACTTGTACTTAGTATAAATACTCCATTGTATTAGGAGATATTTACCAAGTCATTAGAGTAGATTAGAAATTAATTAGCTTAATTACATATTAATCCTTCCTTAATTGTTATTGAAGAATTCTTAGATCTAGTATTGGATTTGGAAGATTATTTGGGGTTTATTGAAGAATTGACAACTCTTCATTCATCAATCAAGTTTTTCTTCTATCATTCCTTCTTTCCATTTGTTCATCATAAGTTTGGTACAATTGTTTTACTCCTTGTATTAATTATTGCTTGTTTTCCTAATCATTCATCATGTTTGGACTTGTTAGTATGATTGACACCCCTATTAGCATGTTCAACGCAACTATGAGTGAGTAGTCACCTAGCTAGGGTTAATGGGGGATTAGGGGAACTATAACATGGGGGTAGATTCATACTTAATCTAATATGTTATCATAAGATTCCTTGCTTGTTGTAGTGTTAACCTATGCACATGTTATGCTTGATAAAATGCTAGACTATGAAACCTTGCATTTATACCTATCTCTTATCTTTTCAACAAGACTTGTAAGATATAAACTAACTCGAGTCTTGTTAGACCATGCATAGAAGTGAATAGGTAGAAAGTAAGTCGACTTGTAGGTGTTGTACAATCTAGACAACTCGGCTCCGGGACCCAAATCTTCCTATGAACCGTAAGACATAAACTAACTCGGTTCCTCTACAACAATAATTGCTTGCAACTATGAAAACATGTTTGTATGATCACCACCATGAATCCCCTTATGATCCCATGACACCCTAGTGCTTTCATTAATTGTTTACATCCCTTTTATCCTTCCACTTGCTTAGTAGTTTAGACACTCATTTCAAACTCAATCAATTTGTGACACTTTAAGACATAGCTACTTGCAATTGATAACTTAATTCAATACCCGTCCTTTGGGATCCGACCTTTACTTACCACTCTACTAAGAGTAGTTTGTTTAGTTATAAATATTGTTTTGGTTGGTTGACTTAGATGACAAAGTTTCGAACCGTACCAAAAATGGCGCCGTTGCCGAGGACGGTGTTCAGTTGAGTTGTTATCGTTAATTGTTTTTAGTTGTGTCTTTCTCTACCTTGGGGAAGAGCATTTCCTCAAGGTATTTCTCACCTTTTTCTCTTAGTTTACTTTACAAGATGGATCCTATAGATTGTTGTGTAGAGGACCATGCAAGTTCTATTTTCATCAAAGACCCTTTGGAAGCATTGGAGGCCTTGGAAACAAGTGAGGCCAACGGTAAACATTGGGCATTGGAATTAGATCTCATTGAAGCCGCTCTAGCAAAAAAAGAACTCTCTTATGAACAATCCATGAGGATAAATAACATTCTCAAAGAAGCATCACAATCCACTATAGAAGAACAAGCAACCAAGGTAGAGCATGTAATGAGGATGGAATGTGTAATGGAGGTGAAGATGTTCCTAATGAGCCATCAAAGGTAGAACGTGAGGTACAAACCCCAACTTTAAAACCTCTTCCCCCTAATTTGAAGTATGCTTACCTTGATGAGTCTAAAACCAAACCCGTGATTGTCAATGGAAAACTTGATGATAGTCAATTGGAAAGTTTGCTTGTTGTGTTGAAAGAACATGAAAAGGCTATAGGTTATAGTCTAGATGACCTTAAGGGAATAAGCCCCGACTTTTGCATGCATAAGATTCATCTAGAGGAGGACCATAGACCTACTATCTAAGGACAAAGGAGATTAAACCCCCACATGCAAGAAATTATAAAAGCGAAGGTTATGAAATTGCTTGATGCGGGAATCATCTACCCTATATCGGATTCCTTGTGGGTTAGCCTCGTTCAAGTGGTACCCATGAAAGGAGGTACCACGGTGGTGAAAAATAACAAGAATGAGCTAATACCCACAAGGAAGATCACCAGTTGGCGAATGTGTATTAATTATCATAAGTTGAATTCCGCAACAAGAAAAGACCATTTCCCCCTTCCATTCATTGATAAAATGCTTGAGAGGCTTGCCTCTAACAACTTCTTTTGCTACCTTGACGGGTACTCAGGATTCTTCCAAATCCCAATACACCCGGATGACCAACATAAGACCACCTTTAGTTTCCCATATGGAACATTTGTATATAGGAGAATGCCCTTTGGGCTATGCAATGCTCCCGCTACCTTTAAACGTTGCATGATGAGTGTCTTTTGCGATTACTTAGAAACCATAATGGAAGTCTTTATGGATGATTTTAGTGTTTATGGGAAAGGCTTTGATTCTTATTTGCATAATATATCTCTTGTCTTGCAAAAGTGTGAAGATGTGAGTCTTGTGTTGAATTCGGAAAAGTGTCATTTTATGGTCAATGAAGGTATTGTCTTGGGTCATTTGATTACGGAAAAGGGCATCGAGGTTGACAAAGCCAAAGTTGAAGTGATAGAGAAACTACCACCACCCGTGAATGTCAAAGGGGTGCGGAGCTTTCTCGGTCATGCGGGGTTTTACCGACGATTCATAAAATATTTTTCCAAAATTGCAAAACCCCTCACTCAACTTTTGCTTATGGATGCCCCATTCCAATTTACTAATGAGTGTGTCGAAGCTTTTGATAGAATCAAAGAGGTTGTAATTTCGGCACCAATCATTCAACCCCCAAATTGGGAGTTACCTTTTGAGATAATGTGTGATGCAAGCAACTATTCCATTGGCGTGGTTCTTGGCCAACGAGTGGGGAAAGCTTTACATGCCATATATTATACAAGCAAGACCCTTGATGCATCACAAATCAACTATGATACCACGGAAAAGGAACTTCTTGCTATAGTGTATGCTTTGGACAAATTCCGCTCCTACCTACTTGGATCAAAAGTTATTGTATTTTCGGACCACCGTGCTCTTAGACATCTCTTGGTGAAGAAAGAGTCAAGGCCACGCTTGTTGAGGTGGATATTGTTACTCCAAGAGTTTGACCTAGAGATAAGGGACAAGAAAGGAGCCGAAAATGTAGTAGCGGATCACTTGTCGAAAATTCGATTTGACAACAAAGATGAAGATACAACAATCAACGATTCCTTTCCCGATGATATTCTATTGGCCATCCACTCACAACTCGAGAAGCATACCACACCATGGTTTGCCTATTTTGCAAACTACATTGTAGGAGGAGTTCTCCCTCCAAAATTAAACTACAACCAACAAAAGACGTTCTTATTTGAAGTGAAGAGATACTTTTGGGATGATCCCAACCTCTACAAAGCATGTAGTGATGGTCTTTATCGAAAGTGTGTCCTACAATGGGAAGTACAAGGGGTTTTGGAAGGTTGTCACTCATCCTCTTATGGAGGACATCATGGATCAAGGAGAACAATCGCCAAAGTCTTGCAATCGGGCTTCTAGTGGCCTACCATATTTGAAGATGCTAGAGAATTTATCCTCCATTGTGACCCTTGCAAAAGAACCGGCAACATATCTTGGAGAAATGAGATGCCACAACAAGGTATATTGGAAGTTGAAATCTTTGATGTTTGGGGAATAGATTACCAAGGTCCCTTTGTATCATCTCAAGGCAACAAATACATTCTAGTTGTCATTGATTACGTGTCCAAGTGGGTGGAAGCAATTGTTACCCCAACCGATGATGCAAAGACGGTGACCAAGCTTTTGAAGAAAATAATATTCCCAAGATTTGGAGTTCCTAGAGCAATCATTAGTGATGGTGGATCACATTTCCATGAAAAGAAGCTTGCATCTCTCTTGACAAAGTATGGTGTTCAACATATAACTGGCTTAGGATATCATCCTCAAACAAGCGGTCAAGTTGAAGTTTCAAATAGAGAGATCAAACAAATCCATGACAAGGTTGTTAACAAAACTCGTAAGGATTGGAGCATGAAGCTTGATGACTCCCTTTGGGCTTATAGGACGGCTTGTAAAACACCCATAGGAACTTCACCTTACAAGCTAGTCTATGGAAAAGCTTGTTACTTACCACTTGAATTGGAATACAAAGCCTTTTGGGCCATCAAAACACTCAATCTTGATCTCAAACTAAGTGGTAAGAAGAGGATCTTGTAAATTGAAGAATTGGAGGAATTCCGGCTTCACTCTTATGAAAATGCAAGGATCTACAAGGAACGGACCAAGTTGCTCCATGATAGGAGAATCAAATAAAAGGCCTTGCACAAGGGAGACAAAGTCCTTCTATTCAACTCTCGATATCGGCTCTTCCCCGGAAAGTTGAACTCACGATGGACGGGCCCTTTTGTTATCACAAACGTTGAAATTATGGAGACTTTGAGCTAATGTCGGAAGATGGGAATCGGTTCAAAGTTAATGGTCAACGTATCAAGCCTTAATATGAAGGAGCTTTTGTAGGAGAGGATGAGGTAACTCGCCTTGAGCCTCTCCCCCCCGAGATCTAGCATTAAAATGGAGGAGAGTTTGGTAGAGTCCTCCCTAAACCACCACTTGTAAATTTACTAACCCACTTACTTGCATTTTAACTTCATTACATTTTCAATTCCTTGTTTTAATTACAACTTTTGACATGAGAGCAAGAGAGGGAGGAATCCTAATGTGTTTCAAATGTTTAGTACTTGATGATCAAGTGTGGGGAAGCACATGCCTAGGCTAAATCAAACCTTTGTAATGAAGAGGTACCGAGGAAAAGAAGAAGAAATAATATGGGGCAAAGGCCCCCACGAGCAGACCTGAGCTCGTAGGGACTAGGAAGGTAGCACAAAGCGGATTTCTGCACTCGAACGAAAATTTGCCCGACCCGACCTTGGCTCGAGCGACCAGCCACTCAAGTTGCTCGACCTCAGTTCAAACAGTGGGACTTGAATGAGCTCTTAAAAGTTAAAGTTTGCACTGGACAGAAATCTGCATGTTCTAAGCGCGGGCCGAGCGATTTAGACCTTAAGACGGGCGGACCAGCACCAAGCCGAGCGTCTCATCATGGATTCCAAGAAAATTTCCACTGGCCTGAAATCTGTGCGGATCATTCTGAGGACCCAGGACCCCACCGGCTTCTTAAAAGATAATTCTCCACTGTGGTTGAAATCTGAGCATCTTATACCCAAGTCGGGCGACCCATCTACCAGGTCGGGCGACCCGACTCCAAGACGAGCGTCCCTAACTGCTCATATGAATCCTGTAAAAAGCAAGAGTCGCCCGACTCCCTCTCCAAGTCGCGTGTCTCCCTCCCGTGGTACTCGCCCTCTTTCAACTTTAAACTGAAGGAAATGTAGATTCATATACATAATAACATACTCATATATGTCGAAATTAATTTGTCATAAAATTAAATGTGGATTTTATGCATGCAAACAATATAATAAAAAGAGAAGAAATCATGTTCTTACATTGGATTTCGATTTAATGGGCACAAGAGAGATCACCTTTCTCTCTTGTTCTTGAGCTTTCCAAATGGAAGAACAAGGATTCAAGTGTAGAATCCCTCCCAAAAGCATATACCCAAGGAATACATCTTAAAGACTAAAAATAATGTGATCTAGTATTATTATTAGTCTTACTTAAAAATATGACACAAAATGTTTTGTTCTCTCATAAATTTCGGTTGAGAGAGAAGAGGATTTTGTGATTTTATTTCTCTAGAAATCTCATAAGATGTAGAGAGCATTTTTAATTTTCTTACACTAGAAAATTTTTGTATTCTGTGAAAAAAATGAATTAGAAAAAGAAAAACTCCTTTTCTTTCCTTAGGGTGGCCGAAAATATGGCCTTGGGTAGCATGCCCAATGCCTTTAGATTTTGCTCTTCTCAAAAGCTTAGGTTGGCATGCCTACTAGCTAGCTTTCATCATTGTGTTTATATTTAAACAATTAACACAATTTCCACTAACTCCCTCTTAATATTTCGGCACTTATAAAATGGAGAGTCCATTTTATATTTTGTCATTTGTCAATTTTGTCACATGTTTCATGTTACAATGCAATGTATTTTTATCATATTAAAAATCAACGTATTAATAAAAATACGTCATATACAAAAATCGACTTAGTAATTCATAATTACTTGTACCAAAATATTTTACCAATTTATAAATCACAATAAATTGTATTTATAATAATTCATTCAATTTAATTGTTTCCTTAAACAATAATTTCATCTGAGCAATGATACAATTCGATTACTCAGACCGTATCTTATTTAATCATATTTACAATAAGTTACGTAAATTATACTCACAAAATCATCCGTCAATTTTAAGCAATTTAATTAACTCGTATCGGTATACGATTAATTAAATAATCAATTAAGAGTATTTCCCTATAGGTATGACCTAAGGGGATCAATCGATCACCACCGTCCGCACGACAAATGTCAAACTCTAGTCACCAATCATTACCGATATATGTTGACCAGTTTGTGAAACAAAATTACTTCCCAATTGTATTCTTTAAAATGAGATTTAATAATGATATTTAAATCACATGATCGCACTATTGTTGAGGACACATTTCCCAACAATCTCCCACTTGTCCTCGACAAGTGTGCGTCACCAATTCTCTTGTCCTATTACTATCTCCCACTCAATGCAAGGTGTCTTTCAGGTCGTACTTGCAAGTGATCATATCGAGAGTGGTTTCCTCGATCTGGAGAATAACTGATTGACCGGACTTATCTATCATAGATACTTTCCGAGCGTGGCCACGCATTTCCAGTTCATTGCTCCTCGAGTGGCCCTGAGATATTGTTTTAACCCTGACAAGGGGATGGACAATTCCTATCGCACTCATTCCCTTCGACTAGCCACAGCCATCATAACCCAAAATATGCCCATTTGACCCCATTTACGAAGGTCGTAGTAACACAAATCAAAGTTAATCTGAAACTGTGCCATCTTAGGTGAATAGTCTTTAGTCAAAAGAATCGACTCATTAGAATACTATAGCAGCTCTCGCCACGACTAGGCTATATAAATTTGCCAGAACTCTATAAGCGGTCATAAGGCCCGACAAAGTGTTCCTAACAATCTGCCTATGTGATCGACTAGTCATCTCACATGACTGTATGGCACTTGAACTTGCCATCAATCGCATCACACTCTAGTCACTTCGAGACGTCACCTCATACAAGTGACTATGGGCGAATACAATGCTAATCCGCGTTCACTTTAACGGGGTTCAATTGTCTTTACAACCCGTTTGGATGTAACAAAGTATAATAAAAGAGTTTTAAAATAAAACTCGAACGACAAATGCGATTATCACACATGAATAGTCAATGCCTGATTACTATTTCATGTTCTATAATCTAATTTGATCTTGTACGTAGTTGTTCATTTCAATTCAATTGAAATGACATGACTCATCATGTTTAGCCTTTGAGAAGGCTTTGGTTAGTAGGTTTTATCAATTTCTTGTACCTTACTCAACCTTACTACATACTTGTTTTCCTTTGTAATGTATACATTTGCATTACAAAACTTTCTGAGTACGTGTCGAAATCCAATCAAGACATAGGCCCTCTAGCCTAAGAATAGCTCCCACTGTTTTCACAGTGTGTGGGACTCATCCTTCTTGCACATCTCATAATTGCAAGTGTACTCAATTTCCGTTATAATTATCTCTCATTGTTCTTTATTGCCTAGAACGATTCTAGAAAATCTTCTTCTTAATTAACATAGCCACAATGGTATCTTAACCATCTTAATGTGTTTTGATTATGGTTTTGTCGGAAACCATGCGCAATCTCAATTGTCAATTGTCACTTGTGTAACACCCTTACACAATATTGCATCACAAACACATTGCTTTACTTCCTTAATGCTTCTGCAAGCACTTAAGGGTAATCTTTATAGCTTACTTGGTAAAGATTACTTAAATTCGATTTTGAAAACAATTCATCATACTCAAAGTATATGAAGTGTTATACATCATTTTCTATTTAATTGATTTGGCAGCGGAAGCAAATGAAATCAATCAAATATGTTCAACTTAATTGAACTTAGTCATGAATCTTATCAACACAAGACTTCTTATATGACGCTAATATCACGTGGATTTATCTACATAAATCTAGATATTAAAGATGTATTATATTTACTCCAAAAGTCTTAAATCATTCTTAATGATCAATATGTCATCCACATATCGGACTAATTAAAATTTCCGTAACTCCCACTAAACTCCATGTATAAACACAACTTCTCGACTTATCGAGAAATGTTTTATCACATGATCAAAAATGTTGATTCTAACTCATTGATGTCCTACTTAAGACCCTCTCTTAAGTTTCACATAATCTTAGGATTGCAAGAATCTACAAAACTCAAGACATGTATTGAATACATTCCTTCTTTTGAAGAAGCGGGTTTTAGATTTACTTGCTACGTATTTCATAACCTCATAATGAAACACAATCCCTAAGAAGATCCAAATAGACTTAAGCATTTCAATTAGTGCAAAATTCTTTGCAACCAATCTTGCTATAAAATATCTCTTTATTAGTGCAAACCCTTTGTCACTAATCAAGCCTTTTCGTTTCGGATTCTCATGGCTCTAAGCCTTGTATTGAGTTGTGACTTAAACACTCTTACGTAAGTCATATGTTCATTACTTTCTAGAAGTAATCAACTTGAATCAAACAATTTCTTTTGTAAGTTATAAGCTCTTTACTTTCTAGTTATAAGCTCTTTACTTTCTTAAAAGTAGCATGAATTCATCATTTTTAACAAGTGACGAATTTAACCTCCTAGGTTTTGAAGAAACAATGTCTTACACAAAACGTCTCATGTAGCCAAGAAAGACCAGTTTCTTGCGACATAACATTCTTTGTGGCTCAACATAACATTCTGTGGCTCAACATAACATTCTTTGTGGCTCTTGAATAATTTCTCCCACTCTGTCTTCTAGAAATAAACTTGTATTTTAGTAAGACAGCTTCACGAGCCGCAAACCCGTCGTACTCGTGATAATTGCAAGGGAAAAATGAGCATTTGTTTCTTGTGAAAACTTACAAACATGGTACATTACCATTTCATATCTTATATGATTCGATTTAGTGGAAAAATAATTTAGACAAAAATGATAAAATCCCCAAAATGATCAAGTAACTCAAAGTAACTTGATTGAAATCCAAATCATATCGAATAGCGTTTGATTTCTTATCTAATCACACATTATTCCATGATGTGTGCTAAGAGAGATTAATTTGTGATACTATATCACAATTCATTTGGCTTATATCAAAGTCTTCACTATGATAATCCCATCACGACTAAATCGTAATTCCTTGAACTCTTTGAAATTCTTCAAAGATTTCTCTATTTACCTTATTAAGTGAACATATTAGCGTCAACTTAAATCGTTGGTAAAAGAAAATGATCAACCTATTTTGAATCGATGATTTACAACCTCGATCTCCTTTTCAACCAAAAGGCACGAGACATCTTGCTTTGAATACAAGATACGCATATACCATTAACAATCTAATGGTTTCAAGAGTACTCGATAACTCTTTGCGTTCATCATTCCAGAATCTTAGGTTTGATCTTGGGTTACCAATTTGAATCTTTACATCATCTACATGATATATCATTCTAGTTTGGTTTAGAATATAATCACCTTGATAATGGGCTAGCCATACATCAAATCGTGGTGTATAGGGTCACAAAAGTGAAAACCTCTTTTGTATCTTAACAAGTTTATATTCTTATTTAGAGTTTATGTACTTAATAGTCACAATTAAGTACAACTCCAAACCCAAAAACTAGATTGAGTACACAATTACTCTATCTCTCGATATTGTTGTTGCTAGTCATCATATTCTAATCATTCTATGTATCAAGTACAATGATGTAAACCACCACTGGTTTATAATATTGACGAAGTAGTACTAGCAAAATTTTATGTTTAATCAAATAAACATTTTAAAGAAGAAGGTCCCATTAGATGTCCCACAACTAACTTGATAATTCTTCAATAATTTGGGGTAGTTTCCTATCTCGTGTCCAACATTTAAGACAATGGAAACTTTATCGGTTGGGATTGATAGGTTTAGTATCGTCATTCTCAACAACTTTACCTTTAACATTACCTTGTATCAATTCCATTATAATCTTTACTTCTTGAACCTCGTCCTCATCTTAACGGTTTAAGAGAATGCTCCCACTCAATTCAATGAGTCTTTGCTTTGAGAAGCAAAATTGAATTCATGAAGATTACTCTTCATATGTTCGTTTTAGTCTTAAAACTTTCATTGAAGTGGTTGCGTTATTTTGGTCAATTATGAATTCTTGACAAAACTAATTACCAAAACAATTTATCACTTCAAGGTACTTAATTCATTTAAGTACATGAAAAATAATCCATTGTAAGTAGATGTGTTAGTCAAGAATCAAAAACCTGTTTGATAATGAATAACTTCAATCTATACTCTTTACAAGAGATCCTTAGCAATGGTTCATATGAGGTTTTAGAAGCAAATACATATTTGTCTTTAGTTACGATGTTTTAATGGAGATTTGAGTCAAAATCGAAATGATATCGTATATGAATTGTGGTAAAGAAATAGAACAATAATAACGGAATAGTGGAAAACACAACATTTATCGTTTTATTAATACTTGTAAATAACAAGTAAAGCATTTACATAGTGACCTCTACCCAACTATGATAAATGATTCCAAGACCCAAATTCATATTAACTTGGGCACGGTGTGGCCGATGAAACCCTTATCAATATAACTCGGTGGATTAACGCTTTAATCGATTCTACTTTTAGAACTCTTGGTCGATAATATTACATTAACATATATCTTTAGCCCAAAACACATTCAACAAGGGGACGGTGTGGCCGATAAAACCCTTATCGAAAAACTTTTGTTGAGTTCAATCCAAATTTCGAATAAATGTGTCCATGATCCAAACCCACATTAACTTGGGCACGGTGTGGCCGATGAAACCCTTATCAACATGAATTCGGTGGATAGACATTTATCACCCACTTCCCCTACGTAACAAGGTTTGTACCCCGGTGTGGCCGAGTGCACTCCCTCACGAAATAGGTTTTCATGGTTTCTACTATTTGGTAAGGCTATGTCTCAATTAATTGTTTTAGCGAGAGGTCATGTCAATTTATTATCTATCACGTTTTAAGTGAACTAAAGCGGTGAACTACGATAATTCTAATTGACACGGTCGATAAACTCGATAAAATAAGGATGCATGTTTTAGTTATGGCGATTTAGCGATGCATGTGACATAAAATAAAATGCAAGCATAAAGATAAATAAATCCTAGTATGGCCTTTCCTAAAATAGAAAAACTATTTAACTATTACATATTCGGAAACCAACTCCATTGGTCCCTTGAACTTCGGTTGTGGCACGCATCTCGAGGTAACACCGTCTTTATGTATCGTCATTCTTGAAGAAATCCGTCTTTAGGAACTCCGAGAATAAATAAAATTACATAATAAATTACATAATTTCCTATTATACATTTGTAACTAATATAAAATAAATCTATTAAATTACAAAACGGTGATACGAGATCACAATAAAAAATTACAACCGAATCGATATTCCCATACATTTCGGGAAATACCAATTAAAAACTAAGGCCATACTAAGTAAAATTACATAATTCAAAAATTACATAAATTAAAATTATGACAATCATAAAGAAAATGCAGCATTATAATATGTATGAACATGCTCAAATTTTATGCTAAATCGCCTTTAATTAGCCAATATCGTATATTACTCGGTTTTTACGGATTTGCGTGATTTCAACATTTTATAATCACAAAAATACATAAACTCATATTTATGCATAAGTTAATTACCCTAACCTCTTAGGACTCAAAATATAGTCTTCACTAATAATTTGACCATAATTAACCTTTATTTACAAAATTGTTCATAAATGGACCAAAAATTACAAAATAAGCCATTAAACTTCAAATAAATCACAAAAATTCCAAATAAATTCAAAATTTGAAATTTAAACTCATGAACATTCTGGAAAAATACCATGACACTCATAATGTTCAAAATCTTAGGTTAAAAATTTCGAAATTTTCCCGGAAAAACAATGTTGCGGTTTATCGATTTTTAATAAAATAATCATAAAAAACATGGAAAAATTATTTTCATTAACTTTTCAATTTTAGATCTGAAAAATATGATAAGATGCAACATTAGACGTTTTTCCTAAGTCATAGATTATGTTTTTATTAATTTTCACTAATAATGTCACTATTTATGCTATTTTTCTTCAAAAATCCATAAATCATGCTAAAAGACTTCTTTATAGCCAATTATTTTACACACATCTTGTAAAATTGCATGTGACAACATATTAATTTTCTATGACCAGATACGAAATTTAACTCATATTAACCTATTTTTCACTTAAAACCGAATTTAATAATGAAAAATTCATTTTTCGAGCATAACAAGTCCAAAAATTATGAAAATTTACAGGTTATCTCAAAATAATATATGTGACAACATATCCAAAAACCAAGTGAAAATTCGAAGTATAGCTATTTTTAGACCAAAAATGACATTTTTACTCATAAAATCACATTTAAATGCCATTATTGTAAATTATGAACAATAAAAATCCGAAAAATTAACCAAAATATCCTAAAACATTTTAGGACCAGAAATATTAACATGCATGTAATAATTTCGTGATATATCATAATAACACAAATTTTACAAGTTTTATTTTGTTATTCATATAACTCGGAAAAACTTTTAACCAATTTGCATGCAAACAACCGTGGCTCTTGATACCGATTGAAGGAAATGTAGATTGATATACATAATAACATACTCATATATGTCGAAATTAATTTGTCATAAAATTAAATGTGGATTTTATGCATGCAAACAATATAATAAAAAGAGAAGAAATCATGTTCTTACATTGGATTTCGATTTAATGGGCACAAGAGAGATCACCTTTCTCTCTTGTTCTTAAGCTTTCCAAATGGAAGAACAAGGATTCAAGTGTAGAATCTCTCCCAAAAGCATATACCCAAGGAATACATCTTAAAGACTAAAAATAATGTGATCTAGTATTATTATTAGTCTTACTTAAAAATATGACACAAAATGTTTTGTTCTCTCATAAATTTCGGTTGAGAGAGAAGAGGATTTTGTGATTTTATTTCTCTAGAAATCTCATAAGATGTAGAGAGCATTTTTAATTTTCTTACACTAGAAATTTTTTGTATTCTGTGAAAAAAAATGAATTAGAAAAAGAAAAACTCCTTTTCTTTCCTTAGGGTGGCCGAAAATATGGCCTTGGGTAGCATGCCCAATGCCTTTAGATTTTGCTCTTCTCAAAAGCTTAGGTTGGCATGCCTACTAGCTAGCTTTCATCATTGTGTTTATATTTAAACAATTAACACAATTTCCACTAACTCCCTCTTAATATTTCGGCACTTATAAAATGGAGAGTCCATTTTATATTTTGTCATTTGTCAATTTTGTCACATGTTTCAAGTTACATGACATGTTACAATGCAATGTATTTTTATCATATTAAAAATCAACATATTAATAAAAATACGTCATATACAAAAATCGACTTAGTAATTCATAATTACTTGTACCAAAATATTTTACCAATTTATAAATCACAATAAATTGTATTTATAATAATTCATTCAATTCAATTGTTTCCTTAAACAATAATTTCATCTGAGCAATGATACAATTCGATTACTCAGACCGTATCTTATTTAATCATATTTACAATAAGTTACGTAAATTATACTCACAAAATCATCCGTCAATTTTAAGCAATTTAATTAACTCGTATCGGTATACGATTAATTAAATAATCAATTAAGAGTATTTCCCTATAGGTATGACCTAAGGGGATCAACTGATCACCACCGTCGCACGACAGTAATGTCAAACTCTAGTCAGCCAATCATTACCGATATATGTTGACCAGTTGACAGTAACAAAATTACTTCCCAATTGTATTCTTTAAAATGAGATTTAATAATGATATTTAAATCACATGATCGCACTATTGTTGAGGACACATTTCCCAACATAAACCCCTCTTTCCACCACACATATCAAGACACATCATCTCCCCCTCCAAAATCAAAACATAAAACCTCCCTCTCGAATACTTGAAATCACCCAATATCACTTCCAAGTAAACAAACCTCTCTTAAACCTTAGCTCACCCAAAAACCTAGGGTTTGAGACATTCAAATAGAACTAATTTAGAAGGATTGTTTCCTCTCCATCAAAATGAAAACCCCAAGGAGATTCATGACAAGAGAAGAAAGAAGAAGAAGAGTCATTGGGAGTTCATCAACCTCACACCTCAACACTCTAAGAAGAGAGAATGAAGAGATAATTGATCTTGAAAGCCTATATGAATTCTCAAACATTGAGTTCATCAACGAAGATCAAAGGATTGTCTTCCACCGACTTATGGGTAAGAACATTCTCCCTACTAAGTTCGTCTGTCATGAAACATTAAGAAAGCTAGGAATTTACCACCAAACCGAAGCACTATTTGAATTATTTGGTCTGTCAACAATATTTCACATGCATGAACTCACTTATAGACCCTTAGTGCTTGAATTCCTAAGCTTCCTGAGAATCTCCACCCTCAACAAGACAATTTGCATAGAGTTCCGACTTGAAAATGTTACTAGGATGATGACCTTAGTGGAGTTCGTGGATGTGCTAAGATTAGATGTATCACCTACTCGATCTTCAAAGCCTCAAAATTATAGTGTCGAACCTCTATGACGAGCCTTAACGGGCCGAGATTTGACAAGAATTAAGGATTGCTCGGCTTTCTATATTCAAAACCTTATCATTCGGTTCACTTATCGATTCATAGCGAGTACCCTACTTGCCCGCCTTCATAGCTATTGTGAATGAACTTGATCTCACCTTCATGGAGTCCTACTTGAAAATCAAAGGAACGAGTGTGATATGACTCATATTTGAGCACATTTAGTCCTCGAATTAGCCTCATTCCTATGCTTTATAGTGCATAATTGGGTCACTTACTATCTTTAGTTTCCCATTTTGCATATTCTTTGAGGTTTTGTTTCCTTGGTAGGAGAGGAGTGCAAACCTTGCATTTACATGGCGAAATGGAGCTAAATTGATCGCATCTAATGACCAAGCATCAAAGGGAAGACGATACTGGAAGGCCTATGTAGATAATAAAGTGAAATGGGCAATGGCGAAAGGATCCTTGCATCCCCGGATTGATCCTCGCGGATTATGAAGGAAGAAAAGAAGAAAAGCTGCCTGCCAAGGGATCCGAGCGGATCACAGAGGGTCCGAGCGTCTCCCCACCACCATCCGAGCGTCCCGTGACCAAGACGCTCGTCCTGAAGCAAGAAGATCCAAGCGTCTCCCTTGACAATCCGCTCGGATCGTACCCCAGAGAGCCCGTGCCTGTTTTCAAGTCGCTCGGATCATGGCAAGACTAGCAAAACGGAGATGCTCATTTCCTTCGAGAGGAGCATTTCCTCAACTTTTCTTAAGGACTTAATAGTCGTTTAAGCCCTTAGTAACCCTAATTTATGTACCTAATCTTTAGTATAAATACCCCATTGTACTACTTAGATTAGCATGCTCTCTTAACCATCTAGTAATCAAGTTGTAATCAATTAGTAATCATTCCTTAATCTTGTAATCAACTCTTAATCTAGTCTTAATACTAATCTCAATACTTAATCTTTCTTTAATTTCTCTATTGTTCATCATTTATTTTGGGTAATTAGAAGATCATTTGGGTTTATTGGGAGATTGGCAACCTTCCATCAATCATCAAGTACATCTATTATTCTTTGCATTATTATTTTTGAATCTCCATAGGTATAATTCTCTTAATCCTTGCTTTAATTATTTTTAATCATTTTCATTCATTCATCATGTTTTGCCTTGTTAATGTGATTGACAACCTTGTTAGCATGTTAAACTTGATCATGAGTGAGTAGTTTCCTTAGCTAGGATTAATGGGTAATTAGGGGAAACCAACATGGGGAATGATTCATGCTTAATATAATATGTTCACATAATTTATTTGCTTGCTTGTTGTGATTTCAACTTATGCACATGTTATGTTTGATGAAATGCGAGCCTATGAATCCTTGCATTTTTTACCCATCACTTATCTTTTCAATAAGGCTTGTAAGACATAAACCAACTCGAGCCTCATTAGACCACGCATAATGTTGAATAGGAAGGATTAAGTCGACTTGTTGGTGTTGTACAATCTAATCGATTCGGCTCCGGGACCCAAACCTTCTTAGGGATTGTAAGATATACACTAACTCGATCCCATCACAACAATAATTGCTTGCATATAATTTGAGAACATGTTTGTATGATCAACTCCCATGTATTCCCCTATGAACCCATGATACCCTAGTGCTTTTAATCAATTATTTACACCTTCATTTTATCTATCTTGCTTTGTTTTTATTGTTGATTAGTTTTAATTGATCTCCTATCTCAACCCCAAATTGTGACACCCTAAGACACGACCATTTACAATTGAAAATCCTACATCAATACCCGTCCCTTGGGATCCGACCTTTACTTGCCTCTTTACTAAGAGTAGTTGGTGAAGTTATAAATATTGTTTTGGTTGGGTAACTTTTGACGACGAGTTTAAAAACCTACGAACCAAAAATGGCGCCGTTGCCGGAGACGGTGTTAACTTGATTTGATTTTCATTAATTGAATTTAGTTGTGTCTTTCTTTACCTTGGGGAAGTCAATCTCCTCAAGGTTGTTCTAATTGTTTTCAAGTTGTTTGATATTTTGCATGTCTAGGAGATCACAAGGTAACTTGTTACCCATTGATCTTGAAATCGAAAGAACTTTGACCAACAATAGAAGACTTGCTAGGAATACTTTGAGAGGTATTGGTGAGATTGTGGACATTCAACCAAATAACATTGAGTTCATCAACCCTTTTGCAAGAGAAGGAGAGGATAACCCAATACAAAACCCGCCACAAAATCAACCCACAATGCCTAAATTTTCATCACATTCCGTACTAACCGAGGAGAACCTACGAAATGGTACTCCTACACCAAAACATTTAACCGGTAATTTCATTGCCAAATCCGCAGTCATACATTTGGTTGAGAGAAGTCAATTTGGAGGGATGCCTAGTAAAGACCCTCATTCTCATATGGAGACTTTTTGTGACTATTGTGATGTGATTTCTCAAACCGGAGTTACTCAAGACCAAATCCGATGGGTCTTATTTTCTTTTTCTTTGATTGTTTCCGCGAAACAATGGTTGAAGAGCCTAGATAAGGCTACTCTTGGTATTGATTCTTGGAAAAAATTGGCACTTGCTTTCTACAAGAAATTATATCCTGCGGAGAAGACTAACATGTTGAGGGCCCAAATCACCGGGTTCAAAAAAAGGGATGAGGAATCTTTGTATGAAGCATGGGAGAGATTCAAGGACACTTGTCGATCTTGTCCACACCATGGACTTAGCGAGTGGTTCCTTGTACAACAATTTTGGAATGGTCTATATGAAGACTCCCGAAACATTCTCAATATGGGATCAAATGGTATGTTCACCAAAGTCGATGACAATCAAACATGGAACAAAATTGAGGAAATGGCGGTCCATAACTCGCAATATAGTAGACCTCGGAAGGCTACTAGAGGAGGAAAGCATGAGGTGGACTCCATTACTCAATTGGGTGCTCAACTTAGTGCTCATATTGATACCATTAATTTGAAGTTTGAGAAGGCCATGGCTAAACTTGAAGAGGCCTCCAAATCACCCAAGCAACATGTTAATGCTATGGTGGCATCATCATCAATTCCAAGTGGAGTATGTGAGAATTGTGGAACTTTGGGACATGACCAAAGTGAATGTAGGGGAACAAGTGAACAAGTGAATGCTTTCCAAGCATACAAAAGTGGCACCCCTTATTCCAACTATTACAATGAGAATACCAAATTCCACCCCAATCTTTCATACAAAAGTCAAAATGTTCAAAACCCTCAAACATACACTTCACCTCAAATGAGAAACCAAGCTCAAACACCCTTTTACAATCAAAACCAAAGTTATCCAAATCAACCTCCATACAATCAAACAAATGACCAAGGTTTTGATGTTCAAAAAGCGGTCCTCCAAATGCAAAAGAACCAACAAGAGTTTTTCACTCAAATGCAAAAGGATAGCCAAGCAAAAGACATCACCATCAACAACATACTAGCTCACACAAAGATGTTGGAAACCCAAATATCTCAATTAGCATCTTCTAGTTCTCAAAGACAAAAGGGGCAATTACCACCTCAAGGTAATCCCCCAAGACATGAGTCGGTGAGTACCATACATTTGAGGAGTGGTACAAGGTATGAAGGGCCGAAGAGGCCCATTGATGAAGATGTTGTGAATGGTAGTGACAAGGAAAGAGTTGAAAACTCTAAGAAAGAAGAAGAACCCACCACCATTCAAGAAGTTTCAAAGAAGAAGAATGAAGAGAAGGCTAAGGAGAAAGAGCCTATTGTGATTAGACTTCCATTTCCAAGTCATCAAGCTAAGCCTAAGTTCGATGAACAACTTGAAAAGTTCATGGAGATTGTGAAGAACTTGGAAGTCTCAATTCCATTCATGGAACTAATCAATCATGTTCCGGCCTATGCGAAATACATGAAAGATATTCTTACAAAGAAGAAATCCATCCGGAAGCTAGAGATTATTGCTTCACTAAGGTGAGTAGTGCCATCCTACAAGGAAGTTCACCTCCAAAACTCAAGGATCCGGGAAGTTTCTCTATTCCATGCACCATCGGCGACACTACAATCAACAAAGCTCTATGTGACCTTGGAGCAAGTGTAAGTGTCATGCCATACTCGGTATGCAAAAGGCTAGGAATGGGAGAACTCAAGTGCACTAATATCACACTTCAAATGGCGGATCGGTCAACGAAGACACCTTTAGGGGTGTGGGAGGATGTGCCGGTAAGAATTGGCAAGTTCTTCATCCCGGTGGACTTTGTTATTGTTGACATGGAGGAAGACTCCAACATTCCTATAATTTTAGGAAGACCATTCTTACACACCGTGGGAGCGATGATTGATGTGAAACATGGAGAGCTCACACTTGAAGTGAGAGATGAAACAATCACTTTTAACCTTGACAAGACAATGAGAGCTCCCCACTTACATGAGCCATGTTTTATGGTTGATCATTATAGCCGAGAAAGTGATAGGAAGAAGTTAGCATCTCAATACAAAGGACAAGCTATGGGTAAAGAATCACCACCCATATGGGAGAAGAAAATGGATAATCTCCAAGATGCTCCATCCAAAGAGCAAGAAAGTTTCAACAAGAATAAGAGCTTGAATAGCTCACCACCACTCATGACAAGAGCAGAAGAAGGCCTCATTGGCCATAATGACAAGAAGGAAGGGGAGTTGTTCTCATCAACTCATGATACTATTGGGAAGCAAGCTAATGAAGTATGTGGTCTATGGGATGATGAGTTTGAAGGGTTATTCAATCCTTATATTGGTAATGCTATGACCCAAGACCAAGGCTTTGGTGACCATGTTAACTCAAGTCACCACAATGAAGAACAACATATGCAAAGGTCTATTGAAGATCTTTATAATGACAATGAACAAGCCTTCGACTACTTCTTCAAGGTGTTGAGCAACATCAACAACACCTTGGCTATGCCTCCTTGACATCTCATACATGAATGAGAGTTTGGTGGAGTCCTCCCTAAACCACCATTTGTAAATATTCTAACCCCTTAACTTGCAATTTACTTATTGCATTTTGTCAATTTTTGGATTTACCATTTTACTTTGATCAAGATTATCATTTTGAGAGAAAGTGAGGGAGGGACTTAAAAGTTTCTTGATGTGTAGTGTTTTGATTAGTGTGGGGATAACAGTTGCCTAGGCTATCCAAGCCTTCGTAGTGCCCCCACAATGAAGACCAAAGGAACGAAGACGAAATGACTTGGGTTATGAAAATACCCACGGGTGGAACTGAACCCGTGAGGTACAGGAGCAATCCGAGCGTCTCAAGAAGAATCCGCTCGTCTTGGGTGAAAATACGAGGGTCTTGACTAGAATCCGCTCATCCTGGCAGAGCTAAAAAGGAAAAATTTGCACTGGGTATGAATCCGAGCGTCTCCTCAGGAATCCGCTCGTCTCAACCAAAAGACGCTCATCTCAGTAAAGATCCGCTCGTCTTAGCTATATCAGAATCTGGGATTTCACCCTGACCTTGAATCCGAGCGTCCTCAAAAGAATCCGCTCGTCTCCAGGCAAAATACGCTCGTCTCCTGCCGAAGACGCTCGTCTCAGCACGGGTTACATTTTATAAAGCTGACTGGGCAACAATCCGAGCGTCCCGTGCCGCAGACGCTCGTCTCCCTCTGTTGCAATTCAAAAACACGGGATTAAAACCCCATTTTCCCATTTCATTTCATTTCCTTCATTCAAAACATAAACACACATTCAAAACCCTCAATCCCTCCATCCACAAAAATCAATTTCCTCAACCAAATTCACCCAAATCAATTCCAAACTTTCTCAAAACTCAAACAAATCACTCCTCTATCAACAAAAAGCCATTCAAACATCCAAATCCTCAAAAATTGAATCGATTTTCCAGGGTTAAAGACAAATTTCGAAAATCCTAAATCGATTTGGGATTCATTGAAGCTTGAGGATACTAGAAGAATTCAAGCAAATCATTAGTTGTTGATACATACAAGAAGAAGAACAATGGCTAGGACCAAAGGTGGAAGCAAGGCACCTACAAAACCAAACCTTTCCAAAAGGCAACAAACACTTCAAGCCTCAAAGGCTTTGGTGGTTCAACAAGCAAGAATGGAAATTCAAGAAACTCCTATTCTTATGGTGGAAGCTACTACTTCTATCCCGGTTATTGAGCAACTAGAAAAATATCCGGAGGTAACTTTCACATCCGATTCTCATAGGAAACTTTTTGTGTCTCTTGCTAAGAAATCGATTTTACCCACCAAGTTTATTTGCCAAGATGCCTTGACCAAATTGGGTGTCCTTGAAAGGACCAAGAACTTCTTTGAGTCTACGGGGTTGCTTACATTGTTTAATATGCAAGAATTGACCTAACCCTCCCTCACCTTGGAATTTCTAAGTTCATTGAAAGTTACAAAGGTGGAGACTCGAACGAACATTGAATTCTGCCTTGAGATTGTGGATAGGAAGATGTCCTTTAATGAGTTTGGCAAAGTTTTCGATCTTGATAATGACTCGGCTTATGTGAAGAAACCTTCAACAAAATATGATCTCGCCCCTTTGCGGAAAGCTATTACCGGGAGGAAATTCGAGTCCTTCCATGAATGTCGTGCCCTTTATGTTCATCACCCGGGCATAAGGGTGTGGCACAAGGTTGTGGGAAATACTCTTATTGCTAGGAAGGGGACTAATCACTTCACCGAATTAGATTTCATCTATCTCGAGTCAACCTTGAATGTCGATAAGAAGTTCACCAAGAAATACAATATCCTTCAACTTTTAATCGAAAGGTGGCTTAATATCGATCATGGCAAGGAAGGCGCGGCCTTTATAGTAAATAGGGGATTGGTAACGTGGTTGGAAAAGTACTTCAACCGGAATTTCAACAAAGATGACACTTATAAGCCGGTTAAGGGAGGCCACCTCATTGATCTAGCCACTATGGTTCACAAATTCCATTGGGTCAAGAATGACACCCTTGACAACAAATTTGAGTGGCTTACAAAAGATGCCAAGTCCTTCATTCTACCGAACAAAATTTGCCGACTAAATGTCCGAAGCCCGCACTATCTTCTCCCACTCTCCCAGGAAGCCGAGTCCATAATGCAACACCATAGGGAGGCCATTTCCGAACCCTCCTCCTCTATTGTCACTCCACCCTATCCGTTCACCTACCATGAATTCCGACCCGAAAATGTTACGATGGGAAATGATTACTTGACTCTTTTGATGCAAGAAATGCATAAGCAAGCCCATGAAGACCGAGTCAATGCATATAGAGCTCAATATCCGCCCCTCTTACACCTAGCTAGGCAAGGACTTCTTGATCCATCATATCCTTTGCCTAGTTGGGAGGATAGGGAAGTTTTCTTTCCTAATGCTCCTAGGGATGCTAGCATGGGTGATGAGGAGGTTGTTGTTGTTGAGAGTGGTGGAGAAGAAGATGAAGAAGGTGGAGAAGAAGATGAAGAAGGTGAAGAAGAAGAGGGGAGTGAGGAAGAAGAAAGCTCAAGTGATAGTGGTGAAGCCTCCGGGTCTATGGAGGTAGATGATGATGAGAATGCTAGTGAGGAATACGGTGATGATGATGGAGATGATAGTGATGTCGCTATGGGCGACGATTGAGGATTAGCAAGCTCTTTGGAGGATGTCACAATACATTGTGAGTCTCCTACACCTCCTTTAGCTTTGTTCATTTCTCTTGTTTTTAAATTTGTATCTTGATCATAAGTTCGAGTCCTAGCAACACTTAGAGGACTCCCACCTCGGTCTCATTGAGGTGTCTTTTATTGTTCCTACCATGAAAAATCCAAAATGACAAGTTTAGTTGCATGCATAGCGTTTTTTTAGCATGAACTCCCTCACTCTCACTTGGTTTGGGGAAGTTCAAACATACGCATTGGGAGTTAATTCAAATTATGCTCTCCAACCAAACAAAAATTCATGCATCATATAGCATAGCTTAGTTTGCATTCACTTTTGTATATATATCATATAGTTTGCATTTAGCTTAGGAATCATGCATTTTCATATTGCTTGCCTAATTTCCTATCGTTTTGGCCATTGAGGACAATGCCCATACTAGTGTGGGGATGGGAAATTCTAACATGACTTATAAAAAAAAAATGATAAAGATAAAAATTGAAAAATTTTGAAAAATACAAAAACATGTCCTTTTTATTTCATAAAAACATAAAATTGATAAAAATTTGAAAAATGCAAAAACCCAAAAACATATTCATTCCTTTTTAGTTTAGAATTGTATATATTGTATATACTTGTTTGTTTGCTTGTTTGTTTATCCTTTTTCACATTGATCGACTATGCCACATCCGAGACATAAGGATATTTAAGACCGCATGGTATGATCTTTCCAATCTCCTTTTTCCTCTTTATGTTAATGACTATGTGGCTTTATTTTGATTGATGCGGTATAAACAATGTGATTATAGGATTGTATTTAGATTATATGGCATACTAGTTGGTAGAAGCATATGCATTAGGATGTATAAATGTTAGTTGCATCATGGCATATAGTTGCATTTAGGAAAAATTTTGTGAAAGCATATATTTGGGAAACTTGACAAGTGTATATAAGGCCCTTGTAGATACTTTTTCTTCTTGAGACTTTGCTAGTTAGAATACTTGTAAAACACCCTAGGATGTGTCATGCTAGTATCCTTTGACCCATGGATTAAGGCCTAGTCAAGAGTACCTTGTGGTTTGATAACTCCTTGGCTACCGTTTATTCCAAGGTGACCCTTGAAACCATGCAACCATCTTCCATATTCTACCACATTTTGTCATCAAAAAGGGAATGGGCACAAAAATTGTTCAAATTTGAATTCAAGATTTGAAATGAAAGTAAAAAAGTTTGCAATTGCATCAAAAGAAAAGAGGAGTAACAAAAATGAAAACTCCTATGCTTCAAATACAAGCACCCTCACTACAAATGGGGTAGCTTTGAAAATGTTCAAAAGAAAATGCAAAAAGTTGAAATTGTCAAGTGTTGAAATGCCAAACATCAAAAGAAATGGCAAAAACAAAGTGTTCTCAAATGTCAAATGCCACAAGAACTTGGGGAGAATAACAACAACAAAAAGCAAACTCCCACATGAAACTCAAATTCTATTGATCCCTTTTCCATCATATCCACTTTTGTGCATGGTAGAGAGGGGACGACCCTTCTTCATGTCTAGGCGAGAAGGGGAATTCCTCGAACCTCCAGTGTTTCTAACACCATAGGGAGCATACTCTTGACGAAAGCATTTAACGATTGAGGATAAAGGTACCCTAGCTTGACACAACTTGGAGGTGATTTATTGGTATCCTTCTAGGCTTAGTAGTTTGAAGAAACCGTATCTATGATGGAATGTGTACCCTTAGATTGCTTCCCTTATAGATAATTTCCGCCACTTAGATGAGGAAAGTGGCTATTCATTTTTGTAGATGCATCCATTACTTGATTTGTTTGCTTTAATGATTGGATGTATCGCCATTTTGGTAAGCCCCACCTTGCCTTGCAAGAAGGCATCCTACCTCATGGTTGTCTTGTTGTGAGTTGAAGGGGCGGAATGAGACCCGCTAATTGTCTCACATCGGCTATATTAGTAGGTTAGTTTGAATAAGGGTCCTTGTTTTTGTCACCTCTTTACTCGGGACAAGCAAAGGTTCGGTTTGGGGATGTTTGATGTGACTCATATTTGAGCACATTTAGTCCCCGAATTAGCCTCGTTCCTATGCCTTATAGTGCATAATTAGGTCATTTAATATCTTTAGTTTCCCATTTTGCATATTCTTTGAGGTTTTGTTTCCTTGGTAGGAGAGGAGTGCAAACCTTGCATTTACATGGCAAAATGGAGCTAAATTGATCGCATCTAATGACCAAGCATCAAAGGGAAGACGATACTATAAGGCCTATGTAGATAATAAATTTAAAAGGGCAATGATGAAAGGATCCTTTCATCCCCGGATTGATCCTCGCGGATTATGAAGGAAGAAAAGAAGAAAAGCTGCCTGCCAAGGTATCCGAGCGGATCACAGAGGATCCGAGCGTCTCCCCACCACCATCCGAGCGTCCCGTGACCAAGACGCTCGTCCTGAAGCAAGAAGATCCAAGCGTCTCCCTTGACAATCCGCTCGGATCGTACCCCAGAGAGCCCGTGCCTGTTTTCAAGTCGCTCGGATCATGGCAAGACTAGCAAAACGGAGATGCTCATTTCCTTCGAGAGGAGCATTTCGTCAACTTTTCTTAAGGACTTAATAGTCGTTTAAGCCCTTAGTAACCCTAATTTATGTACCTAATCTTTAGTATAAATACCCCATTGTACTACTTAGATTAGCATGCTCTCTTAATCATCTAGTAATCAAGTTGTAATCAATTAGTAATCATTCCTTAATCTTGTAATCAACTCTTAATCTAGTCTTAATACTAATCTCAATACTTAATCTTTCCTTAATTTCTCTATTGTTCATCATTTATTTTGGGTAATTAGAAGATCATTTGGGTTTATTGGGAGATTGGCAACCTTCCATCAATCATCAAGTACATCTATTATTCTTTGAATTATTATTTTTGAATCTCCATAGGTATAATTCTCTTAATCCTTGCTTTAATTATTTTTAATCATTTTCATTCATTCATCATGTTTTGCCTTGTTAATGTGATTGACAACCTTGTTAGCATGTTAAACTTGATCATGAGTCAGTAGTTTCCTTAGCTAGGATTAATGGGTAATTAGGGGAAACCAACATGGGGAATGATTCATGCTTAATATAATATGTTCACATAATTTATTTGCTTGCTTGTTGTGATTTCAACTTATGCACATGTTATGTTTGATGAAATGCGAGCCTATGAATCCTTGCATTTTTTACCCATCACTTATCTTTTCAATAAGGCTTGTAAGACATAAACCAACTCGAGCCTCATTAGACCACGCATAATGTTGAATAGGAAGGATTAAGTCGACTTGTAGGTGTTGTACAATCTAATCGATTCGGCTCCGGGACCCAAACCTTCTTAGGGATTGTAAGATATACACTAACTCGATCCCATCACAACAATAATTGCTTGCATATAATTTGAGAACATGGTTGTATGATCAACTCCCATGTATTCCCCTATGAACCCATGATACCCTAGTGCTTTTAATCAATTATTTACACCTTCATTTTATCTATCTTGCTTTATTTTTATTGTTGATTAGTTTTTATTGATCTCCTATCTCAACCCCAAATT